>NC_073254.2:28337500-28962500 GCF_029289425.2 Pan paniscus
TCACATTCTGTTCATTCCATAAATATTGACTATCTATACTCTGTACTATGCACAGCAAGTGCTAGGGGATTACAAAAGAAAAGATGTTATTATCCCTACCCACCTCTACTTAGTTAACATATTTATGCAGCACCTATTTTGTGTCTGGCATTGTTCTACACAACATGGATATAGCAGTAAACAAAACAGACCAAAAAAGCCTCTCTGATAAAGATTTTCTTCTCTTGTCTTTCATTGTTATGCCCTACTCTTAGCCAAATGCAGCAAGTCCACCTCAGAAATCCCTCTGCATCTCCTTAAAACTCACTAAAAACAGCAATATATAAATATCTCATTTTGTCTGAGTATATCAGCTCCATGCTGATTTCATTTTTTCCCTACCCAGCCTGAACTAAAATGGTCCATTTAGATATTCCCTCACCAGTAACCTCAATTACTACAATTGTTCTTCCAACTTACCTAACCTATAGTTTCCCATTTTGCATCAATCATACAATTCAACTTTCCTCTCTAACCAGCTGGGTATATAGTAAAAAATTGTAAGTATGTAAACCACTGTCACAAATTCGTGGTTTTAAATCTCACAGTTCCTCAATACCTTCACTTCTCTGATCAATGAACATTTACTAAATATCTATGTGTAGGATGACACAGATAAAGCTGTGGCAAAGACAAAAGTCTGTGCCCTCCCTAAAGGGATACTCTAACGGGTAGGACAGATCTTAAATAAATAATTATGAAGGTGATTAAATGCTATGAAGGGGAAGTACAAGATGCTGTGAAAGGGTGTTAACAGAGGAGCCTCATCTTGTTTGGAGGTGAAAAGGCTGTCAAGACAGGCTTCCAGAAGTAGTGATAAGTGCCAATAAATAAATTCCGCACAGCATCCCACCTTCCTAATTTATACTTAAAACCCCATATCCCACCTGCTGGGCAAAGAAACTTGCCTCATTCGCCTCCTCAGCCTTCTCCTGGACTCACTAGTGATTCCTTCTCCTCAGCATATACATACAACAAGGTCTCTCCCACCCAAACATAAATTGCAATAATTTTTCCGGAGAGTAATTTGGCCATGTGCATCATAAGCCTTAAAAATGTGCATACCCCTTCTTGTGATCCATAATTCCACTTCAAGAAATCTTTCCTACGGAAATAAAGACAAATTTCATGCAAAAAAAAGTATTTAGAATAGTGAAAGAATTAAAACAATCTAAATAACTGGCAACAGGAGAACAGCTATGGATGTGCCTTAATAAACTTATAACAGACTATGCCACAGCCAAAAATAAAAAGATATTCAGAGCTTTTAATCTCATAGAAGAATGCTTATAATTATGTAAGAAACACACTATAACTGTTACATAGAAATAAATCAATAATAATCCTCTACAAAAAAATTCAAAAATAAGCCAGGCATAGGACACATCTCTGTAGTCCTAGCTACTCGAGTGGCTGAGGCAGGAGGATCACTTGAACCCAACAGTTTACAGTGAGCTATGGTTACAGTGAGCTATGAATGCGCCATTGCACTACAGCCTGGGCAACAGAGAAATAACCTGTCTCCCCAAAAATACTAAATAAATCAATGATAAACACAGGATGTAAAAACCTGTATAAAGAGGATACCAGGCCGGGCGCGGTGGCTCACACCTGTAATCCCAACACTTTGGGAGGCCTAGGTGGGAGGATCACGAGGTCAAGAGATCGAGACCATGCTGGCCAACATGGTGAAACCCTGTCTCTACTGAAAATACAAAAAGTAGCTGGGCGTGGTGGTGTGCGCCTGTAGTCCCAGCTAATGGGAGGGAGGCTGAGGTGGGAGAATTGCTTGAACCTGGGAAGCAGAGATTGCAGTGAGCCGAAATTGCACCACTGCACTCCAGCCTGGCAACAGTGAGACTCTGTCTCAAAAAAAAAAAAAAAGAGTATAACTAAGCTTAAAATATAAGTGTATATATAAAATCCGAAAGAAACGAGCAGAAGTATTGATAGCAATTAATTATACAAAAATCATGGTTTAGTTTTCTCCCTTACATTTTTTCTGTACTTTTTTTTCTTTCCTGAATTTCCAAAATTTCTTTTTTTTTTTTCCCCCCTGAAATAGAGTCTCACTCTGTAGCCTAGGCTGGAGTGTAGTGACAGAAACACAGTTCACTGCAGCCTTGACCTCCTGGCTCAAGTGATCTTCCTGGCTCAGCCTCTCATATAGCTGGGACCACAGGTGCATGCCACTACACCCGGCTAATTTTATTATTTTTATTTATTTATTTTTTTTTTGAGATGGAGTCTGGCTCTGTTGCCCAAGCTGGAGTGCAGCGGCACGATCTTG
The DNA here is from genome assembly GCF_029289425.2 of Pan paniscus. Classification (NCBI taxonomy): domain Eukaryota; kingdom Metazoa; phylum Chordata; class Mammalia; order Primates; family Hominidae; genus Pan; species Pan paniscus. Next base: position 28,339,830 of record NC_073254.2, read on the forward strand.
GCTCACTGCAGCCTCTGCCTCCCAGGTTCAAGGGATTCTCCTGCCTCAGCCTCCCGAGTAACTGGGTACAGGAATGCGCCACCACGCCCAGCTATTTTTTTGTATTTTGGGTAGAGACAGGGTTTTACCATGTTGGCCAGGCTGGTCTCGAACTCCTGACCTCAGGTGATCCACCCACCTCAGCCTCCCAAAGTGCCGGGATTACAGGCATGAGCCACCATGCCCAGCCTAATAAACAGGGTCTCGCTTTGTTGCCCAAGCTGGTCTCGAACTACTGGGCTCAGGCAATCCTCCCACCTCAGCTGCCAAAAGTGCTGGGATTACAGGCATGAGCCACCACGCCTGGCCTTGAATTATCAAATTGGCATTGTACTACTTTTCTAAATGGGTTGTGAATTATTGTTTCTCACAACAGCAACACAGCTACTAAGTCCACTGGCACATTATCTCCATTCCTTACCTCTCTTTGACACACTGCACCTGCTATCACCCCAATTTTAAGGAAATTGCTATCACAAGGACTAATTAACCCCCCAAATGACAAACCAGTGGAGACTTAGCAGTCCTCCTTTGAACTGACTTCCTTGGCTTCTGAAAACACCTAGGATCTGCCTTCTAATTCTCTGACCATTCTTTTATAGAATCTTAGATGATTATGTAACAAGAAGAAATTGTTTTAAAAAATTCCTAAGTACATGAAAAGAATCTCAGATGAATTCCTTCCTTCTATATGTCCTTTAAATATGGTGTTTCAGGTGTCCACCCTAGGCCCTCTTTGTTTTTTTTTTTTTAACATTACATACTTGGGTGATCCTATCAATTCCCATGGCTTTAACAACTTACCTTCTGACCACTCCAAAATCTACCTTCAGCCCTACTCTCCTAAATCCCATTTATTTTTAGTCAAAGCCTTTGCTATTAATTTTCTGGGATTCCCCTAGCAGCTCAAACACTGTTCTCATCATCATCTTCTTTAAAGATCCACTTCCTGGCCAGGTGTGATGGCTCACAACTGTAATCCCAGTACTTTGGGAGGCTGAGGCAGGAGGATCCCTTGAGCCCAGGAATTTGAGGCTGCAGTGAGCTATGATCACACAACTGCACTCCAGCCTGGGCAACAAAGTGAGGCCCTATCTCTTAAAAAAAAAAAAAAAAATCCTCTTCTGGTATTTTCTGATGTATTTAGTCACATCACTATCCATTTAATCTTCTAAGACAAAAGCTAGGGAGTCATTCTTAACATTCTCTCAACAACTACCTTTACGTGCTTACTACTCCTACTTCCTCATCAGGGAAATAAAGACAGATTTCATGTAAAAAATTAAGTCCTAATTAGTTAACAAATCTGTCTACTTTCCTCTCCAACCCCACCACACAGATTAAACCCTCAATTTATTATTACAATAACCCAACTGATCTCTAGAAGTCAGTCTCAGATCTATTTTCCATATTACCCTCAGATAACCCACCTAAAAAGCAAATCCAACCATATAATTCCCTTGCTTAAAACTAGCACCTGAAAGATAAAAGGTAACACCCATTAGCATTAGAAGTCCCTTCATGATCATCTCCAGACACATTCCTCCCACAAAACTTTATGCTGAGCTTCCTCCAGCAGCAGCAGTGGCAGCAGCCAGCAGCAACAGCAGCAGCAAGAAGACATGAGTTTGCTGTGCACCAGGCATCTTTTTTCAGAGCAGCATCAAGCTACCTTGAGTTTGCTTCACACCAGGTACTCTAATAAGTGCTTTAAGTGAGTTATGTAATTTAGTCTTATGAGGTTGGCACTATTATTTCCTTTTCACAGACTGAGAGAGTCTGTCAAAAAATACAAAACCACAGAACCAGTTAAGTAGCAGAGCCAAGATTTACATCTCCACTATATTTCTCAACAAAAGTAACTAGTCAGCTTCTAAAACAGCTACTAATCTTTAAAATCTCTGTTCATATCCTATCTTGTGAAGGATACGTGAGCAACTGAAGGACAGAGAAGCTTATGTTTAACTGTATTCCTCTTCTGTAATTTTATGTAAGCTTCCTAGATAGACTTCCCTGATCACCACCCTGTCTTCCAACAGTGTTGGTTACCTCCTCCAACATACTTCTCTAATTGGTTTATATGTCTACTACTGTGTATCTCGTACTGGATTTTATTAGTTACTTACATGTTCATTTCCCTTCTTACCTGCAAACTTCTGGAAAGTAGGTACCCTTTCTCAGCCATGTTTACAGCCCTGTCTCCATCTTTGTCAATCCTAGGTTCTTAGCACAGTATCTGGCACATAACAGGTACTCGACAAACTAAATCTCCTCGTCTGTTATTTTCCTCCTGTTATTTTTTTTTTAAATCTCTATCACACTCTATCCTCAGGCAACCGCCTCACAACCTAACTCCTAGCCCTAGCCCGTAAACTCTGTAGCAGTCTTGCAGACCGCCATCACACACTTCATCCTCTCCCCACTTTGTATTATCTTTCTAAAGCAGGTATCATATATCTTCCCTACTCAAAAAGATTGAAGGCAGTCTGGGTGCAGTGACTTATGCCTGTAATCCCAACACTTAGGGAGGCAGGAGGATAGCTTGAGGCCAGGAGTTCAAGACCAGCCTGTGCAACATACCGAGACCCATCTCCACAAAAAAAAAAAAAAAAAATGCTGGGCATGGTGACGCACACCCATAGTCCCAGCTACCTGGGAGGCTAAGCTGAAGCAGGAGGATCACTTAAGTAAGAGAGGTCAAGGCTACAGAGAGCCTTGATTGTGCCACTGTACTACAGCCTGGGTGACAGAGCAAGACTCTGCTGCAAACAAAAACAAAACAAAACAAAAAACTGAAAGCTCCCTTCTACCTATAGAGTATATTTCACCCTAGAACTATCATCAAGGCTCTATAACATCTGATTCCATTCTTACTTTTTTTCCTTTTTTTTTTTTTGAGAGATGAAGTCTCACTCTGTCGCTAGGCTGGAGTGCAGTGGTGTGATCTCGGCTCACTGCAACCTTTGTATCCTGGGTTCAAGCGATTCTTCTGCCTTGGCTCCCCAAGTAGATGGGACTACAGGCATGTGCCACCACACCCAGCTAATTTTTGTACTTTTTAGTAGAGATGGGGTTTCACTATATGTTGGTCAGGCTAGTCTCGAACTCTTTATCTCAGGTGATCCACCCGCTTCGGGCTCTCTAAGTGTTGGGATTACCGGCATGAGCCACCACGCTCAGCCTGTTCTTACTTTTGTAACTCTTCCTTATAATCCAAGTCCCCAACAATACTGAACCATGTATCTCTGCCAAAGACCACAAAGTTGCACTCTTCCTGTGAGACTATTCTGGCCATTTACCATAGTCTGGAATGTTCTTCCCCAAAAAGGCCTCTCAAATTCTTACTCATTTTGTAAGGTCTACCAACTACTACTTCCTGTATAAATATTTCCTTGAGCCAAAATTAATTACTCTCTCCTCAGTTTTCCCATACATGGTCTCATTTCTAAGTACTTAGTATATTATGTCTTAAGAGTTGCATATTTCTGCTTCCTGCCTTGTCCCACCATATCTTCCAAACACCATATACCAACAGTTTGGTCAACAAAGGACTATATATGTAGTCCTCTGTTGGACAGCCCAGGTATGTAGTAGGTACAGCCCAGGTATGTAGTAGGCTATACCATCTAGGTTTACATAAGTACCCTTTACGATGTTCATAAAAAAACATCGCCCAATGACTCATGTCTTAGAACATGTTCCGTAGTTAAGTGACATATGACTACACTAAATTTGATCTTCCTCAAGGGCAGGGACCACATTCAGTTCACTCACTGTATTAATTGAGTTTCTACTAAATGTCAGGTCCTCTAGTAAGAACTATGAATAAGACAAATCAATAAAATAATTTCTTATCCCCACTCAGCTGCTGACGATGTGCTATATCATAGGTGTTCAACATATATTTGTTAAATAAATATATTGCTTATAATAAATATATTGTTTACTCTTTGTTCACATTTACCCTGTGCTTCCATTTGCTGCTTACAACGAATCAAACCTAGAAGGAAAGATCCTTCTAGTTTTCAAAGCTAGACAGGAAGAAAGACCTTTGTTCTCCTCCCCTGCCAAGAAATAAACTAGAAAGTCAGCAAGCATAAAAGGAACATTCTGAAAGAGTGCACTTTATTATCAGCAGAAGAATTTAGGAACAGAACAGAGAGACTGAATTACTTGCCAGTTCTTACTGAAACACTGTCAAAGAGTGGCATCAATATTTTGTTTGAAGAGCTAAAAATACCATTCATAATAAATTATAATTCTAAAAACTTTCAAATAAAAATTTTATTCTCTCTCACATTTAGAATTAACTGTATGTCCACTGCCTCTATTAATATGCATAATTTAAAATTTGAATGAAATCCCTGAACTGAAAGTACCTAAGATACAGACTCCTTAAAGAAATTCATCTCAACGGTCAATGATCACTAAAAAGAAGGGAAAGTAAACACACACCCGTTAAATATATGCCCTAAAGAAGTTATGCAGGGCCAGGCATGGTGGCTCACATCTGTAATCCCAACACTTTAGGAGGCCGAGGTGGGTGGATCATTTTGAGGTCAGGAGTTCAAGACCGGCCTGGCCAACATGGTGAAACCCCATCTCTACTGAAAATACAAAAATTAGCTGGGTGCGGTGGGGCATACCTGTAATCCCAGCTACTAGGACAGACTAAGACAAAAGAATTCCTTGAACCCAGGAGACAGAGGTTGCAGTGAGCCAAGATTGTGCCACTGAACTCCAACCTGGGTGACAGAGACTCCGTCTCAAAAAAAAAAAAAAAAAAGTCATGTAGATAAAGTGATTTAATTTTTCTTGTGAAATGCATTAGATTTTATTTTTAAATTAATAATATTTAAAGACTATTTAGTCCTAATAAATTTATTTAGCTGCACATATACAAAACTTAGGTTCAGTTTAAATGAAAACTCATGGCAGAAAATGAAATATATTCTTTCACTCAATAAAAGGAACTTTCTTCAGGTCTCATTTTCTAGGCAATAAAGAAATACAAGTAACAATCATGACAGTCACATTCCTAATTTTCCAGGGTAAACCTAGAAATAACGTACACCATAGGAATTAAAAGTCTTTACAAGCACATAATACATTAACACTAGTTCTTTCTACCCTATTGAAAGAGGCAATTCACATCCAACTCTTGCCATTTCATGAGAAAATTTGTTGCCAAGGACAATTTATTTTAAAAACTGAGATCTGGGATAAACACTGTTTAAAAGAAAACTCAGTGTTTTTTGTTTTTTTTTTGTTTGTATGTTTGTTTGTTTTTGAGACTGAGTCTCGCACAGTCACCTGGGACGGAGTGCAGTGGCATGAGGTCGGCTCACTGCAACCTCTGCCTCCTGTGTTCAAGCGATTCTCCTGCCCCAGCCCCCCAAGTAGCTGGGATTACAGGTGCCTGCCACCACGCCTGGCTAATTTTTTGTATTTTTAGTAGAGACGGGGTTTCACTATGTTGGCCAGGCTGGTCTTGAACTCCTGACCTCATGATCCACCGGCATCAGCCTCTCAAAGTGCTAAAGGCTAGAGCCACTGTGCCCAGCGAAAATTCAGTTTTAAATTAAGCAGAATAAACTCTCAGATGGGCACACATCACTGCAAACAAAAGGTGCCTAACAGCTACTCTTTCTGGTCCATGCTTTACAAAGATGTTGAGATTTTTAGGAAACAATCTTTTCTCCAGAAAAACATTAGTTGGCCAAAATTAGCAATACGAGTTGCTTTTTTTTCATAAATGAATTGTTCTTTGCTTCCAAAAACAATGGGCTGGGCCTAGAACTTTGTTCGACACGTTTACCAGAGAGATAAATGAATGTGACCAAAGAAGTACAATAGTTTGGCCAGGCGCGGTGGCTCACACCTATAATCCCAGCACTTTGGGAGGCTGAGGCAGGTGGATCACCTGAGGTCAGGGGTTCGAAACCAGCCTGGCCAACATGGCAAAACACCATCTCTACTAAAAGCACAAAATAAGCTGGGCGTGGTGGCGCATGCCTGTAATCCAGCTACTCGGAAGGCTGAGGCAGGAGAATCACTTGAACCTGGGAGGCAGAGGTTACAGTGAGCTGAAATCACACCATTGCACTCCAGCCTGGGCAACAAGAGCGAAACTCGGTCTCAAAACAAAAAAAAAAAAAAACAAAAAAAAACAAAAAAAAACAAAAAGGCAGGGCACAGTGGCTCACACCTGTAATCCCAGCACTTTGGGTGGCAGAGGCAGGCAGATCACCTGAGGTCAGGAGTTTGACACCAGCCTGGGCAACAGGGTGAAACCCCATCTCTACCAAAAATACAAAAATTAGCCAGGTGTGGTGGTACATGTCTGTAATCCCAGCTACTTGGAAGGCTGAGACAGGCAGAATTGCTTGAACCCAGGAGGTGGAAGTTACAGTGAGCCAAGATCGTGCCACTGCACTCCAGCCTGGGCAACAGAGCAAGACTCTGTCTCAAAACAAAACAAACAAACAAAAAAATAGTTTTCTCCAAGAACATACAAGAAATAGTACTTCTTCTAATCCATTCATTTATTCATACCTTTAAAAGCCAGCTATAAGTTAAGTACTGGAGTTATAGAAATTAAAATAGTCCCTTACTCTTAAATCTGTAGGGTCATGTTGGCAGTAAGCAGACAATTGAAACAATACAAATATCATAATTACAGTCTGGCCAAAATGTAAAGGAGGCATAGAAAAGGCATATTCCTACTTTAAGGAGAAAATGCCATAAGAAAGGTACTCCTAAACTAGGACTTGAGGACTAATTAATTAGCTAGGCAAATAGAGAAAGGGATAAGAGAAGGTGAAGGAAGGGCATGCATAAGGAACTAGAAATATAAGCCAGCATGCGTAGTCAGAGAACTCCAAATGGTACCTTATAGGTGAAGAGCAGGTGAGAATTAGGGATTCTTCAACATAATTAGTCATTACGGAAATATAAATTAAAACCACAGCAAGAAATCACTAGAAACCTATTATAATGGCTAAAAATTTTTTTTAAAATGACAATACCTAGTGCTAAGATCAACAGGAACTCTCATACACTGCTGGTAGAAATGCAAACCAGTGGGCCAGGCACAGTGGCTCACACCTGCAATCCCAGAACTTTTGGAGGCCGAGGTGGACAGATCACCTGAGCTCAGGAGTTCAACACCAGCCTGGGCAACATGGTGAAACCCCGACTCTACTAAAAATACAAAAGATTAGCCGGGGGTGGCAGCAGATATCATATCCCTCCACAGCATGGCTGGTTTCTGTCACTCAACAAGCACATGAAACACACGAAGTATGTCTGTAAGGAACTTACTGTCTTGCTCAGGAGAAAAAAATATATATATGAAAAACGTATATATGTAAAAGCTAGAGGCCGGGTGTTGTGGCACATGCCTGCAATCCCAGCACTTTGGGAGGCCAAGGCAGGCGGATCATTTGAGGTCAGGCGCTCGAGACCAGCCTGGCCAACATTGTGAAACCCCGTCTCTACTAAAAATACAAAAATTAGCCAGGTGTGGTGGTGGGCGCCTGTAATCCCAGCTACTCAGGAGGCTGAGGCAGGAGAATTGCTTGAATCCGGGAGGCAGAGGTTGCAGTGAGCCAAGACTGCACCACTGTACTCCAGCCTGGGTGACAGAGCGAGACTCTGGCTCAAGAAAAAAACAAAAACAAACAAACAAAAAGAACGAAATGCAAACTAGTATAGCCACTTTGTGAAACAATTTGGCAGTTTCTTACAAAGTTAAAAATACACTTAACTACAATCCAGCAATCCCACTCCTAGATACTTACTCGTGAAAAGAAAACTTATGTTTACACAAAAACCTGTATATACATGTTTACAGTTCCAGCCAAAAAACTGGAAACTGAGAAGTTCTTCAACTGGGGAGTGGGTAAGCAAACTTTGGTTCACTTATCTACAAAATTAGATTTAAAAGGACTGTTCTATGAATATATACAACAGGGAGGAATCTCGAATGTGTTATGCTAAGTGAAAGATACCAGACTTAAAAGGCTACAAACTATATGATTCCATTTATATGCCATTCTTGAAATGGACAAACTATAGAGACAGAAAACCAGTCAACAGTTACCAGGAGCTAGATATGGGGAAGGGTTGTCTACAAAAGAGTATGGCAGAATTTTGGGGGATGATAGAGCTGTTCTATATAAAGCAGTCTGCATTTATCTGTGGTTTTGCTTTCCTCAGTGTTTCAGTTACCCACAGTCAACTGAGGTCCAAAAATATTAATTGGAAAATTCCAGAAATAAGCAATTTGTAAGTTTTAAACTGCATGCCATTCTGAATAACATGATAAAATCTCATGCCATTGGATTCAGTCCCGCCCTGTCCCCACCTGGGAATCATTCCTTTGTCTAGCATATCAACGCTGTATTTACCACATGCCCTTTAGTCACTGAGTAGCCCTCTCAATTATCAGACCGAAAAAAAACATAGTATATATAGAGTTCAGTACTACCTGCAGTTTCAAGCATCCACAAAGGGTCTTGGAATGTATCCCCCACAGATAAGGGGAGTCTCCCATATCGACTGCGATGCTGGTTATATGACTATACATGTTTGTCAAAACTCACAGAACTGTACACTAAAAAGAATAAAGTTTACTATATGTAAAATATACCTAATTTTAAAAACAAAAGAAAAAGGATAAGGTATCCTGGCTACAAAGAGACTGAAAAATGACCCAAGAGCTAGTCAGATCTGAGGGGTCCTGTTAAGAAGCTCTACATTTGATCCTTGAAGCAACAGATACCTCAAAAAACGGGTAGAGGCAACTCAGTTTTTTATTACTAAGAACACTGACAACAGTTACAGACTAGAATAAGAGCAAAACAGGCAGCAACTGGAGACCCATCAACCAACTATCTGAGAGTAATTCAGCAGATAAATAATTGAGATCTGACAAAGGGAGAGGCAGTAGAGATGAACAGAAAAGTTAAAAGCAGGAAATTCTCAAGTTTCTAGCAATAGTGAAACCACCAACCAAATGTTTTTTGTTTTTTTGTTTTTTGTTTTTTTTTTCAGAAAAAGATTTTAAACAAGCTAAATTTAAATCCCTGTGGGACATTCAAATGCAAACATTTGGTTAGACACGTTGTCTGGAGCTCGAGGGAATAAGCTAAGATGTAGCATTAGATTTGAGAATCATCAGGGTATTTGCAGCCAAATATGAGGTCAAGTTCATATAATTTGAAGTATAAAAAGAATCAGCTTACTGATGATACAGCTTGTAAAGTGAGAAATGGTGACAATCGTGTGCCTATTTCAATATGGGCCTCTCTCAACCACTCTATCCTTGGCATCTCTGATTTTCTCTTTGGCTTGATTACCCTAAGAAAACTGAGGCAGTTACATAAAAAGCTGTCACTGAATTCCAAGTTTTTATTTTCTGTTGCTCATACTGTTGACATCGAGAATATTCAGCCGATAAAGGAGTAATCTACTGAATACACTTATTTGGTTAATTAAACACAGGAGGACCACTAAGAGGGGTTTGATTTGAGGTCCATCTGACTGACCTCACAGGGCAACTTATCCACACAGCCCAATAAGCTTTGTCTTGGTAACTCAACTAATGACCCTATGACTGCTTTAAGAGACCTCTGATATGCAATAAAGTTATCAGGAAATACTATAGGATAGATCCAATGATTCTAGGTAATTAGTGCTTAACCAGGGATAGGCACCAAAATTCAGTGTGGAGCTTTCTCAAAATGCCTATCTTGCCCAAAGCTCTACTTCTGAAAATCCTAATTTAGGAACTTTTGGGGTAAGGCCCAAAAATTACTATATTTTTAATAGTCTCATAAGTGAATTCTGATACCCATACAAACCACACACCAATCCCAAGCTGAAAAGCAATGATATAAAATTTGGTTCCAGGCCCTACCATGGAATTCTCATTTGGAAATTTCTAAACCACATCCTAAACCTTGAAAATCTCCTCTAGTTGAGAGCACACAAATACACATTTCCCAGCTGAAACCTAAAATTCTAAGTCCAACATCTGTAAAATACCTATGAATCACCAACTGACTATGATAACTAGCTTTGAGAGGATTTAACTTCTTAGCAGAATTCAGGAAAAAGCAGTGTAAGAAAAGTCATGGAAAATGAGTCACCATCCCTTCATTCCTTAATTCCAAATTCTCCATTTTAATAATAAACCTACCAGAAAAGCTTAGTTAATATCACCAACTCAAGCTTTAACTTCAGCTAGTATTTAAGCATAACCAGATCCAATCTGTTATACTGAAATATTCAGATTCCGCTTTTCCAATTACCAAAATTTCCAGCATTCCAACTTTCCAATTACATCATAAACATTATAAACCAAAACAAAAAAACTAGCAAACGATTTTTCTCACCAAAATTTACTTACCCATCTCTTCCCTTACTGACAATTTTTACTTCAAAATAATAAATCCCACAGGCTGCTGGTATTGGATGCGTGGCTCGAACTGACGCGGCATCTTTTGGGGTTTTGCCATGACCTGCATATGAAACAGGAAGGAAAAAAGAAGTCACATGAGATATTCACTGAAAGATGAAAACCTTAAACAATTCAGGAACATATAGGTTTTTGGAATGATGTATAATTTCTGCTCCTATCAGTTCAAATACTCAATAAAACGTTTATCATCACCATGAACCCAATATGCAAAATAGCCCAAGTTATCCACAGAACTCTTCACACTATTACTAGTTTTATTAAGATTGCAGAATCCAAATATGGAAATTGAACCTAGCAGCCTTTTATGCAAATTAAATAAAAGACATTATAGAGTACACTATATTTTTAAGAGGAAAAAGGCTGTATGAAGAACATGAAAGATCTTAATTTTATCAGGTCTAAATTTGCATATAACTTATATAATTTCTGTACACTCTTGCCAAAGTCCTGGCTCTTTAAACCAGAAGCATCTGTATTGTATATTTCTAAGTGAAATCTTACACAATTAGATTGAATTGGCAAAACAGCTTTCTTAAGAATTTACAGTTTTGTTCTTTGGTATAGTCTTATTAATTAAAGCTGATTCATAAAATCTCTTGGGCCAATAATAGCTTATTGAGAAATACATCTAATTTCTAAACGTATTTTTTTCTTTTTAAACAACAGAAGTAACACCATGCCACTGCTGACATTTTAGAAAATCTTTTAGATAATGGCTTTCAAACTTTTTAAACCAGCTATTCCTCAATTCTAATCCCATAGGGTTTGCTAAACTCACAATCACTTCCCCTACCTCTCGCCCAAGACACAAATTACCTTGAAAGCTAGCATGTAGACAATATTAAGAGAAAATATGTCCACAAAACCATGGAAGAATAAAGAAAGAAGTTGAAGTAGCATGTCAGAAAGTACTCATAGAGTATGAGTGAGACAAGTCTCCATATCCCCAAAAGGACTGCATGAGAAACAATACTCTAAATCATTATTTGGGTGTTCTAGTTAAATATGCTCCACGCAATACAAACTTCGCATTAATCTTTCAGTCATACTATAAAATTATCTTCATGGGTAGCAGAATTCTCCTCAAATTTATCATGATTGTTTTAAAACTAAATACCTTCTTGTAAGTCAAAAATTGTATCTTAAGATATACAATCATCACACATGAATGAGATCATATCCTCCCTTACCACACACTTGACCAAATTTACCAAATTTCCAACACATGCCTTATTATTATTAAACACTTAAGTTTACACTTGCAATGCAAATTAGTACATGTTCACACCCCCCACTCCCCCTACAAAAAAATGGAATGAATTCTGCCACTCCTTCCATTACCAGGGAAACTTGGGTTATGGGCAGAAGTTCTTTTAGCCTGGTGACCATAAGGAGTCAACAAGCTTGGCTAGGCAAGACAAAAATGGAAGCAACAGTATTTACATGCATCAAAACTACTTTAACATATGATGCAGGTAACAGATTTACACTGAGCTAAGCAGCAGAAAAGAAACTATTGCACAAGTCTGTGCACTAGTCACTTTTTAATAAAATTTAATTATGGTGGCAGTAAAACACATTTTTCAGTCAAAATATGTTCAAATAATTAAGTTACCTGAGAAAAGGCCATGGAAACTACATATTTAAAAATTAGATTGTTACAAATAAATCTATAGAAAACTATCTAAACAAAATCTAACTGCAGTTCTAAATCCACTGATTTTTTAAGGGGAGTGACCCAAACTTTTAGTGATAAAGTAATCCCAAAGTATTCTTAATAACAAATAATAGTTACATATATTTAATGCCATGTGAAAGGCACTGCTCTAAGAGCATTAAGTTTATTAACTCATTTAATATCCAAAACAACCCCATGAGGTAGGTACTATCTATTATCATTTCACAGTTGAGGAATCCAAGGGAAGATAATGAAACTCGCCCAAAGTCATACTGCTAAAAGCGAATTCCAAACCAGGATTTGTGCTGGGATTTAAATTCAAGAAACCTGATCTAGTGTGAGCTCTGAACCCACATGAAGGATTTAGTTACAATGAACATTCGGGGATCACTTCACATATCCCCATGTCCTATTCTGACTACTTCTACGGGAAAAGAGAAAGAAACCAATATTTGAAAGTAAACAGTCTCTCAAAGAGTTGGGTGCTTTTGTATGGATTTTTCTCTTTCAACATTTACGAAATAGGTATTATTTAACCTCACTTTTTGAAATGAAGAAATCTGTAATCTGTTGTGGGCCTACAGAAAAAAAAATAAAATTTTTACGCATTATATACCCAGCCCCAAATTGGTAGAAACATATATTAGATCCATGCATGAATTAAAATCCCATACATTTTTCCATTATGCAAAAATTACTACAAAGTACCAGTTATAAATCTTCAAGTATCCATTATATTTGTTATGATTCACTAATTGCAGATAAATTCTGTAAATATTAAAACTAAAAAGATTTGTTTCATGTTTAAATTAAAATTTAAATTAGATGTAAAAGGTATAAGGAAAAGTTTAAATGCAAGATTATAAGGTTTCATATTATTTCTTAAATGAGACCAGTCCAAGTTGAGTATCCCTTATCTGACATGCTTGGGACCAGAAGTGTTTTAGATTTTTTTCAGATTTTACAATATTTGTGCATACTTACCAGTTGAGCATCCTAAATTCAAAAATCCAAAATCTAAAATGTTTCATTGGGCATTTCCTTTGAGCCGGGCGTGGTGGCTCATGCCTGTAATTCCAGCACTTTGGGAGGCTGAGGCGGGCGGATCACTTGAGGTTAGGAGTTCAAGACCAGCTTGGCCAACATGGTGAAACCCTGTCTGTACTAAAAATACAAAAATTAGCCTGGCATGGTAGTGTGCGCCTGTAATCCCAGCTACTCAGGAGGCTGAGGCACAAGAATCGCTTGAACTTGGGAGGCAGAAGTTGCAAGGACCTGACAGCGCCACTACACTCCAGCCTGAACAATAGAGTGAGACTCTGTCCCAAAAATAAAAAAATAAAAAATCAAGTTTTGAATTCTGAAAGCATTTTGAATTTCAGATTTGGGATGCTCAAACTTGTAATATCAGCAGCAAAGGGCCTATTTCTAACAATGCTCATCACCTGAAAGTTTATTATTACCTCAAATTCTGTGGTAACCAAAAAACAACCTCATACTACCAAAGTTTAAACTTTTAAAACTACAAAGTCTTCAGTATTAAGTGTTTTCTATGTGGCTTTAGAAGAAAACATATGTAATACTTCCCAATTCTAAGGCTAGCAAGTTTAGCTCTTTTTATTCAAACAATCTGATGGAAAGAGTTTGAATAAACCATTCTACCCCATTCCCACTCCCTTCCACTCGCCAACATGCAGCCAGCCAGTGCCTTTCTGGAAATATAAATTAGCCGTCCTTGTATCAGTAGCCCTCAATACAACTAAGATTCCTTCCAAAGCCTCCTCTTTGGCCTAGGAAAAAGACACGCTTCCTGAGCACCTTGTCTGGTCTTGCTCTCCACCTGCACTTTCCACCTCCTTTCTGCTCCAGCCGCATCAGCACTATTTCAATTCTTCACATTGATCAGGCCAGTCTGTACACATGCTATTCCCTCCACCTTTCCTTCTTCGCCTGAGTAGGTCCTACTCACACTTTAAATCTTAGCTCAAGCTTTACTTCCTCAAATATTCTTTCTCTAATCTCTCCAACTTGGTTGAAGCTCCTTTTTACAAGCCCTCATAGCAACATGTATCTCTCCTGCACATTTACACACTTAACACTCACGTTTAATTATTTTTTCCCTGCGTTTTAATTCCTGAACCTCTTTATTCCCGCTAACTTCCACTCTAACTTCAATCATTCCTTCTTGAAGAAGCAAAAGCTCAAGACCCAGAGTCTAAAGCTGCAACAGACCAAGCCACCTGTAATATCGGGCACAGTGAAAATTTAACTGGGCTTTTATTTTACTAGGACTGTAATTTTTGTAGTGTTCTGATTAATGCTTACAAAGTTCCCAAGGTTTTAAGGGGTTGCTCCAGCTTTATAGTTTGCATAAGTCCTGTTACTTTTAGCGCACTGATTTTGTGGAAAACATGGTTTTCCAGCCACGCATTCAGGACATTATTGCAGAAACACCGGTATCTTCCTCCAGAACACACCGTCCTGTTCTATCCCCTTTCTAAAGCCTTCACGTCTATACTTCAACATCATGGGAACTCTAATTCCTCAAACTCTTTGTTTTTTTTCTCCCTTTTTCCTCTTCCAGGACAGGCTACATGGTAATCACTTAAAGCTCTCAAATATCCTTGATTTCCCTCATATGCCCATCATTCTATCATATCCAACCAGCAAAATGACACTCTCAGTATTATAATCTACCTTCCATACTCCCACACTGGACAGTTGACTTCCAATGAATAAAGTCCAAAATCTTATGAACAGCCACTGCTATGAACTAATGATGTCAACTGAGCACTCTCAATGCTACCAACAATATTTTTAGAAATGTTGTCAGCTTATTCCCTATCCCTCTCAATGGCTTAGTCCACATTTTCATCATTTACTTTAAACTTTACATCCTCTACTCAAATTCATGAGCAAAGTACCTCGCCTCTTATCAAGAAAACAGGAGGCCAGCTGGGTGCAGTGGCTCACACCTGTAATCCCAGCACTTTGGGAGGCCAAGGCAGGCGGATTGCCTGAGGTCTGGAGTTCGAGACCAGCCTGGCCAACATAAAACCCCATCTCCACTAAAAATACAAAAAGTGGCCAGGCATGGTGGTGCGCAACTGTATTCCCAGCTACTTGGGAGGCTGAGGCGGAAGAATGGCTTGAACCCTGGAGGCAGAGATTGCAGTGACCCAACGTTGTACCACTGCACTCCAGCCTGGGCGACAAGAGCAAGGCTCCATCTCAAAAAAAAAAAAAAAACAAAAAAACAAAAAACGGGAGGCCATTAGCTATGGTCATATTCAACTCTCCACTCTTTTATTACAAAGTGATCTATGTCCATGGCAGTCTTCACCTCTTCCACTATTATCAAAGAACAGTCTGTACTCTCCTCTCCAAGACCAACCATTCTGGACTCTGGAACCAGTTTCCTCTCTAGAAGCCTCTCTGTCAGCCTCTCAAGCTTGTATTTCATTATCTTCCTCTCTAATCTCTCCTTCCCCTCAATCTGTAAAGGGACAATGTCCCCAAAATGTACACTTTTCACAAATTCTATGCCTCCGTGCTACATATAAATCATTGTCAGTAATGTACCAGAGTTGGTGGTATATAATTTTTTACCTTAAAAGTAATAACAAGGCCGGGCGCAGTGGCTCATGCCTGTAATCCCAGCACTTTGGGAGGCCAAGGTGGGTGGATCACTTGAGGTCAGGAGTTCGAGACCAGCCTGGCCAACATGGTGAAATCCCATCTCTACTAAAAACATAAAACTTAGCCAGGCATGGTGGCGGGTGTGTATAATCTCAACTATTCGGGAGGCTGAGGGAGGAGAATTGCTTAAACCTGGGATCCGGCCTGACAAAGCGAGACTCTGTTCAAGAAAAAATAGTAATAATAACCAGGTAGGCTAATCAATTTTATTTGTTAAAACGTTAAATTTTGTATACATTTCCTGGAACACCATACCTTGGACTAATATAATATAGTATTTTCATTTAATTTATGTCGCTTCAGTTTTACCTATACAACCAAATTAAAACAAGATTGACTAAGAAATGACACAGTGGTCTCTAACACAATACTTTCCAAAGGAATTTTTAAGGATAATTTTGGTTATGTAGGATTTTCATCTTCTATGCTGACATTAGAAGCTAAACCCCAGGTAAAACGTAACTCCACTATCAGCCGTTAAAAATTAGAGGAAAAAAAAAAATCCTACCTTAACCTCCATCCTCCTCTAGGAAATGCCTAATCTCTTCCTTCATCTATATTTCTCAAGGATAATCTCTATTCACTATCCTCTCTACTTGGTCCTTTCATTTACTCTTTCAACCCACTGAAATCTGGTTTTTGCCCCATCACTCAATTCAAACTGCTCTCCCTAAAGTCACAATGATCTAATTTCCAAACGTAGTGGAAAACTATCTGTGCCTATCCTACTAAACCTATCTGTTGCAACAGACACTAAATATCACTTCCTCATTTCTAGGGAAGGTGGGGAGGCTGTTTGAGACAGTGTCTCATTCTGTTGCCCAGGCTAAAATGCAGTGGCATGATCACCGCTGGCTACAGCCTCAACTTCCTGGGTTCAAGCAGTCCTCCCACCTCGACTTCCCCAAGTTTTGGGATTACAGGTGTGAGCCACTGCACCCTCCCGTGCTCAGCTTCTGTGACACCAATCTCCTTGATGTCTGGGGACCTACCATTTCTTTTCTGCTCCCTCTAGTCTTTCAATGTTGGTGTTTTTCAGGGTCCCCATCTTTGGCCCACTGCTTTTTCTCACTCTATTCTCCCTCTCTCTTTCAAATACTCTTGAGTTTCAACTACCACCTACAAGTGACTCCTAAATGAGTCACGACCTAGACCTCTCTCCCAAGCTTCAGATCAATTATGGTTAACTGCCAACCCTTCCTAGGAGAAACTGCCTCACACATTGTCCCTACCGAAAGAAGTGAGACCCAGACTATCCTTGTACCAGCAGGGTATTTTGTATTTTATAATTACCACCATTCCTACAGCTGATTCAACACAGGTTAGCACCTGACTTGAAGGCCACCAATTCACAACATAGTCTGTAATGAAAAGCTCTGCCCAACTAAGAATCATAGCAATTAGCCAGGCCAATCTGTTAAGTCTCTCAGGAATTTGACATAGGAAGGAAAGGATAAGCCAGTCAGTAGGGAAAAAGAAATAAAACAACCAGAAACTAGTGATTGGAGCTGAGTCATTTTAATAGAATAGAATTAAGTCATGACTGTTAAGACCAGTTAGAGTCCCCTTAACTCCAAAAGACCTGTTCCTGTTCTTTCTGTAAGGCTTGTTTCTTTGGCTTCTTCTGGTTTCCGAGAAGTCAGATCACAGGGCTGAGATTCCCATTTTTACTTATCTCCAACTATACTGTAATACAGTCTCCTTCACAATCATTATTTTATTCATGGTTCACTGCAAGAGCCTAACAGCTAAAGACCCAAACATCATCCTAATAGAGTTGGAAACCCAAACATTTTCTTTGATTTCTCTCACCATCATTCCTCATATCCTCTCAGTATTACTTTTAAATATCTCACAAATACATCTGCCTTTCTCTGTCCTTACCACTGACCCAGCTGAGGTCAATTGTAACATGGTCTACTTCAATAGTCTTCTAAATGAATTTACTATTCCCACTCTTGTAACCTCTTGAATCTATCTTCCAATCAGCTGCATAATCTGACAAAAATGAAGATATGAGCCAGTCACTTCCCATTTAAAATCCTTTGATGATTCTCCATCTCCTACAGAATAAGATCTAAACTCAACAAAATATTCCATAGGGCTCCTAACTGGGCCAGGTACAGTGGCTCCTGCCTGTAATCCTAGCACTTTGGGAGGCTAAGGCAGGCAGATGGCTTGAGCTCAGGAATTCGACACCAGCCTGGGCAACATGGCAAAACCCCCTTCTCTACAAAAAAATACAAAAAATTAGCTGGGAATGGTGGCACGTGCCTGTAGTTGCAGCTATTCAGGATGCTGAGGTGGGAGGATCACTTGAGCCCAGGAGGCAGAGGTTGCAGTGAGCCTAGATCGCACCACTGCATTCTAGCCTGGACAATGGAGTCAGACTCTGCCTCAAAAGAGAGAGAGAGAAAAAAAAAAGCCTCCTAATTGATCTTTTCCCAGATGCTCCTTGTCACATACTCTAAATGCCAACCCAAAATTGCTTGTAAAACCAGACACATAAAGTAATTCTCTATGTTTTTGCTTTTCCTTCATTTGCAACACCTAGCCCCTCCCTTTCTCCTATATCCTACTCATCTTTTAAGACTGACCACTAGCCTCGACTCCTCCAAGAAGCTATCCCGGATACCTACACTTCCTTCATTCTTTCCAATGTCAGCCTGGGTTAGACGCTCCTATTTTCCACAGTACTCCCTATAATATTTCCCTTACTACTCTATTTTATGTCCTCTGAGCTCTCTGAATTCAATGACAGTATCTTCTCCACCTCTGAGTGTCCAGAACCTAGCACAAAGTAAACATTCACTAAAAGCTTATTAAATAAATGAAGAAATGAACAGTGAAAAACACATATAAATTGTCTAGTCTAGCAGAATATATATCATTAGGCTGGGTGCAGTGGTTCACGCCTATAATCCCAGCACTTTGAGAAGCCAAGGCAGGCAGATCACTTGAGGTCAGGAGTTCCAGACCAGCCTGGCCAACATGGCAAAACCCCATCGCTACTAAATATACAAAAATTAGCCAGGCGTGGTGGCAGGCGCTTGTAATGCCGGCTACTTGGGAGGCTGAGGCTGGAAAGTCACTTGAATCCAGGAGATGGAGGTTGCAGTGAGCTGACATACTGCCACCACTGCACTTCGGCCTGGGCGACAGAGCAAGATTCTGTCTCAAAAAAAAACAAAAAACAAAAAAAAGAATATACATGATTATTGTCTACTGTTCTGCATGATTATTAGATTTACTTGATTCTTGCAGTTACCAACTGGCATTTTTAAACCTAATTTCCCAAAATCTTGGCAAGTAATTCTTCAATTCCTTCATTTTAAGGAACATTTTTAGGCCGGGTGCGGTGGCTCACGCCTGTAATCCCAGCACTTTGGGAGGCCAAGGCGCGCAGATCACAAGGTCAGGAGATCAAGACCATCCTGACTAACTCGGTGAAACCCCGTCTCTATTAAAAATACAAAAGAAATTAGCCAGGCGTGGTGGCAGGCGCCTGTAGTCCCAGCTACTGGGGAGGCTGAAGCAGGAGAATGGTCTGAACCCAGGAGGCGGAGCTTGCAGTGAGCGGAGATCGCGCCACTGCCCTGCAGCCTGGGCCTGGGCGACAGAGCAAGACTCCGTCTCAAAAAAAAAAAAAAGAAACATTTTTATATCACCCCCATAATGCTTAACAGACATTTGCACTTGTAAGCAAGCATGTTGAAATATCTGTTCAAACTTAAAAAGTGCAAGAAATTAGATAAGCAATTATATTTAGGAAGTGTTCAAGGGCTAATGACTGGGGGTACAGGTGGGAAAGACAGAGTAAGTATAACAAAAGTTCAACCTATCACGCCTGTAATCCCAGCACTTTGGGAGGCTGAGGCGAGTGGATCACTAGGTCAGCAGATAAGAGACCACCTTGGCTAACACGGTGAAACCCTATCTCTACTAAAAGTACAAAAAATTAGCCGGGCGTCGCGGCGGGCACCTGTAGTCCCAGCTACTTGGAAGGCTGAGGCAGGAAAATGGCGTGAACGCGGGAGGCGGAGCTTGCAGTGAGCCGAGATCGCGCCACTGCACTCCAGCCTGGGCAACACAGCAAGACTCGGTCTCAAAAAACAACAAAAAAGTTCAACCTATTTGGTTATTGTTCATAACATTTCAATTAAAAAGTGAAATTCTGGCTGGGCACTGTGGCTCACGCCTGTAATCCCAGCACTTTGGGAGGGCGAGGCGGGCAGATCACGAGGTCAAGAGATCGAGACCACCCTGGCCAACATGTTGAAACCTCCCCTCTACTAAAAATACAAAAATTAGCCAGGCGTGGTGGCGCACGCCTGTATTCTGAGCTATTCAGGAGGCTGAGGCAGAAGAATTGCTTGAACCCGGGAGGCGGAGGTTGCAGTGAGCCAAGATGGCGCCACTGTACTCCAGCCTGACAACAGCAGAGCGAGACTCCATCTTAAAAAAAAAAAAAAAAGGACAATTCAGGCCAGGCGCAGTGGCTCATGCCTGTAATCCCGGCACTTTGGGAGGCCCAGGCGGGCGGATCATCTGAGGTCAGGAGTTCAAGACCAGCCTGGCCAACATGGTGAAACCCCGTCTCTACTAGAAATACAAGAATTAGCCGGACGTGGTGCTAAGCGCCTGTAATCCCAGCTACTCAAGAGGCTGAGGCAGAAGAACTGCATGAACCCAGGAGAGGCTGCAATGAGTAGAGATTGTACCACCACACTCCAGCCTGGACGATAGAGCAAGACTCTGTCTCAAAAAAAAAAAAAAAAATGCAATTCACTATTTATTTACTTATTTTTTTTTAAGATAGGGTCTCACTCTGTCACCCAGGCCATCATAGCTCACTGAAGTTTCAACCTCCTGGGCTCAACCAATCCTCCTCCCTCAGCCTCCTAAGTGGCTGGGATTTCAAGTGTGTGCCACTTAGCCTGGTTAATTTTTAGGGGTAGAGACGGGGTCCCACTATGTTGCCCGGGCTGGTCTAGAACTCTTGGGCTCAAGTGATCCTTCTACTTTGGCCTCCCAAAGTGCTGGGATTACAGGTGTAAGCCACCACACCCACTGAAATTGACTATTTCATTGCTTCCTATAATTCCCAACTTTGACTTACCTTGGATTTCTTCTAAACTGTTCTAAATTAGTAAAATCAAGGTGCCTGGACTTTTCTGAAGCACTGTGTTCCAGTTACCTTTTTCCCCCAGAGTAAGTATTTTCAATCTCAACTATTCTTTAAAAGTTCTAAATGTGATCACAGGATTTTATCTACTTGAGATAATTAAGTCTCATATGAACTTAAAGAGGCAATACTATGGGACTGTGAAAAGAACACTAAATCTGGAGTTAGTGAAAATTTTCAATCCTGATTTACTCATGACTGGGAAGATCTAACCTCCAGGTTCTACCACTCTCTAAAATTTAAAATGAAAATTCCAGGATCTTGTCCAGATCCACTAGTGTGTGTATATATAAAGCACTCTATAAAATATCCAAATAGTGGTAATAACTAGAAAAATATAAAAATGCAATCTGTTGTTGAAACATTTAAACTAAATCCATTGTCATATTTATTAAAATTATTTTCCCGTTATCATTATAACTAAGTCTAAACTTGTCACATTTGTACTTATTCAATACTGACAACAATTTCAAAAACAAGAGGGGCTATCCCTGGGTTTTTCAATAGTTGTTGTGTGACTGTTAAGCAAAAGGCCTTTAAAAAAATTTAACATATACTATACATACCCTGTTGTTCCTCTGCAATCCAATCAACCTTATCTGCATGTCTAGTATTATCTAACATTAATCTCTTCAAATCATTTAAGGAACAATACTGCTTCCAAAAGCAGTAATTTCAATTTAGAAGAACATCTTAAAAACAGAATACAGGCTGGACACAGTGGCTCAGGCTTGTAATTCCAGTACTTTGGGATGCCAAGGTGGGAGGATCACTGGAGCCCAGACATTCAACACTAGCCTAGGCAACACAGTAAGACCCCATCTCCACACACACACAAAAAAATTACAACTTAGCCCAGCATAGTGACAGGAGCCTGTGGTCCCAGCTACTTGGGAGATGGAGGCAGGGGGATCCCTTGAGCCTAGGAGGTCTAGACTGCAGTGAGCCATGATCGCACCACTGCACTCCATCAAGGCAACAAAGTTGAAATCCTATCACACACACACACACACACACAAAAACACCAGAACAACAACAAAAAACCAGAATACCTTTGGAGCAAAAGAAAGCAAAATACTTCTATTTCAAAGATAAGGAAAATTCTCGTCACTCTGGAAAATAATTAAAATCATTCTTTTGAAATTCTGTAATACGTGAATATATGAATAGTAGTTTTTACTGTTAAAAGTGTCTTATAATACTTAGGTAAAACCAATGCAGCACAATGATAGGTTAAATAAAAATTCACTCTTCTTATTCTGTGACTTTAAAGTATTATCCACTCTCTATGATACTTCTCCTTTGCTACTGCTACTGCTACTGGGACACAGTTGCCCACCACAATCGGCGTGGTCCTCTCAGAAAACACGCAGAAAATCAACAGTAACAACGGAAAACTCACACACACACACACACACACACACAGAGTCTACAGTAACAAGACAAGAGGAAGAGGCAGTAGAAAGGGAAAAAGACTTTCTGACAAGGGGTAAGAGAGAGACAAAGGGAAGATAGAAGAGAGGGAAAGTAAAAGGATAACAACAAAATCTGTTCTTCCAGAAATAATGATTTATGTTTATAAAACAGTTATGTTCCCAGAAAGTGAATCTTAGTATTACACAACAGAAAGTAATAAAGAGGCCAAGAATAAAAACAACTGAGACAGCAGTGTCAGAAATATTCCAAACTCCAACTAATTTCATATAAACGTGTATTTTTCTCTGACCTAATCATCAATTTTATGTAAAAGACTAAAACTAATCAAGACACCTTACAGTACTAAATAAACAGTAATCACGAATCTTAGACATCACGGAAATTCAGAGCTGGAAATTTCCCTACCAATCGTCCAGCTCAACTTACACACCACTCAGAGGAAGAAACTGAGGCTCAGTCTTGTAAAATATCTACAACCACAAACGACTGCAGAACTCAGGAAATCTAGAATTCTTTGTTCATCTACACTGGCTCTGACTTTATGAGCAAATTATTTACTGTCAACCATAAATTTAAAATTATAAAATTCTGTCACATCTAACAATAGCTTTCTGGCAGCCAGATCAGAAGTAAACACCTCATAACAGCACCGTTCACACAAATTACAACATAAAAGTAGAAATACTTCACAAGGAAATTAACAAAAGGTCCTAACTTGAGAAAAAACAAAGATTTGATATTGTGAATGAAACGTTCAGACGTTTAGATTAAGGAGGATAACACTTGGAAGTACTTCTTTGGATGTATGGCGAGAATAAAAAGAATGTTCAACAAGGCCTATTTTTGTGCGTGATTCTTTGCAGCCAAATCATTTGGTAGATTTCTATTGCCATTCGCCTTTCTGATTAAATAGTAACTTACTTATCAAGCTTCTTCTCAAATTTCAGTCCCGTATAAGTTAAGAATTTAACCACAAGGTTGTTTATCTCCTCTACATACATGTCACTAGGATCTGAGTAGACCCCTTTACAGCCAATCAAAGTGAGGCTGCCGTGAATGTAAAAGCTTCTGCTTTAGGTTTGGGGCCTAAAACCCTGGATTTGTTTCCAGACAGACTGATACGTTAGGTTGATTTTTTTTTCTTCCACACAAGTAAACTTGATACATGCTATTAAATTGGGCTACATTTCAATAGTTCCCATAGCAATTCATAATTTTATATACAACTGATTTGCTTCCAGCTTTGTTTTAACCTAGGAGAGGTAGGTGAGGGAGGAAAGGGGCAAGCACAAGCCTAAGGTTGTTGTTTTTAACTGCAAATGTAAAACATAAGCCAATTTTCTTCAAAATGCTAAGCTGCATTTTGTTCCATCTTCGTTTTCAACAAGACTTCATGTAATATCAACACCTAAGGACCTGTATAGGGCACTTCCAATCGGGAGGGGTAGGTTTCTGCTCTCCTAAGAAAAAGGGTGTTCCTGGGGTTGCCTTCTCTTACCCTCCCGGTTGCTTTTACTAAAATATATTGATGGCAAACTTGGGCCCCTTGTCCTTTTGTCCCCCTAGACAATCTCTGGCCTAATTTTGATTACTCCTCCCCCTGTGTATCCCTGCTCTCTCTTAATTAGATATCATACCTCAGAATCGTGCCTCTCTTCCCCCCTTGTAAGAGGAGAACGGCTGACCCACCACCTGGAGAACAATGTAACCCAACTCCGAGTCCATGGATTCCTCTACCCAAGCCCCAAGATTTATCTCCCAGGGAAATCAGAAAGCCAGTTCTGTCCTGTCATCCCGGATTCCCTCAAGGTGTCCTGCTCCTGGTCTAGGATTACCAGCTCCTTTCTACCCTGGGGCATTCTACTCACCTTCCTTTTCCAAGAATCTCGCCCCTCACCCTCGGACCCTTCACCGCGACCCCCGCGCCCACCCGGAGCAGCACAACAGGCGGCGAGTGGCCTCCGAGGGCAGAGCCCGCGAGGGCGGGGGTCGGGGGCGGGTCGAGAGCGGCGCAGCGGCGGCCGGCCACGTCGGGTCAGTGCCCCACTCCCACCGCAGGACACACGCCCAGTACCTTTGTAGTGCACCCGCAGGTTGTTCTGAGAGAGGCCGATGTAGCTGAACTTGTCCTTCGGGCTCCAGGACCGAGGCAGCGGCGTCTCTTGTTCGTCCACGGCCGGGTAGAGGCGCTTCAGCCGCCGCTGCAACTCCTTCTCCTGCTCGTTCAGGGCCGAGTCCCCGTGAGGGAAGGGGGCCGCGGCGCTGCTGCCCGCCACCAGAGCTGGGGTCGGGGCTCCTCCGGCCGGGCCGGGGCCCGCTGCAAGGCCCGGGGGAGCGGGCGGCCCGCTGGCGGGGGCGGCCGCTGAGGCAGGGGGAGGCGGGGGCGGCGGCGGGGGCGGCGGGGCCGCGGTGGCCGGGGGCGGCGGCGGCGGAGGATGGAGGAGCAGGGCGGCCGCCGCGGCCCCTAAGCCTTCGCCGCCCGCACCGCCGCCGGGCGAGCCGGCCGGAGAGGAGCCGGCGCTGACGGCCGGGGGCGCCGGCAGGACGACTCCGGAGACTGGGGCCAAGGCCGCCGGCGGTGGCGGCGACAGCTGCTGCTGCTGTTGCTGCTGCGGCGGCGGCGGCTGCCCGGACATCCCGGCCGCGACTCAGCCTGCGGCCACCTCCACCTCTTCTCTCCTTCCTCCTCTGCTTCCCGGGGGCGCTGTCGCTGCGGCCGCCGGCACCAGGCGCCCAGTCCGCCCGCCCCGGAAGCAGGCGGCGGGCCGCGCGCCCAGGGAGACCGCGGCGGTTGAGGAGCTCGGAGACGCGGGAGTGGGCGGCGGGCCCGGGAGGCCGGGAGAGAACGTTGGCCGGAGCGCGGGCGCGCGGCCCGGGTACGAGGCGCCGAGGGCGGGGGCGACGCGGGAGCGCGGGAGGGGAAGGCGCGCTGGCGGCCGCCGCGGCCGCTGCTCTCGCGGCTGTTTCCCGGCGGGCGGGCCGGGCCGGCGCGAGACGCTGCGCGCGGGCGGCGCTAGGCGAGGGGGCGGGACGGAGGCGCGAGAGAGGCGCGAGCGGTGCGAGGGGGCGGGCCGCGGGGCTCCCGGCTGTGCGCCGCGAGGCGTCCTCCCGGGCCCGCCAGTCGCTCGTGGGCAGGATCGCTGGGCTCCCGGCACCGCGGGTCCCTTCGGAGGTGTCCGCCTCCTCTCCCTTGGCGGCCGCCGTCGCCCCCCTCGCCGGCGAATCCCCTCCCACTTGACTTCTTTTTGTTGTCGTCGCCCCACCTCCCCACCTCAGGGCTCCTCCGAGCCGAGGCGCCGCTTCTCGTCCAGGCGAGAGTAATCGAGCCCCGCTGGGGCCGCCGCGAGCCCAGGCCCCGGGGCGCTCTAGGACCCGTCGGCCCGGGGCGTGCGGAGCGGCTCAGGCTCCCCGCGCAGTGCTGCTAGCTCTCGCCTCAGTCCCGTTCCCGTTTGCCGCCTCCCTCCAAAGAGGAACGCATTGCCTTTGGTACTTCACAGTGTTTAATTCCGTAGCATTGACCATATGGGCAGTAGAAACCACTTCTGAAGGCAGTCTCCCACTTACAATAGTGACTATGTCATTAATTAATTTTACGAGGACTCACAGTGAACTTAACAGTGGTAGAAGGTGTCATTAATAAAGACCGGCATATCTTCAAAAAGCAGGAGCAGGCACTGTATGAATACAAGATTATAGTGTGTGTTTAGGAAGGGCTTCTAGAGACGTCAGAACATTTTATAGACTCGTTAATTTTCATAACAGGGTTCTTAGGTAACAGAAAATTATGCCCATTTTTAAAACAAGGAAATATTTACTGAGATCAGCAGAGTCAAAAATAGGACTTCCTACTTTGCAATTCCCAATAGAATGCTTCGTCGACTAATTTGGCACAACTTGCCAAGTGTTGCTCTCTGACCCATCATAACATTACTACTTTGTTTTCACCACTTCCCTTTGTTTAGCTTATCCCTCCCTAGCTGGCAAAATCGGGCTTTGCATGTGTAAATTATATGATGTAAATTCTGATATTTTGTTTGCTTCCAAAGATATGATGGTAATCATTTGGTCAAATAAATGTTTTGCCGAAGAGAAAATTATTTCGTTTTGAAGAAGGTAGGCCAAAGGTGATTTAATTTAAGGCCAAGATTATCTGGCCAGAACAAATAACAGAGTCATTCGGCCTAATTTCTCCCTCAGTTACCCAGACAACTAGATGTTCTGTTGTACTTTATTATTATTATTATTATTATTATTATTGTTTTGTCGCCCAGGCTGGAGTGCAGTTGTGTGGTCTCAGCTCACTACAACCTCCGCCTCCCGGGTTAAAGCGATTCTCCTGCCTCAGCCTCCCAAGTAGCTGGGACTACAGGCATGTGCTCACACCCAGCTAATTTTTGTACTTGTAGTGGAGACGGGGTTTCACCATGTTGGCCAGGCTGGTCTCGAACTCCCGACCTCAAGTGATCTACCCGCCTCAGCCTCCCAGAGTGCTGGGATTACAGGCGTGAGCCACCATGCCTGGCCTCTGTTGTACTTTGATAGAAATATCCATTAATTTTAACCTGTTGTTTGATGACTTTTTTTAAACCACTGCACTTTAAATCACATGATGTCACTGTATTTACAGTGTTCTAACACTTTCATTTATATTACAGTAACAATGAGTTCAATGTAAGCCAAGCTCTATTTAAATGTACGATAGCCATGTTAGAATAAATGGGCTCCAGACCTCATTAAACTTTCTTGAAACACTTTTGAAGATGTACTTTTTTTCTGTCAGCACACTTAGGAACTATCTAGAACTTTCCGTATCTTAGGAACAGCTGAAGGAATAGAATTGTCTAACATTTTGTTGGAAGCATTTTATAAGGGGGACTGGTGGTTCTCCATCAAGAAATTAATGATTTCAGTTGTGGGGGAGGATGCTGTGAAATGGGTACTTTCTCATATAGAAGGAGATAGAGAACATTGATAACGTCCTTTCGGAAAGCTACATACTTGGTTATATTTATAAGGAGACATAAAGGAGTTCATACCTTTTGACTTATCTATCAAAAAGCCAAACAACACAATCTAAATATGAAAATACTTTAGGCTGAAAAATGTTCAACAAGAAGTATTAATGGTAGATTAAATGTAGAAGCAAATCAAATGCCCAACCGGAAGAGACTAGAAGAAATTCTAGTCACATGTGAAATTCTAATCACATACCCCACTCAGTGGAGTTATGCTACAGGAGCACATATAGCACATTCGTGCCATTTTTTTTTTTTTAAGGTATCCCTTCTGGGCAGTGGAAGTGCCAAAAGAGGCCAACCAATTAGAAAAAGGCACCCCTTCCTCTTGACTTAGTGGATCTTGGGCCCAACTTCAGACCCACTCTCTCCAGGCTTCTTGCACAGGCACAGCCTGAAACAAATATTTTATGGCCTCTTAAAAATATGTTATTGAAGACATAAAAAAGATTATGATATGCTAAATGAAAAGAGGCAATACGATAGTTATAGCACTGCCAAAATCATTACCAAAAAAGACATGAAGGAAAAATTGTAAAGTGTTTCCATAATGGACAATTATAATGCATTATTAAAAGTAATGTACTTTTATTATGAAAATAATAGAATTGTACATAGATATGTAAATAGTAAAAATCCATTAGCCATGAACATATCCACACCCTTCATGAACCTATGTTTTCAGTCTTTACCATGTATTGCTCTAATATTACCCAGTATCTGTATCTGCTGGGTTTCTCAGTATCGAACAATAGGAACCAATTCTGGCTCTCTTAAGCAAAAAAGGAACTTACTGGAAAGATATTAGATGGTTCTCAGAATTGACCAGAAGGCTGGACAAGCAGGCCTGAAAACTGACAATGGCCAAAGGAGGAGAGGCTGCATAAATAGACTGGCCTGGACCCCAGCACTGATCATAGAAATCACTGCCAGATGTCACTTTCAACACCTGGACTCTTATCTCTCTGACCTCCAGCCTTTACACCACTCACTCAAGTTTCAAAGTCACCAAGCCTAGATTGTGTGCCCATGCCAGAATACACCAGCAAGCAGAGATTCCCAGGTTATCCAGTGACTGGGTTACAGAGATGCTACATTATTGATAACTTCAACTCAGGGTGGGCCTTGAGTGGTTACAGGCTCCAGAACTGGTCCCTTCCAACAGTGAGCAGTCTTGTGCATTCAGAGTACCATACACATCTTATTTTCTGTGCATGGCATAACATGAAAATGTTTAGGACACATTGCCCTAGTGGAAAAGGGCCACTGGTGCCCACAGTAGAGGATTTTCCATACTAGGAAAGATACTAGGAAAGAGGTAAGATGCTGACCAGCCTGTTTCAGTCAATGCCCATGACAGTATCCTTCTGGGTACTGGAAAATGTTATGGCAATGTGTGCCAAGATCTATAGTACGGTTTTAGGGTCTGGATTAGTTATCTATGGCTGCAGAATAAATAATCCTCAAATTTAGTGGCTTAAAATAACGTTTATTATCACACATTTTCTGTGGGTCAGGAATCTGGCACAACTTCACTGGATCCTCTGCTTCAGGGTCTCTCATGAGCATTAAAGGTGTCAGTTGGGGTTGCAGTCATCTCAAGACTTGACTGGGGAAGAATCCACTTTCACACTCACTGATGTGGTTATCACACTCATTGATGCAGTTCCTTGAGGGCTGCTGGACTAAGGGATTCAGTTTCTTGTTGGCTATTGGCCAGAAGTGGCCCATGATGCCTTGCCACATGGGCCCCTTCAACATGGCAGCTTGCTTCATGAAAGCATGCAAGCCAACAAGGCAATCGTGGCAAGACAAAAGTTACAGTGTTTTGTAACCCAACCACGGAAGTGACATCCCATCACTTTTGCCATATGTTTGTTAAAAGTGAGTCATTAGTTTCATCCCATATTCAAGGGGAGGGGATTACACAAGGCTATGAACACGAGAAGGTGAGGATCATTGAAGGCCATCTTTGGAAACTGACTCATACAGGGTCCTTGTAACTTCCAGTGACCCTGGGGAACTGCACTTGCCACATTCACATCAAATATGGATTCTAGACCAGGGATCAGCAAACTTTTTCTGTAACAGGTTAGATAGTGAATATTTTAGGCTCTGCGGAACATAGTTACCTGTCGCAACTACTCAATTTTGCCATTGTAAATGAAAGTAACCGTAGATGATACATAAACAAACGGGCATGGCTGTTGATCCAGCAAAACTTTATTTACAAACATAGGGAGCAGCCTGGATTTGCCCTACAGGCTTCAGTTTGTGATTCCTGTTCCAGACTATTACATCAACATTCCTTATAATCCATTCTCAACACTAAAAATGAAGGCCAAGTCACTAGCAATGAAATCCTAGGAGTCAACAAATTCATTTTATTACCCACAATGCGTGCTGCACTCCAGTGTCCGAGGCAGCCTGATGCCACACGAGTGGAGTAAGCATATTTCTGCACGTAGAGTGTGGCAAATTCAAATGGATGGCAAATGGCTGAACAATGTTAGTAAACTATAGCAGTAAAGGGTCCAAGTTTGGGAAAGTTCTCAGTCAGCATTTATGAAGCACCTGTTATGTTGGAAACCTGGGTCCTGTCTTCTCTAGGCAGGGAATGAAAAAAAGAGGCAAGAAAGATTACAAAGAAAAACAGCAGTATGGAATCTACTTCTTCAGTGAACAGAGTCTAGTTGGAAAGTGATATGGTTTTGAGAGATGACAGCATGTTGGGAGCCCTCGCTCACTCTGGGTGCCTCCTCGGCCTCGGCGCCCACACTGGCCGTGCTTGAGGAGCCCTTCAGCCCGCCGCTGCACTGTAGGAGCCCCTCTCTGGACTGGCCGAGACCGGAGCCGGCTCCCTCTGCTTGTGGGGAGGTGTGAAGGAAGAGCTGCGGGCGGGAACCGGGGCTGCACGTGGCGCTCGCGGGCCAGGGCAAGTTCCGGGTGGGCATGGGCTCAGCAGGCCCCGCACTCGGAACGGCCGGCTGGCACCGCCGGCCCCAGGCAGTGACGGGCTTAGCACACGTGCCAGCAGCTGCGGAGGTGCGCCGGGTCCCCCAGCAGTGCCGGCCTGCCGGCGCTGCACTGGGATTCTCACCGGGCCTCAGCTGCCTCTCCGCGGGGCAGGGCTCTGGACCTGCCAGCCCGCCATGCCTGAGCCTCCCCATCGCCATGGGCTCCTGCACTGCCTGAGCCTCTCCGACAAGCGCCACCCCTTGCTCCGTGGCACCCCGTCCCGACTGCTGAAGGGCTGAGGAGTATGGGTGCCCGATGCGGGAATGACAGGCAGCTCCACCTGTGGCACTGGTGCGGGATCCACCAGGTGAAGCCAGCTGAGTTCCTGAGTCTAGCAGGGATTCGAAGAACTTTTATGTCTACCTGGAGGATTGTATACACACCAATCAGCACCCTGTGTCTAGCTCAAGGTTTGTAAATGCACCAATCAGTGCTCTGTGTCTAGCTAATCTAGTGGGGACTTGGAGAACTTTTGTGTCTAGCTCAGGGATTGTAAACGCACCAATTAGCACCCTGTCAAAAGGGACCAATCAGCTCTCTGTAAAACGGACCAATCAGCAGGATGTGGGTGGGGCCAGATAAGGGAATAAAAGCAGGCTGCCCCAGCCAGTTGTAGTACCACCCTGGGGTCCCCTTACACCTTGTGGAGGGTTTGTTTTTTTGCTGTTTGTAATAAATCTAGCTACTGCTTACTCTTTGGGCTTGTACTGCATTTATGAGCTGTAACACTGAGTGTAAAGGTCTGCGTTTTCATTCTTGAGGCTGGGGTGGTCAGTAACTAACTGCAAAAGATAAACTATTCTGGAGGGAAGGAAGGAATAACTCAATGCGCCACCTCTAAGAGCTATAACACTTGTCACGAAAGTCTGCAGCTTCACTCCTGAAGCCAGTGAGACTGCAAACCCACCAGTAAAGGAGAAACTGAATATGTCTGACCATCAGAAGCAAGAAACTCCAGACACACACCACCTTTAAAAACTTAACAGTCACCAGGAGGGTCTGTGGTTTCTTTCTTGAAGTCAGTGGGACCAAGAACCCACCAGTTTTGGACAGTTTGGTGGTGTCCCCACCCAAATCTCATCTTGAATTACAGTTGTGATGATCCCCATGTGTCGTGGGAGAGACCCAGTGGGAGGTAATTGAGTCATGGGGTTACCTACCTTCATGCTGTTCTCATGATAGTGAGGTCTCACCAGATCTGGTGGTTTTACAACGGTCTTTCTCTGCCTGTTTTTTCTGCACTTTTCTTTGCTGCTGTCTTGTGAGGAAGGATGTGCTTGTGTCCCTTTCCACCGTGGTTGTAAGTTTCCTGAGGCCGCCTCAGCCATGCTGAACTGTGAGTCAAACCTCTTTCGTTTATAAATTACCCAGTCTCAGAAATGTCTTTATTAGCAATGTGAGACTGGACTAATGCAGAGTGGTGAGATGATTAACAGTTGTCGCCTCCGTATCCATCCATAGGGCATTGGGTTCAAGAACTGTGGAAAACAAAATCCACAGAGGCCCAAGTCTCTTATATAACATGATGTTATATAAAAATTTGGATAATAAAATGAATTTGCCTGTAACTTACCCACATCGTCTCCTGTATACTGAAATCACCTCTAAATTACTTACAATATTAAACATAATGTGATCCTGTGTAGTTGTGATACTGTATTGTTTAGGGAATCATGGCAAGGACAAAAAGTCTGTTTGGGACAGACAGAACAATCATAGGTCTAACTACATCTTTGGTCTTCGGTTGAATCCAAGGTTGCAAACCTTCAGACACGGAAGGGCTGACTGCACACATGAATTAGAGAGCAGTGATTTTCAGACTTGAATGTGGAGATTTGCCAAATGGGACCTGACAGTCTATTTCTAACAAGCTTCCAGGGGCTGCTGCCACTCCTGATCCATGGATTAGCCCCTGAATAGCAAGGACTGAGAGAACAAGTCTTCCTCTGTCCCGCAGGCTGGAGTGGCCCGATTATAGCTCACTGCAGTCTCCAAAGCCTGGGTTCAATGGATCCTCCCACGTCAGCCGCTGAAGTAGCTAGGACTACAGGCACATGCTACAGTGCTCAGCTAATTTTTTTTTTTTAATTGTAGAGACAGGGGTCTTGCAATGTTGCCCAGGCTGGTCTCGAACTCCTGGACTCAAGGGAGCCTCCTGCCTTGGCCTCCCAAAGTGCTGGGATGACGGGCAGGAATCACCACAGCCAGCCTCAGTTGATGCTCTTTAGAAACAAGTGTTCCAGAGTCCATGGGCAGATACACAAAGGTCTAGTGAGGGCGGACTCTGCCTCAGAATTTGTGTGCTGTCTTGAAGAGAACACGAGGGGGGGTGCTAGCTGTTTTACCACAAATCAAGAGACTGCATCCCTGGGGTTTGGGGTTGAGGGTGAAAAGGGTCTGCAGAACCACATGGAATAACATAAATATACTATTTCATATTCATGTGTGAATAAAGGTGGTTACAATTCAGTGTTCGTGAAGTAAAATCTATGTGAAAATCCAAAAGTTCAATTTAGAGGAAACTTTTATCATCTGTTCTAGAAGAATTTGTACAAAAATTACAATTTGGGCTGAAATAACCTAAGTTAATGACTTTTTGACAAATTAATAGGCTCTCAATCTCCTTCTGATTTTCCTCCTAATTTTTCTTTCTGCTTGTTCTAGTCCACTGTAGCCCTTCCTCATTCGCCAGAACTCACATCCTTCCATCCATACTGATCTCTATGTCTCCTCTTTCTTGTTTCCTTGAGACAGGGTCTCACTTTGTCACCCAGGCTGGAGTGTAGTGCCACAATCATGGCTCACTGCAGCCTTGGCCTCCTGGGCTCAAGTGATCCTCTCACCTCAGCCTCCCAAGTAGCTGCGACTACAGGCATGCACCACCACACCCGGCTGACTTTTTTTGTAATTTTTTTGAAGAGACATGGTCTCCCTATGTTGCCCAGGCTGCTGTCAAACTCCTAGCCTCAAGTGATCCTCCCGCCTCAGCCTCTCAAAGTGCTGAGATTACAGGCATGAGCCACCCGCCTGACCCTCTTTCTTGTTTCTTGATGGTTGACATTAAAAGTGCATTCAAAATGCAGTAATGGCAGGGCATGGTGGCTCACACCTGTAATCCTGGTACTTTGGGAGGCTGAGGTGGGAGGATTGTTTGAGGCCAGGAGTTTGAGACCAGCCTGGGCAACATAGGGAGACCTCATCTCTACTATAAATAAATAAACAAATAGTAAAAATAGAGGCCGGGTGCGGTGGCTCATGCCTGTAATCCCAGCACTTTGGGAGGCTGAGGTGGGCGGATCACGAGGTCAGGAGTTCAAGACCAGCCTGACCAACATGGTGAAACCCCGTCTCTACTAAAAATTAGCCGGGCGTGGTGGCATGCACCTGTAAACCCAGCTACTCAGGAGGCTGAAGCAGGAGAATTGCTTGAACCTGGGAGGCAGGGGTTGCAGTGAGCCGAGATTGTGCCACTGCATTCCAGCCTGGGCTACAGAGCAAAACTGTCTAAAAAAAAAAAAGTAAAAATAGAGTAACTATAGGGAACAGATAGCAGGAATTCATTTCCTCCCTTGGTGCTACAGTGATCAAGTTCTTGATGGAATCATGGGATGGGAAGCCTACCCCAGAATGTCTCTGAACTCCAGGGAATGCCCCCTGCAGGTCTAGGAAGTGCCTATGGGTGCAGTGGCTGGAATATCATGCAGGCAGCCAAAGGCATAGTTTGGAGGGAAGAAACAGGAAGAAAGGAAGATGAAAGACAAAAATAGAAAGCATAGAAAAAATAAAAAAGAAGAAAATGATCATTCTTTAAGAAAATGATAAATAGCTCCCCAAGGTGCCAGATATCATTGAGGAGAATAACTCACCAACCCACTGTGGGTTAGGCTCCTAGTTCCCCAAGATGCAGGCTGCATTCCATTCATTATCTACTGAGTGCCTATTATGTGCCTATTGTGTGTGCACAGCGCTAGGAAGCATAGGGGAAAACATTTTTAAGGGACACTAACATCTTTACCCTCAACTGGTTCATAGTTTTGTAGGAAATTGACTTACACAACCAGTTTTTCAAGGTAGAATATGAATAGTGTTCTAAGAGAGACAAAAAGTGCCATAGGTTTTTCTTCTTTTTTTGAGACAGAGTCTCACTCTTGTTGCCCAGGCTGGAGTGCAATGGCACAATCTCGGCTCACTACAACCTCCACCTCCTGGGTTCAAGCAATTCTTCTGCCTCAGCCTCCTGAGTAGCTGGGACTACAGGCGCCCACCACACACCTGTCTAATTTTTGTATTTTTAGTAGAGATGGGGTTTCAACATGTTGGCCAGGCTGGTCTATAATTCCTGACTTCAGGTGATCTGCCCGCCTTGCCCTCACAAAGTGCTGGCATGAGCCACCACACCTGGCCAGGTTTTTTTCTAATATCCTAGGAAAAGTAATTGTCCAGCCTATTGTAAGAATGTAACCCATTCTTACAAGTAAAATGAATTCTTCAATCTAAGTTTCTTTATATCTAGGCTACAGCATGGAGATAATTGATACAAGTATTTTCTTATCATCATGGTCCTCAAAGAAAGTACCAGGCCTAATTTGCAATCTAAGTAAACATAAAAAGAAAGTTGTTTAGTAAAGCAATTTATTTCATAAGTCACTATTTCTTTCACCATAGCCATATACTATCTTATGCTTAGTAATGAATTTTTAAAAAACATTTTTATTTGTTTTCCTTAAGTGCCTTCAAAGATATGCTGGGAAAAATATGCTCAGCAATACGTGAGACTTCCCAAAACTGCAATATTTCAAAGATGTCAGAACATCTGTATCTTAAAAAGCAGCATAGGCCGGGTGCAGTGGCTCACACCTGTAATCCCAGCTCTTTGGGAAGCCAAGGCAGGCGGATCACGAGGTCAGGAGTTCGAGACCAGCCTGGCCAACATGGTGAAACCTCATCTCTACTAAAAATACAAAAAATAGCTGAGTGTGGTGGTGGGCACCTGTAATCCCAGCTACTCGGGAGGCTGAGGCAGGAGAATCGTTTGAAACCTGGAGGCAGAGGTTTCAGTGAGCCGAGATCCCGCCATTGCACTCCAGCCTGGGTGACAGAGTGAGACTCTGTCTCAAAAAAATAAAAAAATAAAAAATAAAGGCAGCATAAATAATAAAATGGCTTCAAAATACTTTTTTTTAGTATTTTTCTGCTTCAGCTGCAATTAGTTTATTTTGCAAATATTTAACTTTGAAACAGGCATCAATTATTTAAAGAGAGGTAGCATTGTCTATGGAATTACCGGTCTGGCTCTTAATATCACCAACAGTCCCCGATATGTGCCTTATGCCATTGTCTATATGAAAACTTCTCATAGATAATAGATCTTTGACATTCTTAAGAGGCCCAGATCTTTCTGAATCCTTAAACTGTAAATCTCATGAAACAATATTATATCATCCCATAAAATTCAGTAAGTATAATTTGAATAGTCTACATGATTGAAGAACAACAAAGCCACACTGACATGTGGCTGTTGAGTGGTTGACTAGGCTACGTGTTTCCATGCAGCGCACTAACCTTAACACACATGGGATGCTATTAGCGCTTGGTAAAATTATGGCAAAACGGCCTTCTGCATTGCTTCTAAAGAGTCAAGACTGGCCGGGGTGCGGTGGCTCACACCTGTAATCCCAGCACTCAGGGAGGCCGAGGTGGGCAGATCACTTCAGGTCAGGAGTGTGTAACCAGCCTGGCCAACATGGTGAAAACCCATCTCTACTAAAAATACAAAAAATTAGCTGGGCATGGTGCCGAGCGCCTGTAATCCCAGCTACTTCGTAGGCCAAGGCAGGAGAACTGCTTGAACCCGGGAAGCAGAGGTTGCAGTGAGCCCAGATAGCTCCACTGCACTCAAGCCTGGGCAACAGAGTGAGACTCCGTCTCAAGAAAAAAAAGAAAGGAGTTAAGATTGTGGATGTTCAATGTGAGTCTAAATGTACAAGTTAGACTGTACAAGCTAAATGTACAAGCTCTGATCAGGTTCTTCAAATATATACACCCCTCTTTATCTTCCTGTGGTTGTGCACACCCACGTTTATAAACACTGTGGTAGATCCAAAAATGGCACCCTAGAAAGCTGTCCACCTCAAATCCCTAGAACCTGTGACTCTGACTTTATTTGGTAAAAGGGTCCTTGCAAATGTCATTAAGTTAAGGATCTTGAACAAGATCATCCTGGATTATCCTTGCAGGCCCTAAATCCAATGACAAGTATCCTTATAAGAGAGAGACAGAGGGAGATTTGAGACAGAAAAGACACGCAGAGAAGGGAAGACCGTGTGAAAATGGAGCCTAGAGAGATGCTGCCACAAGTCAAGGAATGCCACCAGCCACCAGAACCTGGAAAAGGCAAAGAATGGACCCTCTCCTGTGGAGCTGGAGGGAGTGTAGCCCTATGACATCTTGATTGCAGACTTCTGGCCTCCAGTGCTGTGAGAGGTAGCCACCAAATTTGTGGCAATTTGTTACAGCAGCCCTTGGAAACCAATCCACACATACACACACTGCAAACTTTTTAGGTTTCAGGAAAAATGTTGCACAAAGTTGTTAAGACAATTAGGTATACTGTGCATTGTAGAAGCCAGAGTGATATAACAATCACAGTTCTCTCATCAAAATCAAAGCACTTTCTATTTGAAAGTACTTTTCTGTAAGATACAGAGCTTGGTTATATAAATTATGTACGTCAATAAGGCAATCTAGGCTCACTGCTTTTCTTCATAATTTTATAGCTCGCTCTCTCTCTCTCTCGGTTCTGGCCACATTTCAGTAAAGGAAGGGGTTATATAAGCACTCTGGTTTGATGGAAAAGTAATTTTATGATTGAAGTATGAACTGAAATGGCTCTTCCACTGGGCAGAGGCATTAATGCCATAAAACTGCCTTTAAGGGACTATTAGAGGGTCACCATGACTGCTGCAGCTCAGGGCTGTTACTTTCTAACCATTACATGCCTAATGTCATGTGTATTATGCTTTAATAACTATTTAAAAATTTGACCCCATAAGGACAATTTTGTAGGGTAGGTTAGGTGTCCCAGATCAGGTTTCCTAGAAACGGAGGCTGAGATGGGGTTTCTGGTACATGTGATCTTTTGACAGAGTGCTCTCAAGTGAAATGTGTAGGGGAATAAGGGAAGTAAACTAGCACGGGGAGGAAGCCAGGCGAAGATGTAAGCTCAGTGAGGTCTGGCTCCAGCCTAACCCCACAGGAAGCTCTGGAGTGTGTGTGCACCATGCAGTCATCCCACCTTAAGGCAAGAGTCCAGGGCTTTTAAAGCCTGTATTAACCACTCATTAGCTGCAGACCACATTCCTCCCTGGGGTGGTATAACATCCGAGGGATCTCTGGGCAAGGAGGTGAGGGTGTGGCTATGAGTCACTGGCAACATTCCCTGCGGCCTGAGATGGGTGCATCAGCAGGTGACAGGACATGCTCAAGGCACCAAGAGCATCCAAGGATGCTTTTTTTTTTTTTTTTTTTTTTTTTTTGAGATGGAGTCTCACTCTGTCACCTAGGCTGGAGTGCAGTGGTGCCATCTCAGCTCACTGCAACCTTCGCCTCCCAGATACAGATGATTTTAATGCCTCAGCCTCCTGAGTAGCAGGGATTACAGGCTCCTGCCACCCCACCAGGCTAATTTTTGTATTTTTAGTAGAAACGGGGTCTACCATGTTGGCTAGGCTGGTCTCAAAC
The DNA here is from genome assembly GCF_029289425.2 of Pan paniscus. Taxonomy (NCBI): domain Eukaryota; kingdom Metazoa; phylum Chordata; class Mammalia; order Primates; family Hominidae; genus Pan; species Pan paniscus. The sequence continues at coordinate 28,378,127 of NC_073254.2, forward strand.
TTCTGATCTTAGGTGATCCACACCTGCCTCGGCCTCCCACAGTGCTGGGATTACAGGTGAGAGCCACTGCGCCTGGCCTTCCAGTCACATTTCTAATCACACACCTGATCATTTCAATGACTACATCTGCCTTAAGAGAACTCTCTGAATGTTGGCATTACTGAGCAATGTTGGAATGTCACAAGTCTTGCAAATGTGTCCATCAAATAAGTTCACATTTTAATAGGTTTAATCTGGGAAGAGGGTCTTTCATGAAGAGACCATTTTTAGAATACGTGTGTAAGTAGGAACACAAGCCCGTAAGTTTGGCTGTTGCCACCATGCTCATTACTGACCTTCATCATGTTTATTTTCATGGTCCATATGCCTTTTTCTACTCTCTGTTGACCATGCGAAAGTCTGTCTGTGTCAGCATGGTTTACCTTAGTTTATAAGGTCCTCATAGGTATAGGTCACAACTATTTACTGTTCTTTATGTCTCATGTTGCACAATTATGGGTTTAACAACTGCTTCTTGTTGATGTAGGGATGTAACTCTGCTTTTTTATTATGGCAATGATATTCTATTTGATAATTGCCCAGGCCTTAAACATATGACTAAGGCATCATCCTGAGCAGGACTTGCAAACTCAAATACCTCCATGAGCCAGGTAGATAATGTAAAAGAGTGAACCAGGTCGGGTATAAAACAATAACAGAGTGGAGAGCATAAAGGAATTTCAAATCAAAATGTTCCAAACACTTCACAGGTCAAACAAAACACCTCTGTGGGTCAGATCTGGCCAATGGTTCACCAGTTAGTGGCCTAAAGGCTAGGTCTGAACTCGAAGCCGGAAACTCAGGCCAATTACAGGTGTCCTGGATCTGTCTTAGGTTTGCCAAAAGCTATCATTACTTGTCCCTGCCTACCGTGGGTGATCTGAAATACCAGATTTTTCAGTCATGCTGCCCTGCCTGTAGAACCAGACCTGGAGATTTTGAGATACTTCCTGGCTTGCCAGGGAAATCTGAGTCATAGGTGCCCCATTTACTTAACACAACCACAAAAAACACCTTCAAAGAGCCTATTTCCTATTGTAGTGCCCTATATCTAGGAGGCACTCCTTAAATACTTCTTGATGACACAAGCAAGCTACTTTCATAATGCTTGATTTCAAGTCTTTATAACCCATCCAGTGGTCTTCATTCTAAGAATTAAGTGTAGGGGCTGGGCACGGTGGCTCACGCCTGTAATCCCAGCTCTTTGGGAGGCCGAGGCGGGCAGATCACGAGGTCAGGAGATCAAGACCATCCTGGCTAACACGGTGAAACCCCGTCTCTACCAAAAATACAAAAAATTAGCCAGGCGCAGCGGCGGGCACCTGTAATCCCAGCTACTCGGGAGGCTGAGGCAGGAGAATGGCGTGAACCCAGGAGGCGGAGCTTGCAGTGAGCCGAGATCACGCCACTGCACTCCAGCCTGGGAGATAGAGCGAGACTCCGTCTCAAAAAAAAAAAAAAAAAAAGAATTAAGTGTTCACAGTTTAATTATGATGCAAAGATTACATATACTATACCAAGTGTTGACAAGGATGTGGAGAAATCAGAGCCCTGATACGCTCAGACACTGCAGGTGTGAAAACAGTATGGCAGTTCCTCCAAGCTTAAACTTAGATTTCCCATATGACCCAGCAATTCTACTCCTGGGTATATACCCAAAAGAAAGGAAAACATATGTTCACATAAAAACTCGCACGCAAATGTTCATAGCAGCATTATTCATAATAGTAAAAAAGTGGAAATAATCCAAATATCCATCAATGGATGAATGGATAAATAAAATGTTGGCCGGGCACAGTGGCTCACATCTGTAATCTCAGCACTTTGGGAGGCCGGATCGCTTGAGTCCAGGAGTTTGAGACCAGCCTGGGCAACATGAAGAAACCCTATCTCTAGAAAAAAATAGAAAAGTTAGCCAGGCGTAATGGTGCGCACCTGTACACCCAGCTACTCGGAAGGCTGAGGTGGAAGGATCTCTGGAGCCCGTGAGGTCGAGGCTGCAGTGGGCTGTGATCATGCCACTGCTCTCCAGCTTGGGTGACAGAGCGAGACCCTGTCTCAAGAATTTTTTAATTAAATTCAATTAAACATTTAAAAATAAAATGTCTATTCATAGAGTGGAACATTATTCAGCAGTATAAAGGAATGGAGTTCTGGTTCTGATAAATGTTACAATACAGATGAACCTTCATAATATTATGCTAATTGAAGGGTGCCAATCACAAAAGACCACATATTTTATGTTTCATTTTATATGCAATGTTCAGGATAGGCAAATCCATAGACACAGAAAGTAGATTAGTGGTTGTCAGGAGTTGGGGGGAAGAGAGAGTGAGGAGTGACTGCTAGTGGGTAGAACATTTCTTTTGGGGGTGGTGAAATGTTCTAAAAGGTATGATGGTGATGGTTGCACAACTTTGTGAATATACTAAAAACTGCTGAATTGTACATATTAAATGGATAAATTATGTGGTATGTGAATTATATCTCAATAAAGCTCTTATTTTAAAAAAGGTTACATGTGCTATGAAGGTTTTTGTCATAAGCACCAAATACTGTGTACATGAATTTACTGCCATGTAACTTTCAGTGCTTTTCTTACTCCTGGCACATAGTAGGCCATCAAATAGATGTTTGTTGAAGGAATGGTGAATGGTTTCTAAGAAGCTAGAATATTCAGTGAATTGGGCTGGAGGATTCTGATTTAAATTTCTGGAGGCTATCCTGAAAATCCATGGATTTTCTTTCCTACAAGAAAGAAACTAGCATGAAGCTTGGCATATGGCATGCTCTCAATAAATAGCAGTTCCTTCCCTCTTTTTTCCAAACAGTTCTAAAATGTATTATTCTACTTTCTTAGTATCAACCTTTTCAGCTTTATAATGAATTATCAATGGAAATAGGAGTAGAAATTTTAAAAGACCAATCTTATTTGTGTCCAGTAGTGGGAGTCACACTCAGCTAAGAAATGGTTTTTTGATGTTAAAATTTGAATAAACGGGCTAGTACAGTGGTTCTCAGTGCATCAGAATCACCTGAAGAATTGATCCGGGGTGGGGCTCGAGAAGCTGCATATCCAACAAGTTCTAAGGGAGACCAGCATTTCTTCCTTTTAAAAAAATTTTTTTAATTTTTGAAACAATCACAAAATTACAGGGAAATCAGAGATACAATTCAAAGAACTATTTCTACTGAGCCATTTGAGAGCAAATTGCTGACATCACCTGTGTGGAATTTCTACAAACAAGATATTCTACATAACCAAAATATAACCATCAGAATCAGGAAAGAAACACTGATGCGCTAGTACTATCTAATCTTCACATCCCATTCAAATTTTACCAGTTGCCCCAATAACATTGTTTACAGCTAATGATCCAGTTCAAACCATGCATTGCAGTTACTTGTCATATGTCTCTAGCCATGAAACACTTCCTCAGTAACTCCTTGACTTTCCTGACCCTGACACTTTTGAAGATTACAGGCCAGTTATTTTTTAGCGTCCCTTAATTTGGGCTTGTCTATTTCCTCAAGTGTAGATTCAGGTTATGAATCTTGGGAGGCATATCATAGAAATGCCTCTGTGTTCTTCTCAGTGTATCAGGTGCCACACAATAGTAATGTGTCGCATTTCTGATGATGCTAACTTTTATCATTTAATAAAGATGCTATCTGTCAGTCTTCTCCACTATAAAGTTATTCTTTTCCTCTCTGCAATTAATAAATATTTTGTGGAGAGATGCTTTGAAATAATCCAAATATCCCATTCTTCGTCAAACTTTCATTTATTTATTTATAGCTCTATGGATGTGATTTCCAATTTTATTCAATAGGGTTAGAATTCATCATTATTATTTAATTTGATATTCAGATTGTCCCTCAGTAGGCTAGTGGGAGCCCCTCTACCTGTCTTCTATGCCTTTTGACTTGTCCCCAACACTTTCTGAGCACTTCCTGACTTTCAGGCACAACAAGATGTTCCAGACTCATCTCGCACTTTCCATGCTACAGCCCTGGAATCAGCCATTTCTCCAAGGAGCCATAATTCCTTTTAATTGCAAATGGTGTTTGAGGCCAAAATCTAGGTGCTCAGTGTGCTCATTGATATCGGAGTGTTGTTCCTCTAGGCCCTTTCAGCGAGAGCTAAGTAATATACATACGTATGTTAGGCATTGATTGCTGTATAACAAATTACCACAAATTTAGCATCTTAAAACAACACACATTCATTACCTCACAGTTTTTGTGGCTCAGGAGTCCTGGCATGGCTTAGTGGAATCTTCTGCTTTAAATTCTCACAAAATGTCAACTGAGGCTATGGTTTTATCTCAGGGTTCATCTGAGGAAAGACACGCTTTCAAGCTCATGTGGTAGCAAGATTCAGGTCTTTCTGGGTGTGCTGAACTGAGGGCCTCAGGCTTTTACTGGCTATTGGCTGAAGGCTACCCTCAGTTCCTTGCCATGTGGGCCTCTCCCTACGGCGATTCATCACCTAGCAACTTGCTTCATCAAAGTCAGCAAGAAGACCAGATGAGCTGGCTCATGCCTGTAATCCCAGCACTTTGGGAGGCCGAGGCAAGGATGACTTGAGCCCAGGACTTTGAGACCAGCCTGGGCAACATGGCGAAATCCTGTCTCTATAAAAAATACAAAAAAATTAGCTGGGCATGGTGGCACATACTGGTAGTCCCAGCTAATTGGGAGGCTAAGTCAGGAGGATTGCTTGAGCCCAGAAGGCACAGATTGCATTGAACTATGATGGCGCCGTTGCACTCCAGCCTGGGCTACAGAGCAAGACTTTGTCTCAAAAAAAAGCAGAGGCCGGGCACAATGACTCATGCTTGTAGTCCCAGCGCTTTGACTCATGCTTGTAGTCCCAGCACTTTGGGAGGCTGAGGCGAGCGGATCACCTGAGGTCAGGACTTCAACACCAGCCTGGCCAACATGGTGAAACACCATCTCTACTAAAAATACGAAAATTAGACAGGCTTGGTGGTGCGCGCCTGTAATCCCAGCTACTCAGGAGGCTGAGGCAGGAGAATCACTTGAACTTGTGAGGTGGAGGTTGCAGTTAGTTGAGATTGCACCACTGCACTCCAGCCTGGGCAACAGAGCGAGACTCCATCTCAAAAGAAAAAAAAAAAAAAAGCAAAAGAGAGTCTCCAAGCAAGATGGACATTATAATCTTATGTAACATACTCACAGAAATGACATTCCATTCTATTTGCTATATTCTCTTGGTTAGAAGTGAGTCATAGGCTCTGCCCACACTCAAGGGGAAACCATGAATACTAGGGGTGAATACAGGGGGTGCAGATCATTCCAGGGCATCTCAGGAGCATCTTTAACACATGGTAGATGCAAGAGGAGACTCAGGCCTCCCAAAGTGAATAAGTGGGGGCCTTCTGAGAGTATGCCCACCACAATACATATATATGGATGTTCATTTATGTTTATAAGTCTATCTATTCATCTATCTTGAAAACTCTGATTCATACTAATACACCCAATTCTAATCCAAAACCACAATATTCATCTCAGTTTTCTTCCTTTCCATATTTTTAACTCCCCTTTCTGACAGTGAGAAACCTTTATGTATATATATGTATACATAAATGTATACATATACATATATATATACACGTGTGTGTATATATATATATTTTTTTTTTTTTTTGAGATGGAGTCTTACTCTGTCACCCAGACTAGAGTGCAGTGATGTGATCTCGGTTCACTGCAACCTCTGCCTCCTGGGTTCAAGCAATTCTCCTTTCTCAGCCTCTCAAGTAGCTGGGACTGCAGGCACCTGTCACCACACCCAGCTAACTTTTGTATTTTTAGTAGAGACGGGTTTCACCATATTGGTCAGGCTGGTCACGAACAGAAACCTTAATATATTTCTTATTGCATCAATCTCCAAACTCCACAGTTGTCTCTTCTCCCTTATGGATGCTTTTCTTTCTCCGCTCAGGCTCTGATGCCCCATGTCAGGCTGCCCCCAGGTAAGGATGCTCAGATACACACATCGAGCACCCCCGTGAGTGGATGCCCCTCACCCTGTAGGCTGTGACTCCTGGGCTGACCTCCCCCTTGCATGGAGGCCCCTCTACCTGGTGTGGCTCTGACGCACCGCAGCCCTGTCTCTCCCCTCCCTGTGAATGCCCACCTCACTCTGCCCCATCTCATACTTCAGGACTCAATCATTCAGGAAGAAAGGGTAGGGTTAAGAAAGGAAGGAGCACATTTCTCTTTAATGTTTCCATTTTCCTCATTAAATACAGTTCCCCTGCCCTCCCCCAAAATATGAGAGAGAGGGTACAAAACATTCCCTGAACAGATGGTGTAAAGTACGAGTGGCTATTCTATAAACTTGCAGCTTATTAGCTGGAGTTGAAGGAACTCTCCTGTGTGAGGCAGCAGGGAAAAATATAAAGGAGGGACAAATGGAAATAGTCATGCACAGTTTTTTCATTTCACCTCCATGCTCTGCTCCAGCTCAGCTATTTTCCAGTCTGAGATGCCCACTCTTTCTCCTTTGCATTAGTTCAATTCCTTACTCCATTCAAGGGCCCCTCTCAAGTTTCCTTCCATAGAAATCTCTCACTAACTTGAGCCCAGCTATTTTCCCCTCCTTTGAAATTCCAACCCATTTTCAGTCTTTGCCACTCACATTCTAGCACTTGATTCTACATGAACTTGCACTGGTCTCTAGCTTTCTCTTTTCTCTTTTTTGAGACACAGTCTTATTCTTGTCACCCAGGCTGGAGTACAGTGGCGCAATCTCGGCTCACTGCAGCCTCCACCTCCCGGGTTCAAATGATTCTCCTGCCTCAGCCTCCCGAGTAGCTGGGATTTCAGGTGCCCACCACCACACCTGGCTAATTTTTGTATTTTTAGTAGAGATGGGGTTTCACTATATTGGCCAGGCTGGTCTCGAATGCCTGACCTCAAATGATCTGCCTGCCTCGGCCTCCCAAAGTGCTGCGATTACAGGTATGGGCCACCACACCCAGCCTCTAGCTTTTTCATATATACATTTTTTTTCTCCTAAGCTAGAAAATAAATTCCTTATAAATACACTTCATTGTGTGTTTCACGTGCTTGTTGAGTGATGAAAAACAGCCTTGCTGTGGAGTGATATGATATTGACGGGAAAAGGGGAAGATGGAAACCCTTTCAGAAGGGTGGCCACTAGCTATTTCATCTGTTTCTTTGCTTAGCTCACTCTCTTCACTTGAGAGCAAGCACAGCATTGAGATGTTCAATAAATACATACTGAATTATAATTTAACATTTACGGCAACCATGATTTCTCCAGAACACATGGACCCCAGAATACATGTGCGACGTATTTCAATGACCCCAAATGGATAATCAATTACATGCACATAAAACTGGAGGGATGGCTTTATTTCTATCCCTGTTTTTCTGAACCCTGTACATCATACTAGCCCTGTAATTTTGAGGATCTTGCTGAATGTGAATGCACAATTATTCCCACAAAGCATTGAAACAGGGATCACAGGTTAAGATTATGTTCTGATACGACATCAAACTTTAAAAGGGCAGCAACCTTTGCTGCAATAAGAAAATAGTACGACCAATTTCCTAGTGTGCTGAGTAGCCTTATTGCATCATAGCCAGGGTGTTTAAGGGGATTGTTTCTCACAAATCCTTCAAAGGTATCCAGTGTATGGAGCTACATGTGATTTGAATTTCAGACTTATTTAAGTAACAGCTTAGAAGTTTGTCTAATTACAAAATCCCTAGTAACCATGTAAGGGTTGGATACTAATCATTGTCACAGAAATGTTAAATATCGGCCAGGCGCGGTGGCTCACGCCTATAATCCCAGCACTTTGGGAGGCTGAGGTGGGTGGATCACCTGAGGTCAGGAGTTCGAGACCAACCTGACCAACATGGAAAAACCCCGCCTCTACTAAAAATACAAAAATTAGCCAGGTGTGGTGGCACATGCCTGTAATCCCAGCTACTCGGGAGGCTGAGGCAGGAGAATCACTTGAACCCGGGAGGTAGAGGTTGCGGTGAGCTGAGATCGCACCACTGCACTCCAGCCTGGGTGACAGATCGAAACTCCGTCTCAAAAAAAAATGTTAAATAGCTTGACCCAAATCACTAAAAAGCATCAGATCTGGAAAACCTTGACCTTTTGACCAGTATCTCTTTCTGAAGTCATTGGGGATATTATCATTTTGGTTTTTTTTTTTGTCTTGTTGGTGTTCACAATGAATAAGAAGACAGTGGCTTTGGCTTGCACATTGTATTCAGGTGATGTTATCAAGCCTTCTCTAATCACCCCAATCTAATATCCAGCTAGTCAAAACAGACCTAGAGCATAACATCACACGATCACAACACACAGTACATCCATTCGGCAGCTGCTGGGAGGACAGCCGCAGTTCCTCTCGGCTGAACGTGGCTCCTTTAAGGGGCGGCCGCAGGAAAGAATGCATGTGTGCTGCCAAAACAACATGTGAGCCGGCGAAGATGATCCTGAACTTGAGCACGTGAAGAGGGTGATGCAAAACATAGACCGCGCTCTTTCTTTTTGGCAAAAACAAGAGACAAAAGACACCTTGCAGGAGAAAGGAAGGGAATTTTTAGATGTGATAGTTATAGCCATGTTCAGAGGATTTTCCCATCAAGTAGAACAGTTGAGTCTAGTTCCATAAGTAACTGGATACACATGTACACACACACACACACACACACACACATATGCACGCTCGTTTAGTTGCCCAGGGAGTATCTTAAGAAATCAAACTAACATTTTGACTTTTGTTCCATATGTCAGGGATCACTCAGAGGTTGCCTCTGAGCATTCTTGTTCCTTGTGGAGCACTGAGGGGAATGACTGCTTTAGGATAGGGCTTTTTTTTTTTTTTTTTAGGATAGGGCTAGCTCATAAAGAACTGTTTGCTGAAGTCCTTTGTTTGCTTAACTACCATCCTGAATCAACGTACTCTTGTGATGAGGATGAAACTGTTAAAACGAGGCTGGGCAAGAGCACGCAGTGTAAATCTACTCTCAAACACACAAGCGGTTGAAAATGCACCTATCTGAGAAACTAAGTAACAAATGAGAAGCTTTTGTGCTCAAGAGAGGTTCTGTGATGATTCCTTTGTTTAGCAAATACCTCAGTTATTTTGGCTATGTATCTGCATTTTCAATTTTCAGGGTGCTTAGTTTAAGTTCCACCTGTACTAATCAGAATGTTGTTTTAAAAAAAATACTGGAAATGATTGCATTTTCCTTTGCCAGACTACTAGGTAGTGAAACAGCAGGGGCTTTGGAGTCAGACCTAACTAGAACCCACTTCTGTCCCTAACTAGTGAAAGCAAAAAGGTCATTTTGCCTCTCTGATTTTCAGTGTTTGTATCTGTAAAACGGGGGCCATTCTTCCAAGTTCACAGAGCAGTGTGCGGTACAGTGCTGGCCTGCAGTAGGTGCGCAGGGAATGAAAGTGATGATTGCTTTTGTTAATTACACAGTCAGAAGCCTACAGAGCTTGCACGTCATAGAAGGCCACCACCTCAGACCTAATTCCTGTCCAGGCCAAGGAGAGGGTAACAGCCAGCTCCTCAGACAGTTCAAAATTCAGAGTATAGATTCTACAGGAAGGCAGATTGAGAAAACATGTCCTTCGAAATCCATCAGAGGCACAAAAGGACAAATACTGTATAATTCCACTTATATGAGGAACCTAGACTAGGAAAATTTATAGGGACACAGAATCAAATAAAGGGTCCCAAGGGATTGGAGAATGAGGAGGCATTGTTTATAGGGTACAGAGTTTGTGTCTGGGATGGTGAAAAAGTTCTAGAGATAGTGATGATGGTTGCATAACCATGCCAACGTACTTAATACCACTGAATTGTACACTTAAAAATGTTGAAAATGGCAAATTTTGGGCTGGTCATGGTAGCTCATGCCTGTAATTTCAGCATTTTGGGAGGCTGAGGCAGGAGGATTACTTGAGCCCAGGATTTCAGTGCCAGTCTGGGCAATATAGTGAGACCCTGTCTCTACAAAAAAATTTAAAGAACTAGCCAGGTGTGGTGGCATGCACCTGTGGTCCCAACTACACAGGAGGCTGAGGCAGGAGGATGGCTTGAGCCCAAGAGGTCAAGGCTGCAGTGAGCCATGTTCACACCACTACACTCCAGCCTGGTGGACAGAGTGAGATCCTATCTCAAATAAAATAAAATAGTAAAATTTTATGTCATATATGTTTTACCATAATTTTTAAAAAGAGAAAAAAAATCATTGGAATGAGGCAAATTAAGATACATCCACTTGTGGAATTCTATGTAGCTGTTAGAGGGAATGGGGTAGATTTTATTCTACTGACATGGAAAGATGCCCAGGATATACAGCTAAATGAAAAAAGCAAGCTGCAATCGTATGTGTAGTATAACGCCAGTTTTGTTTTTTTTTTCTGCTTGAATTTCTTTACATTCATTAACTAATCTAATCTTCACAACACACCTATGATGTATATATTGTTACCATGACTCCATTTTGCAGATGAGGAAACTAAGGCACAGAGGTTAAGTACCTTGCCCCAGGTCACAGATCTAATATGCAGTAAAGCTACAATTTTTTTTTGTTTTGTTTTGTTTTTGAGATGAAGTCTCACTCTGTTGCCTAGGCTGGAGTGCAGTGAGACGATCTTGGCTCACTGCAATCTCTGCCTCCTGGGTCCCAGTGATTCTCCTGCCTCTGCCTCCCGAGTAGCTGAGATTACAGGCCCCTGCCACCACACCCAGCTAATGTTTTTGTATTTTTAGTAGGGATGGGGTTTCACCATATTGGCCAGGCTGGTCTCGAACTCCTGACCTCGTGATCCACCCGCCTCAGCCTCCCAAAGTGCTGGGATTACAGGCGTGGGCCACCGTGCCCGACCGAGCTACAATTCTGATGCAAATCCAACTATCTGGCCCCCAAAATCTGAGTTCCAAAACCTTCAGCATCAGCTTTCCTGGGAGCGTTTTACAGATGTGGATTCTCTGGCTGTGCCCCAGACCTACTGAATAAGAATCTGCAGGGTAACTATCCCCAGATGATTCTTGTGCACATTAAAGTCTGGGAAGACTGAAGCCTAAAGCACCATGCAACACAACGCCAGTTTTATAGTAAGTTTAATACATGCATAAAATAATTTACTTGGAATTCTGTGGCCTTTTAAGTTTTTTAACTGAGCAATGTATTCTAGAAACTAGACCAAAAAATCTGTGTTAAACTGGCCATGAACCAGGTTCACATCCTGTGTCATCACTGGCTTAGGAGTTACTCTGTCAGAGTTTAGAAATGTGTTTCTCTTGGAGCTCCTGCCTAAAGCTTTCCTAATGTAGTCCTTTACAATATAATAAAACCTTCTTAAGTTGAACTCAATTCTCTTTTTGTTTTTTTTTTTGTTTTGTTTTTTGTTTTTGAGACGCAGTCTCACTCTGTCGCCCAGGCTGGGCTGCAGTGGCGTGATGTCGGTTCACTGCAAGCTCCGCCTTCTGGGTTCACGTCATTCTCCTGCTTCAGCCTTCCGAATAGCTGGGACTACAGGCGCCCGCCACCACGCGCGGCTAATTTTGTTTTTGTATTTGTAGTAGAGACGGGGCTTCACCGTGTTAGCCAGGATGGTCTCCATCTCTTGACCTCGTGATCCTCCCGCCTTGGCCTCCCAAAGTGCTGGGATTACAGGCGTGAGCCACCGCACCCGGCCAAGTTGAACTCAATTCTGAATTATAATGCATTCATTTTGAACATGGTGAAGGCTTTAATTAATTTAAGAAATTGTTTAGTAAATAAATTGTTATGCTAGTTAATAGACTTGTAAGGGGACACATTTAACTGCTTAAATAAAGCCAGATCCTTTTTTAATTTGAAGGATTTTAGTTCATTCATTATTAGTGATTGTAAGTGAGACGTCAACATTTACTAAAGGAACATGACAGTGCTTCTCCGTAGACAGTCTGGAAGTACTTAACTAATTGGTTAAATGTAGTTTAATCTACTAGAACAAATTTCCTTAAAAATAATTCTATAATTCGTACACTTTAAGTAGTGAAGTCTACTACCTTTCCACACCCATTCTTGCAACTGAGCTGGATTAATGAGGTTTTATTTTACCAAGGTTTGAATAATAATTATGTAGTGATCATGAAGTTGATTAAACTCTGAAGTAAGAATGTTTCACTTAATAGCTCCATGCCTCAGTTTCTCCATCTGTAAAATGAGCATATTAAGGGGCACAAGCAGGGTCACAACATGTAGTTGTGGTGGTTGTGCAGGTTGAGAACTGCACAACTCTAGGGGGCACCATTTACAACCTGCATGGTTGTGGGCTGCTCCTCTGCTTGGAGGGTTCCTGAGAGGATTAAATGAGTTAATACACACAGCCCAAGTGAAATTGTGCCTGGAACAGAATAAGCACTGCTTAAGTGTTTAATGTTAACAGAATAGGTATTGATTCAAGGAGTTTTTGCTTTCACATAAATATTGTAATAAACGTCAAGAGAAATGAATTTGGAGGGTAACATGCACTTTCCTCAATAAAAATCAATATGATAAGCAATTACTGTATTATATTCATATTCTTCCATTTAAACAGTCAGAAAAGCAACCTATAATATAAAGACAAAACGGACATTTCTGCCTTCAAGGGCCCCATAAGCTAGTAATAGACACACGAGAACAAATTGCTGGGGAGACCAGGCACAGTGGCTCATGCCTGTAATCCCAGCACTTTGGGAGGCCGAGGCAGCCAGATCACTTGAGGTCAGGAGTTTGAGATCAGCCTGGCCAACATGGTGACACCCCGTCTCTACTAAAAATACAAAAATATGTAACCAAATTGCTGGGAAGAAGGTGGTAGTTAAGAGTGTGGGCTCTGGAGCCACACAGACTCCAAATCCCAGCTCTGCCATCATCAGCTGGAAGACCTTCACCTTAACTTCAGCTTTCTCTCTTTAAACCCAATTTCTTTTTCCATATAATGGGGAGAATGATAACACATCACAGAACTGTCATGAGAGTAAAAAGAGGCAATGCATGCAAATCCCATCCCCACTGCTTTTGGCACTAGTAACTCTCAGCACATGCTGTTGCTTGTTTATTATCTCATCAGCATCATTACGATTGCATAGGCAACTGTCTTCTGCTTCACCCTCCATTCCCCAACATCCCTTTTTTTCAGACCCTGCCCTTACCATTATGATGTCCATGCGTTTCTCCTCCTTGGCCTTTGCTCTTTAGCATTTATTCTAAACCCTCAGCTTGGCCTAATCCAAGACTCACTTTCTTGAACCAAGGCCTAGAAGGAAGACCAAGAGAGGTGGAAGCCCACTTAGACCACTTACCAACAATTAGCATCTGCTCCTATCCCTTAGGAATAGCAAAATGACAATGGTTTTGTCCTTCTAAGGTAAAATGTGGTTTTGTCCTTATAATGACATAATATAAATGTCCTCATATGTAAAAAAATATATACATCCTGCAATTTTTTATTTTTTTTTTATTTTTGAGATGGAGTCTTGCTGTGTCACCCAGGCTGGAGTAGAGTGGCACGGTCTCGGCTTACTGCAACCTCTGCTTCCCGGGTTAAAGTGATTCTCCTGCCTCAGCCTCCTCAGTAGCTGGGATTACAGGTGCCCACCGCCACACCTGGCTAATTTTTGTATTTTCAGTAGAGACAGGGCTTTGCCATGTTGGCCAGGCTGGTCTCAAACTCCTGACCTCAGGTGATCCACCCGCCTGGACCTCCCAAAGTGCTAGGATTACAGGTGTGAGCCACCGCACCCAGCCTGCCCTGCAGTTTTTTTTTTTTTTGACTGAGTTTAGTTCATGTTGCCCATGTTGGAGTGTAATTGCACGATCTCGATTCACCGCAACCTCCACCTCCCAGGTTCAAGCGATTCTCCTGCCTCAGCCTCCCAAGTAGCTCGGATTACAGGCATGTGTCACCACCCTGGCTAATTTTGTATTTTTGGTAGAGATGGGGTTTCTCCATGTTGGTCAGGCTGGTCTCAAACTCCCGACTTCAGGTGATCCGCCCGCCTCGGCCTCCCAAAGTGCTGGGATTACAGGCATGAGCCACTGTGCCCAGCAGTTTAACTGTTTCCTGCAGTTTTATCTGTTTCATGTTTAGCTCTTTATTTTAAAGTATAAGCATTAATTATTGCCACACTTAATAATTTTTTAAAGTTGAATTTGTAGAAAAACAAAAACAAAAAGGGCTCATTTGTTCATTAAATGAGACTACTGGACCACCCACCAGCTGCATGGCAAACATTGCGCTGCATAAGATATAAAGAGAAATAAGGTAGAGACTGACTGTTCCCCTAGAAATTTATACATTTGGATAAGAAACCCAAGGTAATGACTGTAACATAGAAATGCTATGTCCTGCAACATAAATAAGCTGAGGATGTTGGGGTGTGTTTGATTCATTAGGCACCACTGGCAGGAGCTTAAGGCCTGCAAGCTTTACCAGGAACTATAAAAATATTTGAGTCCTAAAAAAAAATATATATATACACACACACACACACACATATATGTGTATTATATATATATATATTCTAAACCCTTAATGGAGAGAATGATAGATGTATAGATGATATATAAATATCATATCCAAAATATAAAAAGAAAATGAACTATATATAAAACTGATATATAAATATTCAAAATATAAAAATATGAAAACATCAAATAAATCTTTAATTAAATGTCTACATCACGTAAAAATGCAACACTATGTCAACCGCCTCCAAATTCATTTAGTATTTATTTATTTATTGAGATGGAGTCTCCTTCTGTCGCCAAGGCTGGAGTGCAGTGGCGTGATCTTGGCTCACTGAAACCTCTGCCTCCTGGGTTCTAGCAGTTCTCCTGCCTCAGCCTCCCGAGTAGCTGGAATTACAGGCACCTGCTACCACGCCTGGCTGATTTTTGTATTTTTAAGAGACAGTGTTTTACCATATTGGCCAGTCTGGTCTCGAACTCCTGACCTCAGGTGATCCACCTGCCTTGGCCTCCCAAGTGCTGGGATTACAGGCGTAAGCCACTGAGCACAGCCACATTTAGTATTTATAAAAGTTATTACATCTGAAAACAATTTGTAAACTAGATTATTAAAAGATTTCTGCTGGGCATGGTGGCTCATGCCTGTAATCCCAGCACTTTGGGAGGCTGAGGCGGGTGGATCACCTGAGGTCAGGAGTTTTGAAACCTGCCTGGCCAACATGGTAAAACCTTGTCTCTATTAAAAATACAAAAATTAGCCAGGTGTGGTGGCAGACGCCTGTAATTCCAGCTACTTGGGAGGCTGAGGCAGGAGAATCACTTGAACCTGGAGGTGGAGGTTACAGTTAGCCAAGATCACGCCATTGCACTCCAGCCTGGGTGACAAGAGTGAAATTCCATCTCAAAAAAAAAAAAAAAAAGATTTCTACAGGCCATGGTGGCTTACACCTGTAATCTCAGTCTTAGGGAGGTTGAGGCAGGACAATCACTTGAGCCCAAGAGTTCAAGACCAGCCTGGGCAACAAAGAGAGACTTGTCTCTACAAAAGAATAATAAAAAATTAGCCAGGCATGGTGGCATACACCTAGATAGTTCAGGTACTCAGGAGTCTGAGGTGGGAGAATTGCTTGAACCCGGGAGGTTGAGGCTTCAGTGAGCCGTGATCGTACCACTACACTCAAACCTGAGCAACAGAGCAAGACCCTGTCTCAAGAAAACACAAAATCAAAAACCAAAACCAAAAAAAAAACAAAGATTTTTACAATTACCAGATACCTAGAATTATTAGATATAAACAATTATAAATTTAAAATAATTACCCATAGTCCATTCCCAAAGCAATGTTATAAAGCAAATTCTTTCAAAACTATACCACGAAATTATATTTAATTTAGGATTTGGACACATTTTAATATGTCTAATATGATGTGGGGTGGGGTGTCCACAGGCATATCATAGGCCCACCTGAAGTCTTAGAAGAGCTTGGTTTCTGTGTGAGCCACTGGGAAAGATGAACAATCAGCTGGGCGCAGGGGCTCACACCTGTAATCCCAGCACTTTGGGAGGCAGAGGTAGGCGGATCACAAGGTCAAGAGATCGAGACCACCCTGGCCAACATGGTGAAACCCCGTCTCTACTAAAAATATATATATATATATATATATATATATATATATAAAAATTAGCTGGGTGTGGTGACATGCACCTGTAGTCCCAGCTACTCTGGAGGCTGAGGCAGGAGAATCACTTGAATGCAGGAGGTGGAGATTGCATTGAGCTGAGATTGTGTCACGCACTCCAGTCTGGGCAACAGTGCGAGACTCCATCTGAAAAAAAAAGAAGAAAAAGAAAGAAAGATGAATAATCCAGACTTGGAGAGCCAAGAAAGGCCTCCGGGTAATGCCTGAGGGAAGTTGTGAAGGGGAGTTAGGTGAGTTAGTTAGTTAGAGATGCCTTGACAAGGTATCACAGACTGGGTGGTTTAAACCACATAAATATATTGTCTCACAGTTCTGGAGGCTGGAAGTCCAAGACTAAGGTGTTGGCAGGGTTGGTTTCTTCTGTGGGCGCAAGTGTGAATTCTGTTCTATGCCTCTCTCCTAGCGTCTGGTGGTTTGCCAGCAATCCTTGGCACTCCTTGGCTTGCGGCAGCAAAATTTCAGTCTTCACATGGCATTCTCTCCCTACATCTCAATCTGTGTCCAAATTTCCCCTTTTCATAAAGACAGTGGTCATATTGGATTAGAGGCCTCCCTGCTTCAGTATGACCTCATCCTAACTAATTATACCTGCAATGACCCTATTTCCAAATAAGGTCACATTTGGAGGTCCTGAGAGTTAGGACTTCAACATAAGGTTTTTTTTAGGGACATAATTCAGCCTATAAGTGGGTAAAGAAGTGATGGGGGGAAGGCCAGGGAAGGAGGACAGAGTAACTCGTGCAAAGGTCTCACAGGGAAGAGAGAACACAGGACCTGTCTAAAAACGGAATCAAGAGAGGTGAGATAAGGGATCAGATCACAAAACACTTTGTAAACTAAATATGGGTTTAATCGAAAAGGCAGGATTTTTCAGTGTGATTTTGTTGTTGTTGGTGAGACGCAGTCTCACTGTCACCCAGGCTGGAGTGCAGTGGCAGGATCTCAGCTCATTGCAACCTCCTTCTACGGGGTTCAAGCGATTCTCCTGCCTCAGCCTCCTGAGTAGTTGAAACTACAGGCTTGCACCACCATGCCCAGGTAATTTTTGTATTTTTTAGTAAAGACAGAATTTTGCCATGTTGGCCAGGTTGGTCTTGAACTCCTGACCTCAAATGATCTGCCCCCTCTTGGCCTCCCAAAATGCTGGGATTACAGGCATGAGCCAGGGGGCCTTCAGTGTGATATTTAAAAATCAAAATGAAACAACAGAACAATCCTTATGCATCTCTGCTCTCCCATGCCCTCTCCTTATCAAACTCCCCGTATTCCAAGATCCTGAAAGCCAACTAGCAAAGAACCAAGGCCAGAAGTCTAGGGAGTACTTTGGGTCACATGGCTTGTACCTGGCACAACCCAGGTTAGAATCCAAGGAAGTGACTCCTGTCTGAGTCTCTGCTTTCTACACACCATGCTATTTTTATTTGTCTCACTTAGTAGGTAATTCTTTGGCTGTTATAGAATCTTAGATCATAATTTTTGGAGCAATTTTTAAAATCTGGAGTTCTGTAATCGAGTTAATATCTCTACCTTTATTTAAAAAAAAATTTTTTTTTTTGGAGGTGGAGTTTCGCTCTTGTTGCCCAGGCTGGAGTGTAATGGTGCCATCTCGGCTGAAGTGCAATGGTACGATCTTGGCTTACTACAACCTCTGCCTCCCGGGTTCAAGAGATTCTCCTGCCTCAGCCTCCCAAGTAGCTGAGATTACAGGCGCCTCCCACCACACCCGGCTAATTTTGGTATTTTTAGTAGAGACAGAGTTTTTGCCATGTTGGCCAGCCTAGTCTTGAACTCCTGACCTCAAGTGATCCGCCTGCCTCAGCCTCCCAAGGTGCTGGTGAGAGATGACAGCATGCTGGCAGCCCTCACAGCCCTCGTTCGCTCTCGGTGCCTCCTCGGCCTCAGCGCCCATTCTGGCCGCGCTTCAGGAGCCCTTCAACCCGCCGCTGCACCGTGGGAGCCCTTCTCTGGGCTGGCCGAGACCGGAGCCGGCTCCCTGGGCTTGCAGGGTGTGGAGAGAGAAGCACGGGCGGGAACCGGGGCTGCCCGCGGCGCTTGCGGGCCAGCTGGAGTTCTGGGTGGGCGTGTGCTTGGCGGACCCCGCACTAGGAGCAGCCGGCCGGCCCTGCCGGCCCCGCCGGAGTGTGAGGGGCTTAGCACCCGGGCCAGCATCTGCGGAGGGTGCACTGGGTCCCCCAGCAGTGCTGGCCCACCGGCACTGCGCTCCACTTCTCGGCGGGCCTTAACCGCCTCCCCGCGGGGCAGGGCTTGGGACCTGCAGCCCGCCACGCCTGAGTCTCTCTCTTACCCCCGCCATGGGCTCCTGCGCAGCCTGAGCCTCCCCGACGAGCGCCGCCCCCTGTTCCACAGCGCCTGGTCTCACCGACCGCCCAAAAGCTCAGAAGTGCGGGCGCAGGATGCAGGACTGGCAGGCAGCTCCACCTGCGGCCAGGGTGCGAGATCCACTGGGTGAAGCCAGCTGGGTTCCTGACTCCAGTGGGAACTTGGAGAACCTTTATGTGCAGCTAAGGGATTGTAAATACACCAATCAGCACTGTGTGTTTAGCTCAAGGTTTGTAAATACACCCACCTACCCTGTATTTAGATAATCTAGTGGGGATGTGGAGAACTTTTGTGTCTAGCTCAGGGATTGTAAACGGACCAATCGGCTCTATGTAAAATGGACCAATCAGCTCTCTGTAAAACAGACCAATCGGCTCTCTGTAAAATGGACCAATCAGCAGGATGTGGGTGGGACCAGATAAGGGAATAAACGCAGGCTGCCCGAGCTAGTCCCCACAGTGGCAACAGCGTGGGTTTACGTGTATGGTGTGGGAGATTTTTGGAAGCTTTGTTGTTTGACTCTGTAGTAAATCTCGTGGCTGTTCATTCTTTGGGTCCACACTGCTTTTATGGGCTGTAACACTGTCTGCAACCCGGTATGCACTAGCTTAAGAGTTACAACACTCACCGTGAAGGTCTGCACCTTCACTCCTGAAGCCAGTGGGATCACGAACCCACCAGAAGGAAAAAACTTCGAACACATCCCAACATCAAAAGGAACAAACTATGAAGACGCCGCCTTTAGGAACTGTAACAGTCGCCGTGAGGGTTTATGGCTTAATTCTTGAAGTCAGTGAGACCAAGAACCCACCAATTCCGGACACAGTGGGACTACAGGTGTGAGCCACTGGGCCCAGGCTGTTTAAATCTTTTAGGAGATTACACTGTTAATCACTCATAGTAGAAAAACTGAAATGATCTGTTTATGTGTCTGTCTGTTTCGCTACTCTGTAAGCACCAGCCAGGCAGGGCCATGGCCTACCCATTCCTAAACCCTGCTGCTGAGTGCTGAAGTCAGTAAGTGTTAAATTAACCGTAAGGCCAAGGATGCTCTCTTTCTCAGCTGTGGAGATCTGTTCTCAGCTGGGTATGCCCAGGATGGGGCACTGTAGACACAGTTCAAGACCCGGGGTGGGTCTTACAAGCCTTTTAAGCCTTTGGTAACATTTAGGAGTCCCAGGCTACTATGAACAAAAATCTCATGGTGAGCCCCAAACCCAGAAGTGACTGCTCTAAACAGAAAAGCCAGATATTTGCACATCAGAAATCCTGGGGAAAAAAAAAATCACAAAGGAGTTCTAAAGAAAAAGAGAAATCCTAAACAAAAACTTTTCTAAAAAACACACAACCCAGAAACCACAAGAAAAACACGGACAGACTGCATTAAAAAATATGCAACAAAAGGCATGGTTAATTGTTAAAAGACATATGACAGTCTATAATAAAATATTTACATCATATATTCTAATTAAGGTTTAATATCCTAAATGTACACAAAGAGCCAGAAGAAGAAAAACTCAAAAGGAAAAGGCAAAATAGATGAATATGAAATTTGTGTAGTGGCAATATACAGGGCTGATAAACAATAAAGTCTTGTTGGCTGGGTGCGGTGGCTCACACCTCTAATCCCAGGACTTTGGGAGGTCAAGGTGGGTAGATCACTTGAGGTAAAGAGTTCGAGACCAGCCTGGCTAACATGTTGAAACCCTGTTTCTACTAAAAATACAAAATTAGCCAGAAGTGGTGGCACACACCTGTAATCCCAGCTACTTGGCAGGCTGAGGCACGAGGATCGCTTGAATCCGGGAGGCAGAGGTTGCAGTGAGTTGAGATCGCACCACTGCACTCCAGCCTGGGAGACTTTGTCTCAGGAAAAAAAAAAATTAGTGGGGCATGGTGGCACCTGCCTGTAGTCCCAGCTACTCGGGAGGCTGAGGCAAGAGGATCGCTTGAGCCCAGGAAGTCAAGGCTGCAGTAAGCTGAAGTTACGGCACTGCAGTCTAGCCTGGCTGACAGAGCAAGACTGTCTCAAAATAAAAGAAGATAATTTTTTCTCTAAAAGGCTGTGTTGCTTCATCGAGTTCAAATGCTTGAGATGAACTACCTGCATTAAGGGGGTCATCTAAGAGACGTGATGGGATGTAGAGAGACAAGTGCTGGACTGGGAGTTAGGAGGCCTGGAATCAAGTTTCACTTCTGCTAGTAACAGCAAGATCTTAGGAATACCACAGAACTGTCGAGGGCTCAGTTTCCTCATCAGCAAATATTGGTCTTGGATTAGACAACTTTTAAGTTCTCTTCTACTTGAACTATTCCTTTTTGCTTATAAGATGCTATGTATGTATGTATGTATCTATCTGTCGTTCTATCTACTTAGCTAACTATCCATTCATTTAGGTTAACAATTTTAGCCGGGCGTGGTGGCTCACACCTGTACTCCTAGCACTTTGGGAGGCCGAGGCAGGTGGATCACCTGAGGTCAGGAGTTCAAGACCAGCCTGGCCAACATGGCAAAACCCCATCTCTACTAAAAATACAAAAAATTAGCCAGGCATGGCGGTGGGCACCTATAATCCCAGCTACTTGGGAGGCTGAGGCAGGAGAATTGCTTGAACACGGGAGGCAGAGGTTGCAGCGAGCGGAGATCGCACCACTGCCCTCCAGCCTGGGTAACGAGAGTGAAATTCCATCTCAAAAAAAAAAAAAATGGGGGAGCAAGTAAAAATACAATATGATACGAAAAACATTCTAACAATATGAAAATATACACAGTGAAAAAGTAAGTTTCTCTCTCACCCATGACACACAGCACTCTAGTTTCTGCCTCACTTTAGCCACTCAACACTCTATTTTATATGCAGATAATTCTCCATCCTTCCTTTTTTCATATAACTATCTAGAAATGGACCTGCTAGGTTAGAAGATATGTGTATCTTATGGTGTTTGTTTGTGTGTGTGTTTGTTTCTCGAGATGGAGTCTTGCTGTGTTTCCAGGCTGGAGTGCAGTGGTGTGATCTCAGCTCACTGTACTCCGCCTCCTGGATTCAAGTGATTCCCCTGCCTCAGCCTCCCAAGTAGCTGGGATTACAGGCACACACCACCAAGCCCGGCTAATTTTTTTGTATTTTAGTAGAAACGGGGTTTCACCATGTTGGCCAAGATGGTTTCGATCTCCTGACCTCATGATCCACCCGCCTCAGCCTCCCAAAGTGCTGGGATTACAGGCGTGAGCCACCACACTGGCCATATCTTATGTTTTAATAGATGTTGCTAAACTGAGCACCAAAGAGGACCATGCTTATTTTTCCAATTCTTCATCTACACCTTATGTTATCAGACTCTCATTTTTGTTATTCTGCAAGATGGAAAAACTACATCTAGTGGTTTTACCTTGCCTTTCATTTATTGTGTATGAGGTAGAGAATCTTTTAATATGCTTAAAAGCCATTGACATTCATTATTTTATGAATCATCTATTCATGTACTTGGCCCTTACTTTTTGTACAACCAGATTTTTTCCTGGAATGCAGAAAATGGGGCACCCTTAACACCCCTGTCATGGAGAGATGGAACTTAAAGGACATCACTCTTAAGGCCTGGGTTACAGGTGGGTGTTTGAGGGCAGCAGTTGGTGGAATGGGCCAGGAAGGACTGGCGGAGTGTAAAGGGAGGGCTCCCGCTGGCCAGCTAAGAATGGCTTTTATATTCCAAAGGTTTTAAAACAACAACAATAAACAAAAAACGAAGAAGAATCTGATACTTTAGGGGATCACATGACCCACAAAACCTAAAATATTTACTATCTGGCTCCTTGCAAAGAACTTTTGGGTTGAAAAGAAAAAGAAGAGGCTGAGATGGAGTCATCTGGGAGGTGGAGCAGACTCAGCTAGAATAGCATCTCAGAATTGAAGAGTTACAAATTATCTGAGATTGGCGGGGTTAACAGTGTTGAATGTGACCCAGAAATCAGGTAAGATGGAGATTTAAGAATGCCGAGGCGGGCGGATCACGAGGTCAGGACATCGAGACCATCCTGGCTAACACGGTGAAACCCTGTCTCTACTAAAAATACGAAAAAATTAGCCGTGCATGGTGGTGGGCGCCTGTAGTCCCAGCTACTCGGGACGCTGAGGCAGGAGAATGGCGTGAACCTGGGAGGCGGAGCTTGTGGTGAGCAGAGATCGCGCCACTGCACTCCAGCCTGGGCGACAGAGCGAGACTCCGTCTCATAAAAAAAAAAAAAAAAAAAAAGCGTGTATTGGAATTGACATTTAGAAAGTAGGTCACTGTGACCGCTGAGCAGTTTCGGAGGTGTGTTAATACACAGTCTTTTGAGTCACAAGAAATAAAAACAGAGAGAGAGGGAGGGTGGAGGTGGGGAGGTCGGGGAGACACCTATAAAAATGAGGGCTTAGTAAAAGTTAATTGAAAGAAAGTGGCATGATTTCTTTAAGACAGTTACTATTATGAATGCGAATATGTTCATTTCTTTAAAGCACACCTTTGCAAAAATGTTCATTTCTTTTATTTATTTATTGAGACGGAGTCTTGCTCTGTCGCCCAGTCAGATCTCAGCTCACTGCAACCTCTGCCTTCCCGGCTCAAGGGATTCTTCTGCCTCAGCCTCCGGAGTAGCTGGGACTACGGGCGAGCGCCACCACACCTGGCTAATTTTTTGTATTTTTAGTAGAGACGGAGTTTTGCCATGTTGGCCAGCCTGGTCTTGAGCTCCTAACCTCAGGTGATCTGCCTGCTTCGGCCTCCCAAAGTGCTGGGATTACAGGCGTGAGCCACCGTGCCCGGCCACATATGTTCATTTCTTTAAAGCACAACGTATTTAAAATCTGTCTGACTTAAGCTATGTATCTTTCCATTTCTAATCTCTCACGCTATAAGGAGGTAAATTCCTAATGGGCTTGAAAATAGAGTGTATCAGGACTGGGTGCAAGCCAGGCCATCTCCCTCATGTTATTGGTGAGGCAGCCGAGGCCCATGGAGGAGAAGTGACCTGACCAGGTCACACAGCCACTGTGCGACAGCCACAATTCTGGTTTTCAGTCCCAACCCTTTTCCACTCTATTGCTGCCATTTTATCTTCTTTAACACTCCGGGACCATCTAACATCTTGCTCGCATCTAGTAGATCCTCCGTAAATATTTTAAATAATTATATATTTCATTTCTAGACATTGTATTTTTTTTTCAACCTTCTGTTTTCAATACCTTCTTTCAGTTTTGTAAAACTCAATATCATTGTATTTTAAGAATGCAGTTTCTTGGATTTTGATAAGTATAGACTCTTATGTAATCACCGTCATAATCAATATTTACAACGTTTCTGTCTTGGCAAAATAATTCTCTGCTATTCCTTTTCCATCTTTATCTCTGATCACAGGTAACCACGAATCTGCTTTCTGTTGTCATAGATGATTTTCCCCTTTTCTGAAGTTTCATATAAATGGGATCATACATTATATACTCTTTGGTGTTTGCTCCTTTGATCTCACATAATGTTTTTGAAATAAAAATATATTCAGGGCTGGGCATGGTGGCTCATGCCTGTAATCCCAGCACTTTGGGAGGCCGAGGCAGGCGGATCACCTGAAGTCAGGAGTTTGAGATCAGCCTGGCCAACATGGTGAAACCCCGTCTCTACTAAAAATACAAAAATTAGCTTGGCGTGGTGGTGCATGACTGTGATCCCAGCTACGTGGGAGACTGAGGCAGGAGAATTGCTTGAGCCTGGGAGGCAGAGGTTGCAATGAGCGGAGATTGTGCCACTGCACCTCAGCCTGGGCAACAGAGTGAGACTCTGTCTCAAAAATAAATAAATAAATAAATAAAATAAACAAACAAATAAAAATATATTAAATGTTTTGAATTTATTCAGGTTGTGTACATTAGTAGTTTATTCCTTTTTATTGCTGAGTAGTGTTCCATTATGTTGACATATATAGATACACCATCATTATCTATTTACTTGCTAATAGATATTTTGGTTATTTTCTGTTTTGTTTTCACTATTATAAATAAAGCTACTATAAGCATTTATGTACAAGTCTTCTTGTGGACATGTTTTCATTTCTCTTGGGTAAACAACTAGGAGTGAAATTTCTGGGTCGTATGGTTATCGTAACCTTAGAAGAAACTGCCAAACTATTTTCCAAATTGGTTGTGCTGTTTTGTACATCTATCAGCAGTGTTCATCCTGGCCAATACTTGGAACTGTCAGTTTAAAAAATTTTAGCCATTCTGGTGGCTATGGAGTGGTATTTTCTTGTAGTTTTCATTTGCATTTCTCTGATAAATGAAAATGTTAAGCATTTTTCATGTACTTATTGGACAATTCTATATCTTCTTTTGTAAAATATTTGTTTATATCTTTTGCCCATAAAAAATCGGGGTTTTGTCTTCTTACTGTTTATTTATAAAAGCTGTTTATATATTCTGGATGGAAGTCCTTTGTCAGTCCTTTCTGACGTATATGAAGATTAAAAGTTAAAAATTTGATGGAGTTCAATTTCTCAATGTCTTCTTTTCATGCCTTTGTGTCCCATCTAAGGAATCTGCCTAACCCAAACTTGTGAAGATTTTTTCCTATTTTTTCTTATAGCAGTGTTATAATTTTAGACTGTAGAAGTAGGTCTTTGATTATTTCAAGTTAATTTTTGCATATGGTGTGAAGTAAAAGTTAAGGCTCATGTTTTTTCATATGGATATCCAGTTTTTCCAGCACGGTTGTTGAAAAGATACCCTTTGCTCATTGAATTACCTTGGCACTTCTGTCTAAAGTCAATTGACTATATATGTGAGGATCTACTTCTGAACTCTCTGTTCCATTAATCTGTTTGTCTGTTCTTACACTAATATTATACTATCTTAATTACTGTAGCTTTATAGTTAGTATTGAATTCAGTTAGTGTAATTCCTCTACCTTCATTCTTCTTTTTAAAAAAAATTCTTGGCCAGGCGCGGTGGCTCATGCCTGTAATCCTAGCACTTTGGGAAGCCAAGGTGGGCGGATCATCTGAGGTTGGGAGTTCGAGACCAGCCTGACCAACATGGAGAAACCCCGTCTCTACTAAAAATACAAAATTAGCCAGGCGTGGTGGCACATGCCTGTAATCCCAGCTACTCGGGAGGCTGAGGCAGGAGAATTGCTTGAACCCAAGAGGCGGAGGTTGTGGTGAGCCGAGATCATGCCATTGCACTCCGGCCTGGGCAAGAAGAGCAAAACTCCATCTCAAAAAAAAAAAAAAAAAGAAGAAGAACTAGTCTTGGCTTTTCTATGTCATTTGCAATTGCACAGAGATTTTAGCGTGAACTTATCAACTTCTTTTTAATAATATGCTTAGATTTTGATAGAGATTGCACTGAATCTATTGTCAATACTTTTTTCATTAAAAAATTTCATTCAGGGTTTGCTGGCTTTCATGCATGATGGCTTATTTCCTTGTATGTTCTGAGATATTTTTATTGTGAGCTCATATTCCTTGGAAATCTATATCTTATAATTTGTTGAGGCCTGGATTTAAAATCTGTTTTCCAGAGAAGATTTGTATATATATTTCCCAGGCATAATTTACTACCTTGGCCTACTCTAAACAAAAATTGAAACACAAATTTTAAACAAAAATGGTTTATCCTTTTGTTGTTTTAGAATGATGGTGTCCATTTCTAATAATTATTTTTTCCAGTTTTCCCATGATATATGGGTGGGGAAGATTGACCAGTTTATGTCACTATATATGTGTAAAATGAAGAAGTTAAAATCGTGTATTTTCTTCATGTAAGGTTAACCACTTGGCAGAGAGTTGGATTAGACCAACTCAGAGAGGACAATCCTAATGAACTAAAATGGGAATTTCTCTAGAATGACAGAGCAACTGAACTAATTTCCTTCATTATGAAATTGGAGTCAATGAGCAAAAGATTTATTTGAATCCATCTTTACTACAAATTAACCATACAAATGTAAAAATAGATAAGTAGATTCACGATAGTCACTGCTGATGGTGTGTGGAGGTGTGTTTCTGTGTGGCAGTGTTAGACCAGGAGTGTGTAAAGGTGCAGAGAGGGGCTTAACAGTGTTCACAAGTTGGAGGGGCAACAGAAATGAGCAGGAAAATGCGGGTCCACCTGTAGGAATTTTACCTGCATCTATCTGCCCTCTCCAATTTCTTTTTCTTTTTCTTTCTGTTTCTATTTTTTTGAAATGGAGTCTCACTCTGTCGCCCAGGCTGGAGTGCAATGGTGCAGTCTCGGCTCACTGCAACCTCTGTCTCCAGGGTTCAAGCGATACTCCTGCCTCAGCCTCCTGAGTAGCTGGGATCACAGGCACGTGCCACCACATCTGGCTGATTTTTGTATTTTTAGTAGAGACAGGGTTTCACCATGTTGGCCAGGCTTGTCTCGAACTCCTGACCTCAAGTGATCTGCCCCCCTTGGCCTCCCAAAGTGCTGAGGTTACAGGCGTGAGCCGCCCACCGCACCCGGCCCCCTCTCTCCAATTTCTAATAGCACATTTTCCACGTAGATTGGATGGGCAATTCCAATATCTTGTGCTTCCCTAGACCAGTACTTCTCAAACTCACCTGGGGATCTTGTCAAAATACACATTCTGATTTAGTAGGTCTGGGGTGCAGGCCTGAGATTCTGTATTTCCATTAAGCCCCCAGGGGATCTCAGTGCTGCTGGTCCATGTGCCAAATTTTAAACAGTAAAGTATGGCCTTAGCTCGTGCCTCTAATCCCAGCTACTTGGGAAGCTGAGGCAGGAGAATCGCTTGAATCCGGGAGACAGGACTTTGGGAGGCCGAGATGGGTGGATCACTTGAGGTCAGAAGTTCAAGGCCAGCCTGACCAACATGGTGAAAACCCGTCTCTACTAAAAATACAAAACAAATTAGCCAGGCCTGATGGCACATGCCTCTAATCCCAGCTACTTGGGAAGCTGAGGCAGGAGAATCGCTTGAACCCGGGAGACAGAGGTTGCAGTGAGCTGAGATGGTGCCATGGCACTCCAGCCTGGGTGACAGAGCAAGATTGTCTCAAAAATAAAGTAAAATAAGATAAAGCAAACAGTAAAGTCCTACAAAAATATCTATTCTACAGTTTACACTTGCCTACCTAAAGCTCAACTGTTAACATATATATATATATATTTTTTGAGATAGAGTCTCACTCTGTCACCCAGGCTGGAGTGCAGTGGCACAATTTTGGCTCACTGCAACCTCCACCTCCCAGGTTGAAGCGATTCACCAGCCTCAGCCTTCTGAGTAGCTGGGATTACAGGCGCGTGCCACCACGCCTGGCTAATTTTTTGTATTGTTAATAGAGACAGGGTTTCACCATGTTAGCCAGGATGATCTTGATCTCTTGACCTCATGATCTGCCCGCCACAGCCTCCTAAAGTGCTGGGATTACAGGCGTGAGCCACCGCGCCCAGCTGGAGCAGGTCATTCTTATGAAGACACATGGACTGCGTGTTGTCCTCATTATGGTGAGGTATACAAATAGCATTGACAGTGCAGCCTCAGAGGGAACACCCTCTCCTCCTGTTTTCTCTTTCTCTTGTTCTTCCCCTCTCCAGCCAAATATTTGAAATCGTAAATGATGTGGGACCTTGTGAAGTCTTCCTGTATCTTCGTTGTTGCTTTGGTCAAAACCTCATCCAAATATGGCAGTTAAAATCCTACCCAGGAAAGTCTCCACGAAGCAATGGGAAGTTTTAGGGGTGACCTCTATACAAATCGAAGTGCTTCTCAAAGAGAAGTGATTATTTGGACATTCATCTGCAAGAAAACCTTTGGTGATCACTATTTACTTTGGAGAGGGAGGTGTTTCCATAAGACATTTCCCCCAAGATTAATAGAAAGCAGGAAGGCATCTTCTAAGGAATTGTACGTGGTGCTACTGAAATTTGTTATCCCATAGAGCAGTAGGTGCTGATGCTCACATGAGCAGCCAGAACCGGAGGAGAGCGTCCGGAGGCCGCAGTGTGTGAACAGGCTGTTAGGGGCTTGTTTTAATCCAAAAGAGACCAGGAAATCAGACCAGAACAAGGTGAGAGGAGAACTGGGACCACAGGTTCACCCAAACCAAGAAACAAGAGAAGCCAGGAGATCACATCTGTGCTACAGAAAGAGAAATGAAAGAAGGTTGGGTGAAGTGAGGAGGAGTTTCTCTACCTGTAGGCCCGGAGGTACCTGGGCCAGGCTGTGACAGGCCATGTGTGTACCCTGGCAGCCTGCTCTCCCCGTCGTCTGACATTGATTGGCCAACTCATTCATTCTTTTTTTTTTGAGACGGAGTTTTGCTCTGTTGCTCAGGCTGGAGTGCAGTGGCACGTTCTCAGCTCCCTGCAACCTCCGTCCCCTGGGTTCAAGCAATTCTCCTGCCTCAGCCTCCTGAGTAGTTGGGACTACAGGCATGCGCCACCACGCCTGGCTAATTTTTGTGTTTTTAGTACAGATGGGGTTTTGCCATGTTGGCCAGGCTGGTCACGAACTCCTGACCTCAGGTGATCCACCTGCCTCGGTCTCCCAAAGTGCTGGGATTACAGGTGTGAGCCACTGTGCCCGGCCTCATTCATTGTTTCATTCAACAGATATTACCAAGCACCTACTACTCACCAGGCATTCTTCCAGATTCTGGGGATATAATAGTGAACAAGACAAACTATTTCCTTTACGGAAAGGAGGGGGTCAGCCCAATAAACAAACAAACATGTAAAAATGTCCTGGGAGACTATGGAGAAAAATAAGCAAAGTAAGAGGATGGAGACTGTGTGTCCTGGGTGGATTTGCTGTTTCATATAGAGTGCTCAGGAATGGGATCTCCAGTGATGGTGAGCAGAACCGAGAGGACGGGAGGGAGCAGGCTCTGCATTCTCTATTCAGGCAGAAACATTACAGACCTTAGTCACAGAGGGCCTGGAAGGGCCCAGAAACTTCTATTACCAATAGGCTTTAGTATCCACACCTTTGGCCTAGCTCACAAAATATTTATAATGGCCTCAGTGACACCTTATTTAATGAGATGCTTACATACATTTTTTTTATTTTAAAATTTTGATTCTAAGGTTATTCCAGAGGAAATATTTATGGGTTTCTAACTAGTATGCCCCACAACTGAATTAAGATGGAATGAGGCAGCCTGGGGGTTCAGAAAAGGCTCAGAAAAAAAATTTCACCAAGTGAAATTTCAGGTGAGACCTGAAGGTTGAGTGAGATTTAGCTGGGGTGGAAGGAAGGGCTGAGTGGCTCAGAGGAAAGAGTATGTGCAAAGGCCCTGGGCTGGCTTGCTTATCCTGAAGATGTCATTCTCAAGATGACACCGTACAGTCTTGAATCTCCAAGCACAAGAAGGATACCTTCTCCTCAGTGTAAGCCAAAGCTGTTACTCACCATCCTCTCTGCAGGCATTTTGGCATGTGTGCATCCTCCCTTCCCTGCCCCATGCTGCTATTTGTGTGTTGGGGATCTTGTTTAATTAAGGAATCTTGATTCTGATTCTTTAATTTCTTAGAGCCCTCCCCAGAGCCTTGAAACCATTTTTTATGGCGCCTGACGTGTATCTCTCTTGGGTCCTGAGGGTGACAGGCCTTCTGGCCCTGAATTCCTGTTCTCTTGATTCATTGCCAGGCTTGGCTGGGCACTTATTCAGTGGCATCTGGAAAATAACTTTCCTGCTCCGTGTTTTAGCTTTTCAAAACTAAAACCATACCATTCTATAATCTCACAGTCATATTGTGATGTCTCCATTAAAAAAAAGTTTACAATGATTTGAAGAAAATCTTATATATTTAGCTTTGTACTAGATGGAATAGAGAACTAAAATATGTACTTATAAGTGTACTCAGGTTTTGGAAAAACTGATACATGGAAATTCTTATAGCATAATTATATTTGGAGAGTATTTTTTCACCTTAAAAATCACTAGTAGTTTCCTTTAAATAATTTTCCCAGTGTAGTTAAAATCAGATCAAATTTTCAAAAAACTCAGTTCCTGTTCAGGCTTTCAGCATCTGTAGGGAGACATTCACTGGATAAGGAGAACACATCTGTATTGCTCTTTTGCCCTCCTCCACCCCCCACACCAGGACTTGCTAGGCCTCTCCCCCCGGAACCATCTCATTTCTAACCTTCAGGTGGACCCCTTTGTGCCCACCCGTAGATTCCATTTGGCCCAGATTCTGGAATCAGAGCTGCCTTGGAATGCCCTGCACTCACTGGTCTTCTCTTACTCCCAAGTCTCTGCCCCATCTCTTCACTCCTTTTTCCAACAAAGCTCTTCAGAAAGTAGTCTCCACTGATTGTCTCCAATCCTTCCCTTCCCATTATATCTTGAGCCCTTTGTTTTTTCAGACAGAGTCTCACTCTGTTGCCCAGGCTGGAGTGCAGTGGCACCATCTTGGCTCGTTGCAACCTCCGCTTCCCGAGTTCAAGGGATTCTCCTGCCTCAGCCTCCCAAGAAGCTGGGATTACAGGTGTGCACAACCATATCCGGCTAATTTTTTTTTTTTTTTTTTGAGACGGAGTCTCGCTCTGTCGCCAGGCTGGGGTGCAGTGGCGTGATCTCAGCTCACTGCAACCTCTGCCTCCCGGGTTCAAGTGATTCTCCTGCCTCAGCTTCCTGAATAGCTGGGACTACAGGCATGCGCCACCACGCCCAGCTAATTTTTGTATTTTTAGTAGAGATGGGGTTTCACCAAGTTGACTAGGATGGTCTCGATCTCCTGACCTCGTGATCCGCCTGCCTCAGCCTCCCAAAGTGCTGGGATTACAGGCGTGAGCCACCGTGCCCGGTCTAATTTTTGTATTTTTAGTAGAGATGGGGTTTCACCACGTTGGCCAGGCTGGTCTCAAACTCCTGACCTCAAGTGATTCACCTGCCTCGGCCTCTCAATGTGCTGGAATTACAGGTATGAGCCACAGCACCTGGCCTTGAGCCCATTTTAATCAGGCTGTCACCCCTCTTCCTCCTCTCAAACAGGAGATCTACTGCCTTTGTCAAGGTCACCAGCCAAATCCAGTGGGCACTGCTCAGTCCTCCTGTTTCTATGGAGCTTGTTACTCTCTCTGCTGTCTCCCTGTCCTTGGCCTCTGGACCAGCATTCTCTCAACTTCTCCCCACTCCCTCACACTCTTTCCTGGATCTTTCTCTCCCTAATCCCCAACCGCTGGAATATTCCAGGGCCCAATCTTCAGACTTCTCTCCTCACTGTACAGCAACTCCCTAGCTGGCATCATTTAGTCATGTGGCTTTAAATACAGTAGTCCCCTCTTCTCCGCAGTTTTACTTTTCTTGGTTCCAGTTACCCATGGTCACCTGTGGTCCCAAACTATAAGATATTTTGGGGCCAGGCGCAGTGGCTCATGCCTGTAATCCCAGCATTTTGGGAGGCCGAGGAGGGCAGATCACTTAAGGTCGAGACCAGCCTGGCCAACAGAGTGAAACCCCATCTCTACTAAAAATACAAAAATTAGGCTGGACGCGGTGGCTCACACCTGTAATCCCAGCACTTTGGGAGGCGAAGGTGGATGGATCACGAAGTCAAGAGTTTGAGACCAGCCTGGCCAAGATGGTGAAACCCCATGTCTACTAAAACTACAAAAATTAGCCAGGCATGGTGGCAGGTGCCTGTAATCCCAGCTACTCAAGTGGCTGAGGCAGGAGAATTGCTTGAACCCGGGAGGCAGAAGTTGCAATGAGCGGAGGTCACACCATTGCACTCCAGACTGGGTGATAGAGCGACACTCTGCCTTGAAAGAGAAGAAAAAAAAAGAAAAAGAAAAAATTAGCCAGGCATGGTGGCATGCGCCTGTAGTCCCAGCTACTTGGGAGGCTGAGGCAGGAGAATCGCTTGAACCTGGGAGGTCCAGGTTGCAGTGAGCCGAAATGGTGCCACTGCATTCCAGCCTAGGTGACAGAGCAAGACTAGGTCTCAAAAAAAAAAAAAGATATTTTGGGAGAGAGAGAGGCAGGGAGGAGAAAAGAGACTACATTCATATAACTTTTATTACAGTATACTGTTTTAATTGTTCTAGTTTATTACTAGTTACTGTTAATTTCTTACTGTGCCTAATTTGTAAATTAAACTGTATCATGATTATGTATCTATGGGCAAAAACACAGTATATAGGGTTTGGTAATATCTGAGGTTTCAGGCCCACAGACCCACTGAGGGTCTTGGAAAGTATCCCCCACAGATAGGAGGGGACTTCTGTATATTGTGAAAACTACCAAATTCATATTTCAGCTGGGACTGCTCTTCTGAATGCCAGACTCATATCATATCCAACTGCTGACTTGACATCTCCACCTGAACATTTAACAAGGCATCTCAAATTTAACATGTCCACAATGAAAGTCAGATTCTACCTTGCAAAACAGGCTCTTTCCAAAGCGTGAATAACGGCTTCCCAAAGATGTCCACATCCGAATCCCCAGAACTTGTGCATGCTACCATACAGGGCAAAAGGGACTTTGCAGATGTGAGAAAATTAAAGATCTTGAGAATGAGGAGATGCTGCTGGATTATGTGGGGGGGACCAATGTCATCACAAGGGTCCTTGTAAGAGAGAGAGAGGAGGATCAGAGTCAGAAAGAGAAAGGAGATGTGACAGCTGAACCAGAGGCTGGAATGACGTACTCTGAAGATGGAGAAGAGGCCAGAGCCAGGAGATGCAGGCAGCCTCTAGATGCTGGAAAAGACAAGGAAATGGATTCTCCCTTGAAGCCTCCAGAAGGAACACAGTCCTGCAAACCCCTCGATTTTATCATTTATTTATTTATTTGTTTGTTTATTTATTTATTTATTTATTTTTGAGATACAGTCTCCCTCTGTTGCCCAGGCTGCAGTGTACTGGCATGATCTCAGCTCACTGCAACCTCCAACTCCCAGGTTCAATTACAGGCCTGCTCCACCACACCTGGCTAATTTTTTTTTTTTTTTTTTTTTGTATTTTTTGTAGAGACAGGGTTTCACCATGTTGGCCAGGCTTGTCTTGACCTCAGGTGATCTCAGGTGATCCACCTGCCTTGGCCTCCCACAGTGCTGGGATTACAGGCACAAACCAAGCCACCACACCCAGACTCAACCCCTTAACTTTAGGCTTCTGACCTCCAGGACTGTAAGAGAGCATACTAGTGTTGTTTTAAGCCACTAAGGTTGTGGTAGTTTGTTATGGTGGCAATAGGAAACCCATACACAAGCTTCCCCGTGTCAGTAAATGGTGACACCAGCTTTTTAGTTACTCCAGAGAGACACTGGTGTTGTCCTCATTTTTTTGTCTTTCTCACACCCCAAATCCAGTTCATCAGCAAATCCTATTGGCTCTGTCTTCAAAATATATCCAGAATCCAACAACTGTTCACACCTGCCACCAGCTACACACTGGTCTCCTTTTTCGTGGAGGACTACAGGCACCTCCTAGTGAGCCTGCCTGCTTCCCCCTCGCCCATCTGCGGTCTATTCCACACAGCTGCCAGCGTGATCACGTTAACCCAGAAGCCAGACTTTAGCATTCCTCTCTCAAACCCTTCCATGGCTCCCCACCTCATGAGGAAGAGAAGGCCATGTCTTTACCATGGCCCACAGTGGCTCCCCCAGTCTGGCTCCTGGACACCTCCCTGAGCTCATCTTCTGTCCCTGCCTCCTGGCTAAAGCTCCAATCCCACCAGCAGGTGCTGCCTAGAGCGTCCTTCAGGAGCTGAGGCGTGCTCCTGGCTGCCACCCCTCGGATGCTGAGGTGGCCTTGGCTGGGGAGCGCTGTCCCCCTCAACACCCTGTCTCACTCCCTTCTCAACGTAGCCAGTATCCAGTGGCTGAATGGTTTGGAGGTGTAAAGGCCTGTCCCCTCTCCCCAGCTCAGAGCAGCTCTGAAGGGCCATCCTATCTTCAACATCCCCATGGGGTTGTCTGGGGCTTTAGTTGAGACTGCATCACAGCTCATCCCCCTCTGCCCAGTCTTGCTTCCTGCCCCTCTTTCCCTTCCATGGTTTGATCCCAAGAGCACTTCCTAGTAAGCATCATATGTGTGCCAACCATCATCTCAGACACTGCTTTCCCTGACCTGTGAACCTGATCTCTTTGCTATACCAAAACACCCCAAGTACCCTTGATCTCAAAGCTTCTGCGGTGACTGTTCCTTCCGCCCGCAAAGCTCTTCTCCCAAGTATTCAGGAAGTTTGCCCTCTCCCTTCCTTCAAGTCTCTGCTCAAATGTCCCATGGCCTGTGGCCTTCCCTCACTACCTTATGTAAAATAGCAAACACCACCACCGTCACCAGCACGACGAACTCCATTATGCAGCTTTTTTTTCTATAGTATTTAACCACATTAGATATATATTTCCTTGTTTATTCATCTTCTCTCACTATACTCCAGTTTCACGAAGGCAGATACTTGATCTACTTTGTTCATGGCTACTTCCATAATAACTAGAATAGTGCCTGCCACATAGTAGAGGCTTAGTACCGAGTCAGGCTGGTGCTGGTCTTGCTGTGACCTGATTCCAGTAATTGGCTCACCACCATAGCCCCTGTGATGAAAGTTTCGCCTTGAAGCTTTTCATCTTGACCCCTTTGATACCTTTGATTCTGTGTCAATGCCATCATGGCTTCCTTTATATCCTCCACAACTAAAGGCCCACCTGTGTTTTCCTCAGTCTTTCTAAAGTCCTACCCTGTGGCTTAGTCCCTCCATACCTGCCCTTAAGCTGGAGGAACCCCACCTCTCAGGCTCCAGGTGCACTTGTGTGGTGGATTACCGAAACTCTCCCACTCCAAGTCCCCATTCTCATCAACGTCCCTCCAGAGTCTGGCCAGCCTCCCTAAAAGCCCTGTCCAAACTATGAGCCACACCTTGACCTTCAGCATCAAAGAGGGCATTGCTGCAGGGGAGGAAGCTCCCATAAGAGCCAGAACGACCTGGGTGTGAGTCCCAGCTCTGTCATGTACCAGTGGAGCAGCCTTGGCAGGTCACTCACTTCCCTGAGCAATGGCTTACTCCCTGGTAAAGTTAAGTCAATGATGTCAGCCTCGCAGAGTGGCTGTGCAACAAGACATGAACATGTATGAAAACAGTCAGTAAATTTCTCCCGACTGAACTGAAATCCTCTGAAGCACCTGCCCTGTTGCGTTAAATGGAAAAGTGTGGTGTCCTTAGGAAGAAACTCTGACACTAGGTAGCTCTATGTGCAAAAGAATTTGCTGTGGGAAACCTTTCAGTACAACATGAAGTTCCATGATAATTCCAAACATATGTGAACGATATATAAGCTGTGCAGCAAAATCATATTATCAGCCAAGTATACTAGGTCTAGGCATGATCTCAAGGATGGGAAAAGTTTGGCTTCACCTCTGAAAGGTAACCCTCAACCAAGAGGTAGCACAAAAGCATAATAGGTGGATGCGTTTCCCTCCCCCATCCATGCCTTGCCCAGATTTAATGGAAACATTTATACTAAACCTTGCCAAATTCACAGAAGTTTTTCCAGTTCCCATTACTTTGCTATTCAAAAGGAAGGGAGTAATCGCTTCAGAGGTAGGGTGTGGTACAGTACACTTAACAGAGTGCTGAAAGCAAGTTCAACACAGATGACCAATGTTGCCAGATTGCACAATTCTCGAGTTATTTTCGTGATGGGCAATGTTTTTCCTTTTTATTCCGTTTTCCTCCCTCTGGAGTTGGCTAATGATTTCCAATGAATAGAACTCTGTCCAGTACAATCCAGTTAGCCCACAATGAACAGACTGTCAATGAGAGATGCTGCATAGACAGCCTTTATTTTAGTGGGTTCCCCGTATAGTAAAGATGGAAAAGGAACTGCTATTGGGGGCATTCATTTGTAATTTGTGCTCTTGGTCTGGAAGTGGGCCATCAGCTCAGCAAAGATAATACAGAAACATACAATAAGGTCACCACTCTTTCTGAAGCCTGATCCATCATCTCTTGGAGAATCAATACCTGTATAGACACGTTATGAATGTGTTTAGTCTTTTCCTACGTGACCAGGTAGGAAGCTTCCTGGTCCAACCTGGGTGAGTGCTTCATGTTGGCTTGGCAGGTAGTGTCAGGTATCTGGAGATAAGATATACATGTTTAGCTCCCTGCAATCAGCAGGCTGGTACATTCACTACCAGCTGCATTTTCTCTGTGATACTGCTGGAAAGAATGTGCTTAAAGTCACTATTGATTACTCTTTAATCCACACTATGTTAGGAGCAAAATTGAATCCGACAAGACATGGTATCTCTTTTCCACATACTTTGTGCATTCCAATAAAGAGGGCTGTCCTTGAGAGTATGAAGTGTGCATCCAAGAAGCCAGGCAGATTCCTTCGTATTCAGCCCACGGATTGTTCAGAGATTCCCAATTTCCTCCTGGGGAGTTGGGTGCAGGAGTCAAGAGAGATATTTGAGTCAGGGAATATTTCCCAAGAGGAGCCTTAGTATTTAAACATCCATTTTCTTTCTTTCTTTCCCTTTCTTTCTTTCTTTCTTTTCTTTCTCTCTTTCCCTCTTTCTTTCTTTTTCTTTCTCTCTTTCTTTCTTTTTTTTTTTTGAGACAGAATTTCACTCTTGTTCCCAGGCTGGAGTGCAATGGACGTGATCTCAGCTCACTGCAACCTCCACCTCCTGGGTTCAAGCGATTCTCCTGTCTCAGCCTCCTGAGTAGCTGGGATTACAGGCGCCCGACAACAGGCCCGGCTAATTTTTGTATTTTTAATAGAGACGGGGTTTCACCATGGTGGTCAGGCTGGTCTTGAACTCCTGACCCCAGGTGATCCGCCTGCCTCAGCCCCCCAAAGTGCTGGGATTACAGGCGTGAGCCACCACGCCTGGCCCAGTTTTCATTTTTAATCTATTACATGCTCATGATAAAAAAAATTAAGCAGTGCACAGTGAAGAGTATACCCCCCTCACAGCATTCCCCCCTGCAGTTCCCATCCCCCCAGGCAACTACTGTTATGAATTTTTTTGTGTATCCTTCCAGAAAGAGTCTATGCATATAAGAGCAGCTTTGATTTTTGAGATGCATTTTTGTATGTTCAGTTCAAGTGGTTCACAAGATGCCTTTTCCAAATAACTCCATGGCAACGCAACTCTGGAACTCACATGCACATGGATGTATACATGGACACACACAGTCGTTCTTTTGAGCATAAAATGGAGGGGAAATGATGCAACAGAGAGTGAATAGAAGGCATATTCCAGTAAACCACAGTGGTTAGTGGCTTCTCAGATGGTTCCAGACAGCTTTTTATACAGAAATAGCTCAGTGAGAACACCCCAGCCTACTCAGACTGCAGAACAAATCCCAGGAACTTGCTTTTGTGCAATCTCCCCCTTGAAGCTCAAGTCTAAACACATCAGAGCTTGGCAGGGCTGCATGGGTACATTAGCGAACAGACAGAACACCCTGGCTCCTCAGGCGCTCCTTGTTTTTTTCCCTCTGGACCAGCAGATTTTTCTTACAGCTTACACCTGCTCCTTCCCCACCCCCAACAACATGCAGAAATGGAAAGCCCCTCAAGTTTTCCTTGATCAAGAGGTTAAATAAAAAAAAAAACTCTCTCTCACACTCTAAGGGAAAGGAAAATAAAAACCACCAGTAGCTAAGACACACACACACACACACACACACACACATTTGGCAGAAATAAATTAAGAAAAATCATTCTATCTATGAGACCATTCTGAAACTAAGTGATGCATGATATTATTCAAATTTGCAAGGTGTATTTGTCCTCAGAATAGAGATGGCTGAATGGGAGTGATAGTGTCTTGATAAATTGTTGTTCTAGAGATTTTCCAGAACTGAAATGTGCAACAGGACATTTGAGAACTATCTTTTATCTAAATACTGATGTATTAATAATATAGCAGTATTAAAAGCACTGTCATAATTATTAGTAAAATTAGCTCATCTATAAGAGTCTGAATAAAAATGTCTCATCAAAAGCCAAATTCTAATGTAGGAGCCACATGGAAACCAATAGAAAAGAAACATTTCCACTGCATAGGCTGATATACTTGAAAATACAGGTCTTACTCCTGGTCAAAGAAATAGTTGTTTATACAGTTTTGAGGATACTGACAAGATCACTCTTAAGAAAATACTGCCTCACCTTCTGGCTAGTGCCTGAAAATCCTTTTCTAGTTGAGAAAACCTTAAATTCCTCAATAACAGATAAAGTATAATAGGCAAATTCCCCTGAAAAGAACAGCAATAATAATAATAATGCTAATTTCCTGAGCACGTACTTGTGGTAAATACGTTACTTTCATTCTTACTCAGGACTCCACATGAATGATCTCCTTTAATCCCCGCAGAAGCTAGTTTCCAAGATGGCTTCCTATAGCCCTTGCCTCTGCATATTCATGCCCTTCTGTGGGGGCTTTCCCTTCAATCTGAGTGGGCCCTGTGCCTCTTTCGTAACCAACAGAATGAGGCAGAAGTGGTACCGTGTGGCCTTTGCAAGGCTAAATCAGGCTGTACAGCTTCTGCCTTGGTCCCTTAGGATGCTCATTCTGAGAAAGTCAACTGCTAAATACAAAATCCAATTATCCTGAAACCACCATGTTGTAAGGAAGCTCAAGCTAGCCATGTGGAGTAGCTGAGTGGAGAAAGAGATGCCTGGCCAGCTCTCAGCTATTCTAGCCAGATGTGTGAATGTAGAAGCCATCTTGGACATCCAGCTCCTTGTAGCTTGTGGATGGTTTGGGGCCCACCCAACTTCTGAGTATAGCTGCATGTGAGACCCCAAGTGAAAACAGCCCAACTGGGCCCAGCCAACACACAGAGTCATCAGAAATAGTAAAAAATTGCTATTTTAAGTCACTAAGTTTGGGGGTATTTTGTTACACAGCAATATGCAACTGAAACAATCCCGTATTTATGCTACAAGGTTTTTTGTTCTTGTTTTGTTTTGTTTTGTTTTTCCGAGACATAGCCTTGCTCTGTCACCCAGGCTGAAGTGCAGTGGCACGATCTCAGCTCACTGCAACCTCTGCCTCCTGGGTTCAAGCAATTCTCCTGCCTCGGTATGGGCGTGCGCCACAATGCCCAGCTAATTTTTGTATTTTTAGTAGAGACAGGGTTTCACCATATTGGCAAGGCTGGTCTCGAATTTCTGACCTCGTGATCCGCCTGCCTCGGCCTCCCAACGTGCTGGGATTACAGGCGTGAGCCACCGCACCCGGCCTGTTTTTTTTCTTTTGTTTTTTTTGTTTTTTTTTTTTTTGAGATGGAGTCTTGCTCTGTTGCCCAGGCTAGAGTGCAGTGGCGCAATCTCAGCTCACTGCAACCTCCGCCTCCCGAGTTCAAGTGATTCTCCTGCCTCAGCCTCCTGAGTAGCTGGGATTACAGGTGTGTGCCACCACACCCGGCTAAATTTTTCTGTATTTTTAGTAGAGCCAGGGTTTCACCATGTTGGCCAGGCTGGTCTTGAACTCCTGACCTCAAGTGATCCGCCTGCCTTGGCCTCCCAATGTGCTGGGATTACAGGCGTGAGCCACTGTGCCCAGCCTGCTACAAGGTTTTGAAGCTCACAATGAACTCTCCAACATCAATTTTACTGCTTCCTCGCTGTGCCATTTGAGGAACTGACCCCAGTCTACAGGTTCCCCTGATTAGTTTATGCTAGTAGCTCTCAAAGTGTGGTAGCATCATTGTCACCTGAGAACTTGTTAGGCAAATTCTTGGGCCCTTCTCTGGACCTACTGAATTCAAAACTCGGGCCGGCTGGGCGTGGTGACTCATGCCTGTAATCCCAGGACTTTGGGAGGCTGAGGCAGGCGGATCACAAGTGCAGGAGATCGAGACCATCCTGGCTAACATGGTGAAACCCCATCTCTACTAAAAAATATTAAAAAAAAAATTTAAAAAGCCAGGCATGGTGGCACGCACCTGTAATCCCAGCTACTCTGGAGGCTGAGGCAGGAGAATGGCTTGAACCTGGGAGGCGGAGGTTACAGTGAGCCGAGATCATGCCACTGCACTCCAGCCTGGGCGACAGAGCAAGACTCCGCCTCAAAAACAAAACAAACAAACAAACAAAAAAACAACTCCAGCTGAGGCCATCATCTGTGGGGTCTGATACATCCTTCAGGTTATTCTGATGCGTGCTCATGTTTGGGAACCACAGGTGTCTGTACCAGTCACGGTAATCCTATCCCTCCTTGCTAGTGACAACCAAAATGAGTGATGGAGGAATAAGTCTCGAATCATTGCGGTTTAGTAAGGCAGCTTAAAGGGAGTGCCCAGGAAAAATGCGAGTCACAGAAGCATCTGTGGCTGTTTTTTCCAAAGAGGGTCTCAGGAGGTTTAGCATTTATACATTTTCCTGAAGAAAGTGGGGCAGGGCATGAGACAAATGATTACATACTTGTGAGACTTTAGTTGGTGCTCATTTTTCCTAAGATAAGGTGAACATTTGAAGAAAAAGGGAATAGAGGAAGAAGATGTCTGAGGAGGGGTGAAGGTGTCTTTGTTCTGTACCTGGAAAGATAAACTAGTAGTCTTTTGAAAGGGCTGGTTTCTGTTTAGCCCTGAGGGAAGAAAACCTAATAGCTGTTATAGAGGGAGGGGGTATAATGAGGCGTGTCCAATCTCCCATCCCCTCATGGCCATGAATTCAGCTTGCAAGATTCCCTTGGCCAAGAAGGGGTCTGTTCAGTCAGTTAGGGGCTTGGAATTTCATTTTTATTTCTTACTCATGATTGACTTAGGAATCCAGGCTCAAGCCAATCAGCACATAGCATTCCCTTGATGTCAGTTATTAGTTTGTGGTTAAGGGAGTGGCCCTGTGTCTTTGTGGCAGCCATTCTGACTATGAAGGGAGCCAGACTTAAAAGGCAGCTGACACTGAGGATGGAAAGCAGAGATGCAGAAAGAACCTAGGTCCTTGACACCAGTGTTCAATCAGCCTGTCCCATCTGTGAACTTCCAGTTACATAGGCCAATACATTTCCTTTTTGGTTAAACTCATTTGAGTTGGCTTTTCCATTAGTTGCCACTGAAAGCACGCTACCAGATACAGTAAGCATTATAATCCCTACTTTTACACAGGAGAGATTAGTTCAGACAACTAGGAAGCAGATGCGCTAGGATTTTTTTTTTTTTAAGACAGAGTCTCGCGCTGTCACCCAGGCTGCAGTGCAGTGGCACGATCTCAGCTCACTGCAACCTCTGCCTCCTGGGTTCAAGCGATTCTTCTGCTTCAGACACCTAAGTAGCTGGGACTACAGGTGCACACCACCACACCGGGCTAATTTTTTGTATTTTTAGTAGAGACGGGGTTTCACCATGTTGGCCAGGCTGGTCTGGAACTCCTGACCTCAAGTGATCCTCCCACCTCAGCCTCCCAAAGTGCTGGAATTAGAGGCATGAGCCACTGCACCCGGCCCATGCTAGGATTTGAATCCAGGTCTCTGTTGTTAAATCCCACTTTTATAATGAAGCCATCAATGGTGAGATTTGTCCCTTTCTGGAAAGTAGAGGGTTTTGGTGAGTTAGGGTACTAAGAATACAGGCGGGCAGTGGGCATCAGACAGAAGAAGGGATACCATGGAATGAGGAAAAGGTCAGGAGAGAGGAGGGAGGATGCATCCAAGACAAATCACTCCTGCTGAAGTCTTTTCTGGGCCGGCCCCAGGCTCTGGTATTTCTTTATGTCCTTAAATCAAATGACGTCCTTTCTCTTCTCCTCTTCCCCAAAATGCAAGACCAACACTGGAAGAGTGGAAAGCCAGTGTTCCTTTGAGGAGGCTGATTGGTCCAAGGAGTTCTATAAACTGCATCCACCCACATCACGCTACTCCAAAGACACTTTATAATCACAAAAGAAACAATCTGGAAGATTCCAGTTGTCAATGCAGCTTGAATTGTAGCAGCAGCAGACCTTGCCCAAAAACATATAACATGGCATAAAGTCAGGATTGTTATAACCTTGGGGATCCCAAGGCTCTGTGCTCCCTCCGTGGATGCCAACGTTTGCGGGGGCTCGTGTCTCTGTTCCGCTACACCGCTGCCTCCGACGCAGGTCTGCTTCATCCCTCCCACCACGTTTCCTGCCTCCTCTGGTGCCCCCCTCTGACAGTCATGTGGCTAATTTTAAACCATAATCTGAAGCCCAGAACCGGGAAAGTCCCATGGTCCGAGGGTGGCCACAGCTAAAGGACACTCGGGAAACATGACAAAAAGCTTTGGAGAAATGAGGCAAACAGGAAGGGGACAACTTTCTCTCCAGTGAGGATCAAGAGTTTAAAATAAGAGCAGATCATCCTTGTTAAAAAATACGGCAAAGGGCTTTGTGCTAACTTGAAACTGATTGCTAAGGGAAGCAGATAGTAAGTGGAGCACTATTTTAGTACTAGGAAGGGACACCAGTAAGAGGACAGTCCTTCTGATGAGGTTTAATTATATAAACTAATTTCTTTTCTTTTCTTTTCTTATTTTTTTTTTTTTGAGACAGAGTCTTGCTCTGTTGCCCAGGCTGGAGTGCAGTGGCCCGATCTTGGCTCACTGCAACCTCCACCTCCCGGATTCAAGTGATTCAGGTGCCTCAGCCTCCTGAGTAGCTAGGACTACAGGTGCCCGCCACCACGTCTGGCTCATTTTTGTATTCTTAGTAGAGACGTGTTTCACCATGTCGGCCAGGCTGGTCTTAAACTCCTGACCTCAGGTGATCTGCCCGCCTTGGCCTCCCAGTGTGCTAGGATTACAGGTGTGAGCCACCGCGCCCGGCCTATATAAACTAATTTCATCCTCCTAAGGACCACATGAGATAGGTATTACTATTACCCCTATTTCACTGAGGAGGAGACTGAGGCACTGAGAGGTTAAGTCATCTGCCCACCATCATACAGGGTTCAAACCAAGGCAGCCTGGCTCTGGAGGGCACACACCTTGCCAGGACACAAGGCAAGGAGTCCTGAGGAGGAGGAGTCCATGTTAGCTAACAAGGAGTTCATGTTAGCAGGGGTAAGCACAGAGAAGAATGGATGGGTCCAGACACCTTCTCAGAGGAAGTCAGTTTTGATAAAAAATGAAGATTGGCCGGGCGCAGTGGCTCATGCCTGTAATCTCAGCACTTTGGGAGGCCGAGGCGGGAGGACTGCTTGAGCCCAGGAGTTTGAGACCAGCCTGGTGCAATATAGCAAGACCTTGTTTCTACTAAAAATAATTTTAAAAATTAGCTTGGGTGTGTGCCTATGATCCCAGCTACTCAGCTGAGAGGCCGAGGCAGGAGGACTGCTTAAGCCCAGGAGGTTGAGGATGCAGTGGGCCTTGATTGCCCCGTTGCACTCCAGCCGGAACTACAGAAGGAGAACTGTCTCAAAAAAGAAAAAAGAAAAAAAAAAAAAGATGGAGATTCAGGGCAATGTTGAGAGTGAATGAGAATGAGTTATATTAAAAAAAAAAAAAAAAGGAAAAAGGTTGCCCTTTTCGGCCTCTCTCTCTCTCTCTCTCTCTCGTTCTTTCTTTCGACAGGGTCTCACTCTGTCGCTGGAGTACAGTGGCGCGATCACGGCTCCGCCTCCTGCGTTCAAGGGATCCTCTCCCTACTGCCTCAGCCTCCTGAGTAGCTGGAACCACAGGCGTGCGCCACCATGGCCCGCAATCGTCCCGCCTTGGCCTCCAGGGTTTGGGTTACCGGCGCGAGTCCCCGCGCCTGGCCTCGGTGGCTTGTGACGGCCGTGGGGCGATGCGAATTTGCTCACGGAGGGCCCCGTCTTTGTGCGCTTCAGTGTTAGCGCTCCTGGATGCTAGTCCCGGGGCCTGTGTGCCCCGAGCTCCAGGCTGGACGCGCCTTGGGATCAGAGTTGCGGGGCTCAGAGGACGGCGGAATCGCTGGGCTCGC
Organism: Pan paniscus; assembly: GCF_029289425.2. Classification (NCBI taxonomy): domain Eukaryota; kingdom Metazoa; phylum Chordata; class Mammalia; order Primates; family Hominidae; genus Pan; species Pan paniscus. The sequence goes on from NC_073254.2 coordinate 28,422,621, forward strand.
CGTCCTTAGTTCACCGATGAGGTACCTGAGCTTCGCGGAGATTTTGTGGGGCCCGGACCAGAACCTCCACGCTCCGGAGTCTCAGCCTAGGGTCCTGCGGCCACCCCACAACTCCCTGAACGACCCGGCCCAGCGGCCTGAGAGGGCCGGGCCTGCGACAGGAAGCCCGCGGAGAGGCCAGGAGGCCGCCTCAATCGCGGGGTTCTGAGCACACCCGTCTTGCCTGCCTGGGCCTGGGTCTGGCCGGAGTTTGGGGGAGCAGGGAGGAGGTCGCCAGGGCTCTCCTCTGGCGCGGGTGTCTTGGGGTCCCAGGGTGGCCAAGCGCTGAACTTCCCGCCTGGGGCCACGAAGCTGTTGGTGGCGCCCCCTTCTGGCTCCATGAGGACTCGTTCCCTGGAGGAAGCCTCCCTGTGGACAGGGAGCCCCTGCCCGCCACGCGCGACCGCCAGCCCGCACCCGCTGCAGGGGGCAGTGAGCAGGCCCTGCCCTGCCTTAGGAACCACAGTGCAGCTGGGGATACACTCATAAACGGATGATTGCATTTTATTATTATTTTTATTTTTGAGACAGGGTCTGGCTTTGTTGTGCAGGCAGGAGTGCGGTGGCGCAATCTCGGCTCACTGCAGCCCCCAGCACCCAGTTTCAAATGATTCTCCTGCCTCAGCCTCCTGAGTAGCTGGGACCACAGGCATGCGCCACCATGCCTGGCTAATTAAAAAAAAAAATTTTTTTTTTTAGAGATGGAGTCTGGCTATGTTGCCCAGGCTATAAACGTATGATCTCAGTTTCTCTCCTTGTGCTGATCAGAAGTAGACTTTGCCCCTTGTTGATCATTTTAAACGTAGTGATGATGACTAGATTGTTTCATTTCGTCATCACTAAATCCTTTTTTTCTTTTTCTTTTTCTTTTCTTTCTTTTTTTTTTTTTTCTGAGACGAAGTTTTGCTCTTGTTGCTCAGGCTGGAGTACAATGGCGAAATCTCAGCTCACTGCAACCTCCATCTCCCAGGTTCAAGCACTTCTCCTGCCTCAGCCTCCCGAGTAGCTGGGATTACAGGTGCCTGCCACCACACACTGGCTAATTTTTTGTATTTTTAGTAGAGACGGGGTTTGCCCACGTTGGCCAGACTGGTCTCGAACTCCTGACCTCAGGTGATCCACCTGCCTTGGCCTCGCAAAGTGCTGGGATTACAGGCATAAGCCATTGCGCCCAGCCTACTAAATCCTAATAAAAAGTGATTTGGGTTTTAACAGCAACCAAAGCATCTTCTTCTAAGGGAGAGGAGTCAGGAGTCATGGAAGGGGACCCACCACGGCGTCATTTGGACCCCAGGCTGGGCCTTCCAGCCACCATCTGTGAGCGCTGCAATGAAGCACAACATTCTCTGGCTTGGGTTCTTCATCTGTATATTGAAGGTGTAGACGGATAGATGATTTCGGAGGTTCCTTTTAGCGTTACTACTTGCTTTTTCTTTTTTAAAAGAATGGTGCACTTTCTGAAGTTGTATTTTTTTAATGTCAGCTTTATTGAGACATATTTCAACACACAATTTACCCATTCAAAATGTGCAATTTAATGGTTTTTAGTATATTTACTGAGCTGTACAACTATCACTATGATTGATTTTAGAACAGTTTCATCACCTCAGAAACAAATCCTACCTGATTAGCAGTCACCCTCTATTTCACCTGAAGTCCTCCAGTTCCAGGCAACCATAAATCTACTTTTTATCTCTACGGATTGGCCTATTCTGGTGGCACTGTCTCATAGACACAGAAACACACCATCGGCCAGGTGAGGTGGCTCAAGCCTATAATCTCAGCACTTTGGGAGGTCAAGGCGGGCGGATCACTTGAGCTCAGGAGTTCAAGACCAGCCTGGCCAACATGGCGAAACCCCTGTCTACTAAAAATACAAAAATTAGCCAGGTGTGTTGGTGCGTGCCTGTAATCCCAGCTACTCTGGAGGCTGGGGCAGGAGAATCTCTTGAACCCAGGGGGTGGAGGTTGCAGTGAGCTGAGATCATACCACTGCACTCCAGCCTGGGACACAGCAAGACTCCATTTCAAAAAAAAAAAACAAAACAAAAAAACACACCACCACCAGAATAGGCAAATATACCTTACATTTTTAACTCAGAAGAAGTTGGGGTGAAAAGATGGTGTCCCAATTTTTCCTGTGCTTTTTTGGGATCTGAAGTCCTGCTTTGCTGGAGAAGAGTAGGAGACACTCTTCTGGACTCCATTGATAGCTGAGAGCAGGCAAGAAGGGTTTTATGCAAATAAAGCACAGATTTTGGATGAGATGTGAATGCTCGCAAGGGCCTGGTCAGGATTTGGGTAGCCCAACATTCTGGGGAAGTTTTTAAAAGTTGCTGAAATTTGTTTTACTTTTTCATGAAGTGTTGCAGATGGTCAACTTGGATGATTAAGAATGAAATATCCCAGGCCGGGCGTGGTGGCTCATGCCTGTAATCCCAGCACTTTGGGAGGCCGAGGTGGGTGGATCACGAGGTCAGGAGTTCGAGACCAGCCTGGCCAACATGGTGAAACCCCGTCTCTACTAAAAATACAAAAATTAGCCAGGCGTGGTGGCAGGCTCCTGTAGTCCTAGCTAGTTGGGAGGCTAAGGCAGGAGAATCGCTTGAAACCGGAAGGCAGACGTTGCAGTGAACAGAGATCGCGCCACTGCACTCCAGCGTAGGCGAAAGAGCGAAACTCTGTCTCAAAAAAAGAAAATAAAAAGAATGAAATATCCCAGTTAATGATCATGTCACAAAATAAGGGTACTGAAGGCTGGGCTTGGTGGCTCACGCCTGTAATCCTAATGAGAGGTGACAGCATGCTGGCAGTCCTCACAGCCCTCGCTCGCTCTCGGCACCTCCTCTGCCTGGGCTCCCACTTTGGCGGCACTTGAGGAGCCCTTCAGCCCACCGCTGCACTGTGGGAGCCCCTTTCTGGGCTGGCCAAGGCCGGAGCCGGCTCCCTCAGCTTGCAAGGAGGTGTGGAGAGAGAGGCGCGAGGGGGAACCAGGGCTGCGCAGCGCTTGCGGGCCAGCTGGAGTTCCGGGTGGGCGTGGGCTTGGCGGGCCCGCACTCGCAGCAGCCGGCCGGCCCTGCCAGCCTAGGCAGTGAGGGGCTTAGCACCCGGGCCAGTGGCTGCGGAGGGTGTATTGGGTCCCCCAGCAGTGCCAGCCCACCGGCGCTGCTCTCGATTTCTCACCAGGCCTTAGCTGCCTTCCCGCGGGGCAGGGCTCGGGACCTGCAGCCCGTCATGCCTGAGCCTCCCACCCCCTTCATGGGCTCCTGTGCAGCCCGAGCCTCCCCGATGAGCGCCACCCCCTGCTCCACAGCGCCCAGTCCCATCGAACACCCAAGGGCTGAAAAGTGCGGGCGCACGGCGCGGGACTGGCAGGCAGCTCTACCTGCAGCACCTATGCGGGATCCACTGGGTGAAGCCAGCTGGGATCCTGAGTCTGGTGGGGACGTGGAGAACCTTTACGTCTAGCTCAGGGATTGTAAATACACCAATTGGCACTCTGTATCTAGCTCAAGGTTTGTAAACACAGCAATCAGCACCCTGTGTCTAGCTCAGGGTTTGTGAATGCACCAATCGACACTCTGTATCTAGCTACTCTGGTGGGGCCTTGGAGAACCTTTGTGTGGACACTCTGTATCTAGCTAATCTGGTGGGGACGTGGAGAACCTTTGTGTCTAGCTCAGGGATTGTAAACGCACCAATCAGCGCCCTGTCAAAACAGACCACTCGGCTCTACCAATCAACAGGATGTGGGTGGGGCCAGATAAGAGAATAAAAGCAGGCTGCCGGAACCAGCAGTGGCAAACCGCTCGGGTCTCCTTTCATAACTTGGGAATGTTTTTTTGCAATAAACCTGCCTCAGTCTCCCGAGTAGCTGAGATTACAGGCACCCGCCACCACGCCCGACTAATTTTTTTGTATTTTTAGTAGAGACGGGGTTTCACCATCTTGGCCAGGTTGGTCTTGAACTCTTGACCTGTGATCTATCTGCCTTGGCCTCTCAAAGTGCTGGAATTACAGGCGTGAGCCACTGCACCCGGCCAGGGTTTTATTGTTTAGAAAATATTTTCATGTATTTGACCTCATTTGATCCTTACCACATGTGATCAGCCAGGTAGGGTATCTATTCCCTGGAATCAGAATGCTTAGATTTGACTCTGACGTCACCATTTATTAGCTATGTGTTCTTGGGCAAGTTACTTCACCTTTTTTATTACTTTTTTTTTTTTTTTTTTGAGTCAGAGTCTCACTCTGTCACCCAGGCTGGAGTGCAGTGGCACAATTTCGGCTCACTGCAACCTCCACCTCCTGGATTCAGGTGATTCTCCTGCCTCAGCCTCCCGAGTAACTGGGATTATAGGTGCATGCCACTGTGCCTGGCTAATTTTAATATTTTTAGTAGAGACAGGATTTTGCCATGTTAGCCAGACTGGTCTTGAACTCCTGACTTCAGATGATCCACCTGCCTCGGCCTCCCAAAGTGCTGGGATTACAGGCATGAGTTACCACACCAGGCCCACTTTTTTCTTTCTTTCTTTCTTTTTTTTTTTTTAAATAAATAGAGATGGAGTTTCCCTATGTTGCCCAGACTGGTCTCAAACTTCTGGGCTCAAGGGATCCTCCCAACTTAGCCTCCCAAGATGTTGGGATTATAGGTGTGAGCCACCTCATCCAGTCTACTTAAACTTTCTATACCTCAGTATCTTCATCTGCAAAATAGAGATCACTGTAGTACTTACTTCATAGGGATGTGATGAAGATTAAATGAGATTGTGATTACTTTAAAACTATGCCTGGGCCGGGCACGGTGGCTCACGCCTGTAATCTCAGCACTTTGGGAGGCTGAGGCGGGTGGATCACAAGGTCAGGAGTTCGAGACTAGCCTGGCCAACATGGTGAAACCGTGTCTGTACTAAAAATACAAAAAACAAAACAAAACAAAAAAAATTAGCCAGGCATCGTGGCAGGCACTTGTAATTCCAGCTCTTGGGAGGCTGGGGTAGGAGAATTGCTCGAACTCGGGAGGCGGACATGGCAGTGAGCTGAGATCAGCCACTGCATTCCAGTCTGGGTGACAGAGCAAGACTCTGTCTCGGAAAAACAAACAAACAAACAAAAAAACTATGTCTGGAGGCCAGGTGTAGTGGCTCATGCTTGTAATCCCAGCACTTTGAGAGGCCAAGGCAGGCAGATAGCTTGAGCTAAGGAGTTTGAGACCAGCCTGCGCAACATGGCGAAACTCCTTTTCCACCAAAAAATACAAAAAATTCGCCGGGTGTGGTGGTACATGCCTATAGTCCCAGCTACTTGGGAGGCTGAGGTGGGAGGATTGCTTGAGCCTGGGAGGTGGAGGCTGCAGTGACCTGAGATCTCTCCACTCCAGCCTGGGTGACAGAGCGAGACCCCAACCCCCACCAAAACAAAAAACAAACAAAAAACTACAGCTGGAATACAGTAAATAAATGCTCTATAAGCATTCCTATTATAATTATTGTTGTTGTTGTTTTCGAAACATAAGGACTAAGGTGCTCTGGACTGAATTTGTGTTCCCCCAAATTCCTGTGTTGAAACCCTGCTCCCTAGTGTGATGGTATGAGGAGGTGAGGAGGTCATAGGCATGGAGCCCTCATGATAGGATTAGTGCCCTTATAAGAAGAGACTCTAGGCCGGGTGCGGTGGCTCACGCCTGTAATCCCAGCACTTTGGGAGGCCGAGGCAGGCAGATCACAAGGTCAGGAGATCGAGACCATCCTGGCTAACACGGTGAAACCCCATCTCTACTAAAAATACAAAAAATTAGCCGGGCGTGATGGCGGGAGCCTGTAGTCCCAGATACTCGGGAGGCTGAGGCAGGAGAATGGCGTGAACCCGGGAGGCGGAGCTTGCAGTAAGCCGAGATCGCGCCCCAGCACTCCAGCCTGGGCGACAGAGCAAGACTCCGTCTCAAAAAAAAAAAGAAGAGACTCTAGAGAGCTTGTTTCCTCCGTTTCTCCACTGTGTGTGAGGACACAGCAAGAAAACAGCCATTTGTGAACCAGGAAGTGGGCTCTCACCAGACACCAGATCTGCCAGCCAGTAACATGATTTCAGACCTCCCAGCCTCCAGAATTGTGAGAGATAAATGTTTGTTGTTGAAGCCACGCAGTCTACGGTATTCTGTAATAGTCCGGACTGACTAAGACTTAGGCTTGGCAAGGTCAAATGGTTTTCCCAAGAGTGCAACAAGTGGCAGGGTGGGGAGCTACGGCCAGGGCTCCTGACTCATCGTATTCTTACTGGTCAAATATCTGCCTGTAAAAACTGGTTTTTAGCAACCGTAACAAGATATCGTGCTGCTAAAACAAAATAATCATGGTTTTGTTAAGTCTCAGGAAAAAGGTAATAGGTACAGTTTTCTCCATCTTAAATGTTTTCCCATGGAGTTCTAAGCTTTGGAGATTTGCTACTGCTTGCCTACTAGCACTTGCTGGTGCTTACAACCAAGCAAAGGCATTCACATACATTTTTTCTTTTTTTCTCTCTTTCTTTCTTTTTTTTCGAGATGGAGTTTCGCTCTTGTTGCCCAGGCTGGAATGCAATGGCGCAACCTTGGCTCACTGCAACCTCCACCTCCCAGGTTCAAGCGATTCTCCTGCCTTAGCGTCCCAAATAACTGGGATTACAGGCATCTGCCACCATGCCCAGCTAATTTTTGTATTTTTAGCAGAGACGGGGTTTCACCATGTTGGCCAGGCTGGTCTCGAACTCCTGACCTCAGGTGATCTGCCTGTCTCAGCCTCCCAAAGTGCTGGGATTACAGGCGTGAGTCACCGCACCCAGCCCACATACATTTCTTTCTTTCTTTCTTTTTGTTTGTTTTGAGACAGGGTCCGGTTCTGTCACCCAGGCTGGAGTGCAGTGGCATGATCAGAGCTCACTGTAGCCTTGACCTCCTGGGCTTGAGTGATCCTCCTGCCTTAGCCTCCTGCCTGCGTCATCACACCCAGCTAATTTTTTTTTTTTTTTTGAGAAGGAGTCTCACTCTGTCCTCCAGGCTGGAGTGCAGTGGCGTGATCTCAGGTCACTGCAAGCTCCGCGTCCCGGGTTCACGCCATTCTTCTGCCTCAGCCTCCCACGTAGCTGGAACTACAGGCGCCCGCCACCATGCCTGGCTAATTTTTTGTATTTAATTTTTGTATTTTTTAGAGGTGGGGTTTCACCATGTTGTTCAGGCTCATTCACATAAATATTAATAGGGAAAGCTCAAAAAATTAATTCATGACTGCCTATAACCCCTGCCTTAAAAACCCTTACCTATATGCCTCAGATCTTAAGCATAAGCTGCCTGATTCTCCTTGCTTGGCACCCTACAAATAAACGCCCTGCTTTCTCCCACTACAAGCCTCGATACAGATATTTGACCTTACTACACAGGGCAAGTAGACCCCAGTTCGGCTCGATAACACTCCCTTCCCTTTAAAAGGGGCAGGAGTAGTTCAACAGCTTTTTTGTTTTCATAAGTATCCAACCTTGTGGTTAATTGCATACTTGTATCATAGCTGTATTTTCTGTTCCTAGGTTGGATGAAGGAATCGGATACATAAGTAATTTGCAGCGTTCCACAAATTCAGTAGAGGACACAATGACTTCTAGGTTTACCACCCTATGAATAAGGCCGAGGGCCCTTACCAACCACGAATAAGCCACAGTCATCCCTTACCAACCACGAATTCTACCAAATATAGATTGATTTTAGTACTCTTTCCCATAAGCATGCAAATTTCAGACCAAGTATATATGATCTGAGTTATTCTTGTAGGTGATAGTTAGAAAAGATGGAACCAGGAAGCTGGAAAGAGGAGAGGGGTGGTGTACAGGAGTACATACTTTTGCCATGCACCCACCCTAAGGCAACGGAAGCAAAAGAAACAGGTGTTGGAATTCTACTCCTGCCCCTTTTAAAGGGAGGGGAGTGTTATTGAGCCAAACTAGGGTCTACTTACCTAGTGTAGTAAGGTCAAATATCTATATTGAGGCTTGTAGTGGGAGAAAGGGGGGCGTTTATTTTATTTATTTATTTATGACAGATTTTTGCTCTGTCTCCCAGACTGGAGTGCAATGGTGTGATCTCTGCCCACTGCAACCTCTGCCTCCTAGGTTCAAGCGATTCTCCTTCCTCAGCCACCCAAGTAGCTGGGATTCCAGGCGCGTGCCACAACGCCAGGCTAATTTTTTGTATTTCTAGTAGAGATGGGGTTTCACCATGTTGGCCAGGCTGGTCTCAAACTCCTGACCTCAGGTGATCCACTCACCTCAGCCTCCCAAAGTGCTGAGATTACAGGCATGAGCCAGCATGCCTGGCCTGGAATTTTTTTTTAAGTAACTCAATACTTAAAAAATTTTTATTTTATGTGGGGGTTGGTAGGCCTCTAAAGGGTTCCTGCTCCTTCTTAGGAGTTGTACCTAGGTTATGCTACTCTTATTTAATTAAAACAATATGGCAAAGCCAACACTATACAAGGGGACTTCAAAAAGTTCATGCAAAATGCATATTATGAAAAAAAACTCTGTATGGATTTTAAGATGTTTTTGCACCAACATAAATGCACACTAACTTGTAACATGTCTGAACAGAACCTAGTTTGAGGCAGGAAAAAGGATACTACATCAGTCTGAAAACAGTCTGGGCATGCCGGGCGTGGTGGCTCACGCCTGTAATCTTAGCACTTCGGGAGGCTGAGGTGGGTGGATCACAAGGTCAGGAGTTTGAGACCAGCCTGGCCAACATGGTGAAACCCTGTCTCTACTAAAAATACAAAAATTAGCTGGGCGTGGTGGCACGTGCCTGTAATCCCAGCTACTTGGGAGGCTGAGGCAGAAGAACTGCTTGAACCTGGGAGGCAGAGGTTGCAGTGAGCCAAGATCGTACCACTGCACTCCAGCCTGGGCAACAGAGTGACACTCTGCCTCAAAAAGAAAAAAAAAAATTAAAAAATTAGCCAGGCATGGTGGTGCGTGCCTGTAGTCCCGGCTACTCAGGACGCTGATGTGGGAGGATCGCTTGAGCTCAGAAGGTCGAGAATGCAGTGAGCCAAAATCTCACCACTGCACTCCAGCCTGGGTGACAGAGATAGACCGTGTCTCAAAAAAACCAAAAAACAAAAAACAGAGGCCAGGCACAGTAGCTCATTCCTGTAAATCCTAGCACTTTAGGAGGCTGAGGCAGGAGGATTACTTGAGGCCAGGAGTTCAAGACCACCCTGGCCAACAAAGTGAGACCCTGTCTCAATTTATTTTAAATGAAAATAGTAATTAATTTTTTTTTTTCTTAAAGAAAATAGGCTGGGCACAGTGGCTCACTCCTGTAATTGCTCTTGGGAGGTCAAGGCGGGAAGATTGCTTGAGCTCAGGAGTTTGAGACCAAACTGGGCAATATGGCAAAATCCCATCTGTACCAAAAATACAAAAATTATCCAGGTGTGGTGGCAAGCCTGTAGTCTCAGCCACCTCGGAGGCTGAGGTGGGAGGATGGCTTGAGCCTGGAAGGCAGAGGCTACAGTGAGCTGAGATTGCGCCACTGCACTCCAGCCTGGGCAAAGGAGCAAATCCCTGTCTCAAAACAAAAAACAAAAAACAAAAAAACAAAAAACCCGTAAAGGGCACCCAATTTTCTTCAGTTAATAATATAAAAAAGACTGCATTGATATGGTTAAGTTCCCAGGACCCTCAGTTCCTTAAGGATGGACTACCTGGCTGGTATCATTGCTTACAAGAGTGTTGACCTTGATGAAGCTTATATTGAGAAATAAAGTTTATACTTTTAATTTTTATCTTCTAGTTCCATTTTTCCACAAACTTTTTGAAGTCCCTTTGTATAAATCAGTGAGTTTTGAGAAATGCCCAAGTGTGTATGTGGATTCTTTTTTTTTTTTGAGACAGGGTCTCACTCTGTCATCCAGGCTGGAGTACAGTGGCACAATCATGGCTCATTGCAGCCTTGACCTCCCAGGCTCAAGTGATCCTCCCACCTCAGCCTCCTGAGTAGCTGGGACTACAGGTGTATGCCACCACACCTGGCTAATTTTTGTATATTGTGTAGAGACAGTGTTTCACCATGTTGCCCAGGCTGGTCTCGAACTCCTGAGCAAAAGCCATCCACCCACCTTGGCCTCTCAAAGTGCTAGGACTATAGGCGTGAGCCTCCGTGCCCGGCCTATGTGGATTTTTTTTTTTTTTTTTTTTGAGATGGAGTCTTGCTCTTTCACCCAGCCTGGAGTGCAGTGGCATGATTTCAGCTCACTGTAACCTCCGCCCCCTGGCTTCAGCCCCCCGAGTAGCTGGGATTACAGGTGCATGCCACCACGCCTGGCTAATTTTTGTATTTTTAGTAGAGATGGGGTTTCTCCATGTTGAACAGGCTGGTGTCGAACTCCTGACCTCAGGTGATCCACCCCTTGCCTTCCCAAAGTGCTGGGATTACAGGCGTAAGCCACCGTGCTGGCCATGGATTTTTTGGTTAACTTTTTTTTTTTTCCCCTCAAGCATCTGAGTTAATCCAGAACTATAGTGGGGTCCTAGAAACTAGCCATAACATTAAAAAAAGTAATTTAACATTCGGTAGAGAGCTGGTAAAATTATGTGAAACAGAATGAACTGAAATTACCACATGACACTGGAAATCAAAGGAGGGGACATTCTGCAGTATTTCTAGCTACTAAGCGATGGCAACTTAACACTCGCTGTATGGTTCTCTTTAGTTTGCAGCCTGTGTTTTATTTTTGTGAACCTTGTAACCAATGCTGATGAATGCCAATCCAAAAACCACTTCCAACTTTCTTCTTCCTTGTCCACCTCCTACCAGAGGAGCGGAAAAAGCTAAAAATTCCATTTTGCAACCAGTCTGTGTGACCCAATCCTGTTCTAAGAGACACGCGGGGGTTCCTGTGGCAGGGAAGATTCTGGAAAAGATTTTTCTCCCTGATTTAAAGGAGAGAGACACATGAGAAGGGCCCTTTCGCACCTCCCTCCCTTCTTGATAGCACCCTCCTCTGGGTGCTATCGTGAGGATGTGATGCCTGGAGCGGTGGTAGCCCCCTTGAGATCAGATAAACCCCCAGCCTGAAGCTGAAAGCTGACACGTATAGGAAGGTAAGAAAGGAAAGACCAAAGGAGCTCCAATCCTTGTAGGCACTGTTGAGCTGCCAATCCAACCCTGAGGATCACCCATTTTAGATTTAAGAAACAGAAGTTCTTAGGTGTAAGCCACTGCTCATTTCACATTAACTGCAGTTGACAGCATCCACGGGATACAAATGTCAACAAAATACATGTAAGCATTTTCATGAGGTCACTGTGTATCTTGATCCTCCAGGCCTCCATCTTTTCCTCACGAAGTCTGTTCAAATTTTCACAGAGATTCTTTTTTTTTTTGAGACAGAGTCTCACACTATTGCCTGGGCTGGAGTGCAACGGCATAATCTCTGCTCACTGCAACCTCTGCCTCCCGGGTTCAAGTGATTCTCCTGCCTCAGCCTCCCGAGTAGCTGGGATTACAGGCACCTGCCACCATGCCTGGCTTATTTTTTTGTATATTTTAGTAGAGACGGGGTTTCACTATGTTGGCCAGGCTGGTCTTGAACTCCTGACCCTGTGATCCACCCACCTCAGCCTCCCAAAGAGTTGGGATTACAGGCATGAGCCACTGCGCCCGGCCTCACAGAGATTCTTGAAGTTAGAGAGAGACACTGCCTATTACAGCGCCCCTCAGAAGGCTGTGAGGTTCATGCGCTCCATAAAATACTACACAAATGTAAAAGACAAATAGTAACAAAATACTTCTGTGTTAGGAAGACACTGACTTTCAGGCTGTAGGGGACAAGATGCTATGAAGCAACTGTGTCTTTTCCGCTGGGGAATGAGCACTGTGAAGCCTGGAGGTGGCGGAGCAGGAAGTATTTTTAAAACCTTTGTTGTTAAGACGTTAACTGCAGAAATGCCACACTAAGCTGAAACCGGGAGTGCATCTTCCTGGCTTTAACATTAAGCTGACCTGAACCTTCAGAATCATGGACAACCAATCAGAGTTTACCGAAACATAGAGTATGTGCAAAACAAAAAACAAACAAACAAAAAATTTAGTTTAAACTGAAAGGGCAAGTTGGGACCTTATAAAACGCCTACATGTTTCAACTACTCATTGCGGAAGGTGTTGCCTAAAAATACTTATCTGCAGATTTGTGATATATAAAAGAAGACCAAAATCTCACTGATCTCTATTTAAGGATGCTGATGCTTACACCTTGGTGGCTGACAGTGGCCACCCCAGCCCCTCTGCAGTGTCCCAAAGGCCACCCTCCTTGGGTCCTTGGCAAGAACCTCCTACAGAAACTGCCCAGTTAAGGTGGAGACAAAATGGGCAGCAGAACAACTGGAAGAGATCTGCTGTGGGATGCCAGAGGGAAAGCTGTTTCTAGAAAATGCCTTTAAGACAATCTTCTTAGTTTTAAAGAAATCAGCCAGGCGCGGTGGCTCACGCCTGTAATCCTAGCACTTTGGGAGGCCGAGGTGGGTAGATCACCTGAGGTCAGGAGTTAGAGACCAGCCTGGCCAACATGGTGAAACCCCATCTTTACTAAAAATACAAAAAAATTAGCTGGGCGTGGTGGCGGGCACTTGTAATCCCAGTTACTCAGGAGGCTGAGGCAGGAGAATCGCTTGAATCCAGGAGGCAGAGGTTGTAGTGAGCCGAGATGGCGCCATTGTACTCCAGCCTGGGCGACAGAGTGAGACTCCGTCTCAAAAAAAAAAAAAAAGAAAAAGAAATCATGGCTATGAGTGGTGGCTCACGCCTCTAATCCCAGCACTTTGGGAGGCTGAGGTGGGCGGATTACCTGAGGTCAGGAGTTCATGACCCGCCTGGCCAACATGGTGAAACTCCGTCTCTACAAAAAATACAAAAATTAGCCGGACGTGGTGGCAGGCGCCTGTAATCCCAGCTACTTGGGAGACTGAGGCAGGAGAATTGCCTGAACCCGAGAGGCAGAGGTTGCAGTGAGCTGAGATCACAACACTGCACTCCAGCTTGGGCGACAAGAGCAAAACTTCATCTCAAAAAAAAAAAAAAAGAAAAAGAAATAAAAAACTCAAGGCAAAGAAAAGGTTTTTAGTTTGTTCCCCTACCACCGATGTGAAATGGGGACCTAGGGGAGATGTGGAAGGATGACTAAAATCTAACACATTGCCCACCATTTTTGAACTTGAAGGTTGAGTTTGCAAATCATTTACCGCCTTTGCCTACCTCATCTGCTAGTTGCCTTCTGGAAATTTTGCAGTTCCCCCTCAAGTCTAGTTATTTGATTCTAACTTTGGTACAAGATTTCTGGTTGGAGAAAATGAGATGTAACTGAAATTTCCAGGCTACCATTCATTCATTCACTTTAGATACAGGGTCTTGCTTTGTGGTCCAGGCTAGTCTCGAACTCCTGGCCTCAAGTGATCCTCCTGCCTTGGCCTCCCAAAGAGTTGGGATTACAGATGTGAGCCACCGTGCCCAGACCTGTATTTCATTTACCCCCTTTTCTGAGATGTTCCTTTCCTCTCCTCCTGAGCAGGTATTAATTACACTGAAGATCAACCCACACAGGCTGACTCAAGAAGAGCTCAATTTTTTGGAGGTGGGGAATTTGCTCAACAGGCGCTCAGGGAAGGTGAAGTGTGCATCCCTCTGAGGACCCTTCTGCTTCCTGTGACCCCAGCTGCTTGCTTTAGATACTTCCTTCCCAAGATTTTTCAGGGTGGAGCTCACTAATCATTAAGCTGTAAGGGGATGTACTGGGTGTTTCCTGCAGACACACAGGCTCTCTGTGCTTGAAGAAGTAGGTCTAGGAGGATTATGCCCTCCAGAGAAAAAGCGAAGGGAAGAGGTGCAGAGGGGAGTTCTCACAATGGCATTTTTTTGGTCCTTCCTGAACCTTGGTTACATAAGCCAAAAAAGGATATTCTTTTTTTCTGCTCAAGCTAGCCTGATTTGGATTTCCATGAATCCTTATAGCTATTTTTATTTTATTTTGAGACAGGGTCTGGCTCTGTCACCCAGGCTGGAGTGCAGTGGCACAACCACAGCTCACTGCAGCCTCTACCTCCTGGGCTCAAGCCATCCTCCCACCTCAGCCTCCTGAGTAGCTAGGACTACAGGTGTGTGCCACCACATCCGGCTAATTTTTCTATTTTCTGTTGAGACAGGGTTTCACCATGTTAGCCAGGCTGGTCTCGAACTCCAGGACTCAAGTGACCCACCCGCCTTGGCCTCTCATAGTACTGGGATTACAGACAAGACCAACCGCGCCCGGCCAGATATTTTTTAAAATTGTGTATTTCTCAGCCAGGTGCAGTGGCTCATGCTTGTAGTACCAGCACTTGGGAGGCTGAGGCAGGAGGATTGCTTAAGCCTAGAAGTTTGAGACCAGCCTGGGCAACATAGTGAGACACCATCTCTGCAAAGAATAGAAAAAAATTAGCTGGGTGTGGTGGCGCATGCCCGTGGTCCCAGCTACTTGGGTCCCAGGCTGAGGTGGGAGGATCGCTTGAGCCTGGGAGGTCGAGGCTGCCATGAGCAGTGACTGCGCCAATGCACTCCATCCAGCCTAAGCAATAGTAGTATCTTGTCTCAAAAAAAAAAAAAAAGAAAATTGTCTATTTCTAAAAACCTGTATTTAAGCCTCATCATTTCCCCTCAAACAAGTAGCTTGTATAAAATTACTCATAACATGAACATGCTAAAGAAATTCTTTTGAATGATGAAAAGTTACTTTGTACATTATATTAAAATTTATTTTCTATGTATACCCAAATTTTCAAGTATTAGATTTACTTACAAATTCACCAGTGTTATCATTATACAATTGGCTGGAATTAACAGTTGCAATACAGTTATTCTAGCTTTTCATATTCAATTTGAATGATCAGAAAAGTATATTAGTCACACAGAATTAAATATTTTAGATAGTAAGAATCTTACACTTTATTAGATAATAAAACAATTGATATTTGCTTAAGTAACAAAACAGGTAAGAAATTGGGTTATAAGCAAAGGAACATAAGTGTAAAATGTGTAGAAAGATAAATATTTTCCAAATAAAATTCTAATAAAAGGCTAAACATTCTCAAATATTTTACATACATGAAGAATAAATTATTTCTGGTTAACATGTTTTTGCCTTAGTGCCAAAAAAGCCAGAACAAATGTGATAAGCTTACATTAAAATCAAAGTTTTCTAGATATGAATTCTATATACCATCTCTATATTTGTTTAGAATTTTGCAAAATTCTTAGAAGATCGCATGTTAGGGTGGGGGAAGATAAATGCTTGCCAATACTGACATGGTTAATTAACAGACAGGCTTGAAAGGAGAAGGCTAGAAAAGAAGAGGGAAGATTATGTCACTAAGCATAGCTACAAAGGGAAAAGCCACATGGAAGCAGAGACAAAGGCAATCCCGACACACAGAGGCATGTTTGCTGCGGCTCAGGGTTTCTGTTTTTCAAGTGTTCGGAGACGAATTCCAGCAAGACTTCTGGTTTGAGTCAAGCCTTTCAACTGAGGTGCTTGGCATACTTAACGGAAAAAGCGAGTACATTCAGATTTAGTTTTGCTAGATATTAAACTAGAAAGCTGGATGACAGTAAAACCAATACAGAAACAAAAAGTCATGTTTCCAGTAAAGAACCGTACACACAAGCAGGTTTTGCTTATTAATGTAGCAGGAGAGCATGGAAATCGGAGTTCAGACTCTTTAGAAAAGACAAAAGGCAGGGGAGGGGAGAGAAGAAAAGGAGGAATGCAGAGAAGCCCTCCAAGAATGATGAGTGATTCGTGCAGGAGAGGGAAATACAGACATTCCGTCCATGTGAGATTCTGCTTCAGGTATTGGACATCGTTCCCTCCACCCGCACCTAGAGGATATGTGTTTAGAATCTCGCTATGGTTAGTTACCCATGTGCTAGACATAGGTTGCTAGCTAGAAGTTTTGCCAGCCATCTTCCCCCCTCCTAGTGCTAATGCCTAATTTCCTAAAGTAATCTGAATCCTTATAAGCCAGGGTAGCTCAGGAGGTTCTATTTACTTATTTATTTATTTTGAGACAGAGTCTCACTGTGTCGCCCAGGCAGATCTCGTCTGGGCCCAAGTCTCGTTGCAGTGGTGTAATCTCTGCTCACTGCAACCTCTGCCTCCCAGGTTCATGCGATTTTCCTGTCTCAGCCTCCCGAGTAGCTAGGATTACAGGGGTGTGCCACCACGCCTGGCTAATTTTTGTATTTTTAGTAGTGAGAGCATTTCATCATGTTGGCCAGTCCGGTCTCCAACTCCTGACCTCAGGTGATCTGCCTGCCTTGGCCTCCCAAAGTGCTGGGATTATAGGCATGAGCCACCACGCCCAGCATCAGTAAGTTTTAATATTACGTCTAGTCGGCTCACAGGTGCTTGAGCCAGAAGTGGGAAGGGTACACTTGTATTTTGGGCTCAAATGGTTTTCAAATACAATACATCTGACCAAATAAAGTGAACACAGTCCTGAGCCCTCCTCTCTCCAGATATGCATGCAATCCACACCATCAAAAGAAGAGTTCACTGTTCCCAAGGCCAAAAAGAGGCTATGCTGTACTGCAAAGAACTCTATTGCAAAATCGAACACCCAAATGAAGTGCCAGAATGATGCAGCCCGCTCTCACCGGGAAGAACAACATGTGAGAAAACTTTCAGCAGATGCAAAAATGTCAACCCACCATGTTATTTAAAAAAAAATTTTATCAGGATACAAGGACACTTCACTGTTTTTAACCCACACAAGGTTAGGTAATGTTTACCTTGAAACATAATCGCATATGGCCCTTTATGCCACTCACCTAGGCCTTTAATAATGAGGGCAATTGCTAAGTGTGCCGTCTCTTCTGGGGACTTTTCTCTGAAAGGGGGATGATATATTGATAAAATATTTTATTAATCAGTTAAGAATTTTTGATCTACTTGAAAAAGATTAAATTATAATATTTCACTTTGAAACTGCTATTGCTCATGCAAAAGTACTTGATTTTCATACTATATGGAGCTCACAATCTTTGGACTACACAAACATTCTCTAAAAGGGCAATGACTTATATTTTCCAAAGTTTAGACATGACATCCAAAGGACAAAAGGTAACTATTTTTTTCACCAATGTGGTTGGAACAGTGATGAGTAATGTATTCACCAAACTGATCAAAAAATCTGCCTGTGGTTCCTTCACTGTATGTGTGTGTACGTGTCTGTGTGCAGAGAAAGGCAGAAAAGCTTCTATCCATGCCATTGTCTCTCTTGCCCATGTGCCAGTAACTCGAATAAGATGAGAATGGGCCAGGCGCAGCGGCTCACGCCTGTAATCCCACTACTTTGGGAGACCAAGGCAGGTGAATCACGAGGTCAGGAGTTAGAGACCAGCCTGGCCAACATGGTGAAACCTCATCTCTACTAAAAATACAAAAATTAGCTGGGCGTGGTGGTGGGCACCTGTAATCTCAGCTACTCAGGAGACTGAGGCAGGAGAATCGCTTGAATCCAGGAGGCAGAGGTTGCAGTGAGCAGAGATCACGACAATGCACTCCAGCCCTGCGACAGTGCGAGACTCCGTCTCAAAAAAAAAAAAAAAAAAAGGTGAGAATGTGCTTTTCCAGAATAACCCCAGTTGTATCTAGAATTTGTTTTCAATATAAAGGCAGGTATGAGAATGTTTTGAACAACAGAATTAATCCATCTAGATTAGAATGCTGTGTGGCATGACCATTCTCGAATTTTGAAAGCCTGAGCTGGTTGTGGGCAAGGGGATATTCATTAATGACATAAATTTCATTTATGAAATATGTATCCATCATCTAGGTATCTTACACATGGAGAGCTGACTGCATCCCTTGTATAAAAAGTAAATGAAGACCGGAAGGAAGCAGACTTTGTCCTGCAAACTGAAGCAAAGTTCCATGCTAAGAATCAGCAGGTTTTCTAGGTAGGTAATGCCACCAGTGGAGGATTATTACAGTTCTCAAATCATGAGGGGAAGAGATGGAGAAGAGGGAGGGAGGAGGGAAAATCTTGCATTCTAAGAGGTAAAAGAGTCCCCATTACAATTGCAATGCTTCTTTAGACAGCTGATTTTTCTGGCTGGAAGGCACATTAAAAATAACCCTAACAATAACTTACCAAGACAATGGAAATCAAAAGAAAAGAAGGTAGAGGTGCAGCTGTCTTATTAACATGACAACCAACTACAGCTGAAACAATACTCTGGTACAGGGACTAGCTCATGTTAAAGACTGGGTATTTAGGTAAAGAGGATCTGGTGCTCTTGGTTTAGCTTCAGTGATTTTCCAGCACTTACTAAAGCCATTGTGCCCTGAACATGGAGACCCCCAAATCCTCTATGTGCCACAGATTAAGTTGTAGAGAATTACATCAATGTTTGCTGTTGGTGTGCACCACAGATGAGACCAAGCTTCCTGGTCCGGCTAAGTGGAATCTTCCATGCACTGTGCACCGCTCAGCTAGAAAGTCAACTAAGCAGAAAGGAGATAAGGAATGGCTATGGAATACCTGACTTCTTTATCTTGGTTATGTGTCCACAATTTTCATAAAAATAAATAATACACATTAAGTCAAAATCCGGGCTCAAATGTGTAACAAGAAAACAAAAGGACAACAATCTGGTATTCCGTTTTTTTTTTTTTTTTGAGACGGAGTCTCCCTCTGTTGCCCAGGCTGGAGTGCAGTGACGTGATCTCGGCTCACTACAAGCTCCGCCTCCCAGGTTCACGCCTTAGCCTCCCGAGTAGCTGGGACTACAGGCGCCTGCCACCACGCCCGCCTAATGTTTTAATTTTTTAGTAGAGATAGGGTTTCACCGTGTTGGCCAGGCTGGTCTCAAACTCCTGACCTCAGGTAATCCGCCTGCCTCGGCCTCCCAAAGTGCTGGAATTACAGGCGTGAGCCACCGCACCCGGCCAACAATCTGGTATTCTTAAGGCAAAACAGTAGAAATCTCTTTAAATAGACACTTTATTAGATCCACAGGCGATAAAATCCCAGAGCTACTGTTAGGCACGTAAATATAGACCCTGTAAGAAAAAAACAATTGAGAGTACTATTAGTTCTATTAAGAGTTACTTGAGGGAACATCTTTTTTTAAGAAAACCTAAAAAAGAAAACCTAGAAACTTAGATTGCTCACTGATGTCCCATATTCCGTGAAATGCCTGCCTACTGAAAAAACAAATCCCACACCCTTTATTTTATTTTCTTATTTTAGAGACACGGTCTCATCTGGTACCCAGGAGGAGTGCACCATGCAATGGTGTGATTACAGCTCACTGTGCCTCAAACTCCCAGGCTCAAGTGATCCTCCTGCCTCAGCCTCCCAAGAAGCTGAAGCTACAGGCAGATGACACCATGCCCGGCTAAATCTTTTTGTAGAGACTAGGTCTCGCTGTGTTGCCTAGGCTAAGAAAACTTTTCAATAAAAGTTTCGAATAGCAAAAATTCTGTGGTCACAAGGTCTATGTATATGCACTATAGAGACAGGAACACACAATTTAATATAAAGAACAACATTTCACTGTTAAATAATGCTGTAACCTTAAAATATTTAATTAATCCAAGACGTTAAATCTGACTTGAAATAATGGTTAATTTGGGTGGGGGGTGGTACATGAATGTTCATTCTCTCTTTTGGATCAAAAATCGCGAAAGTAAAATAACTCCTTAAAAGGAGTTTAAGCAATTGAAGCAGAAAGATTACAACTGAAACACCTTCCATTTTATCCATAAAATATTTCCTGTCTTGAATCTCATTAAAATCCCTAATAACTATAGTTCAATTATAGTATCTTATCAAATTTCCAATTCTATCAATTATAACGTACACAATTACTTTATTTACTACTAAGAAAGAAAAAGTGCCAATTAAACTATGATACTTCATCTACTGGAAATTGTAAGATGCTTTCCAATTTCAGAGATGTTAAAATATTTCAGAAAGTGTTGGAATCAATGAAATGCAGTATCTGTCAACGACTTATTTTATAAATTTATTTTCTTTTCAGGTTGATTTAAATAGATACAAAATAGCTTACCTGCTAAATATTTAATATTATCAAGCTTGTGTGACTCAAGCATGGTTTTGAGGCCAGCAACCTCAGTTTCGATCTTCCTGTCTGTCTGGGTAAGGGCCCGATCTTGCTGGGCATGCTTTTAAAATGAAGAGAGTCACAGCGTTAGACCACAGCACGTCCCCTCTGCTCACTGTCCTATAGCTCCTTCCCAACGGGGTGCAGTCACAGGGAAACCTGGGTAAGACTATGGAGGCCTGGGCTTTAGTCTCAGTTCTAAAACCCTAATTCTACGCTGCATTGGTCAGGACCCTTAACCTCTCTAGGCCTTAGTTTTCTTCTATTTGAAAAAATGAAAACAGAACAAAACGAAACAACCAAGCCAGTGGCCCTGCCTTTACCTGGACTGTTTAGAGAATCAAATGCGATAATCTATGTGAAAAAGCATTTGTAAGCTCTAGGTTGCTATACAAATGACGTGGTATTATGAGGCCAGTCTGTTCTCAAAGGCAATGGCTACGTCTCATCCTTCTAAAATCCTCCTTAGTCAAAGACAGACAGTAAACTCAGAAATGTTTTCAAGAAATGAAGTCTTAGATAATGTGAAAGCGGCAGTGCTTGTCTTGAGCTATTTCTAGTCATATTTTTAAAAAACTTTCTTCTTTCATGTTCAAATATCAAGTGTTTCATTACTATGAGGCTAGGCTACCCACGGCCAATTTGTGTCCTTCCCCAAATACAATACAGTTAAACTGGACACATAATCAACCCTCAAAAAGGCAGTGGGTTTGGCCGACGCTATAGGGGGTTGTAGAACTGCATTAAAGCATAAAAACCGTGGGAATCCTTCACTAAAACTCCTACAGCAACTAAATCTTTCCCTATGGCTACCAATTCAGGCAGAGAAAAAAAGAAATAAATGCCTGGATGCGTAGAAAAGTATTCCAGAGAAATATCCCACGATTCTGGAATTCTCTCATGAAAGCTCTTGGGGGTTTCAGAGGTCCCAGGTTCCATACAGTATGGAAAAGGAGAAATGTATGCTATAAATTAAAAATAGAATAAGACTTCTCCATTCCTCACTATTCTTCAATTACTGAGATTTAAACTTTCTTAATAAAACTTTCGTTAAGAAAAACACACTCTCAAGTAGGGCACAGTGGTGTGAGCCTGTGGTCCCAGCTACTCTACAGGCTGAGGTGAAGGAGGGTGCAGTGAGCTGAGATTGAGCCACTGCACTCCAGCCTGGGTGACAGAGCGAGACCCCACCTCAAAAAAAAAAAAAAAAAAAAAGAAGAAGAAAGAAGAAAAGGAAACTTTCATTAAGAAAGTTTAAATCTTTCATAGGATAACTATCTTCCATTAAGATAACCAAACACTTTGTGAAGTGCAAAAAATCCTGTGACACTCCACTTCTGCATATATACCCAAAAGAACTGAAAGCAGGGATCCCAACAGACATCTGTGCACCCATGCCCACAGCAGCACTATTCACAAAGGCCAACAGGTGGAAGCAACACAAGTGCCCTTGACAGACGAATAAAGAAAATGTGGCATATACATATAATGGAATACTAATCAGCCTTAAAAAGGAAGAAAGTCCTGTCATTTCAACAACATGGATGAACCTTCAGGACACTGTGTTAAGTGAAATAAGCCAGCCACAAAAAGACAAACGCTATGATTCTACTTATATGAGGTATGTAGAATAGTCAAATCCATAGACAGTAGAATGGAGGTCACCAGAGGCTGGAAAAGGGAATGTATAAAGGGTGCAGAGTTTCAATTTTGCAAAATAAAGAGTTCTGTGATAGCCAGTGGCGATGGTTGCCCCAAAATGTGAATGTACTTTAAATGTACTGAACTGTACACTTAAAAAATGGTTAAGATCCTAATTTTTATGTTGTGTGTATTTTAGCACAATGTAAAAAATTCCCATGACAGTAAACCTGCATGTAACTTCCTATTATCATTACAAACAACCATGCATAGGACGAAGCAAAGATGAGTACCAAGACAAAGAAAAATCAAAGTCTTGTTTCTTACCAATGCCACTATTTCTGTTCTCAATTCCAGCAGCTTCTTTTCGTTCAATGAATACTGAAATAAACACGTAACATGGGTCAGACTCTGATCTACTCCTCTCTCTTCTCCTTCTCTGGTGCCTTAAATATTCTGGTCTCAGTACCTCCTAGAATACGTCACACCAGAAAGTCACCTCTGGGATTAAGTAGCCTACCTGCTTCTTTATATCTGTTACTTGAGGTTTCTTTTTTTTTTTTTTTTTTCATAGAGATGGGGCTTTGCCATGTTGCCCAGGCTGGTCTCAAACTTCTGAGCTCGAGCAATCTGCCCACCTCGGCCTCCCAAGGTGCTGGGATTACAAGCATGACCTGCCGTGCTGGCTAAAGTTTCTTATTTATACTTACTCATTCCTCTAATTTCTGGATTTCCTTAGTCATCTGTCACTTCTCCCTGCATATTTCCTGTGATGTCTTTAGGTCCCTCCCACTATTGTAGCAGCACTCCCTGGGGACCAATTTCGAAGGATGTTGAGTCATATGGTTTTTGGTTTTGAGAGGGTTGAAAATGGAGACTCAACTCAATTTAGGAGCTATCCCATCATAACTAGTAGCAAAACAGGTCACTACCTGAGTCTCAACAAAAGACAGAAAAGGTATGAAGTTGGGGAAAAAATAGCTGCCAAGGATTATTATTCTATGACAAAGACATTGTGTTGTGATTATAAAATACAATGTAAATACATAAATACACTAACTCATCACATGTTGGGTTTTTTTTTTTGGCTTGGTTTTTTGTTTTGAGATGGAGTCTCACTCTATTCCCAGGCTGGAGTGCAGTGGCTTGATCTGGGGTCCCTGCAACCTCTGCCTCCCGGGTTCAAGCAATTCTCCTGCCTTAGCCTCCTGCACATGTTGGTTTTAATAACAATAAAAAAACCCACTTGGGCGTAGCCATAATCCAGTGTTACTAAAGGAACTAATTCTACCCAGAGTTAAAGTATCTCGCCTTTTGGCTATTAATGTCAGTGAAAAGATTTAGTGCAGTTTTGTAGACAGTAAGATTGAAATCAGACTTACCTCCTTAGCAGTGGGCAACAAGATTTAATTGAGCATATGACAATCAGTAATTTAAATGAAGACTTTTAAGACCTACATTAACCTTGTTATAGAAAGAAAAAGTTAATGCTTTGAAGTATATAGAAACTTTCTAGCTATAAAATGTTCTCCTGGGACTACTGGGAGCTTAGAAGTAGAAAAAAAAAAAAGAAAAAAAAGAGAAAGAGAAACAAAAACAAAAACAAAAAACCCCAAAACCCTAAGCCAAGGAGTAGGTTGTAAAACCAAGAACAATGCTCTTTAAACCTCAGGGTTTCAGACCAGGAGAGCCCTATGCATCAGATCACCACTAGAGGGCGGCGTGGAACAAGATTTTGTGCACCACTAAACCTCAGTCTTCATTAACTCAACATTGACTCACCCATAAAAGAAGAGCCTAAATATTGACGCTGCCATGGTTTTAAAAATAACATCTATGTAGCTCTATATCCCCATGCCCCAGAAGTTTATATGCCATACTGCTTTTGGAACTGGCTGTAAATATCATAGTTAATTTGCAAATTAATATTTATCATTATAACTTTACCGAAAGAACGAGAGCCAAAAAACTCATCTTCACCAATGCATGTTACAAACACACTCGCTGTATAATTTACTACTGCCTTGTGCTTCAGAGTAATCCAAGTTTATGATTACCAAGAACAACCTCCCCGCTAGGTTACTAAATCACATAAATTCACTGGCTTGATGGGAGCTAAGCTATGATGCAAAGGCAAAAGGATGATACAGTGGACTTTGAGGACTTGGGGGAAAGGGTAGGAGGTGGGTGAGGGGCAAAAGACTACACATTGGGTACAGTGTACGCTGCTAGGGTGATGGGGGCACCAAAAATCTCAGAAATCACCTCTAAATAACGTCTTCATGTAACCAAACACCACCTGTTCCCCCAAAACCCACTGAAATTAAAATGAAACACTAAAAAAAGACTATAAGAACAATTCATAGTCACAGTTACTGTTCAAATATACCACAAAGACACTTTTGTGTCATGTAGAAAAAGTTACTATCATGATGGACAGGATTTAATTGAAACTCTGTGCATTGGTTGCTTTCTGGAGATTAAGGTCAATATAGTCATTCCAGATAAAGTAATTACATGTAAATCATATTTATCAGCATATTTAACTAGTAAATTCAAGTAAAATAAAATCAGGTTAAGTATTTTGAGTGCTGCATTATCAAATTTGCAAAATATTATAAGCTTTACTTTTCTTATTTTATAAGAACACTGAATGGATCCACTCTATATATCCAATAATTTAAAAATATGAATATTTGCAAGAATGAAATTTCATCATTTTTTTCTTTTTTTTTTTTTTTTTTTTTGAGACAGGGTCTCACTCTGTCACCCAGGCTGGAGTGCAGTGGCGTGATCTCGGCTCACTGCAATCTCTGCCTCCTGGGTTCAAATGATTCTTCTGCCTCAGTCTCCCGAGTAGCTGAGACTACAGGTGGGCCATAATGCTGGGCTAATTTTTGTATTTTTGGTAGAGACAGGGTTTCACCACGTTGGCCAGGCTGGCCTCGAACTCCTGACCTCAGGTGATCCACCCACCTTGACCTCTCAAAGTGCTGGGATTACAGGTGTGAGCCACCATGCCCGGCAGAAATTTTTTCATTTTGGTTTAAAGACTAAAACTGTAACTGTGAAAAAAATTTCTGGAAAATTTTTGTTTGCTGGATGATGTTAATGACTTAAAATGAGTAAAATCTAAATGTAACGTGATTGAAAAATGTACATATGTATCAGCCTAGTTATGTTATTAAAATGACTCCATATAAAATTTAAAAAAAATTCACTGGCTTTAATCTACATTCATGCCCTGTATTTCCTGATGTCCTTGATGTAGTTTTTCCCAGGTTGGTTAGCTACACACAGTCATTTTCCTACATCAAGTGAATTCAGTTCTTCCTGAGTATACAACCCATAAAGATAAAGGTAACCAAAAGAGTTTCTCCTCTTCCAGACACCAGTGACATGCTATAGTCAGTAACTATTTTAGTAACACTAGGTGATTTAATCTTTATGGGTGGAGACTGTTGTTGTAAGACTAGAAAGACAGGTAACACAGCCTTAATAATGATTTTGTATAACGAAGCTTGGATTAACTCTTGAAATCCAGTGGCGGTTCCAAAACACAAGGAGGTTACTTTTTTGAGTTTCAGTATTAGCTTCACTTATCATTATAGCACATTTTATCTAAAAGCAAATTGTCAAAAATGAGAAAACAACAAACAGTTGTGAGTACTCAGTTTCTGCACGTGTATTCAGTTTTGTGTTAGTGCAAGATGCTCTCTCTGCCCTATTTCTCATTATGCTAAGAATAAAAAAGGCACCTGATGTTACCAAATTCAAATAAAGTCTGAGCAAGAAGACGGCTGAATATTCAGACAGGGTTAAAAATCACTAGAGGCAACCCGACACATATCTTTATTAAAACACACTTAAGCTGGGCGCGGTGGCTCACTCCAGTAATCCCAGCACTTTGGAAGGCCGAGGCGGGCGGATCACGAGGTCAGGAGATCGAGACCATCCTGGCTAACACAGTGAAACCCCGTCTCTACTAAAAATACAAAAAATTAGCTGGGCGTGGTGGCAGGGGCCTGTAGTCCCAGCTACTCGGGAGGCTGAGGCAGGAGAATGACGTGAACCCGGGAGGCGAAGCTTGCAGTGAGCTGAGATCACGCCACTGCACTCCAGCCTGGGTGACAGAGCGAGACTCTCAAACAAAAACAAAGAAAAAAAAAAACACACTTGCCGGCCAGGCGCAGTGGCTCACTCCAGTGATCCCAGCACTTTGGGAGGACAAGGTGGGCAGATCACTTGAGGTTAGGAGTTTGAGACCAGCCTGGCCAACATGGTGAAACCCTGTCTCTACTAAAAATATAAAAACTAGCCGGGTGTGGTGGTGACGTCTGTAATCTCAGCTACTCGGGAGGCTGAGGCAGGAGAATTGCTTGAACCCAGGAGACGGAGGTTGCAGTGGGCCGACACGGTGCCACTGTACTCCAGCCTCGGCAACACACTGAGACTCTGTCTCAAAAAAAACAAAAATAGAAAACAAAACAAAATACCCTCACAACTTCTCACTGCATTTAAAAGACAACATAGAAATTTTCTTTTTTTTTTTGAGACGGAGTTTTGCTCTTGTCACCCAGGCTAGAGAGCAGTGGCACAATCTCAGCTCACTGAAACCTCTGCCTCCTGGGTTCAAGCGATTCTCCTGCCTCAGCCTCCCGAGTAGCTGGGATTACAGGTGCCCGCCACCACGCCCGGCTAATTTTTTGTATTTTTAGTAGAGACAGGGTTTCACCATGTTGGGCAGGCACGCTGCCTCGAACTCCTGACCTTAGGTGATCTGCCCATCTTGGCCTCCCAAAGTAGTGGGATTACAGGCGTGAGCTACCGCGCCCGGCCAGAAATGTTTTAATCTTGAATTCCAGTATATAATTTAATATTATTTAATATTAATAATTTACTATTATTCAAGCCTGAAATAATCAACTTAACTTTTACAAGATCAAGACCTATGAAGATTTAAGTCAGTATTAAATAGATCAAGATTGCATTTAATTTCTTTATGAATCTCTATGTAACATATATCTAATATTTCTGAAACAAAGATTCAAACTGACTAATTTGACTAGGCTTTTAATTTTAATGTTACTTTTGAAAGCGACAAATTTAAGTCTTAATCCAAAATTATTATAATAGAGAAAATACAGCCTAACACTGATAAACGGATAAGTATTTAACAGTACCTATGACATGTACATAAACTTAGGCTTAACCAAGCATTCCATTCCAAAAATAAATTAATTCATAATGTGTTTTTAGTAAAGGAACGTACCAATTCTTTTACTCTGCTCTTTTCTAGGTTGAAGTCTAATTTGGTATCTGTTCGGACTTTGATCACTTCATCCTAAAAGGAGGGCAAACAACAAAGAAGGAAAAATCCAAAGTAAGAAATCCAAACTCTCTGAGGACGTGACACTGGGACCACTGCCCCCACTGTCCCTATCCTAGGTGAGGCAGCCCAGGGAGGGACAGAGCCAGGGGCTTCCAGAGAAATGGACCTAGGCCTCCTGGCATCAGGGAACTCTGGCCAAGCCACATCTGGAGGCAGCCCGTCCCAGGACTTCCCAGTTAGGCACAAATAACCCCCTTCTATGCTTATGCCAGTCTAGAGTGGGTTGTTGCTGCCTTTTTTTTTTTTTTTTGAGATGGAGTCTCACTCTGTCAACCAGGCTGGAGTGCAATGGCGTGATCTCCACTCACTGCAACTTCTGCCTCCTGCGTTCAAGCAATTCTCCTGTACCAGCCTCCTGAGTAGCTGGGATTATAGGTCCATGCCACTACGTCTGGCTAATTTTTGTATGTTTAGTAGAGATGGGGTTTCACCATGTTGGTCAGGCTGGCGTTGAACTCCTGACCTTGTGATCCGCCCACCTCAGCCTCCCAAAGTGCTGGGAGTACTGGCGTGAGCCATTGCGCCCGGACTGTTGCTGCTTTTAACCTCAAGACTCCTCATACAATCTCCGAATGGAACTTATGAATAAAGCTGATCTTAAACAACTTTGCAAAGCAAAGAAGGACTCAAAGCAGCAAAATATTAAAATCCGGTTTACATAGAGCCTTTTCTCTGATACATATCAAAGCCTTTTTTTCTTTAACATCTATGTTTTTTCTATTTAAAAAACATCAAATAGTTGGCACAGTAAGCATTTAAAAATCACGTGTGATTCTCTAAAGACAGTCTAAGAGAATTTAAGGGTTCCTTCCATGCGGCACTTTAGAAAAACTTTTACTTAAAAATGACTTAATTCCTCCTAGAACACAATTTTCTTTTCTTTTTTTTTTTCTGAGACAGTTTCGTTCTTGTTACCACGGCTGGAGTGCAATGGCGCAATCTCGGCTCACTGCAACCTCTGCTTCCTGGGTTCAAGTGATTCTCCTGCCTCAGTCTCCCAAGTAGCTGGGATTACAGGCACCTGCCACCATGCCCACTTAATTTTTGTATTTTTAGTAGAGACAGGGTTTCACTATGTTGGCCAAGCTGGTCTGAACTCCTGACCTCAGGTGATCCACCCACCTCAGCCTCCCAAAGTGCTGGGATTACAGGCATGAGCCACCATGCCCGGCCACAATTTTCTTAATGAATATGGTTACAGACAACAGTAATTCATTCATTGGCTGTGTTCTTAGCTAAATCTTCCAATGTGTACTTTTGAGGCATATTACACAAACATTTCACAAAAAATTAAGTTTTTAAAAACATCTATTTCTAATATTATACTTAATAAGTTTATATAATTACAAACAAGCCAACAAACAGGAAAGTGGATCTTACCATTACTTGTTGTTTTAACTGATGTAGTTCGAGTTTTATTTTCTAAAAACACATAAAAAAAAAGTCATTAGAAAGAACAACATAAAACGTAGTAACCAACAAATATTACAATACATATTTATGCACAAGTTCCTCAGGTTTTTCCTTCATTCAGAACACCGTATTGATTGCAGAATGGCATTACAACACATGTATCTTGAAATCAGTTTGAATTCATCTTGAAGGCTACATAAAGTTAACTCAGTTGTGTTTGGCATACACATTTGCCTTCAGTGACCCTGCTTTATTTAGTATCTCCTTCAGTTTATCTTTTAACTAATTCTACCCTCAAATAACTGATTTCAAGGACAACCTAGAGAGTCTGAAACTTTACCACTTTACTTTTTGCTAGAAGGTTTCTTACAAGGCTAGGGTCAACAGGCAATAAATGGCCTTCCCTATTATGGGACTTTAAATAGGACCGAAAATAAAAGGAAAATGCATAGAGAGCACTTATTTAAATGCTGATCCCATATGCTCTATTTAAAGAAACACAAGAGATATTTCGCAGTAGCAATTATTCAAAATAACCAAAAACTGGAAACAATTCTAATACACATTACAATAGAATGATGGGGCCTATTGATGTTAAGACTATAGACAATGAAAAAAATGATCTCTTGCTACAAGACACACAGTATGATACCATCAAATGGTTCTAGAATAGGCGAAACTAGCCAATGGTGTTATCAGCCAGGACAGCGTTTCCTCTGGGGCAGGGGCAACTGAGAGGCATGAGAGAGACTTCTGGGACACTGGGCAAGTTTTCCTGCTCGATCTGACTGGAAGTGCACACTGTTTGAAAATTCACTGAGATGTACACTTAACGTGTGCTCTTTTATGTATATATAATTTATCTCAATGTCTTAATATAATCAACTTTCTAAGTGTGAGTGGCTCTGTTTTACCTCATTTTCTGCTCTGAGGGCTGAAAATTCACTCTTCTCCAAAATAATCATATCCTTTTTCACATTCGCAATCTGAGACATTACTTGCTGAAAAGTGATTTCCTAGGAAAAGAAAAACAAAACACATAATCTAGTCTACCCTAAAAAGTCCACTTCCTATCATCTCAATGTGCTATCTTCTTATTGAGAAACCAGGAGAATGTGGACACAAAAAGAGGTTCAGTAAGGTCATCCTTTATTCCAAAAGGGGAAAAGGAAAAGAAAAAAAACAACACATATCTGGCCAGGCAAGGTGGCTCACACCTGTAATCCCAATACTTTGGGAGGCCAAGGCAGGTGGATCGCTTGAGCCAAGGAGTTCGAGACCAGCTTAAGCAACATGGTGAAACCCCATCTCTACCAAAAGTACAAAAATTAGCCAGCTGCAGCAGTGCACGCCTGTAGTCCCAGCTACTTGGGAGGCTGATGTGGGAGGATCGCTTGAACCCAGGAGGTCAACGAGGCTGCAGTGAGCTGAGACTGCACCACTGCACTCCAGCCTGGGCAAATGAGTGATACCCTGTCTCAAAAAAACCCCCCCAAAACACAAAAAAACAAAAACCACATATCTGGTTATTGTTACCAAGTGAATCACAGCTAAAAGCGTGGTGATCTGAAGACTCGAGAACATGATGCTATAATACTACAATTCAGGCCATGTCTCCATTTATTAAAGTATATTTCACTGGAATAATTTTGAACAGTGAGCTTTCAAGCATAACGATTCTACAACTGTTGACTAAATAGTTCTGAGTAAGTATTTTTTATGCCACTGTAATCTTTTGCCTCTTAATCATGGTAAAAGTTACTATATACTTTTCAATGGGGTATTATCCAAAAAATTATATTAAAACATTACTACAAATAATACCCCATCTTCAGAGTCCTAATTTGCTAAACCACCCAACAAGGCTAACCTGCTGCATCTTGGTGACCATATCTTTGTAGACGATGTCCATGTTGGCCTCCAGGATCTTGACCAATGCAGACACAATGATTTCTGCTTGTTGAGTAGCAAACCCTAAGCAAGCACACAAGCAAAAAAAATCATGCTCAGAGTTACAAAAGCCCACAGTAAACGCACACATTCATGTGAATGTCCAAATCCAGAAGGAAGAGTACAGCACAGTGTGGTAGGAGGCAGGGAGGAGGGTACAGCCACAAACTATGACGTGTTGGTCACTCAGAGCAAGCACGAAACATACAAGTTGGCTTCCCCAGGTACCAGTGGCTTTGCTAACTGATCTGTAAGTCCTTTCTAGCTATCAAAAGTCATGTTTTCAGAGACTATTTAATGACATAGACAATGCCGGCAAGTCAACGTCAAGTGAAAAAAGGCAAGACTCAAAATTACAGATGCAATTCTTGTTTTTATAATTTAACAAAGATTCAGTCATTTTTATTTTCTTCTTTATGTTTCTCTGCATTATGTAGATTTTCTACGGTGGACAATATTTCTTTAATTTTATAATATGTACATTATTAAAAAATAATTTCCTTAAATAGGAAAGCTCAGTTGTTTTATGTCCAGCATAAGGCAGTCAAATCATTGACTATATAAATAGTAATCTAGCTGTTGGCTAACTTCATGTTAAAAGACAAAATCAGTTCTTTCATTTTTCCTCCACAATTCTCTTCAGTAACTAGTCTAGGGACCCAAAGTAGAAAAAATATGTTCTTTGGTAGTCAATAAATGATACTGAATTGAATGATAGAGATTCAATGCAGTACTTGGTATTGTTTTTTTTTTTGAGACAGAGTTTCGCTCTTGTTGCCCAGGCTGGAGTGCAATGGCGCGATCTCAGCTCACAGCAACCTCCACCTCCCAGGTTCAAGCCATTCTCCTGCCTCAGCCTCCGGAGTAGCTGGAATTACAGGCATGCGCCACCATGCCCAGCTAATTTTGTATTTTCAGTAGAGAAGAAGTTTCTCCGTGTTGGTCAGGCTGTTCTCGAACTCCCGACCTCAGGTGATCTGCCCGCCTTGGCCTCCCAACGTGCTGGGATTACAGGCGCAAGCCACCACGCCTGGCCAGTACTTGGTATTGTTTTTAAAAACACTGGATAGTAACTCCTATTTAACATAAATTCTAATTAAATGCTTAAAACTGAGTGCCTGGGAAATAGTTCTATTAAATGCTTCCAGCTATAAGAATTTCAGAAGAATCTATTGATTCCTGTAATTAATTGTGTATTTTTTGGAATAAAGTAGTACTTAATTAATGGAATTTGTGTGGATGGGATGAAGCATGGGACTATAATGAACAAAAAAACCAAAGACACAGATTTAAAGAAGAAGGAAAAAAACCTCCAAAGACCTATTCCCATCACTTTCGTCAAAATTCTTTAATTTTTCAACATATGTTGCGCACATGTCTAGAAAAAAAATACAAAAGGTTACTCACCAAAATGTTAACATTGTTTAGCTCTGACTCTGTTTTCTTTTTTCTCGTCTGTCTTCCTAGTTTTTAAAAACTCAAACTAAACTTTTGCCAAATTTTAAAGTTTTATTAAGAAGAGTTCACTGGCTGGGTGTGGTGGCTCACGCCTGTAATCCTAACACTCTGGGAGACCAAGGCGGGAGGATCTTTGAGCCTAGGAGTTCAGAACCAGCATGGGCAACATAGTGAGATCCCATCTCCATTTTAATGTAAATAAATTTTTAAAAAATTTTAATTAAAAAAAGAGTTCATGTTTAAACATAATTAGGTTTGGCAACTGGACACAGTGGTTCACGCCTGTAATCCCAGCACTTTGAGAGGCCAAGGTAGGTGGATCACTTGAGGTCAGCAGTTTGAGACCAACCTGGCCAACATGGTGAAACCCCGTCTCTAGTAAAAATACAGAAAAATTATCCAGGTGTGGTGGTGCATGCCTGTAATCCCAGCTACTCAGGAGGATGAGGTGGGAGGATCACTTGAAACCGGGAGGTGGGGGTTGCAGTAGGCCAAGACTGAGCCACTGCACTCCAGCCTGGGCGAAAGAGTGAGACTGTGTCTCAAAAAAAAAAAAAAAGAAAAGAAAAAAATTAGGTTTGGCAATGATGAGGAAAAGAAAAATAAAGGTAGAAAGAGAACTTATGTTGACTGTAAAACAAACTCTAAAGCCCTATACTTTATAACCACTTGTGGGAGGAGAAAGGGATAAGAAAAAGTGGAAGTCTTGGCCGGGCGCGGTGGCTCACGCCTGTAATCCCAGCACTTTGGGAGGCCGAGGCAGGCGGATCACGAGGTCAGGAGATCGAGACCATCCTGGCTAACACAGTGAAACCCCGTCTCTACTAAAAATACAAAAAATTAGCCAGGCGTTGTGGCAGGCGCCTGTAGTCCCAGCTACTTGTAGTCTTAGGTACTCGGAAGCCTGAGGCAGGAGAATGGCATGAACCCGGGAGGCGGAAATTGCAGTGAGCCGAGATTGTGCCATTGTACTCCAGCCTGGAAGACAGAGCCAGACTCCGTCTCCAAAAAAAAAAAAAAGTGGAAGTCTGAAAACCTACTGAGTTATGAGGCAGAAATTAATTTTTTGTAGACACAAGGGAATAGGACAGAACCAGGGTGAGATGACAGGCATATGAGAAATTTTGTTAACCTGAAGACACAGGTCTGGATAAAGAAAGGGTAGAATATGCCTTGAAAAGTCCTTCCTGGCCTCCTACTCAGCCAGTCATCTCAGACACCCCCAACTCATCCATGTTGGATTGAACAGCCCCTCCATACCACGTACTGCAGCGTGGCCCTCACACCACAGTCCTGAAAGATGCAAATAACCATGGGTTAAGGTTTAAAATCAAGAAAACTAGGAAGATTTCTGCTTATCAACTTTTTTTTTTTTTTTTTGGTAGAGTGAGGCTCTCACTATGTTGCACAGACTGGTCTTGAACTCCTGGGTTCAAGCCATCCTCCCACCTCAGCCTCCTGAAGTGCTGGGATTACAGGCATGAGCCACCTCGCCTGGCCTTATCAGCGTAACTTTACATGCTCCCTTCTCACTTCTACTTTTCTCTTTTAAATTCTGTACTGAAAGAAGTTTTGGCGAAAAAAGCCTACTGTTTGACAGGAAAAGTTGTGAAAATTATTACACAGCATATGACAGTTTTTCCAAAGTTCATTCATGCATATTATCTTGTTTAATATTCAAAAATATCTTTGGAATTCGTATTACACTCATACTATAGATGGGCAAATAAATGGAAACTGAGAAGGGGAAAAAAGCTTCCTAAGCTAGGCAACTAGAAGTCTGCAGGGTTAGGCTCGAGCCCAGAGCTGCTGTCTCCCACAAAGCATAGAATAATTCATTCCGTCACTTTGTCTTAGGCATGTAAAGTACCTCTACAGAGAGTAGCTTTTCTGACACAAACATGTACAACTGGACAAATAACTACACAATGAAGTAAAAGCACAGGCAAATTTATTTCACAAGCATAATTTACACTGTTTTGAAATTCTGATTTTTGAGAATGTGTCACCATATAGAGAATTATAATCGGTGTATTTGTCTAAATATGATTTAGTATGAGAGTGTTCCCTACATTCTAAGTCTAAAGTGCATTTTCAATGAATGCCATATATACCAGAACAATCTTTTATCTTAACAGCAATAACAGAGAACGTTAGCCTGAGTATTAAAAAGAAAACAGAGGGCTGGGCGCGGTGGCTCACTCCTGTAATCCCAGCACTTGAGGAGGCTGAGGCGGGCAGATCACAAGGTCAGGAGTTCGAGACCAGCCTGGCCAACATGGTGAAACCCCATCTCTATGAAAAACACAAAAATTAGCTGGGCGTAGAGGCTCGTGCCTATAATCTCAGCTACTCAGGAGGCTGAGGCAGGAGAATCGCTTGAACCCGAGGTGGAGGTTGCAGTGAGCCGAGATGGCGCCATTGCACTCCAGCCTGGGTGACAGGGCGAGACTCCATCTCAAAAAAAAAAGAAAAAAGAAAAAAGAACAGTAAGTTGAAATTATCAAGAACTGCTACTCAGCAACATTTCAATTTCACAGGATTTTAAAAAGCACACAAGATGCACAGTAATAAAACTATCACTTCTGTGCTTCAGACACTGTTGTCATAGGAATCATTCCTCAGCTTTGCTGACTTGTGTCTAAATTTTTACCTATAACACTGTACTTCCATGGTGATGTTACAGAAATACACTTCACTTGGACAAAGAGACAATGTGTGAGAAAAGTCTCCATTCTATTGATGAAGCAAAAATGTCCTCAAGCAAAAAATGAGGACTTAAAAAAATGGAGATTAATTAAAAGATTGCCCATAGGCCTAAAAGTCAAAGAGATATAAAAATCAGCCAGACATGGTGGTGTGTGCCTGTAGTCCCAGCTACTCGGGAGGCTGAGGTGGGAGGATGGCTTGAGCCTGGGAGGCAGGTTACAGTGAGCCAAGACTGCGCCACTGCAATCCAGCCTGGGTGACAGAGCCAGAGCCTGTCTCTAAATAAATTAATTAATTAAATACAAATAAAAAATAGAAGTCAAAGAGGAACACGAGAAATTAAATGAAACCATAAGAGAAGTCATAATTTAAAGTGTTTTTCTAAGGCACTAAATGACGAATGAGAGAGGATTACCATTGTCTTCCAGTAAGCACACTAAGGCATGAGTGTCGAAGTAGAGTTTCCTGCTCCCAGAAGAGGTGAAATCTCTCCTTTTGCGCTCCAGCTGCAGGGATCCAGCAGACAAGCTTAGCTCTAGGGTGGAAAGGACAGTAAGCTCAAAACAGACTTCATGCAAAACAAAAGCAACTCAGCACCCAGAGAAAATAAGGCGTACCCCAAAGCCTACGTGGTACTTTATAACGGCTTCGTTGAGATATACAATTCACCCAATTTCAAGCATACAGTTCAACAGGTTTTGGCATAGAGTTGTGCTACCATCCCACAATCAAATTTAGAATACTTTCATCACTGTCAAGACAAATTGTACCCCTTAGCTGTCACCTTCCAATTCCCCTAGCCCTTCTCAACTGCCCCCAACCATACCCAGGACAAGCACTGGTCTATTTGCTGTCTCTTTTGTTTACCTACTCTGAAGATTTCATAGAAATGGAATCATATAATATATACAGTCTTTTGTGACTGGCTTCTTTCACTTAGCATGTTTTCAAGGGTCATCCATGTTGTAGCACGTCAGTACTTTTATTTCTTGGTATTGCTGAATACTCCTCCATTGTATAGCTACATTAAATTTTGTGTATCCATTTAGTAGTTGAAGGATGCTTGAGCTGTTCCTACTTCCTAGCGATTACGAATTACATGGACGTTGTTTTCAATGATCTTGAGAATATACTTAGGAGTAGAATTGCTGGATCATATGATAACTCCATGTTTGTTTTGGCAACTGCCAGACTGTTTTCCAAAGCAGCTATACCATTTTACACTCCCTCTAGCAGCGCACGAGGGTCTCAATTTCTCCACATCCTCACCAACCCTTGCTATTATCTGGGTTTTTAAAAAATTACAGTCATCCTATTGGGCGTAAAGTGGTATCTCACTGTGGTTTTAATCAGCATTTCCCTGATGACTAATGATGCTGAGCATCTCTTTATGGGCTTGTTGGCCATTTGGATATCTTCTTTGGAGAAATGTGTATTCAAGTCAGCTATGGTTTGAACGTGTTTCCCAAAGTTTATGTGTTGAAAACTTAATCCCCAAAGCAACAGTGTTGAGAGGTGGGTCGTTTAAGGGATGATGACTAGGCTATCAGGAGGGCTCTGTTCATGAATGGATTAATGCTGCTATCCTGGGGGTAGGTTTCTGATAAAAGAATGAGTTTGCCACCCCTTCCCCGACACGTGTGCTGTTCTGCCTTCTGCCATGTTATGAAGCAGCAAGAAGGGCCTGACCAGATGTGGTCCCCTCAATCTTGAACTTCCTAGCCTCCAGAACTGCAAGAAATGTGTCTCTTTTCTTTATAAAGTACCAGTCTGTGGTATCTCCTTATAGCAGCACAAAACAGACTAAGGCAAAGTCCTTTGCCCATTTTTAATAGGGTTGTCTTTCTATTACTGAGCTGTAAGAGTTCTTCATATATTCTAGATACAAGCTCCTTATCTGATTATGATTTGAAAATATTTTCTCCCATTCTGTCGGTTGTCTTTTCACTTTTTGATACTGTCTTTTGAAGCACAGAAGTTTACTTTTGATGAAGTCCAATTGATCTGTTTTTTCTTTTGTTGCCTGTGCTTTTTTCTTTTGTTGCTTGTGCTTTTGATAACATACGTAAGAAACCACTAGGTAATCCAAGTACATGAAAATTTACACCCATGTCTTCTAAGAGTTTTACAGTTTTAGCTCTTACATTGAGGTCTTTTCCTCATTTTGGATTAGTGTTTTAAATGGTGTGTGGTAGTGGGTTCAGCTTCATTCTTCTCCATGTGGACATCTAGTTGTCCCAGCACCATTCCCTCCACTGAAATGTCTTGTCACTCTTGTTGAAAATCAGTGGGCTGTAAGCATGAGGCCTTGTGTCTGGGCTCTCCATTCTAATGCATTGATCTATGTGTTTGTCCTTACGCCAGTGCCACACTTTCTTGATTACTTTTAAGTTTGTTTTAAGTTTGACATCAGAAAGTGTTTTTTTTTGTTGTTGCTCTTAACTTTTTTTTAAGACAGGGTCTCGCTCTATTGCCCAGGATGGAATGCAGTGGTGCAAGCATAGCTCACTACAGACTCGACCTCAGCCTCCCAAGGTGTGGGTTATAAACTCTGTTGTTTGTCAAGGTTGTTTAGTTATTCTTGTTTTCTTGTATTTCCCTATGAATTTTAGGATCTGTGTGTCAATTTCTACAAGAAAACCACTGGGATTTTGATAGGGGTGTGTTACATTTGTAGATCAGTTTGAAAAGTACTGCCACCTTAATATTAAGTATTCAGATCAATGAACATGGATGTCTTTCCATTTATTTAGGAACATTATACTTTAAAGTACATTATACTTTAAGTACATTGTACTTTTTATAAGTTGCTGGATTTGGCTTGCTAGTATTTTGTTAAGGATTTTCTCATCTTTAATCATAAGAGATATCGGTCAATAGCATTCTTTTCTTGTAATGTCTTCGCAAAAGCCTATCTTTAGAGAGCTATGTTCTAACAATTTTTACATTACCTTTTCTATAAGTTTTTGTGCATTTAGCCACAGATCCAATCCATTCTGTAAACTTCTTGTTTCAAGGTACTCATCTGAGGGAGGTGGTATAGTATATGGTACAGTTGGCTTTTGGATTTTATGAATTGCTAAAATCTTTTTTTTTTTTAATTGGGCCAGGTGAACTAGTTCATGGTTGTAATTCCAATACTTTGAGAGGCCAAGGTGGGAAGATCACTTGAGGCCAGGTATTCGAGACCAACCTGGGCAACACTGCAAGACCTCGTCTCAAAAAAAAAAAAAAAAAAAAAAATTAGCCAAGTGTGGTGGTGTGTGCCTGTATTCCCAGCTACTCCCAGCTACTTGGGAGGCTGAGGCAGGAGGATGGCTTGAGCCCAGGAGTTTGAGGCTGCAGTGAGCTATGATTGCACCACTGCACTCCAGCCTGGGTTGGACAAAGCAAGATCCTGTATCGAAAACAAAAATATTAAAAGGCCGGGCGTGGTGGCTCACGCCTGTAATCCCAGCACTTTGGGAGGCCGAGGCAGATGGATCACGAGGTCAGGCATTCACGATCAGCCTGGCCAAGATGGTGAAACCCCGTATCTACTAAAAATACAAAAATTAGCCATGCGTGGTGGCGGGCACCTGTAATCCCAGCTACTCGGGAGGCTGAGGCAAGAGAATTGCTTGAACCCGGGAGGCGGAGGTTGCAGTGAGCCAAGATCGCACCACTGCACTACAGCCTAGGTGACATAGCGAGACTTCATCTCAAAAAAATAAATAAATAAAACAATATTTGAGTTGCCAATTTTTAATTGTGTCATGAAAGAACTTTTAAATATAGCTGCTTACTACTACTATTAAATATTGTACTAAAAAAGACCTTATGACACCAAAAGAAAAAAAAAGATGAACAATCAAAGGAACTTCCATTTAATCAACTTAGTATATGAAAATCTTGCTACATATTTGTCATTACTTTTCTAATTTTGCCATTAACTGGCACCAGTGTGAGGTCTGGTGTTGTAGAAGTCTGGTAGGAGCAAGAAGGGTCACCTGCCAACTCAAAGGTCAAAGGTTTCCCCAGCAGGCCTCTGAATGACCAGAAAGATGCTCCAGCTGATCAGCTTCCACTCTCAGTCCTTCACCCCGATTACCCTATAATGAAATCGAGAGTAAACAAAACAAAAAAATGGACTGAACCCTACAGATGTGACGCTTTGCTGCAGCCTATGGGAGTCGTTCCCAGCCTACTCACAGCTTGGGAAGGGGAGGGTAGCTGAGCTCACTGTAAGCATCCAGATGAGTGCAAGAGACGCAATAATCCATATCTGTATCAAGAACCATTTGCAGACTGACACAATATAAAGTGCAATGACTTATGTGTGTTTGTGTTTGTTGGTAAAACTGGGCCCTGAGATTCAAAGAACCACTGTGCTATGACAGGAGGTCCTTGACCTGGCATACAAAGCCCTTGCTATTTATGACCACGCTTATCCTTTCAGCTTTCTTTCTAGCAACCTAAGCTATTCTATTTTCCTGCAATTGCATGCTTAAGCATGGCTTGCTCCCCTTTCCCAATCGTTAAACTTTAAGCATTCTTTTTACCCTTCTTCATTAAATTGCCAATTTACTGAGTATACATTATGTTCCAGGTGTGGCATTTTCTTTTTTACACTTTATGGTTCTCTCTGCTTCCTCCACCCAGCTAAGGGAGCAACCTTTATTGAGCCCATACCTGTGTTCTCAGCTCAGTACAGATAGCTCATCGTAGCACTTACTACATTATTTCCTCATCTGTATCATCTATTTGTCCAAGCTGCCCAGGAGCAGCCAGTCTTGCTCATTTTTTATCTTTAGCATCTGGCAAGGGGCCTGGCATACAGCAGGCTAGGAATATTTTTTTTTTTTTTTTGGTAATTGAACTGTAATGACTTCTACAATCTGGATTATGAAACTGTCTAGAGGGAAAATTTGAGATGAATTCCTTTCTCCTCAGTACTTCCCTTTTCACATAAACGAGCTCACTTAAATCTGGTACCTCTTTTTTAGTTTATTTCCAGTCCTGAGACTAAAACTGGCCTCCATGAGAAGAGACCCAGGATGTCTGCCCAACACAGAAGAGACCTAGCTTGAGGAAACAGTGGGAGTGAAGGAATGAAAGCACTTCTCCAGGGGACCTCCTAAGGACCACCTCACCTGCCCCAGAACTCTACTGGACTGCCCCATGTGTCAGGGAGCTCGAAAACACCTGAGTCTGGAATGACTTGTGAAGAGTGACAGGGTTACTCTAGACCTAAATTCCTTGTTTCTAGTAAGAAAATAATCATTCATGTATTTAAAACATAACCTCCTCACCCCCACCCCCACATAAACAAAACAATCACATGACTACTTTGTAATGCCAGTTTGGATACTATAGTTTTTTTTGTTATTGTTCTTTTTCAAAAAGATTGGAACCAGAAACAGCAAGCTTATTTCCAAGAAATCCTGCCTCTGAAAGGTCGACAGAAGGGCTGGCCACTTTCCATTGGTCACTCCAACCCCTGATGAGGGAAGGAAATGCCCTCTTGCCTTCTGTCAAAGGGCAGTACCTGAGGACACCGCCAACTCCCAGACTCCTCACTGATCATAAGGAAGCGAGCCAACTGAGCTGTGTCAACGTGTAACATGCAATTCCCCTTTCTGGGGACCTTCAGCATATCAAGAGAATATTAAAAACCCACAATTACAATAGAGGCCCAAAGGTAGCCTTGGACAGGATGAGGAAACCAAATACAAACTTCCTACTCATGACATCCTTAAGTAGCTCAACTGAGAACCTCAGGCACCAAGCAAACAAATGGTTGGGAAACGCTCATTGGCTGGTTAATGGGCATACATGCTTCCTTAACTGTGTCTCTGCTCTCTTCTGTTTTTATGCATCCATACTCATTTTTTATGATGACTGAAGAATGAGATAGCTGACACTAAAACAACAGTACCACCTTACTGATTGGTCCGCAAATCCGTGAGAAAGAACTCTCTCTTTTTGCCCTATACTCTTGCATTGAGAGAAAAACAAATTGGAAATTACTAGCTTGTCAGAAAAAGCACAACAAAAGGCAAAATACAGAATAAAGACCAAACTCATCTCCGACTCCTAATTACTGAAGGACAGTGACACCGAGTTCACTACTCATTCCCCACTCTCTGTATATAAAGTTTCCTTCACTTTATTGCTCTACTAATCAGTTTTTACCCCAGCCAATGATATTCTTAAATTATAGATATGGTCAACATTTAGTGGGCCTATCTGTTGAAGAAAATATGAAAAATGTGTAGTTAGTGATGGCTACTAATGAATATGTATAGACTGCCCAAAGTGATAATTTTGCCAAGTCTGTTGATTATCAGAAATGATTTTTTCTTTAATCAACAATATGCTATCTAA
This sequence comes from Pan paniscus, assembly GCF_029289425.2. Lineage (NCBI taxonomy): Eukaryota > Metazoa > Chordata > Mammalia > Primates > Hominidae > Pan > Pan paniscus. The sequence goes on from NC_073254.2 coordinate 28,463,774, forward strand.
TAAATTGATTCTATTTACTTTCCTCATCTCCAGGGCAGTGATCTCTCTCACCTCCTTTAAATAGTCATGCGCCCCACAACTACCTTTCAGCCCAGGACAGAGGGGCACACACGACAGTGGTCTATGAGACTATAATACATATTTTTACTCTACCTTTTCTACATTTAGATGCGCAAATACCATTGTGTTCAGATTGCCTCTAGTATTCAGTACGGTAACATGCTGTTCAGGTTTGTAGCCTAGGAGCACTAGCCTCTACCTGATAGTCTAGGTGTGTAGTAGGCTGTAGCATCCAGGTTTGTGTAAGCACACTCTACAATATTCACACAAGGAAGAAGTCGCCTAATGACTCATTTCTCAGTAGGCGACTGTCCTGAAGAGATGCATGACTCTAATTAAATGCTACCTTCTCAATGAAATCGATTCTGATCACCCTATTTAAATTCACAACTGGAGACCCATTCCACTTCCCAAGCCTTATCCTATTTTTCTATACCAGGCATCGAATTATGAATATATAAAAATTATTTGTATATATAAATTATATATACATCAATTATGCATACGTATATCCACACACACATATTTACTGCGTCTGCTCTGCTAGAATTAAGCTTCAGAGGGAAGATTTTGTGGACTGATATATCTCACACATCTAGAAAAGGGACAGGGCAGACGCTAGGACTCCACGAATTAATGATTCCATCAGAATTTGAAATCAAACTGTAAAGCAATCCCTTCATTTCCCAGAGCTTTGCTCCTCAAACATACACACCCCTTCCCCTTGAACGCCCAACAGGCTGGGCGCTGCCAAACAGAACTCCCGGAAGGCGGCGCCCAAAAGCAGACCCTAGGAGTGGGCGGGCACCACCTCCCCACCCCAGCACGCACCTCCCTCCAACTTTAGCGCCCGGGATTCCCAGGAATTCGTCTCTTCTGGGCTAAGCCCCGCCACCGCGGCCGAGCAGGGCGGGCCCGGACCTTCGACCCACGCTCCGGGCAGATGCCGGTGGCCTTGGAGGACCCGCCCTCCGGCCTGCCGGGCCTTTCCTCGGGGAGGCTGTAGCTGAGATCCCCGCCCCGCCGTTCAACCCCGCGAGACGAGCCCCCTCTCCTCTCCCGCCCGGGCCTCACCTCTTCTGCAGGAAACGAGTGCAGGGGCCGGGCCGTGGTACTGGGGAAGGGCGCCGGCGGCAGCGGCGACGCCCGGTGAGCACCTCCACGCGCCGCTGCGCCCGGCCGGGGGTGCGGCATACCCGAGGCGCGAGCGCTCCCAGTCCCCGAGCTGCCGGCGCGGGGCTGCGGCGGCCAAGCGCGGGGAGGGCACTAGCAGGAGGAGGAGCAGCGGTGAGGCACGTGACACGCCGCCCCGGGCCGCCGGGGCGCGAGGGCGCAGCGCCCCCAGACCGTCGGACAGCGCAGAGAGGCAGCGGCGTGCTGAGGTTTCGCTGCCGCCCGGTCTTCCGCTGAGGCCCACGGGCAAGAAGAGAAGCCGCCGGCGGCCGGGCAGGCGCTGGGTCCTCTGGCCGCCGACCGAGCCGCAGTCCATCCCCGAGCCGTTCACTGGCCCGGGCGCGCGCTCATGCCTCTCGCTCTTGGCGCCGGTCACGCGCGGTCCAGGCCCAGAGTCCGACAGCGGGAGCGAGAGTGGGCGACAGCGCAGGACCGCCCTTTCCTGCCGGGCGCGCGGGCGGGGCTCGGGACGCGCGCCGGGGGTGGGGTGGGGCGGGGCGGCAGGAGCCCGCCGTGGCGCTCCGAGATGCGGGGACGAGACGGGATGGCTAGTCTCGGGGTGCCGCGGGGACCGTGCGAGCCCCCACCCCATTCGCTAGGCGACGGCGGCGACCGGGAGGAGCCTGCGGGCACTCCGGAACTGGAAGGAGCTTGTTGCTGTCACGATTTGCATATTCACTGCGCTGCTGTCCTTAAAAAGGAATTACCCCGGTGCCCTTCAGAGTCCTGTGAAAAGTCCCAGACCGACAGGCTGCCCTAGATTTCACTGATTATCCTAAGTCCCCCAACATGTGGTTCTGGGGAGCATTTTAAGGAATTATTAGCAGGGCCCAGGGAAAGGCCCTCACATAATACATTCAAAACTAAATTTTCAGAGTTTTTGTTTCCAGATTAGAGCACCAAAAACATGGGAAGGTAGCAATCTGGGAACTTAAAACTTGGGGCATGAATGTTAAAATGAGACCTGTCGGGTATATTTGAAACTGGTAATGTTTAGTTTCGTGGACTTTTTGAAGGCCTGTTACACCATTCACAGATAACTGGTCCCTTATGTGAATTTGGAAGATGTTAGTTGAATGAATAAATGAAATGCATAAGGCACCAAGCTAGGAGATTTTATTAAAAATAAAAAACCGCAAAACAAATTGTTCTTATCCTCCAGAAGCTGTTTTCCTATACAGCCATATGTGTACACATACGTGATGGAAGAAGAATGTGTTATGAGCCATGAGAGATGTACAAAGTGCTGGGAATCGAGGAGCGTGCATATGGATGTGCAAGATAAGTGTCTATCAAAATTTGAAGAACTGAAAAATAGGATTCAAGTCATAGGTTGGTGCAAAAGTAGTTGCGGCTTTTGCCATTGCAAGTAATGGCAAAAACCGCAATTACTTTTGCACCAACCTAAGACAGTTTTGTAAAAGGAGTATACATTTATAAAATTGGTAGAAAAAGCAGTTTAGCAATGAGTATCAACAAAAATTTGTAAACTTTTCTCAAGTCACCTAACTAAAAATGGGGATAATGGGAATAATCCAAAATATTAAATATCTACTAGGTTTGACTATACAAACTTGTCATTTTTATGGGTCAAAATGCTTAATATTGGTAATTTCACATATGCACAAAAGATAGTCATTGTATCATAATTTGTGATTGTGAAAAAATGGGAAAATAGTGCACAACATTAGAGGAACGATTAAACTGTGGCACAAACTTTAATGTTAGTCCTTTGTAATTTTTAAAAATTGAGGTATAATTTGCATACAGTAAATTCCACAGACTTAGGTGACATTTAGCAGTTGATAAATGTCATTTAGCAACTTGATGACATTTAGCAGTTGTATATACCACCCAGTCAAGATCTAGAACATTTTCATTGCTCCAGAAAGTTATTTCGTGCCAGTTTTCCAGACAATCCACCACCACCCCAAGGCAACTATTTTCTCTCTTTTTTTTTTGAGACGGAGTCTTGCTCTGTCACCCAGGCTGGAGTGCAGTGGTGCAGTCTCAGCTCACTGTGTCCTCTGCCTCCCGGGTTCAAGCAATTCTCCTGCCTCAGCCTCCCGAGTAGCTGGGATTACAGGTGTCTGCCACCACGCCTGGCTAATTTTTGTATTTTTAGTAGAGACGGGGTTTCACCATATTGGCCAAGCTGGTCTTGAACTCCTCACCTTGTGATCTGCCCACCTTGGCCTCCCAACGTGCTAGGATTACAGGCGTGAGCCACCGCGCCCGGACAACTATTTTCAAATTTCAATGACCATAGATTAGTTTTGTCTTTTTTTGAACTTCTTGTAAATGGAGACCTACAATATGCATTGCCTTGTGTCTTTCTTCTGCTTTGCGTCTGACTTCAATATCAATGAGATTCATCCATGCTATTGTATCAGTAATTAGTTGCTTTTAATTGTTGAATAGTATTCCATTGTATGACCATACCACAAGCGGTCATCCATTCTATTAATGGCCATTTGCTTTGCTTATAGTTTTTGGCTATTATGCATAGGGCGTTATGAACATTCTTGTATAAGACCTTGTGTGGACATAATTTTTATCCCTGTTGGGGAAAGTATCTGGGTCAAATTGCTGAATCATATGGTAGCTTAACTTTAGACACTGCTGAATTGTTTTTCCAAAGCGACTGCACCCTTTCACACTCTTAGCAATAGATGAGCGTTTCGGTTGTTCCACATCCTTGCCAAATTTTGATATTTTCAGTCCTCATAAAATGGTACCTTATTGTGATTTTTAACATAACATTTCCCTGATGCCTAATGATGTTGACTAACTTTTCGTGTATTACTATTACCAGCCATATTGAATACAATAACATATGTAAAGCACTTAGCACAGTGCCTGGCCTATGATAGGAGTATAATGAATGTCAGTTCTAACTACAGGTTGGATAGCATCCACTTTTCCTTGGATGTGACACCTGTTGTTTTATTTTCCAAAGCATTCCCTTTCTTTTGGTCTCAGCACCCTAGTTTTCCATGGGCAGTGGCTCTTCTCCACTCTCAGTCCATGCGGTTTGGAGAGACTGATCGCTCCGCAGACCACAGGCATGGGCATGTCACCCAATCAAAGTTAATGAGCAGCCGGGCACAGTGGCTCACGCCTGTAATCCCAGCACTTTGGGAGGCCAAGGCGGGCGTATCACTTGAGGTCGGGAGTTCGAGACCAGTCTAGAGAAACCCTGTCTCTACTAAAAATACAAAATTAGCTGGGTGTGGTGGCACATGCCTGTAATCCCTGCTACTTGGGAGGCTGAGACAGGAGGACTGCTTGAACCCAGGAGGTGGAGGTTGCGGTGAGCTGAGATTGCACCATTGCACTCCAGCCTGGGCAACAAGAGTGAAATTCCATCTAAAAAAAAAAAAGCTTCAATTCTAGGATTCTTTTTTTGTTTGTTTATTTGAGATGGAGTCTCACTCTGTTGCCCAGGCTGGAGTGTGGTGGCTCAATCTTGGCTCATTGCAACCTCCACCTCCTGGGTTCAAGCGATTCTCCTGTCTCAGCCTCCCACGTAACTGGGATTACAAGCAAGCACCACCATGCCCAGCTAATTTTTGTATTTTTTAGTAGAGATGGGGTTTCACCATGTTGGCCAGGCTAGTCTCAAACTCCTGACCTCAAGTGACCTGCCTGCCTCAGCCTCCCAAATTGCTGGGATTACAGGTGTGAGCCACCACGCCTGGCCCAATTCTAGGGTTCTTAATAGGAACTATTGGGAAGAGGTCGTCTTATTTTATTGTGATGTCTAGGTATAGGATGATTTGAACCGTGAGCTCCTGGGGCTACCATGTGGCCTAAGACTAAAGCCCTTATGAAGAAAAGAAGACTGAGAAATGAAGAGACAGGTCCTTTTGAGTGTCTGATTCTAGCTTAGGCTGAAATTGGCATTTTATTTATGTAATCCAATAAGTTGCTTTTACTTAAACCAGCTGGGATAGGGCTTCTGATTCCTATCCCGGATACATTAGTGTACATTAGGATAATCTAGACATGTTGGACTTCTGTCTATGTATAGAGAGACTAGATACAGGAATCTAATGGCCAATGAAGAAGAAGAAGTATCAACTAATTAATGGATCAGGCAGGAGCCAGACAACCCCCATGTGAACCATGACAAAGTTGGACTTTATGACAAAGTTGGACTTTATGACAAAGTTGGATTGGTGAATATACTTGGATCTGGGGCCAAAGTGGGGCCGTCTTACTCTCTCTCCGTATCTAGACTTAGGGACCTCCCATGAGTAAAGCTGGATTCACAGAGCAGACTCTGACTTAGCCACCATCTGTGAGAAGTTTAGGTGGCCTTATATCTTCTAGGTGTCATCAGGAGAAAAGAGATGGAAGATGGCCAGAGCTATCCCTGAAAGATCTCCTGGGCCTGTTTTAGCAGGTAGTAACAGAAAGGTCAAGGGCTCATTGTCTCTGGTGCAAGCAGGTCAAAGAGAGAACAAAGGAGTTGGAACATTCCTGGATGTGACCTTTAGCATACTGATACTCTTACTAGTAAACACTGATGGGGGAATGTCAACTTCCTCTAATCAAACTACTATTCTCCGTAATTGAAGGGTGTTAAAGGGTGAAGAAAGGATTCTCCTTCTGGGTAAAGTGGAATAAGCACACTCCACCCTGTCTTTCCCCCTGAATGCAGCCATAAAAGCTGGACAGAATGCACAGAGCCACTATTTGAGGACTCTGAAAAGTAAATAATAGCAGGCACATCAGTGAAGAAGACAAAAATCAAAGTACCACTGAACTGATGTTTAGTTCAGTATTTTTTCCAATGTATGAGCTCGCCTAGCTTGAACTGTCAACCCAGGGTTCTATTACTAGCAAAAATATCCTTCAGTAATGAAGTGATGAAATAAAGCATCCTCAGATGAAGGAAAACTAAGAGGAGTTGTTTTTAGTAAGCTTGCACTAAAAGAATTGCTAAAGGAAATTCACCATATAGTAGGGAAATGATACCAAAAGGAAACTTGGAGCATTAGGAATAAAGGAAGAGCAACAGAAATGGCAAATACCAAGATAAGTATAATATTCTTCTCCTCTTTAGTTCTTTAAAATATGTTAAATGATAGAAAGCAAAAATTCAAACAATGGTGAAGTTTTTAATGTTTATAGATGTGGTATATAATAACTACAAAATAAAAGGGCAAGGATAAAGAGACCTATATGGTAGTGAAGTTTTCATATTGCACTTACAGTGGTAAAATACTGATTCTAAGTAGAGTTAGAAAAAGTTAAACATGTCTACTGTAATCCCTAGAGCAATCCATAAAGATACTGTACAAAGAGATACAGGTTGGGCACAGAGGCTCATGCCTGTAATCCCAATACTTTGGGAGGCTGAGGTGGGAGGATGGCTTGAGGTCAGGAATTCAAGACTAGCCTAGGAAACATAGTGAGACCCCACCTCTACAGAAAAAAAAAAAAAAGAAAGCCAGACATGGTGGTGAATGCTTATAGTCCTAGCTACTCAGGGGGCTGAGGTGGGAGAATCACTTGAGCCCAAGAGTTTGAGGCTGCAGTGAGCTATGATCAAGTCAAAACACATAATAGATAAAATGTAATATTAAAAAATGTTCAAGTAACCCAAAAGGAGATAGGAAAGGAGAAATAGAAGAACAAAAAACAGAGATAAAAACTAAAAGCAAACAATAAAATATTAGGCATCAATCTAAACATATCAATAATTACATTAAGTGTAAATGGTCTAAATCAGTGGTTGAGGAATGTTTTTAAAAAGCCATATAGTAAATATTCGGCTTTGTGAACCACAAGCAATCTCTTTTACATATTGTTCTGTTTCAAAAACAGGTGGTGGGTTGGATTTGGCCCATGGGCCATAGTTGGCCAACCTTTGGTCTCAACATGCCAATTAAAACAGAGAGAATGTCAGAATGGATTAAAAAAAGAAGAAAGCACAGCCTAGTTATATACTGCCTACAAGACACTCACATCAGTTATAATAATATACGTAGGTCAAAAGTCAAGGATGAGGAAACGAGGATGCTCCTCAGGAGGTGAAAGTCTTGATAAAAGTTTTTTCTAATGTGTACTAAGATGGGAAATTGAGAGAAGTAGAAGGGATTCTCCCTGATCCTTTCTCTTCCCTTCTATGAAAGTCAGACGCCTGATAACATCTGCATTTAAGAACATAGCCCTGAAGCTGGAAGTAAAGAATGCCTCTCAGTTTTATCAGTAACCTTCACCAAACCTGAGCTCTTTATGCCACAATAAAGGCCATTAGGCACTCATTCTGAGCCTACTTACTCTTATTTTACACATAGTTAACTATGTTAGCCACTCCGCCAGTGTCATGAGATGAGAAAAAAGATAGAAGGGAGGAAAAATCAGAAACTAATGTGTAAAGTAGAGTAAGAAAGGTGTGTGACAATACAATTGCCACTGGACCATATAATGGTAACCAAGAGGACCTAAGGAAGGTCAAGATATAACTAACTTCTCCTGTTTAAGCATTTCATTTGGTACAAATCTTACTTAAAGGAGAACTTTCTTTTCAATCTGTGGGTTCCATTTTTCTTTTAGAGAATGTTTTCTTTATATATATATTTACGTATAATATATAATATTATTATATTATATATAAAAATATATTTTAATAGAGTTGGGGGTCTTTCTATGTTGCCCTGACTTGTCTTGAACTCCTGAGCTCAAGGAATGTACCCACCCTGGCCTCCCAAAGTGCTGGGATTACAGGTGTGAGCCACTGTGTCTGGCTTTGTTTTCACATATTTTTGATAATTTTTCTGTTGCTTTGTTGAATTTTTACTTCAAGGGACAATTATCTATATATTGGGTCACTTTTTTAAAATGATGTCTTTCATTTTCTTTAATCTAGAGCAATCTTTAAGTTATTTTCTGGGAAGGGTGGGGAGGGAGGTTTTATGACGATGACATTTTTGAGAAGTCCAGACAAGTTGTCTTGTGAAATGTCCCACAATTCAAATTTGTCCAATTATTTGCTTATGATTAGATTCAGATTACCCATTTTTTGCAAGAACAGCTAGTGTGTAGTGTTCAGTTCATCACATTGGGATGCATACTGCCTCAGGCTTTCCCATCATTCATTGCACTAAATTTGAGCACTTGGCTAAGGTAAGTGTTCAGCAGATTTCTCCATTGGACCTGGGTCACTTTTATTTTCCATATCTATTCATTTTTCTTAAACAACTTTTTGGGTTTTATTTCCTTATGCTCACTTTATTTGTCTCAAGACTTTCCTTCTTGGGAATAATTTAATTTTTTGCTATATCAATTTTGTTCCTTACTGATAAGCAGTGCTGCTCCTGATATTTGTAGGAATAAGAGCAAGAAAATAAATGCAGGCCCATCCTCCATATATCTAAATATTTAGAAGTTATAAACCAAACTAAGAAATTATTAAATTAAAAAATATGCTCTATCCTTCTTCTTTGACAAATATAGTTTCATACTAACAAAATAGACAATATGTGTAAAAGCCATGGTTTTTACATGACTGAAATTTGACAAAATATTAAAGGTGATGCATGTAATTATAATTGGGCATATTTGAGTGTTCTGTTCATGGGCCAGCAATGGTTAGATGTGTACTAAAGTAAAAACTTTTATAGTTCATATGCTTTCTGTCTATTCATAACATTAATTTTTCTTTCATTTTAGCAAAATCACTCATTATGTTGGTATAATGAAGATTTTCATATAATTTGTTTTTTAAGAACTTTTTTACATTTTCTTTTTTTTTTTTTTTTTTGAGACTGAGTTTCGCTCTGTTACCCAGGCTGGAATGCAGTGGCACAATCCTGGCTCACTGCAAGCTCCGCCTCCCGGGTTCACGCCATTCTCCTGCCTCAGCCTCCCAAGTAGCAGGGACTATAGGCGCCTGCCACCACGCCTGGCTAATGTTTTGTATTTTTAGTAGAGATGGGGTTTCACTGTGTTGGCCAGGATGGTCTCGATCTCCTGACCTCGTAATCTGCCCGCATAGGCCTCCCAAAGTGCTGGGATTACAGGTGTGAGCCACCGCGTCCAGCCGTTTTTCACATTTTCACGTAATTAAAAAATATATATATAGAAGAGGCTGGGCACAGTGGCTCATGCCTGTAATCCCAGCACTTTGGGAGGCCAAGGCAGGAGGATCATGAGGTCAGGAGGTCAAGACCATCCTGGCCAACATGGTGAAACCCCATCTCTACTACAAATACAAAAAATTAGCTGGGTGTGGTGGCATGTGCCTGTAATCCAGCTACTCAGGAGGCTGAGGTAGGAGAATCACTCAAACTAGAGGTTGCAGTGAGCCGTGCGCCACTGCACTCTTAAGCCTGGCGACAGAGCGAGACACCGTCTCAAAAAAAAAATTATATCTATATATATGATTAAAAATTTAAAAAGAACAAAATTTGAATAATTTTCATCAAAAACGAAAAGGATGTAAAAATTTAAATTTTTAAATTGTTTTAATGATTTTTATATTTTTCTTCTAAAATTGAAATTTAAAAACTTTTTTTTTTTTAAGAGACAGTGTCTTCCTCTGTCAACCAGTCTGGAATGCAGTGGCACAATCATAGCTTACTGCAGCCTTGAGCTCCTGGGTTCAAGCAGTTCTCCCATGTCAGCCTCCCAAGTAGCTGGGACTATACAGGCACATACCACCATACCAGGCTAATTTTTTGAATTTTTTTGTAGAGAAGGGTCTCTTGATCTCTCAGCCTCAAACAATCCTCCCACCTAAGCCTCCCAAAGCACTGGGATGACAGGTGTGAGCCACTGCACCCTGCCTGAAATTTCTCTATCAAAAGACAAAACAGGCTGGGTGCAGTGACTCATGCCTATAATCCCAGCACTTTGGGAGGGCAAGGCAGGCAGATCACCTGATGGGTCAGGAGTTTGAGACCAGCCTGCCCAAGATGGTGAAACCCTGTCTCCACTAAAAGTACAAAAATTAGCCAGATATGGTGGTGGGCTCCTGTAATCTCAGCTACTTGGGAGGCAGAGGCAGGAGAATGGCTTGAACCCGGGAGGTGGAGGTTGCAGTGAGCTGAGATTGTGCCACTGCACTCCAGCCTGGGCAACAGAGTCACTCTGTCGCAAATAAAAATAAAAATAAAAATAAATAATAATTACATTGAACAAAAATCAAAATTACATAAAGTTGATATTTTATTTAGTATTTTAAAAGTTTAATACAGTAATAGTAAAAGATTTTTACATTGTAAAACTGTTTGTAGTGTTAATGTTCAAAGTCCACATAGTTACCAACGTAAATAATTGGAACTACACTTCACATAAGTTATTTCTTGTCTGTATGTACATACACCTTTAAGAATAATATGTAATATGAGTTGTTTAATGTTGCAAAATGCTCCTCAGATGCCATGTGTAACAGTTGTGAATATGCTCTAATATTTTAGTACCTTCAAAACCAATGAATTAGATACAAAAAGACATGAGAGAATGAATGCTTGGCCTTCTGGGAAATGATACTTTCTTCAGTAAGAATCTATGGGATTCATGCTGAGACTATGTATCTGACAAGCAAGTGAATTGGTCTATTATCCTCCTTAAATTCTTCAGCTCAAATCTTTCTCATTCTCCTGAGCAGTGTCCATCTCTGATATTGGCAAAGGCGCAAAAACCTTCATGGCGTTTGGCATTCTTCGGTACATCAGAAGAAACCTTTCCTTGGGGCCTGAGGGGTGTGAATTATGAGAGTAGGTTTAGGGTTGTGGGTTTTGCTGTGCCAGCACAGAACATCAGAGATGCCCACGTGTTCTTTAATAAATTTATCTTCCTGGTCTTTGTGATATCCTTGGTCCTCTAAAGAGCAGGGCCCAGAGCCTGGGTCTCTTTTATCTGTGTGTAATGTCATATATAAGAAGCAGAATCTATGAGTTATGGTGAGTATTCTTTTAGTCTTTAATCTGTTTACTTAGAATTGTAAGTTTCTCTTTTCCTGTTGTTGTTTTGTATTTCATCTTGTCTTTAAGTTCTTATTTATAGAATTCATATTTTTTTAGTTGCTTTATAGAGAAGCCGTTATAGAGAATTTCCTTCTCTCCTTTGAGTTATATTTTCTTCAACACTGGGTTCCATATCTTTTTTTTCTTAGTCTGGTTGTTTCTTTGTCCTCCTTTTAAAAAAGTAATAGATTTTCATAATGCAGACAGTATTTGTTTTCATCTTCTTAATGTTTAATGTAGGGGAGTCTATCCAGACTTTCAATTTACTTGGGTGTAATTTCTCCTCAAATCCTTTCTCATTTTTGTGCAAGACCCATTTGTTTTGCCCTCTGGACTGTGGCTGGAGGGCATAGTTCTAGTGCTCTGTCAGCTTTTCTGTATCTATGCATTGGTGGGGAAAAGGTAGCTGTAATTTCCAGTATCCTTTCTTTTTTTTTTTTTTTTTTTTTTTTTTGAGATGGAGTCTTGCCCTGTTGCCCAGGCTAGAATGTAATGGCGCAATCTCGGCTCACTGCAACCTCCGCCTCCTGGGTTCAAGCGATTCTCCTGCATCAGCCTCCCAAGTAGCTGGGATTACAGGGGTGCACCACCACGCATGGCTAATTTTTCGTATCTTTAGTAGAGACGGGATTTCACAATATTGGCCAGGCTGGTCTCAAACTCCTGACCTTGTGATCTGCCTGCCTTGGCCTCCCAAAGTGCTGGGATTACAGGCGTGAGCCACTGCACCCGGCCTCCAGTATCCTTTCTTAGAGAAACTGGGCTCTAATACCTTTTTGAGGTTTTAATAAGTATCTTGTGTCAGACTTTCCTTTTCTATGATGGGTTGGATGTGAAGGGGGAGGATATGGAGGGGTAATTATATTCCCATTGGAAGCACAGATTTCCCTGGAGTGTGTATTTCTATTTCAGAGATTCAAAGCTGGCTGCTTAATCTCCCATCTCTTCTGTCTTCTTCCTACCAACAGATCAAAAATGACATTTTGAAAATTAGTCTTGCATCAATAACCAGGATGTTTTGAAATGGAAGAAATTGGACACAGGGAGACCAAAGAAGCTACTGTTACGGTAATGCACGTGAGAAATGAATTAGGTGAAAACATTGTATATGAAGAGAAAAAGATGAACTCTCATAATTTGGAGAAGAAAAAACCCCATAAACTTACAGTGACAGAAGAGACGTCCATAACAAAGGATTGGGAATAGATAACATTTATTTAACCTTAGGGACTGAAGGATTCATAATGCTATCTGTGGCATGCTGAAAACGGTATTGATTCTTCTGAATGTGCAGAGAAAGATGACCTCAGTTTGGGCATCACATAACTTTTTTAAAAGTGAAAAAGGAAGCAAATAATACTGTATATTTTATACACTATATCTTAATTTGAGATATATATGTATGTATATTTAATTTAGAACCATATATTAAAATTTTTGCAGTGATTATTTCTGAAAGGTGGTTTATGGATGGATTAAATTTCTTTCTTTGTACTTTTCTGTATTTTTCAGCTTTTCTACAAACGACCATAGTAGAAAATAATAGAGAAGCTGCAAAAAAGGGAGAAAATTTTTATAATAGAGAAAAAGTTGCAAAAAAGGGGAGACACCCAAGTTTATAGTACTATATTTTAGGCAAATTGCCATGAAAAATTGTTAAACTTAAAAAAAAAAACTTAAAGAGGTAAGGTTTGGTGTTATTGAGCACTTCAAATGTGGCTAGCTCAAACTGAGATAGCTGTAAGTATAAATTACCAAATGGATTGCAAAGTCTTAGTGCAAAAAGAGAATATGAAATATCTCATGTATTTTTAAACATTCGTTACATGATAAAAAAAATTTTGTTAGATTAAATAAACTATATTATTTTCTTAGTCCATTTTGTGCTGCTATAACAGAATGTCTAACACTGGTTAGTTTATAAAGAACAGAGCTTTATTTCTTACAATTCTGGAGGCTGGAGTCCAAGGTCAAGGGGTGGCATCTGGTGATGGCCTTCTTGCTTCATCATCCCATGGCAGAAGGCAGGAGAGCAAGAGAATGTGTGGGAGAGAAATAGAGGGCCAAACTCATTTTTCTAACAAGCCCTCTCTTGAGATAACTAACTTACTCCCTCAATAACAACATTAATCCACTCACAAGGGCAGAGCCTTCATGACCTAATCACCACTTATTAGGCTGTACCCCCAACATTGCTGCATTGGGGATAAAGTTTCTGATACATAAACTTTGGGGAACATATTCAAATCATAGGAATTATTAAAAGTAATTTTATGTATTTCTTTTTACTTTTTAAAATGTACCTACCAGAAAGTTTACAATTAAACATATGGCTGATGTTTGTGGCTATATATGTATTGGACAGTGCTGGTCTAGAATATCATCCAATTTTTAATAAACCCCTGAAACCCAAGTGACTTTAAGTGCTTTACCTTTCCCCTAACATCCTCTTCAGTATTATCCAATAAAAAGGCTTTATCCTCCGTCCTAAGTGATCTCGTTCCTCTTCCTGTACCTCCAAAGGTTCTAGTGACTCGATGTATTTGGGGAAAATACAGAATCTATCTACAACACAGGTGGGTTTGCAGCTGGAACCTGTCATCTCATCCCCGTGTAGATTTTTGAAAGTACTGCCACTGATTATTATTATTGTTTTTTTGAGACAGAGTCTTGCTCTGTCACCTAGGCTGGAGTGCAATGGTGCGATCTCGGCTCACTGCAACCTCTGCCTCCTGGGTTGAAGTGACTCTCTGCCTCAGCCTCCTGAGTAGCTGGGATTACAGGCATGCACCACCATGCCTGGTTAATTTTTGTATTTTTTAGTAGAAACAGGGTTTCACCGTGTTGGCCAAGCTGGTCTCGAACTCCTGACCTCAAGTGATGCACCCACGTCAGCCTCCCAAAGTGCTGGGATTATAGGTGTGAGCCACCACACCTGGCCTACTGCCATGTTTTACTCCTTCTCCAAAACAATGCTAATGCAAGGCTATTTCAATTAACAGATGTTTCTGAAGTTTCAGGGAGTAATTATAGCATATGCAGAAAACTGCTTCAGATTGTGTATTACTCCTCGCTCTTCTTGTACCTTTTCCTGCCATTCCCCACTAGAGGGGATTTCTCACTGCTTCAAGAGGAAGTGCCCTTCCTCCCCTCCCTCCTTTCTTCCAGAGTCCACTTCCCTTCTCAGAGCACCAGCTGACAACTCCAGAATTTCTTGAGACCTTATTATGTGGAGCATTTTGGCCAAATATTTTTCATGTAGCCTCTGCCTAGGCTACCTTGCACTTCAAAGCCAAATAGGCCCCTTTTGGTGCTTTCCAAAAGGCTACCCTGCTCAAATTCCCATGAGCTCTTTACAATAACACCATTTTATTTGGTTACGCTAGTTTTGTTTATACACAGGTGGTGTAAGTATCATTATGAGCCAAGCTCTGTTGTATTGACAGTTCTCAGGTAACAGAAAGGCTTCAGGCATGGAATGCTGTCTGTCCTCCAAAAATTAAGATCAAATGGCTGGTGTTATTTGCAGATCAATACAGTGCTTATGAGCATGACACTCTCTGACGCTTACTGGGTGACCTTAGGTGAGTTTCCTTGTCTCTCTCATTGAATTATCCCATGCTTAAGAAGAACTCTGTCATAATAATAATAATAGTAATACCATCTATCTCTTAGGTGAGGATTAAAATGAGATCATGGCCAGGCGTGGTGGCTCACACCTGTAATACCAGCTCTTTGAGAGGCCAAGGCAGGCAGATTACAAGGTCAGGAGATCAAGACCATCCTGACTAACACAGTGAAACCTCGTTTCTACTAAAAATACAAAAAATTAGCCAGGTGTGGTGGCAGGCACCTGTAGTCCCAGCTACTTGGGAGGCTGAGACAGGAGAATGGCATGAACCCGGGAGGCGGAGCTTGCTGTGAGCTGAGATTGTGCCACTGCACTCCAGCCTGGGTGAGAGAGTGAGACTCCGTCTCAAAAAATATATAATAATAATAATAAAATAAAATAAAATGAGATAATGAATCATCAGCATTTATTACTGTGCTTGATCTGTAGTATGAGCTCAATAAATAGTACCTATGTTGGTTATTAATATTATACATAACTCCAAGGAGTCCTAGGTAATAAGAAATTTATACCTCCACAGGGTATCATATCTCTTAGAAATGCTTTTGGTTGCAAATAACAGAAAACTTGACCTTTGGTAGCTCAAACAATTAGGGATTTATTTAATTTTACAGAACATTATTGGAAGTTGGCAATTCAGGGCTGATTCAGTGCTCAGCAATGTCATGAAAGACTGTGACTTCTTCTGTCTTTCTGCTCTATCCTGCTCAGTGAGTGGTTTTCATTTTTAGGCCTGCTGGATTCATATTCACAAGATGGCTGCTGCATCACAAGGCCCCACAACCACATTCCAGGCTGGAGGAAAAGAGAAAGGTGAAGTAGCCGAATCCTCACACTAAGACTTTGCCATTTATTTCAGGAAGGGATGGCCTTCCCAGGGCCTTTTGCTCACATCTCATTGGTTGGAACTGTGTCATTAACCAGCCTCAGGTGTAAGAAAGGCTGGAAAGTCACGTTTGGCCTCTCTGCTTCAACAGAAAAGGAAAACAAAGCAAAAGTAGGGAAATGGGTATTGATCAAACCTGTAACATCAGTTAGAAGGAGGCAGTATAATTTCGCATGCCGAGAGGGCCAGCTTCTAAGCAAGTAGCATCATTTCCCCTATTGGGGGAACACGCCTCCAACATTTCAATGTAGGTTCTTTCTATTTTCCATAAGTGTCAGCCAGCTGAGACATAAAGAGAGACAATAAAAAGAGAGGAATTTTACAGCTGGGCCGCCAGGGGCGACATCACATATTGGTAGGAGCATGATGCCTGCCTGAGTCTCAGACCAGCAAGGTTTTATTAAGGGTTTCAAAAGGGGAGGGGGTTTAAGAACAGGGAGTATGTACAAAGATCACATGCTTCAAAGGACAAAAAGCAGAACAACTGATAAGGGTCTAACAAAGATCACGTGCTTCTGAGGGAACAGGACAAAGGGCAAAAGCAGAACCACTGATAAGGGTCCAACAAAGATCACAAGGCAAAGGGCAAAGCAGAACCACCGATAAGGGTCTATGTTCAGCGGTGCACATATTGTCTTGAAAAACATCTTAAACAACAGAAAACAGGGTTCGAGAGCAGAGAACCGGTCTGACCACAAATTTACCAAAGCGGAGTTTTCCCAACCCTAGTATGCCTGAGGGTTCTGCAGGAGACCAGGGCGTATCTCAGTCCTTATCTCAACTGCCCAAGACAGACATTCCCAGAGCGGCCGTTTATAGACCTCCCCCCAGGAACGCATTCCTTTCCCAGGGTATTAATATTAACATTCCTTGCTAGGAAAAGAATTTAGCAATATCTCTCCTACTTGCATGTCCATTTATAGGCTTTCTGAAAGAAGAAAAATATGGCTCTTTTTGCCTGACCCTGCAGGCAGTCAGACCTTACGGTTGTCTTTGTTTGTTCCATAAAAATCGCTGCTATTCTGTTCTTTTTCAACGTGCACTGATTTCATATTGTTCAAACATGCATGTTTTACAATCAATTTGTACAGTTAACACAATTATCACAGTGGTTCTGAGGTGACATACAACCTCAGCTTACTAAGATAACAGGATTAAGAGATTAAAGTAAAGACAGGCATAAGAAATTATAAAAGTATTATTTGGGAACTGATAAATGTCCATATTAAGATGAAATCTTCACAATTTATGTTCCTCTGCTGCGGCTTCAGCCGGTCCCTCCGTTTGGGGTCCCTGACTTCCTGCAACTTTCCCCACCCTAGGAACGTAAGGACTAGAGCTGCAACATATGGGAACATATGTAAGTGTTCTGCTTCCAGCCAGGCCCTTGAGAGGGGAAAAGGCACTCTGCCCCTTTTTGCTTTTCACTATCACTTATCAAGGGACTGTTATGTAACTAGGACTGAACAGCTGAATAACATTGATGCAGTCATTGTCTTCAAAGGTGGAGGAACATATGCTTGTCAAACTGTGTATTACATCCATAGAGATATGCATGTGATGCTGTGGGAAAATACAGAAGAGGGGGCCTCTGGCTCAGATTGGGAAATCAGGGAAGGCTGCCCAAAGGAGGTGACACTGGAGCTATGTTTGCAAAGATGGCAAAGATCTGGGATGGTAAACAAGGGAGTGGAAAAATATTACAAGTAGAGGTAACATGTGCAAAGACCCGGAAGTTAGGAGACCATGCAGATGATTCAAAGAATTCTGAAAAGTTTATTAGGACTGGAGCTTAGGGTTTATGTTGGGGTCTAATGAGAAAGAGGACTAGAAAAATAGGCTGAAGCAGGCTTGAGGGTGCCTTGTTTGCCAAACCAAGAAATGTATTTGGCACCAAATGTATATGGCAGGACTTCAAGTCAGGGAACAATGTGATTAAACTCACATTTAAAATTACTTTAGTGGGCAATGTAAAAGCTAGACCAGAGTAAGGGAAGATGAGATCAGAGGCAGAGTGATTAGAAGGTAATTGGGAGAACTGGGGAGGAAGGCTGAGCATCTGAACCATCGTGGTGTTGGAGGCTGTCGCATCTAGAGGAGATTTGGGAGATGCTGAAGAGGTCAAATCAATAGGACTTGATAAGTGATTGGATATACATGTTCATGAGAATTCAGGGATGACACCATGTTTCTGGCTCAGGCAACTGGGTTGATGTGCTGCCTCGTGATATCAAAGGGATTACTGAAGAAGAACAAAGTAATTTTTGAGGAAGTATTGACTTTGGGCAAGTTGAGTTTGAAGTGCTTGTAGAATGTGTAAATGAGTATGTCTGGTAGGCAGCTTGGAGATACAAGTCAGGAGAGTGGTCTGGCAGGAGATACGGATTTACCATCTGCAAAGAGACGATGGTTGAAGTCTCTGAAATGAGTATGCACACCACACCCCACCCCCAGGGGAATTGTTTCAGAGTCATCACAACCTCAAAGCCTCCCTTCCCCTCCCCTCCCCTCCCCTCCCCTCCCCTTCCCTTCCTCTCCTTTCCTTTCTTTTTTTTCTTCTCTTTTCTTTGAGATGGAGTCTTTCTGTGTTCCCCAGCCTGGAGTGCAGTTGTGTGATCTCAGCTCACTGCAACCTCTGCCACCCGGGTTCAAGCAATTCTCTGCCTCAGCCTCCCAAGTAGCTGGGACACAGGCACCCGCCACAGCGCCTGGCTAATTTTTGTATTTTTTGTAGAGACGGGTTTTTGCTATGTTGGCCAGGTTGGTCTCAAACTCCTGACTTCAAGTGATCCACCCCCATCGGCCACCCAAAGTGCTGGGATTACAGGCATGAGCCATGGCATCTGGCCAAAGCCAGCTTTTTGAGGCATCACTTATCAAGAAATATTTAAGGAAATGAATGTGTTAATTATGTCTTAATAAAACAACCATAAAGTTAATCTATATGAATGGTACCAATCAAATTAGAAGAAAATTTACATTTTAAATAAGAGTAATTAAGAACTCAAAGTCACTCGGTGTGGTAGGCAGCCTCCAGGGTGGTTCTCAGTATTATTCTGCTTCTTGATATTCATGTCCCGTGCATGCTTCTCCATCTTCTAGGGACTGCCTGTGTGACTAATAGCATATGGCAGAAGTGAGAGTACATCACTTGGGTCATTTACTCTGTGGGAAGATAGCTGCCACGGCATGAGCAGCCCCTTGGAGAGGCCTACACAGTGAGGAACTGAGGCCTCCTCCTGACAGCCCTGTGAGTGCGCCATTTTGAAGGTAGAGCATCCGGCCCAGGCAGGCCTTGAGCTGACTGCAGCCCCTGCCAAAATCTGAACTGCAGCTTGGCCAGACATCCTGGCCAGAACCACCCAGTTAAAATGCCCCTGATAAGACTCAAACACTATGTCGGATAATAATGTTTACTGCTTTAAGCCACCAACCATGCAACTAAAGATAATTAATAAAAGAGGACATAATAATTTGTATAAAATAATTATGTCTTCTTTTCATGGAAATAAAATTCTTTATGATGATTTCAATACTTACTTGCATTAGTATTTTATTTTCTATAGAAACGATTCTAGATTTTACAACCTTTCTTTTGACATAGTAGACCTTAAGTAGGTTTTAAATTAATTTTAGTTTTGGGAAGCTATATTCTCCAGTGTGGAGAAATAATTTAAAGGCTCAGCATTCTTTTTTTTTGAGACGGAGTTTCACTCTTGTTGTCCAGGCTGGAGTGCAGTGGCGTGATCTTGGCTCATCACAACCTCCGCCTCCCAGGTTCAAGCAGTTCTGCTTCAGCCTCCCGAGTAGCTGGGATTACAGGTATGCACCACCACACCTGGCTAATTTTGTATTTTTAGTAGAGACAGGGGTTTCTCCATGTTGAGGCTGGTCTCGAACTCCTGACCTCAGGTGATCCGCCCACCTCCGCCTCCCAAAGTGCTGAGATTACAAGCGTATGCCACCGTGCCCGGCCTAGGCTCAGCATTCTTATATTAGAATTTATAGCATTTTAAAGTAATGTATAGTAACAAGCTGCTGAATTTTAATACACATTAAAATTTTGCAATTATTACAATTTCATAATTAAAATAAATTATTGCTATAAAATAATTAGCCTAGCATTAATTATTAATTTCTAATTTATTTCCATATAATAGTTATTACTTTGAATTATTCATGGTAAATACTATTAGTGGTTATATTATGATTGTAGATTTAAAATGTGAACTCAGCAATGCCGTCTGATACAATAAAATGACAAATGATATGAACTACAATATAAAATAGCAAATGTAACCAGCACACTAATATCAAAAAGCAATTTATTAGTAATTTTATGGCAATTGCTGATTAGCCCATCACTCATGAAAGGAGCAACTCATTTAGAAACTCAGGTTATTTTAGTTATTGCTAGATCAACAAGGTTTTCTTTTTAAAATAAGTTAAAGTGGCATTGTTTATATCTATCCTGTTAGAACAAGGCACTTTACTTCCATTTGCTGGAAAAATTTTATACTGGATGTACACATTCTTATCTTTGGAGGAAAAAAAGCCAAAAAAAGAAATCACCCACCAAACCCCATAAAGAAATAAAGACACTTCTGATGTGAATGGCAGGTGGTGATCTCATGAAATACACAACCTAAACGCATGTACATGGCCGACGTGAGTGTGCAGGCTGAGAAAAGGTAGCAGACTGGGATACACTGCCTTTTAATCTGAGGAAGAAATGAGAATGACCAGTGGGATGCTGCCAGAGTCCTCCAGAGTTGGAGTCTTGAGTATAACTCTCTGGGTTATTTTCCCTCCCTCCCTAAGGCAGCTACAAAATTAGAAGAATCTGCTAGCCTTGCTTTAACCAAATTCTTTAAGGGAATCACTTGAGTGTCTGCGATAAGAAAACACTGCACTGTAGACATCTTTGAGCTCAGGGTGCACCCAATGAGAAACAGCACTTTGAGGAGCTGAGCAGAGCACTTCGGGGTCAGCAGGTTTACTGTCATCTGCAGAGCTTGTAGCGGGCTTGAAGAAGTACCACATGCAGGCCCACCCGACAGCCAAGGAAGGGTCCTATTAGTTAAGAAAAGGTGCCCACTGATGCCAGCCACTTGGAGACACTTGGGTAAGTGGATGAGAGCATCCTGTGGGACCCTGTTACAGCCCTGCCCAGTGAGTTATTTGGGAAAGCAATTTGTGGGGATGAGTTCAGAGCTGGGGAGAAGGAGGAGAACATATTCTGAAGTATAATGAACAGGACTTCCCCTCTCCTTTTTGTCTTTTTTCTTTGGGGCATTTCTTGAAAGGAAATCCCCTAGGAAATGGAAACTTAGAATGCAGAGTTTGTGCAGCCCAAAGTGGAAACATCTTTTCCTGGAAAAAGTTTACCAAGCTAAACGACATTCAGGAGGTGATTTTCACACATATGAGGGTTTGGGTCTGGGGACTTGAGGGCTTGGCGTGGAAGAGCTTGGTGACATATACTCTCTTCGAATGAGTGAGCGTGTGTGATAGCAAAGACTTGGAACCAACCCAAATGCCCATCAATGATAGACTGAATAAAGAAAATATGGCACATGTACACTGTGGAATACTATGCAGCCATAAAAAGTATGACATTATGTCCTTTGCAGGGACATGGATAAAGCTGGAAGCCATCATTCTCAGCAAACTAACACAGGTACAGAAAACCAAACATCTCATGTTCTCACTCATAAGTGAGAGTTGAACAATGAGAACACATGGACACAGGGAGGGGAACATCACACACTGGGGCTGTCGGGGGTTGGGGGGCAAGGGGAGGGAGAGCTTTAGGACAAATACCTAATGCATGCAGGGCTTAAAACCTAGATGACGGGTTGATGGGTGCAGCAAACCACCATGGCACATGTATACCTATGTAACAAACCTGCACATTCTGTACATGTATCCCAGAACTTAAAGTAAAAAAAAAAAAAGAATGAATGAATGAGAACTGTTGAGTGAGCAACATAGTTACTTTAAAGCATTTGAATATATTTATCATAACATTGAGTGATACATGTGCAAAAATATAACCAAAATAGAACTTTTTGGTTACAACAGAATCAATTAATTAAGAAACAAAATTTGCAATAATCATACCACTGCTGATTCCTATAAATGTAATATATCTTAGGATTCACATAATCCAGTTCTAGGATTCAAAGAAAAAAAGAACACCACAAAAGTCACTGAAAATTGTTCCAAATGTTATTTTTATAGTTCCAAGACCAATGAGGAGGTTCCAAGACCAATGAGGAGGCTCCATTGCCCCTTCTTTCTACTTCTTTCAAATTCCTCAGTGTCCGCTGCGCCTCTGAGCCTCTTCTCACTCTCACTTCCCTCCTGAAACTCTCCCAGACACCATTCACTTCCAAGGTGCCTCTCTTTCTTTCTTATCTCCTTTTCTAGAACTTCCTTCCTCCTGGTCAAACCCTAATCTCCACTAAACTCCTTGGTAAAGAGTATCCTTCTTGCATGAGAATTTCCTGGTGAAAAAAATTATTCACCTCCTTATACAACAACAGAGTAATAAAAACTTAACATTCTTTACTTTAAAAAATGCCGTTGACTAATTTGATTATTTTGTTCAAAAATGTTTGTGTTGCAGCCATAAAAAAGAATGAGTTCATGTCCTTTGCAGAGACATGGATGAATCTGGAAACCATCATTCTCAGCAAACTAACACAGGAACAGAAAACCAAACACAGCATGTTCTCACTCATAAGTGGGAGTTGAACATTGAGAACACATGGACACAGGGAGGGGAACATCAAACACCCCGGCCTGTCGGGGGTTGGGGGCAAGGGGAGGGAGAGCATTAGGACAAACACCTAATGCATTCAGGGCTTAAAACCTAGATGATGGGTTGATGGGTGCAGGAAACCACCATGGCACTTGTATACCTATGTAACAAACCTGCACATTCTGCACATGTATCCCAGAACTTAAAGTAAAAAAAAAAAAAAAAAGAAGAAGAAGAAAGAAAGAAAGAAAAAGAATAAAAGAATGAATGAGTATGTGTGAATAGCTCCTACCCACAGAGAGCACTTCGAGGGAGAAATGCATGGGGGGACTCCTAGTGCAGGATGGCTGAGTTAAGTGAATTAGCAACATTCAATACCTAAGGGAAATTGGATGAAGGCTTGTGATTGGTTTAAGATTGATAGGAACATTTTCAGATCACTTTTGTCATTTTCCCTGTATATCCCAGCCCTGGAGGTATCAGGTGTTTGACAAAATTCAAGGGACTCATGGATTTGGAGCTAGACTTAATTGTGGTCCTTTGAAGGTAAGAATGATGTAGAGATTTGTGTATCAGATGGCTTTTGTGTACCCCCCTCATATCCTTTCAGGCTTGACTCTGATTGTAGTCAGGGCTGGAGCAAATTGTTCTGTGTGGGCTTTGACTCATTTCTTGCTGACAGCATCTTACCTCAAGCACCAACTGTATATACCTTTTATGTTCTGCCCCAGGTTTCTCCAATCAATGGTATGGGATGACAGTGAATGTTTGCTCTGCATGCATGAATGTGAAACCTACTAGATGGAAGGAGCGAGGCTTCTTGCATCACCATGCGGAAAGCTGCCTACTGAACAGTGCATGATTGGTCCATGACATGAGTGAGAAACACACCCCTCATATATGAGACCACCGAGATTTGGAGGTTATTTGTATACATATTAGCCTACCTTGACTAATACACCACTGTACAACTCCAGGGGGAGCCATGCACATAACTAGGATGTGAATGGTGGCCCTTCAGAGCTACACAGTACATAGCCTGCATGGCTGCACAGTAGCCCTACTTGCCTTTCCAAGAGAGAAGCCAGAAACACACTTTCCCAGTATCCCTTGCAATTGGATATGTGACCTAACCTCTGCCCTGCAAATATAGACATGTGCCAGAGTGAGGCTTTGGGAAACAATGTGAAGGCAAGCACCATTTTCCTGGTAATGATGATGGTGGAGGCATCGAGTTTCAGGGGAGGCAGTAAGAGCAGTTTTGGCATCTAATGCACAGCACCAGGTATGATCAGCAGGGCCTTTGCTGGTGTAGTGCTGTCATATGGTAGTACATTGGGCATTTTTCCTGGTTCTGTACTCTCCAAGCCTGATTGATTCTCCTGCAAATTCTGTGACTTACTTAAGTGTCTTTATTAAATTAAATTTCTGCTTAACTAGCTAAATTGCTGTACTATTTAGGATGTAGGTTCAACATCTAAAACCACAAACTCTACAGATAAGATTGAGATCTTTTCTCTCTCATGTAACCATACAAGGTTGATATGGTGGCTCCACAGTGTTGGCAAACCCACTGACTCACCAATCTTAGACAGTTGTCATTATCTGTCAACATGGGTCACCAACATTCTGGCATTCTACTCAGTCAGAAAAAGAAAGGGAAGATATGCCTCTTCCCTTTAAGAACATGACCTGGATGTTGAACACATCGCTTCCCCTTACATCCTCCATTGGCTAGAACATAGTTATATGGCCAAAGATAGTGCAAGAGCATCTGGGAAATGAAGTGTGAAAGTTGTCAGAATCAAAATGGAGTCACTAATGTTAAGAAAACTTTGACAAATAGAGCCAGAGAAGGTCATGAAGAGAAGATTCATAAATTAGCCGGGCGTGGTGGCACATGCCTGTAATCCCAGCTACTTGGGAGGCTGAGGCATGAGAATCACTTGAACCTGGGAGGCGGAGATTGCAGTAAGCCAAGATCACACCACCGCACTCCAGCCAGGGTGAGAGAGCAAGACCTGTCTCAAAAAGAAAAAAAAAAAAAGAAGAAAAAAGATCCTCACGCTTGTTCACCTGATAAGGAAAAAGACTACAAAAACCACAACCTTGGACAAAGGACTTTGCAACCTCATACAAAAAATACTTCTCCAAGGACATCTGCCCAGCAACTACCTGTCCAACCTCAGACTGGCATTACCCTTGCAATTGATCATTGTAGCCAAAGATAATATTTCAAAACAATTACATAATCTTCCTTATTATTTCTTTCTTTCTTTTTTTTTTTTTTTTTTGAGACAGAGTCTCGCTCTGTCACCCAGGCTGGAGTGCAGTGGCACGATCTTGGCTCACTGCAAGCTCCACCTCCTGAGTTCACGCCATTCTCCTGTCTCAGCCTCCCAAGTAGCTGGGACTACAGGCTCCCACCACCACGCCCAGCTAATTTTTTTGTATTTTTTTGTATAAAAGTAGAGACGGAGTTTCACCGTGTTAGCCAGGATAGTTTCGATCTCCTGACCTCATGATCCACCCACCTCGGCCTCCCAAAGTGCTGCGATTACAGGTGTGAGCCACCACACCTGGCCTTCCTTATCATTTTCTTTAAAAACCTTTGTCAGCTGGGCACAGTGACTCACACCTATAATCTCAGCACTTTGGGAGGCCTAGGTGGGCGGATCACCTGAGGTCAGGAGTTTGAGACAAGCCTGGCCAACATGGCGAAACCCCGTCTCTAATAAAAATACAAAAATTAGCCGGGCGTGATGGCAGGTGCCTGTAATACCAGCTACTCGGGAGGCTGAGGCAGGAGAATCCCTTGAACCCTGGAGGCGGAGGTTGCAGTGAGCTGAAACTGCATCTCTGCACTCCAGCCTGGGCAGCAGAGTGAGACTGTTTCAAAACAAACAACAAACAAACACCCATGTCTTCCTTTGCCTCCCTCAATATGCACATGGTTTACGATGGCATGCATAT
Organism: Pan paniscus; assembly: GCF_029289425.2. Lineage (NCBI taxonomy): Eukaryota > Metazoa > Chordata > Mammalia > Primates > Hominidae > Pan > Pan paniscus. The sequence continues at coordinate 28,489,243 of NC_073254.2, forward strand.
TCCCATTGCAATGCTCTATTCCCAGATAAACATCATTTCCTTTTAGAGCCTCACTCTGTTTGTTATTTAGGTTAACGTTACTTTCAATGTTCAGAAATCTTTGTTGGCTTCCAGAAATAGCATATGCAAAGGATCTGAGGTAAGGAAGAATATGAAATGCTGGGTAATGGCAAGTAGTTTGGTGTGACTGCAGCTTATGGTGGAGTGGGAGGCCTATTAGTGAAAGGTGAGGCCAGAGATGCAGCAGTGCCTATATGCCAAGATAAGGAGTTTAGACTTTATCATGGCGATGTTTTAGGCAAAGACAAGAGACGATTAGTTTGCATTTTAGAAAGGTCATTGTATTTGCATTTGCCTAAGTTCTTGCACAAAAGAGAAGCTGACTCTGGCTGATTAGGCAGAAATAGAGTTAATTAAAATACCATTGCATCATGGAATTATTAGGAACTTGGTCTGAAGTTCAGTTTCCAGGAACAGTGTCCCAAACCATGTGGCAGACCTGGTTTGATGAGAAAGCTGTCCTTCCACTGTCACTATTGTCATGGAGCATTAGTTGCTATAGTTTGCACTGCTGCCAGCAAGTCAGCACAACTGAAATTTCCACAAATTCCAGCCACTGCAGCCATTTCTGCACCTTAGGAATCCAAGTTTGCAGACACTGCTGCTTCTGAAGTCTGGATACCTTTACCACCAGCAAGGAGATGCTACGTGGATCCTCCTGCCTACCCTGGTCTACTGCTGAATCAGATTCTGATTTAGACGTCTGATTGGTGGAGCTTAGGTTACAAGGTGCCTGCGAAGAAGCCTTTTGGGTAGCATTTTCTGAGTTAACTCCCCAAACACAGAAAGGATGTTTCAAAGGTACCGGCTGGCTGAAAAACATGCTAAATGCCCAAGTCATAACTTTTTCATATGATCTGGCTTTCCAGAAATACACTGTCTGGACCCAGACATTTATCTTGGTCTTGGACAAGAGGGAGAAGGTAGCAATTCTTTTTGCTAAGTGCAGGTGTTACTTGTCTTTCCAGTTCCACATTTTAAGAAAACAATCACAAGTTTTAACTCAAATTTCATTGCCAGGCATTATGCCAGGTACTTTTATTACACTCCTCCTCAACCCTTTGCGCATCAACTCCCCACTATTAGACAGATGAGCAAACTGAGACTCAGAAAGTTTAAATGATTTAAAAAGGCCAGGGAACTTGGAAGTGAGGGAACCAGGATTCTAACCCAAGTTTCCTGACTTCAAGTCTTTTTCCATTATACTTTGTTGTGTATAAAACCCTAGAATTTTCTAAAATTAGAAAAAGATTTTAATAAGTTGTATGAACTTATTTATTTCCTTATTGCTGGTAAATGGGAACTCATGGATTTGGCTTATATAAAAACAATGTCTTTCTTTTTAAGTGAGCACAGGGAGCCTTCTACTCATTCCATGAGGTGTTTTTTTATGTTTTTTTTTTCCAGTTATTCCAGGGTCCCTGGAAACCTCTAGGTACCATCTTTTCTTAGAGCAGATATAAACCCACCTAGCATCCCTAGAGCTGACTAGGCCGTAACCCTCATGGCTGCTGTGGGTGATGGGCCTAACTCATGGTAACTCATGGTTGGTGATAACTGGGCCTTTTGGGAGGCACAATTGTGAATGCAAATTTGGGATTTAGTGCCAAACAGTCTCCCACCCTCAAATGTTCATACCCTTATACTTATGAAAGGGTATTAAAGGTTTATACCCTTATACTTATGAAAAATAAGCATGATATAGTAAGTTTCTTATGATAAAAACAATTTATTAATTGCTTATCATACTGACATTTTGGCCTTCCCAGCTTGTTACTCTTGACATAATTTTTTTTCTTTTTTTTTAAGTCAGTGTCTTGCTCTGTCATCCAGGCTGGAGTGCAGTGGCATGATCTTGGCTCACTGCAACCTCTGCTTCCGGGGCTCAAGCCGTCCTCCCACCCCAGCCTCCTAAGTAGCTGGGACTGCAGGCATGCGCCATCGTGCCCAGCTAATTTTTGCATTTTTTTTGTAGAGACAGGGTTTTGCCATTTTGCCCAGGCTGTTCTCGAACTCCTGAGCTCAAGCAATCCTCCTGCCTTGGCCTCCAAAGGTGCTGAGATTACAGGTATCAGCCACTGCTCTCAGCTGACATAATTTTTTTTAAAAGAAAATCATTGTTTTAGTGTATAGTGAGTCCCTTTATTTAACTTTTAAAAAATGTTTTACTGATCTGTGAAAACTGAAAGATCATTTTACCTAAAGGAAGGCCTATTCTACTTGGAAATATTTGTGTATGTTTGTATGTGTGAGACAGACTTTTATATTGCCAGAAAAAGACACACACACACACACACACACACACACACTTCCTTAGTGAACAATACTGCAAACTATTTCTTTTAATCTTGATAATTTGACTGAAGCCGGGTCCAGAAATCTCACTGTTGCCTCCAAGGGCTGATCTGTTCCATTTCAAGGCGCCCGCCTATTGCTTCACTTTAGATTCAGCCAGTTCTAAGCAGGAGCCTGCCCAGATCCCGACTTCCCAGCTGTTACCCACTTTGGGGTTTGGGGCCTGCAGAAAATGAATGTCCAACAATGCATTTTATAAATGTTCAAGTTAATGTGACAAGTTCAAAATACTTTTTTTTTTTTTTTTGAGACGGAGTCTTGCTCTGTCGCCCGGGCTGGAGTGCAGCGGCACGATCTCCGCTCACTGCAAGCTCCGCCTCCCGGGTTCACACCATTCTCCTGCCTCAGCCTCCCGAGTAGCTGGGACTACAGGCGCCCGCCACCACGCCCGGCTAATTTTTTGTATTTTTAGTAGAGACGGGGTTTCACCGTGTTAGCCAGGATGGTCTCAATCTCCTGACCTTGTGATTCTCCCGTCTCGGCCTCCCAAAGTCCTGGGATTACAGGCGTGAGCCACCTTGCCCGGCCCAAAATATTTTTTAGCAGAGAGCTCAGATGACATCAGGCTGGAATATATTTCATGAGCGTGGCTTCCCCAGTCCCCAGTGTTCTCATGGGATATGTGCGAGGCTGAGTCATGAAATCCTGCCAAACCAGAGACAGGTTTTCGAGTCCTGGGAAGCTCTGGTGGGGATTTAGCAATCCCCTCTATCACCCCAAGCAAGTCACCCTCAAAGGCTGGCACAGTTACCTTTTAGAATTGCAACCACATCATTTGGATCTAATATTTAGGTCCCAAGTACTATTTCTTATGATGCTATTAGTGCCATTTTGCTATAGTGTTTCAAAGATTACCTATTGTGAAAATGACGAGTCATCACACAACTGCATCTCACCCGCCTCAAGATGCCCTGTCTGAGACAAGTGCAATAATTACCAGGCCAGGAGAAACCCAGCACAGCTGGCTTGCCAGGGCATACGCCCTCCACCCACAGTCCCACTTCTTTTCTCGACTTGACTCATCAGCTCCTCTAATGCTGGGCTGGGATCAGACCAAGGAATCAATTCCTTGCTTATCTACCCAATATTGTTATGTTAAAAACTGCTGCTCTCTCTGGGTGAGAATAAAAGTATCTTCCGGGGATAAAGGTGACTGAAGTGGAATAGACGCGGCTCCAGGAGAATGTCATCTAGAGCACCATTGATTGTAGGTAGCATCCTGGTCTTTGAGGAGTTATCCGACCCTGTATATAACCTGCTGAGTCTGTGGGTGTGCAGGAAAGAGTTAACAAAACAGCCCCAAACTGCTATCCTTGAAAAGGTCTGCTTGCCAGGCTGGCCCTTGGCTGGTATCTGAGAACTCAGACTTTAGGAGGGTTCCCACCGTTAACTGATAGGAGTGGCTTAATGTGCCTAAGCTGTTTGTAGATACAATATGGTTTATGACAAATATCTGCTTTGCTTCTGGGAGTCTGGAATTTCAGTACATGTCCAGCAGAGGCTGTCTACATGACCAGTACCCCTCGCAAAAAACTCTGAGCATTGAGTCTCTAATGAGCTTCCCTGGCGGGCACTATTTCACACCTGTGGTCACAATTCATTGCTGAGGGAATGAACATATTCTATGCGATTCTAATAATAGATGATCTGGAAGCTTCTGCCTGGTTCCCCCCATGTCTCACCCCATGCACCTCCCTTTGCTGATGGCGCTTGGCATCCTTTTGCCCTAATAAATCATAGCCATGAGTATGTTTATATTTATATGCTGAGTCCTGTGAGTTCTCCTAGTGAATTACTGAAACCAAGGGTGATCTTGGGGACTTCTCATGCACAGGGCAATAAAAACTCCTCAACAGCAATGTAATGTCTGCCACATATGCAATGACTTAAAACCTATCTATCCTATAGAATGCAAGCTCCATGAGTTCAGGGGCTATGTTCTGTTCATCACTATCTTTAGTATGTGGTACAGTGCGTATAACACAAATGGTATTGGCTACCTTTTCTGAAGAACTGACTGACTAAACAGGATGGGAGGAGCAGGTTCTTAGCCAATGAACTGTGGGCAACTATATGCTATGGGTTTGAGCCCAAATTTGACTTCATTTTTGATCATGTAGATAAACGACCCAGATTGTGGGACAATATTTTAGGCTAAGTACCGCATCATACATGGTGCAGCCATCCCTGGCATAGGCCTGGTTCATATTTGTATGTTACGAAATGTGATCCCGCCTATTTTCATTCACCTGTAGTTCCCCCGTGTACTGGGATAGAATAGTACCTCCCCTAAGTTCATGTCCTCTTGGAACCTCTGAATGTGACCTTATTTGAAAATAGAATCTTTACAGATATAATGAGTTAAAATGAGGTTAAACTGGGTAGGTGCGGTGGCTGAAACCTGTAATCCCAGCACTTTGGGATGCCAAAGTGGGTGGATCACCTGAGGTCAGGAGTTCGAGACAAGCCTGGCCAACATGGAGAAACCCTGTCTCTACTAAAAATACAAAAATTAGCTGGGCGTGGTGGTGGGTGCCTGTAATCCCAACTACTCCGGAGGCTGAGGCAAGAGAACCACTTGAACCCGTGAGGCAGAGGTTGGAGTAGACGAGATCGCACCGCTGCACTCCAGCCTGCCTGGCTGACAGAGTGAGACTACATCTCAAAAAAAAAAAAAAAATTACTCTACCAAAACCAATTATCTTGTATAAATATATCTGGACAGCTATTTGGAACTTAAGTATTCTTTTTTTTTTTTTTTAAATTTCTTGTTTGGAAGAAATGGCATGATACAAATCCAACAAGTATATATTCACCAAAGTACATTATAAGTATTTTCCCCTCTATGAAATCAGTGAAGACATTTATACAGGGTGGGAGAAGAATCCTACAAATGCCGCAGCAATAAGCAGATCAGAATAAACTTCAATTTGATAAAAATACTCAGGGGCGGCCCGGCGCGGTGGCTCACGTCTGTAATCCCAGCACTTTGAGAGGCCAAGGCGGGTGGATCACGAGGTCAGGAGATGGAGACCATCCTGGCTAACATGGTGAAACCCCATCTCTACTAAAAAAAATGCAAAAAAATTAGCCAGGCGTGGCGGCAGGCGCCTGTAGTCCCAGCTACTTGGGAGGCTGAGGCAGGAGAATGGCGCGAACCTGGGAGGCGGAGCTTGCAGTGAGCTGAGATTGGGCGACTGCACTCCAGCCTGGAGGACAGAGCGAGACTCCGCCTCAAAAAAAAAAAAAAAAAAAAAAAACCTCAGGGGCACCTGACCAGCGGTGGGAGAGGGGAGGTGAAAATAAAAGCACGTTTATTTTTATCCATTAATAGATGGATAAAATGTGGCTCCAAAATGCGGCCCTGCTTTGGTGATGCGCCCCATCTTACTGGGATCAGAGAGTACAACGATGTTTTCAGTGACATTCTCCTCCTGCCATTGGCTAATCAACAACATTTACTAAGTGCTTATTCTGTGCTTATGAAGGTTAATGATCATCATTATCATCATGAGATAAATTACGAATATGAGATTTTTCTTTACTTTTTTTTTTTGAGACGGAGTTTCGCTGTGGTTGCCCAAGCTGGAGTGCAATAGCGCGATCTCGGCTCACTGCAACCTCTGCCTCCCGGGTTCAAGTGATTCTCCTGCCTCAGTCAGCCTGCCGAGTAGCTGGGATTACAAGTGCTCGCCACCATGCCCGGCTAATTTTTGCAATATGAGATTTTTTCTACCAAACTTGCTTTACCCAGCTCAGGCTAGAGGGCATTCCAAATGCACTCCCTCAGGGAAGAGTTGTTACAGTAGCAATATGAATAAAAATAAGAGTCAATCTTAGTTTTTCAGGTTTTTTTAGAATAAAAATTTCTCCTTGTTTTATTTACTTACTTATTTTTTAGAGATGGGGGGCCTTGTTATGTTGCCCAGGCTGGATTTGACCTCCTGGGCTCAAGTGGTCCTCCTGTCTCAGCCTCCCCACTAGTTGGGACAATAGGCATTAACCATCATGCCTGGCTTAGTTTTTGGATTTTTTTTTTTTTTTTTTTAATTTGAGGCAGGGCCTCACTGTGTCACCCAGGCTGGAGTGCAGTGGTGTGATCTTTGGCTTACTGCAATCTCCACTTCCCAGGCTCAAGGGATTGTCCTGCCTCAGCCTCCCAAGTAGCTGGGACCACAGGTGCCCACCACCACACCCAGCTAATTTTTGTACTTTTAGTAGAGACGGGGTTTCACCTTGTTGGCCAGGCTGGTCTCGAACTCCTGACATCAAGTGATCTGCTTGCCTTGGCCTCCCTAAGTGCTGGGATTACAGATGTGAGCGACCTTGCCCAGCGAGTGTTTGGATTTTTTTTTTTTTTTTTTTTTGAGACAGAGTCTTGCTCAGTTGTCCAGGCTGGAGTGCAGTGGCATGATCTTGGCTCACTGCAAGCTCCACCTCCCGGGTTCATGCCATTCTCCTGCCTCAGCCTCCCGAGTAGCTGGGACTACAGGCGCCCTCAGCCTCCCAAGTAGCTGGGACTACAGGCACCCGCCACCACGCCCAGCTAATTTTTTTTGTATTTTTAGTAGAGACGGGGTTTCACCATGTTAGCCAGGATGGTCTCTATCTCCTGACCTCATGATCCACCCGCCTCGGCCTCCCAAAGTGGTGGGATTACAGGCGTGAGCCACCGTGCCTGGCCAGTGTTTGGATTATAAAATAGGCTTTTACTTTCAGAGGGCAAGGATGGTGGATCACTTTAGCCCAGGGGTTCGAGACCAGCCTGGGCAATGTGGTAAAACCCCTATAAAAAACCTCTACGAAAAATGCAAAAATTAGCCCAACATGGTGGCACATGCCTGTAGTTCTGGCTACTCTGGAGGCTGAGGTGGGAGGATCCCCTGAGCCCAGGAGGTTGAGACTGCAGTGAGCCAAGATCGCACCACTGCACTGCATCCTGGGCGACAGAGCGAGACACTGTCTCAAAACAACAAAAAAAAATACTTTTGTTTTTAAAATATGGGTTTTACTATTATTCAGGTACGGCGAGGCCAACAGATGAGGAGAGGACCGCCATTGAAAAAGATTGTTAAACTTTCCGATCCCTAGGGGAGGGGGTGCGACACCCAAGGAGGGCCACAGGGGGAGCACCAGGGTCAGTCAGGAGGCAGCAGGAGTGAGGCAAAAACACAGGCAGGGATTGGCTGGTTTGAACAATTTCAGTGGACTCTGGGGTGGAGGGACTGTCGTGAAGTGTCTGGTTCCTGGCCCTGTATTGTCCCAAGTATGGAGGAGGTAGAGGAGGTGGTGGAACGAGCGGGCTCTGGATGAGCGTGTTTGCATATGAAAGGCACACTCGAGGGAGAATCATTTACTGTCTCTAGGAATTGGCTAACCCTGGGAGGGGCAGTCTCTCCAGGGTCAGCAAGACCCTGTGAAACCGCATTTGCAGAATTACAAATAATGAGAGAAATCTGACATGGCTGACTCCATCTTGCTTCTAATCTCACAGGCAAAATTGCTTTTTTGCTTATTCTAGCACAGAGGCCATGATAACTCACGGCTATGGATAACTCATAAGCAATAAGAAGAATTTGGTTTATAGTTAAACTTGGAGGTCAGGGAAATTAACCCCACTCTTTGTCCGGAGATTGAAGCTGCATTCGTAAGACAAGGTTAGACTTACGGACTTTGCTAATGAATAGGCAGAGTTAAACAATGACCTGCCATTGCTTAGCTTGTTTTCCTATAAGCTGCTGACTGCCCCAGAGTCATGTAACTGGGGTTCCCGAGTTTTATAACTTCCCCAATGACTCCTAGATAACAGCACTATTGTGAAACCTAAAAAACTCGTTTTGAGATATTTTCGGTAGACCAAGAGATGCTGCCTGGTCCTGAGACACTCCTCCCACCCACCCCTCCTGGAAACTGACTCAGTGGCATGAAGACAGTTTTAGACACCCCTATGATTTCATCCCCAGCCAATCAATTGTTGCAGTTCCCCAGCCCTGTGCCTTCCAAAGTACCCTTAAAAAACCCTAGCCTCCAAATTCTCAAAGAAATGGGTTGAGAAATTTCTCCCTGTTCTCCTCACCTGGGCGGCCCAGTGATTATTAATCCCTTTCTTTGCTGCAGTACCTGCTGTTCTCTTTGGAGTATTTATAGGGCAGCGAGCAAGAAGAACCTGTCAGCCTGTGACACCAAGATGTCAAAACATCAGAATTATAGAAAATTAAAAGGCATGATTAATACATCGGGTTTTTAAATTACAAAAATGTTCAAATGGATACAAAAATAGAGACAATAGTATAAGGAACTCCATTTACCCATCTTCCAGCTTCAATAATTATCAACAAATCCTGTTTCATCTAGTCCCTACCTACTCTCCATCTTCCTCACCATTGGATTGTTTTGAAACAAATCCCACATGTCTAATCATTTCATCCATAACTATTTCACTATTCTAAAAGAAAAGGACTTTTTAAACATACAACACTATTACCATACATTAAAATTAATAACTCTTTACTAGCATCAAATATCCAGTCAGCATTCAAATGTCCTCAGTTACCTTATAATATTTTTCAAAGTTTGCCCAAGTCAGGATAGAAATAAGATCCATACATTGTATTTCATTGGCATATCACTTGATTCTCTATTAATTTTAAATTCTCTTCCTTAGGGCATTAGGGTAGCAATATAAAGAAAAGGTAAGAATCAAGTCTCATCTTATGAGTTTCACCATAGCCTTTTAAATATCACAGCAGAGATAGTAGTTAAAAGTGTTTTGAATCTTAAGCTTTTGAATATCCTGTTTTTTAAGGATTCAAATATTCATACCATAAACAGCAGATGTGGAGGAATACTTGCTGAGCCATTTTTTTTTTCTTTGCCTCAGAGGAATTGAAACTATGTGGGAGCTGGGAGAAGGGTCAGAGCTGGATGGGAGAGCAACTGAGTTGGAGAGCGACTGTCCGAGTGGGCTTCAAGCCTGCCTCGGCGCCTCTCTGATAAGGACCACCAGTGGGAGAGTGTGTGGAAATAGAATCCCTAAATACGTTTGGGGATCAGAGGTGTGGAAATAAAGACCAACCAGATGAGAAGAGGCAAAGGCTATTTATTCAGAGCTTGCTACAGCAGGGAGTCAGCCACTGTTACTTGCGCTTGGCAGCAACTCCAAGGCTGGCAGAGGAGTGGGGAAGCTTTACAGTGGAAGAAAGGGAGGGCTTCAGGTGTGCACTGATTGGAGGCTGTTGGTGTGGGAAGCTGGATTGGCTCCCTAGAAGCAGGGTGTCCTATGTGGTTGCTTAGGGGTAAATATTTACCTTTCTCTGGTTAGTACTGAATTGGAAAGAAGGACAAAAATTAGGGAAGCATCAGTTGTTAATCAAATCCTGACCATTTTTGGCCGAATGAAAAGAATTATTGTTTGCCTTCCTGGATTATTACTAGGCATAGTGATCCGACTTCCTACAAGTCTGAGTTAAGGCAGGCTGACTTCCTGGGCTGGCTATTGTAGGTAAGGGGCTGGTTTCCTGGGCAGGCTGCTGCAGGCTGTGGGTCAGTTCTTTTTTTTTTTTTGAGATGGAGTTTCACTCTTGTTGCCTAAGCTGGAGTGCAATGGCGCGATCTCGGCTCACTGCAACCTCTGCCTCCTGGGTTCAAGTGATTCTCCTGCCTCAGCCTCCCAAGGAGCTGGGATTATAGGTGCATGCCACCATGCCCAGCTAATTTTTTGTATTTTTAGTAGAAGCGGAGTTTCACCATGTTAGCCAGACTGATCTCGAACTCCTGACCTCAGGTGATCCGTCCACCTCAGCCTCCCAAGGTGCTGGGATTACAGGCTTGAGCCACCGCTCCCAGCCCCTTTTTTTTGTTTTGTTTTGTTTTGTTTAAGCCGGAGTCTCACTCTGTCACCCAGGCTGGAGGGCAGTGGCTTGATCTTGGCTCACTGCAAGCTCCACCTCCCGGGTTCAAGCAATTCTCCTGCCTCAGCCTCCCGAGTAGCTGGCTTTAGAGGCACGCACCACTACATCCAGCTGATTTTTGTAGTTTTAGTAGAGATGAGGTTTCACCATGTTACCCAGGCTGGTCTTGAACTCCTGACCTCAGGTGATCCACTCGCCTGGGCCTCCCAAAGTGCTGGGATTACAGGTGCGAGTCACCGCGCCCGGTGCCAGTTCTATTTTTATACAGGGTCTGGCCATCATCTGTTTATATATTCAGTCTCTCAGAGGGTGGAGAGGCCGCCTGAGCTGCACTTCCCAGGTGGGCCTTGCTAAGTTCTTCTCCTGCCAATCAGCTGTGACAGGCATAGAGCAGATAGGTGAGGAACCGATAAAACTTCCTGAGTGAGTGGCAGGGAAAATATCCAAAGTTCCCAGGCTCTTTCTCAGAGCTTGGCAAGTGCTGAGGGAGGGCCCTGCTGTCCTGGGAGGCCACATCCTGGGAATAAAGAGCAACCTGCCCAGTTCAAGCACCGGAGACCAGATGGGAACAAGGGGCTTATTACTCAGTGCTCAATCTTTGCTCTTTAATGGTCTTCTTAAAAGCATTTTTTTCTTTATCATTACAAACATGACACCATTTCAGTCTGATATGGTTTGTCTCTGTGTCCCCACCCAAATCTCACCTTGAATTGCAATCTGAATTGTAATCCTCTGGTGTTGAGGGGAGGGACCTGGTGGGAGGTGACTGTTCTCATGATAGTGAGGGAGTTTTCAAGAGAGCTGATGGTTTTATTTATTTTTATTTATTTATTTGTTTGAGATGGAGTCGCACTCTGTTGCCCAGGCTGGAATGCAAAGGCGTGATCTCAGCTTACAGCAACCTCCACCTCCCAGGTTCAAGCAATTCTCCTGCCTCAGCTTCCTGAGTTGCTGAGATTACAGGCACCCGCCACCATGCCTAGCTAATTTTGTATTTTTAGTAGAGTAGGGGTTTCACCATGTTGGCCAGGCTGGTTTCAAACTCCTGATCTCAGGTGATCTGCCCACCTCGGCCTCCCAAAGTGCTAGGATTACAGGCGTGAGTCACCGTGCCCAGCCACGAGAGCTGATGGTTTTAGAAGTGTTTGGAAGTTCCCCCTTCACACTGCTCTCTCCCCTGCTGCCATGTAAGATGTGCTTGCTTCCCTTTTGCCTTCTGCCATGGTTTTAAGTTCTCTGAGGCCTCCTAGCCATGTTTCCTGTTAAGCCTGTGGAACTGTGAGTCAATTAAACCTCTTTTCTTTATAAATTACCCAGTCTCAGGTATTCTTTATAGCAGTGTGAAAACAGACTAACACAAGTCCCATGGTGGCCCTGTGTTATTAGCTACATTTTCTTATTTTCTGGCATGTAGGGCCTTGGTCCTGGAGAGGCTGCCCCTCTGGGGCTAGCTAATTCCTAAATAGTAAAAGACTCCCAGGAGCATGCTTTTATACAAACCAATCAACCCAGAGCCCATGCCTCCAACTGTCTCCTTTGTCAAACTCTCCAAGCCAAGCCAATAATCCCCCTGCCCCAAATTACCACTGTACCAGGTACCCAGACAACTAGGGATCATCCCTGTAGGCCAGAGCCCTTTGGAGTTACACGATGCAATCCTAAACTTCCTCTGCATATGTGTGCTGCCTTGCGACAACCCCAATAAAGGCTCCAGGCCATGCTGTAACCTTTGTCCTTCTGCCTCCTCAGGGTCCCTGGTGCTTCCCTGTGTGGCATGCACACCTCCCATTTCTAGGAATCTGGGAGTAGGAAGTCCTTCCTTCATGACAATCATTTCTCTGTCTGCAGGTCTCACTATACCTGATTAAAACAAGTCCCAGGTACATTTTAACATACCCTGTCAGAAGATGCTATGGTCTGAATGTGTGTGCCCCTCAAAACTCCAATGTGATAGGATTGAGACGTGATTAGGTCATGAGAGGGGAGCTCTCATGAGTGGGATTATTGCCCTTATAAAAGAGGTCCCAGAGAGATCCCTCACCCCTTCCACCAAGTGAGGACACAGATAGAAGGCGCCATCTATCAACCAGGAAGCAGGTCCTCACCAGACACTAAACCTGCTTGTGACTTCAAGTATCTGAGACTTCCAGCCTCCAGAAATGTGAGAAATTTTTCTTTTTGTCTCTTTTTCCTTGTTCTTTTCCTTTCTTCTCTCTCCTTCCTTCCTTTTTTCCTTCCTTCCTTTCCCTTCCTTCCCTCCTCCCTTCCTCCCTCCCTCTCCCTCCCCTCCCCTCCTCTTCCCTGCCCTCCACTTCCCTTCCCTCTCTTTTCTTTTTTTTTCTTTCAACAGGGTCTCACTCCTTTCGCCTGGGCTGGAGTACAATGGCATGATCTTGGCTCACTGCAGCCATGACATCCTGGGTTCAGGTGATCTTTCCACCTCAGCCTCCTGAGTAGCTGGGACCACAGGCACATGCCATCGTAGCCAGCCTATATTTGTATTTTTTGTAGAGATGGGGTCTCCCTATGTTGCCCAGGCTAGCCTCAAATTCCTAGGCTTAAGTAATCCTCCCACCTCAGCCTCCCAAAGTACTGGGATTACAGGCATGAGCCATCGCACCTGGTGAAATAAATTTCTGTTGTTTATTGTTTATAAGCTACCTGGTTTGTGGTATTCTGTTATATCAGCCTGAATGGGCTAAAACAGAAGGTTTTACTATTCTCATTTAAAGATAGGTTAACTGGAACTTGGAGCAGTGTAGTATTTGCTAAGCTGGTGAATTATGGAATTGGAATACAAATCCAGATGATTCTCCTACCTTCACCCAGATGCCTAAAGAGGATGGCCTCCACCATGTTCTTCATAGATGCTTCCTCTGCTAATCTCGTTCTCAAAACTTTGGTGAAGGCCATGTCTTTTGGCCCGCTGAGAGCCACAGTTAGGGGTGGGGCAGCAGGTATGAGGTGTGATGCATGAGGTCACACATCACTAATCCGCTGCACAGTCCCATCTCCCCAAGTTCTCAGGTTCCTTCCTCCAAACCAAGGAATTTCTGGCCTCTCAACTTCAGTTGGGGGCAACCTCCACTGGATCCAGTGTTTAGTCCATCCAGTGAGAAAGCAGCAAGAATCCCTCCTAGGTTCATGGACTTCCTAGCACCCCGAATCCAGAATCTCAGGTAATCTCGCCACATAGATGACACTGGTTTCATCTAATTACATTCTTCCCTTTTTGGTCTAGCCCCTTAAGGATCTATTCCCACACCCGTTCTCTAGGGTATTGGAAGGTCCACAAACCGGGCATTTTTTCTGCTGTGAAACTAAACATTGCCTTGGAGCTTTTTATTTTTTTGAGACAGGATCTTGCTCTGTTGCCCAGACTAGGGTGCAGTGGTGCAATCATAGCTCACTCAACCTTCTGGGTTCTGTCTCAGCCTCCTGAGTAGCTAGGACTTTAGGTGTGAGCCACCATGCCCAGCTATTTTCTTATTTTTTGTAGAGATGGCGGTCTTGCTGTGCTGCTCAGGCTGGTCTCAAACTCCTGGGCTCAGTTCATTCTCCTGCCTTAACCTTCCAAACCGCTAGGATTATAGGTGTGGGCCACTGCACCTTTGCCAAATTGTCTTTTGAATTGACCCCCTAGGGACAAAGTAAGATCTGACTATCTAGGTTTCGGAGATGAGAGATGGAGGTAGGCGGCATATGACGACAGTTGCCAGCTGAGTTTCTTGAAGGTTATTCCAGGGTCCTCAGGCAAGCCAAGGCCAGCCTCAGAGAGGGGATGAAATCTACTTCTAGATGGAGGAACTCTAGATGGGGTTTTTGGAGATTCAAGTACTCTGAATAACCCAATTTTTCAACATCCACATTTTCAAAGATTTTTGGAAAATGATTTTGAGGCTTTTTCTTAGCTCTGGTTAATTTTTACCTTGTGTTATGGCTAATAAAGAGCTTGCATAGAAAACTACAGCTCTGCCATTTTTTTATTCACTTGTGCTACTGTGTCTGGAATTGGGGGGTTCTTGGTCTCACTGACTTCAGGAAAGAAGCCACGGACCCTTACAGTGAGTAGCACAGTTCTCTAAGGCAGCGTGTCTGGAGTTTGTTCCTACTCATGTTCACACGTGTTCACTTTCTTCCTTCTGGGGGGTTCAATAGTGTGCTGGCTCAGAAGTGAAGCTATAGACCTTCACAGAGTTAAACTTCTTAATACAGCACATCTAGAGTTCTTCAGTTGTTTATTCTTCCCAATGGGCTCACGGTGTTGCTGACTTCACTCAAGAATGAAGTAGCAAATCTTCACGGTGAATATTTCAACAAAGGAAACGCAGTACGCACGCAAACAGCAATAGTAACACTCATTACAAAGAAGCAAAACAACTAAACCTCCCACACCATAGATAAACTACACAAGCAATTATCGCAGCAAGCGCCGGCAGCCTGCTTTTATTCTCTTATCTGGCCCCACCCACATCCTGCTGATTGGTAGAGCCGAGTGGTCTGTTTTGACAGGGCGCTGATTGGTGCGTTTACAATCCCTGAGCTAGACACAAAGGTTCTCCACGTCCCCACCAGAGTAGCTAGATACAGAGTGTGGATTGGTGCATTCACAAACCCTGAGCTAGACACAAGGTGCTGATTGCTGTGTTTACAAAGTTTGAGCTAGATACAGAGTGCCGATTGGTGTATTTACAATCCCTGAGCTAGATACAAAGGTTCTCCACGTCCCCACCAGAGTAACTAGATACAGAGTGTCGGTTGGTGCATTCACAAACCCTGAGATAGACACAAGGTGCTGATTGGTGTGTTTACAAACCTTGAGCTAGATACAGAGTGCCGATTGGTGTATTTTCAATCCCTGAGCTAGACATAAAGGTTCTCCACGTCCCCACCAGACTCAGGAGCCCAGCTGGCTTCACCCAGTAGATCGTGCACCTGTACTGCAGGTGGAGCTGCCTGTCAGTCCCGCTCTGTGCACCTGCACTCCTCAGCCCTTGGGTGGTGGATGCGACTAGGGGCCCTGGAGCAGAGAGGGCAGCGCTCGTCTGGGAGGCTTGGGCCGCACAGGAGCCTATGGAGTGGGTGGTAGGATCAGGCGTGGCGGGCTGCAGGTCCCGAGCCCTATCCTGCTGGAAGGCAGCTAAGGTCTGGTGAGAAATCGAGGGCAGCGCTGGTGGGCTGGTACTGCTGGGGAACCCAGTACACTCTCCGCAGCTGTTGGTCCGGGTGCCAAGCCTCTCGTTGCCCGGGGCCGGCAGGGCCAGCCGGCTGCTCCGAGTGCCGGGCCCTGCCAAACCTACGCCCAACCGGAACTCCAGGTGGCCCGCAAGCGCCCGGTTCCCGCTCGCGCCTCTTCCTCCACACCTCCCTGCAAGCTGAGGGAGCCGGCTCCGGCCTTGGCCAGCCCAGAAAGGGGCTCCCAGTGCAGCGGTGGGCTGAAGGGCTCTTCAAGTGCTGCCAAAGTGGGAGCCCAAGCAGAGGCGGCGCCGAGAGCGAGTGAGGGCTGTGAGGACTGCCAGCACGCTGTCACCTCTCACTAACATCATACACATCTTCTACCTGAGGTCTATCCATGGGTGTTTTAATTTGCCAAGGCTCTGTAACAAAGTACCACAAACTGGGTGGCTTAAATAACTTGTTGTCTCACAGTTTTTGAGACTGGAAACCCAAGATCATAGTGTCAGCAGGGTTGGTTTCTTCTGGGGCCTCTCCTCTTGGCATGTAGATGGCATCTTCTCCGTGTGTCCTCAAATCATCTTCTCTCTGTGTCTGTTTAAATGTCCCCTTCTCATAAGGACACCATCATATTCGATTAGGGCACTCTCATGGCCTTACTTTAACTTGATTACCTCTGTAAAGACCCTATCTCCAAAATAAGGTCATATTTTGAGGTACTAGGGGGTTAGGACTTGAACATATAAATTTTGAGGAGACAAATTCAATGTGTAACAATGGATATCTTCTTAAGACGATTGTGTATTTAGTGACACCAGTTCCATCTAATTATGTTAGTTTAGGTAACATTAGATATCATAATTCTTAAATTGGGTTAACTAGCACTGGTAAACTAATTATCAGCAACTCTTTCAAAATAAATGATAGTGGGAGGGGCTGCCAAAATTCTCATTGTAGTGAAATTCCTCCTTTCCCCTCATGGCCCCTCACCTGCTATATATGGCATATGACCTTAATACCTATGGAGCATGTTGGAGCAGAGTCAAGCTGTATACTAAACATGGGTAATGTTTTATTTCCTATTCTTTAAGGTAAAAATAAATATTTATTCGCGTTCTAGTGTGTTTTATTTTAACTTTGGAGCCTACTATTTTATTGAAGTGCCTTTGTCCAAATAAAACGGTCTCCAACTTGAAGGAATAAAGGTACATTTTAGAGAGAATGAAAGAGACCTAGCAATCCTTACCACTAAAATAGCTGTCATAGCTATGAATAAGGAAGGTGTTCCTCCACGTGGAGTGAAGGAGCTGCAACCATTGATGTAAAGGAGACATACCCGTCAAAGAGGCACCAGTGAAGAGCTTCAGCCAGTGGCATGCTTAGCAAGATGGCCCCGAATCAAAGACATTCCTAATTCAAAAGTCATGTTCCCCCACAACTCCTTGCACAGCTGAACAAGCCTAGGTTGACGTATATTTGTACATCACTTTATTAATAACAAAATAGCAGTCGTTTGATGAAATAAAACATTTATTACATGAACAAACTTTAAAACTTCAAACCTAAAGTCAACAAGATAAATGCAATATTCTGCTAATGCAACAATGGATTTTGATATTACTTGACATTAACAGAATAACAATAATTTCTTCAATATCTTTTTTTCCCAGCTCTTTGAGGTTGTATGCCTTGAGGTGCTAACTCTGTTTTTGGCTATTGTCCTGTAGGATAGGTTTATGAAACGGTTTTGAATTGTCTGTAGTTAGCCCAGTCCTTCTCTTGCTGTAGAGTGCGTTGGAATCACTGGCGAGCTTGTTAAAACATAGATTGCTGGACCCACCTCCTTTCTGATTGAACAAGATGGGGGTTGAGTGGGGTGAGAACTTGCTTTTTTTTTTTTTTTTTTTTTTTTTGAGACGGAGTCTCACTCTGTCACCCAGGCTGCAGTGCAGTGGCATGATCTTGGCTTACTGCAACCTCGACTTCCCAAGTTCAAGGGATTCTCCTGCCTCAGCCTCCCAAGTAGCTGAGTCTACAGGTGTGTACCACTGCACCCAGCTAATTTTTGTATTCTTTTTAGAGATGGGGTTTCACCGTATTGGCGAGGCTGGTCTCGAACTCCTGACCTCGTGATCCACCTGCCTCAGCCTCCCAAAGTGCTGGGATTACAGGTGTGAGCCACCACGCCGGCCCCAAGAACTTGCATTTTTGACAAGTTTTAACGTGCTGACATTGCTATGTAGGGACTGCACTTTGAGAACCACTGTTCTGAAGCACTTGTCTGTTTTCTTTATTTGTAATGATTTTTTTGTTTGTTTCTTTTTGAGATGGAGTCTCACTTGGCCGTCCAGGCTAGAGTGCAGTGGTGCAGTCTTGGCTCACTGCAACCTCCTTCTCCTGGGTTGAAGCAATCCTCCCTGCCTCAGCCTCCTGAATAGCTGGGATTACAGGTGCCTGCCACCATGCCTGGCTAATTTTTGTATTTTTTTAGTAGAGATGGGGTTTCACCATGTTGGCCAGGCTGGTCTTGAACTCCTGACCTCAGTTGATCCACCTGCCTGGGCCTCCCAAACTGCTGGAATTACAGGTGTGAGCCACCACACACGGCCTGTAATGATTTTTGATACCCTTTTAATTGAAAACTGAAGCAATTGGCAAAGCCTAAATGCATGCTATTTTATACTCTTTTGTAAAATGTTACTTTTGACTGACTATCCGAAGCTGTGATTCTACTGGTAATAACTCTACCAAGTTACAAGATGCTTTTTTTTTGTATGGCTCTACATTTCTCCCAATGGACTTTTCACCCATTTGTGTTGGCGTAAGAAATACATTTGTGTAAGTCAGCAGCTGTATCTTGTGTTTGGTTTAGGGAATTGTGGATAATATTAACTTTAATATACATTTCTGTATTGCCAGTTCATCAAAAAGGAGGCTTGCGATTGTTCCCTGTTTATTTAAAAATTGACATTTTAGGTTTCATTTCTGCATAGTAGATGTTGCTTCCTTAATGGTTATGTTAAAATTCATTTCTATTTTAAAAACTTGACCATATGATGTTTCCAGGAAGTATAAACCTTATCAAACATCTGTTCTAATTTTTCTTGGTAAAATCATTGCTGTTGCATTAACATTCAATAAGATTTTTGCATTCATACTGTGAAAAGTTTTTTAAATCAAAGTTTTGAGTGTTATTGTTAATCCAAACAGCCTAAGAACTTTTATTATCTTTCACTAATTCAAAGCAGATTTTTTTTCACAGTGCCTCTATTAGTCTGGAAAATTCAGTTTCATAGAAATTGAAGCTATAAAGGGAATATTAACTTGTTCAGAATTTAAATTCTTTGATATAGTGTCTGAATTTCTTGGGATGGAATTTGTGGCAATCTCAAGAATTCACACAGTAGGTAAAAAACGTGTATTTTGAACAATGCCAAAATAAATGGGTATGTCTGGTGCTTGCTTACTGCCTTTTTACTTAAGAAATTTGAGATTCTGAATCAGGTGGTGTATGTTGTCTTTCTCTTAGGCCTGCTTTTATGCATGAATATACTCAATTTATTGTATTTTATTCTACCATAGCCCTGCCTGTAACATTTTGAAACCTTCTAATCATTACAATTAACGTGTCCCCCAAATGAATGTAATTCCCAAAGTTGAATCATACTCTCTAACAGCAAAATCAAGAAATGGTTTCTTTATATTTTGTTTATTTCCTTTTTCAAAAAATTGGATCAACGGGATGTATTTGCATTCTAAACTCAGTTAATTATTTTGAAAAATATTTTGAGTTAAACAATGAAAGCAAAATATGGAAGTTCCTTAATTTCTCTAGTTATTTTATTAAAGTTGGCCGAACCATTCAATAATTTAATTTTGCATTTTAGGACTTAGCTATGTAATAAATCCAAAAGCTGCTCAATGCTTACATCATATTCTATTGAAAGCTTTGTGTTCAATAAATACTTTTACACATTAAAACTTTCGAAAAGCCTTATTGTAGTGTATAAAGTTACAAAAACAACAAGTGCCTGTTAAGCGATAAGGGGTTTATAATTCAAGTTCAAGGTATCCTACTTTAATTTTGCTCTTGTGAAGTATGTTCTCTGTGCTAAAAAACCATATATTTATATCCTGTAGTTATTAAAACATAAAAAAATGGAAAGATGCTAATCTTATCGCTTTATAGTTTGATTTGTTCACAACATTATATCATGGACAGATTAATCTTCAGGTTAAAGAGTTTTGCTGTAAGGGCACGGAAAAATGAGATGGAAGCTAGAGACGTAAGATATTTCTTCTGAAGAAGCTATAAAATGAATATTTTAAATGTATATTTTAAGTGAATGCTTCAAGTCATTGTCAGCATATTAAGTTGGGTCAACTTAAGAGGCGAGATATTTTTGAAATAACTAATATTTTGGAAATACTTCATTAACTCTATAAGCGTTATTTTATACTATGTTGTTTTGTACTTGTGAATACTGTGAGATTATTTTCACTATATCTCAATCTTAAATGATTCAGCAGTGCAATTCATTTTCTATGGGTGTTCTGGCCACTAAATAACATTTCCAATTTGAAGATTCTTTATCTCCTGATGTTTTTTGGATTAGGAATCTATGTTGCTTAAAATAAAACACGAATTTATTGTTTTGTCAGTACTAAGATATATAGACATATTTGTAACTGATGGTGAAGCATAAAGCTAATTTTCAGGTTTTTTGAAATTTTCATCTTCAGAATTTTGGTTGCATCATATTTTGTTTACATGCCTTCTCTTATAGAGCTGCAAAAACTCCGTATATTAAATTGATTAGCCCTTTTTCCTGTGTCTTGCAAATGTTTTTATACTTTATTATTTGTGTTGGTTTTGATGGATGAAATTTAAATTTTATGTAGTCAAATTGAGAGGTGACAGCATGCTGGCATCTCTCGCAGCCCTCGTTAGCTCTCGGTGCCTCCTCGGCCTCGGCGCCCATTCTGACTGCGCTTGAGGAGCCCTTCAGCCCGCCACTGCACCGTGGATGCCCTTCTCTGGGCTGGCCGAGGCCGGAGCCGGCTTCCTCGGCTTGCGGGGAAGTATGGAGAGAAAGGCACGGGCAGAAACCGGGGCTGCGGGAGGCGCTTGCCTTGAGGAGCCCTTCAGCCCGCCGCTGCACCGTGAGTGCCCTTCTCCGGGCTGGCCGAGGCCGGAGCCGGCTCCCTCGGCTTGCGGGGCGGTGTGGAGGGAAAGGCACGGGCGGGAGCCGGGGCTGCGGGAGGCGCTTGCGGTCCAGATAGAGTTCGGGGTGGGCGTGGGCTCGGCGGGCCCCGCACTCGGAGTGGCTAGCTGACCGGCCCTGCCACCCCAGGCAGTGAGGGGCTTAGCACCCAGGCCAGCAGCTGCGAAGGGTGCGCCGGGTCCCCCAGCAGCGCTGCCCCACCGGTGCTGCGTTCGATTTCTTGCCGGGCCTTAGTTGCCGCCCCGCAGGGCAAGGCTCCGGACCTGCAGCCCGCCATGCCTGAGTCCCACCCCGCCCTCGCTGTTGGCTCCTGCACGGCCTGAATCTCCATGAACGAGCGGCGCTCCCTACTCCACCGCGCCCGCTCCCATCGACCCCGAAGGGCTGAGATCTGCGGGCCCGCAAGCCGCGGGACTATCAGGCAGCTCTACCTGCGGTCCCGGTGCGAGATCCACTGGGTGAGACAAGCTGGGTTCATGAGTCTAGTGCGGACTTGGAGAACCTTTGTGTCTAGCTAAGGGATTGTGAGTGCACCAATCAGCACTCTGTGTCTAGCTCCAGGTTTGTGAACACACCAATCAGCACCCTCTGTCTAGCTCAGGGTTTGTGGATGCACCAATCGGCACTCTGTATCTAGCTAATCTGGTGGGGACTTGGAGAATCTTTATGTCTAGCTAAGGGATTGTGAATGCACCAATTGGCACTCTGTATCTAGCTCAAGGTTTGTAAATGCACCAATCAGCCCTCTGTGTCTAGCTCAGGGTTTGTAAATACACCAATCCACACTCTGTATCTAGCTATTCTAGTGGGGAAGTGGAGAACTTTTGTGTTTAGCTCAGGGATTGTAAACACACCAATCGGCACCCTGTCAAAACAGATCAATCAGCTCTCTGTAAAACAGGCCAATGGGCTCTCTGTAAAATGGACCAATCAGCAGGATGTGGGTGGGGCCATATAAGAGAATAAAAGCAGAGTGCCTGAGCCAGCAGTGGTAAGCCAGTTAGATTGTTTTTTAGTGGTGTGGAAAGTTTGTTGTTTTATTTTATAATAAAGTTTACAGTTGTTCAGTTTTGGGGGTTATGTTTGTTCTTATGAGTTGCAACATTCGTTGATAAAAATGTGCAGTTTCATTCCTGAAGTCGATGAGCCCATTAACGCACCGGGGAAAATCAGTAATTCCAGGTGTGTGGCGTCAGCTGTTATATTTACTGAGAAGGGTTGCGGTTTCATTTCTGAGTTAGTGAAACCGTGAACCCACCAAAAGGAATGAAACTGACTACATCCAAACGTGAGCAGGAGCAAACTCGGAACATACTGTTTTTAAGAACTAATATCACTAGAGTTTGCAGCTTTAAAGTTTAGACTAAGAACCCACGAATTCGCAGGAGCAAACTCGGAACATACTGTCTTTAAGAACTAATATCACTAGAGTTTGCAGCTTTAAAGTCTGGACTAAGAACCCACGAATTCTGGACACAATTTATCAGTCTTCTGTCTCGTGGATACTGGGTTTCATCTCAAACTTAGGTGTCTGAGTGGGGCACAGTGGCTCATGCGTGTAATCCCAGCACTTTGCGAGGCCAAGGGGGGAGGATCACTTGAGTCCAAGAGCTGGAAACCGACCAGGCAAACATAGTGAGATGCGAACAAAACAACACCTAGCCAGGTGTGGTTGCATGGCATGGGCATGTAGTCCCAGCTATTTGGGAGGCTGAGGTGGGATGATTGCTTGAGCCCAGAAGATTGAGACTGCAGTGATTGAGACTGCAGTGATCTGTGATTGCATCACTGCAGCCCAGCCCGGGTGACAGAGCAAGACTCTGTCTCAAAAGAAAAGGAAAAGGCCTCCTCTTTAAGCTTATTCACTAAAGTTTTCACTGAAGTTTTCTTTTTCATAGTTTCATTTTTAATGTTTACTTCTTTGATTCATTTGGATTTTTAAGAAAGAGTAAGGTAGATATTCAATTAATTTTTTTCCCCAGACAGCTGGCCAGTTGTCTCAACACCATTTATTTCATATGCCGCTGATTTGAAATACCAATGTTATATGTCAAAGTCCCATATAAACTTGGGGTCATTCCCAGATTTTCTGTTCTGTTCCACTGATATGTCTTTTTCCGCAATGTTACCATGTATTTGAGAACATCACTTTCTTTTATTTTTTTCGTTCTAAAAGTAATATCCTGCTTATAATATTTGTTTATGTAATTCTTCATCATAGTCACCAATGAAATTTATATTGAATTAAAGTTCAGAAACAAGTTCCACGGTGGTAAAACTCTGATTTTTGTTCATTGTTCAGGGTCTCCCTGAGATATACTTCCTTTCCTGCCACCTCCAAAAATGCTCATTTGTCTCCTTGATTCCTTTCCCCACTGTTTACCTTGCTCTATTTCCTCTTTCCTATGAGAACTTTGTCCATATGTGCATAGGTACACCAAGAGGGAAGTGTTTGCTGTGGCTGTTTCTTCACAAAATTGAATGTCTTCCAAATTTGCGTCTGGTCAGTGGTCAGTCAGTCGACCCAGCTGGGTATACCCCTCATAGCTCCTGTATCCAAGGCAATGCATTAGCTGTATCAGTTCAATTTTACCCTTGGCTACACTGTGGGGTAGAGGGCTGATGGTGGTTGTGGCTTTATAGGGACAAGTTGTAAAAACTCTATAGCTCTAGGTCCCCCGATTTCCAATCTTAGAGGAAGTGCACTAACTCTGACACAGGAAGAATGAAAAACATTATGGATGGGCAGTACAGATGGTGGCATTACCACAGTAGTGTGGTGGGACCTAACAGGGTAGCCAAATACAGATTATTGTAATTCAGCTTAAGTTTTTCTTGTTTCCATAATTCAGAAAGAACCTTTCTAGAGACACATAATCTAGAGATTTATTTTTCAATGAAAGTAATGAAACAAATGAGGCTACATTCTAGTTTTGTTTTGTTTTGTTTTTTAGACAGAGTCTCACTCTGTCGCCCAGGCTGGCATGCAATGACGTGATCTTGGCTCACTGTAACCTCCACTTCCCAGGTTCAAGTGATTCTTGTGCCTCAGCCTCCTGAGTAGCTGGGATTACAAGCACCTGCTGCCACACCTGGCTAATTTTGTATTTTTAGTAGAGACGAGGTTTTACCATGTTGGCTAGGCTGGTCTCAAACTCCTGACCTCAGGTGATCTCAAATTGCCTGCCTCGGCCTCCCAAAGTGCTGGATTACAGGCATGAGCCGCTGGGCCCGGCCTACATTCTACTTTTAAGTGAGAACCTCCTGAAAAATTGCTCATCTCCTATACAACATGGTAGTAAAGAATGAACATCTTTGCTTTAAAAAAGGAAACTGTTGAGTAAGCAAGACAGTTAAAGTATTTGAGTATATTTATCATAACATTGAGGGATAAATGTGAAAAAATATAATGAAAGTATGACTTTTTGGTTACAACATGATCAGTTAATTAAGAAACAAAATTTGCAATAATCATACCACTGCTGATTATTATAAACCTATTATATTTTAGGATTCACATAATCCAATTCTAGAATTCAAAGAAAAAAAATCCCATCCAAAAAATAATAGATTAGGCTATATGTAAAAATTGACATGTAATAGATTAATGTAAAAATGGACAATTTCTGCATTATACAATAAAACTGTGTTTTGAAGTATAGTATATTCATAGAAAATTTGAGGTACAGTAAAGTCAACAGATCAGGAGATGGCTGCCATTGATAAGATAACTTGTTACAGTTCCCAAGAGGCAGGGGCATGACACACCATGGGAGGTCACATGAGAAGCACCAGGGTCAGTTAATAGTCAGAGGGAGGGAGAGGGACTGTGTACAAAGGCCTTTATTATGGTTTCTCAAGAAAGAAACAGGTGAGACAGGGTAAGCAGGCTTAGGATTGGCTAGTGTGAATAATTTTAGTCGGTTCTGGGGCCTAGGGGGCTCTCCCTGGTTGTCTGGTACCTGATTCTTGGGTTATTAGGACAGGTGGATAGTAGCCTGGAATGCAAAAGCAAGATAAAGGAGGTGGCTGGTGTGTGGGCCCTGGATTTGTTTGTTGACATTTGACAAGTATGCTCAAAGGTGAGTCATTTACTATCTCTAGGAATTAGTTAACCCCGGAATGGGCCAGCTCCTTCAGGGTCAGCAAAGCTCCAAGAGGTCAAAGCACCAGAATAGAAAATAAAAGACATACTTAACACATTCTACAATATCAATTTCTAAAAATATAATAAAAGCTTCCCAATGTATATAGAATGTGTTCATCTTAAATAACTCCAGACCGAATGACCACTTATACCTAATACTCCCACATGGTCACAGATTGATGTTCTCATTGTCTCTATTTCACATGGCAGTAAGATGAGAAATAAAGGAGCCTCAATTCTTACATAATTGTAATTGTTTTATGAGAAAAGGAGGGTTAGGAGGTAGAAGTTATAGAATAGTAACTGTTATAATAAAAAGTTATTTTTCCTATAGGCATTTCAATGTAAAGGTGCTGCTTTTATTATAAATGCAGAGCTGAACAACCAAAATACCACTGGGCAAATCCAATATTTAATTATATCTACTTTTTTTTAAGGTTTTTCTTTTCCTATTATTACCACTACTCTATTGTTGGGGAACACTCTTTATATATACTTCTCATGTTTTTCACATTTATCACTCAATGTTATGATAAAACACAAACTTTTTTTAATTTTAATTTTTTATTTTACTTTAAGTTCTGGGATACATGTGCAGAACATGCAGGTTTGTTACATAGGTTTACATGTGCCATGGTGGTTTCATGCACCCATCAGCCCATCATCTAGGTTTTAAGCCCTGAATGCATTAGGTGTTTGTCCTAATGCTCTCCCTCCCCTTGCCCCCAACCCCCGACAGGCCGGGGTGTTTGATGTTCCCCTCCCTGTGTCCATGTGTTCTCAATGTTCAACTCCCACTTATGAGTGAGAACATGCGGTGTTTGGTTTTCTCTTCCTCTGTTAGTTTGCTGAGAATGATGACTTCCAGATTCATCCATGTCTCTGCAAAGGACATGAATTCATTCTTTTTTATGGCTGCAACACAAACATTTTTGAATAAAATAATCAAATTACTCAGTCAACGGCATTTTTTAAAGCAAAGAATGTTAATTCTTTTATTACTCTGTTGTTGCATAAGGAGGTGAATAATTTTTTTCACCAGGAAATTCTCATGTAAGAAGGATACTCTTTACCAAGGAGTTTAGTGGAGATTAGGGTTTGACCAAGAGGAAGGAATTTCTAGAGAAGGAGAGAAGGAAGAAAGAGAGGCCCCTTGGAAGGAAAGTATCTGGGAGAGTTTCAGGAGGGAAGTGAGAGTGAGAAGAGGCTCAGAGGCACAGCGGCCATGGAGGAATTTGAAAGAAGTAGAAAGAAGAGGCAATGGAGCCTCGTCATTGGTCTTGGAACTATAAAAATAACATCTGGAAGTATTTTTAGTGACTTTTGTGGTGTTCTTTTTTTCTTTGAATCCTAGAACTGGATTATGTGAATCCTAAGATATAATAGGTTTATAGGAATCAGCAGTGGTATCATTATTGCAAATTTTGCTTCTTAATGAACTGATTCTGTTGTAACCAAGAAGTTCTACTTTGGTTATATTTTTGCACATGTATCACTCAATGTTATGATAAATATACTCAAATGGTTTAGAGTAACTATGTTGCTCACTCAACAGTTTCTTTTTTTGTTAAAGCAAAGGTGTTAATTCTTTGCTACCATGTTGTATAAGGAGGTGAAGAATTTTATTCACCAGGAAATTCTCATTTAAAACTAAAATGAAGCCTTATTTGCTATTTTGTGTCCTTAATTGCTACAATATGGTACTTTTCAACCTAAGGAAATTTCTTTGATTAGTATAGTGATTTTTTTGTATATTGAGTTGAGAAATCGTTTATTTGGAGACAATTAACTTTTCCTTTTTATATATATGTTCAAAGATTTTTTTTTCTGATAATTGCTACATTTCTATTTTGAGTAGTATAGTTGTGTTCTTTCAGTGGCTTGTAATATGGTTAAAAATATTATACTTTGTGCTTTCTTCCCCCTTAACATATGTTTATAATAGACTTCAGAGATATTTGTGTATTTTCTATTTCAGATGTATGGTTTAAATAACTATATGGAATATATAATAATTACTGTTCTTTGAGAATCTAATCCATGTGGTTACAAAGTAGTCATACAACTATAACTATCTGATACTGGTAAACCTGGAGAACACATTTCTTTTTAAGTTTGACTGTGTTTTTGTCTTGATAACATGCCATTTTTGGCAGTTGTTCATCAAAGGAGATCCCCATGAAGTAGCCACTGTAGGCATCAGATATTAAGTAGGTATTAAAGGAGGCATCTCTTCTAATAAACTTCAGGAACCTTTGGAGTTTGTGAGAAAAGGAAGAAATAGAAAGAGCACAGCCCCTTTCCCAGATGGAAGGTGTGGCTGGCCAGCATTACCATCTCAGAGCTGGCCGTGACAAGTGCCATCTGCCATGGTGGTTCAGCTCTGGCCTTTTTCCAGAATGGCAACATCAATGCTATAGTTCCCTGTGAAATTGGAGAAGTTAATTATACTTTAAAACTTTTTTCTGTTGCCTTAAAGATGCTGACTTTGGTATATAGGTAAGAATATACATGTATAAAATGCAAGAATTACGTGATGAATTTTCACTTGAATGTGGGCATTAAAACCAAGTTCTAGAGCCAGATTGGTTGAGTTTGAGACCTGGTTCTGTTGCTTACCAGTCCTATGACAGGGGAAGTTACACAATCCTTCTGAGCCTCAGTTTCCTATCTGCACAATGGGAGTGGTAACAGTACCTATGGCACAGTTGTGAGAGCTAAATGAAATTGTGTAGGTAAAGCACTTAAGAGCACACAGTAAGCATTCAACACATGCTATTATTATTATTATCATCATCAATATCAGCAGTCATTTAAATAATATCCTTTTGATTACATTTGAAATAATTTGTTGTATGGTATAATGGGAAGATCACTGGACTTGGAGTCAAAATCAATGGTTTCTTGGCCCCCATTTTACTATTATTCCTCTGTGATGCCTTGAGCATGCTTCTTATCCTCTGTGGGCTTCAGCTTCCTCACCTATAAAATGGAATCAGATAATGCTTAAGTTCTCTTTCAATATATTATTTGCTTCTTTTTATGACTTCTATTAAAACTTGCAGTTGTCTTTTTAAAAAACCCTGCCCTAATACTAAACCTACACTAGTAGTGTCTATATATGCTCTCTCTCTCTTTTACACAACACACACACACACACATACACATACACACAGATAATCTTACTGTAGGATTTACTTTATATGTCCCTAGGCTGATGCAGAATCATTGAGCAAAATAAAAATCGTATTGGATTTTTCTTAAGGTCATAGTGATACTGCACTACAGAAAATAACTAGTGTTTTCTAGCTTAACACACACACACACACACACACACACACACCTCAAACCCCTAACATCTTACAAATAAGACCTTTCCATGTGAGTCCATAATTTTTTGGCCTTTCAGCCTGACTTTTTTTTTTTTTTAGATGGAGTCTCGCTCAGTTGCCCAGGCTGGTGTGCAATGGCACCATCTTGGCTCACTGCAATCTCCACCTCCAAGGTTCAAGTGATTCTCCTGCCTCAGCCTCCTGAGTAGCTGGGACTACAGGTGCACACCACCACACCTGGCTACTTTTTTGTATTTTTAGTGGAGATGGGGTTTTGCCGTGTTGGCCAGGCTGGTCTCAAACTCCTGGCCTCAAGTGATTGGCCCACCTCGGCCTCCCAAAGTGCTGGGATTACAGGCGTAAGCCACCACGCCCAGCCTAGCCTGGTCATTTTGATGTAGATTAGTTTTGACTTAGCCTTCAAAGCTAACACCGTTAATCAAACAACTGATACTAAATATGTATGTTTTGAAAAAAGTTACCAAGATAGTTTGGGTTCTTCTGAAAGTTGAGCCTGAATCAAAGGCTTGGAGGAGGGATGACCCCAGAAAATAAGGGACTGGAGAGAGGTAGATTAGGAAAGAGGGAAAACTGATATACAGGTGAGTTATCCAGGTGATAGGAGTACAGTTCCACCTGGATCTCCGAGTAGTGTGGGTCTCTGGGTAGGTAGCCTCTCAGAATCGTCTCTCTGTTGGATGAAACCCTGGGGCATTCATCATCCACCACCAGTTCTGTCCATCCATTGGTTGGGGTTGCCCTAGGGGTGTTAATTGCCCTGTACTTCCAGGCTGTGTTTTGTAAGGGCCTGGTGGGCTCCTGGGAGTTCAGCGAATGATTTGAGGCAAGATGAGGAGACTGAGGTAAGGGTGTCGGGTGGGCTCCATAGGCGAATCTGAACTAGCAGGAACTGTTTACTGCAGCTGTGACCGAAATCGGAGGTGAGTCAAGAGGATGGGACACAGGGCACTAAAACAGGCTGCTGCAATTTCCCCTTAATGTGGCCACTTGCTGTCTCACCCTGTTTGGGACACCCAACTTTTCCTTGGGCCTCTTGCCCTCACTGTGGTGGGAGTGACTGTGAGGAATGGGAGTGGGGGGCACTGGGGTGAAGGTCAGGGATATCCATACGTCTCTCGTGAAAAGTGTTTAATTTTAAAAATGAAACTGTTTTTACAATGGTATATTGTTATTGTGATGTGGGGGTGAGGGCAGGGGAAAGGCACAGAGACAGTGTAAGGCTGAGGGCGAGGTGCATGCAATGTCAGAGATGTTTGTTTGAAATATTACTAGGCAATAAAAAATGGTGTTTCTTTATTTTGATGCAGTGTTTTGATAGGATTGACAAATGGCAGGTCAAAATGTCATACCTTCACCCCCCATTTCAAAATGCCTGTTGTGATCAGCAGTGTAAGCACATTCCATCTAGCTGGATCTAAAAGAACTAAAATGTAAATGATTTTGGATAAGGTAATATTTATGCTAAGTTTTAATTGTATATATTTAAGGTGTACAACATGATGGTTTATATACCTACCTTGATATACATATACCTAGTGAAATAATTACTACAGCCAAGCAAATTAATATATCCATCATCTATCTCATAGAGTTACCTTTCACACACATGCGCGCTTCTGTGTGTGTGTGTGTGTGTGTGTGTGTTTGTGTGGCGCCTAAGAGTACCTCAAATCTACTCTTTTGGCAAATTACCCATCTATAATACAATATTAACTATAGTCCTCATGTTGTACATTAGATCTCTAGACTCATTAATCCTGTGAAACTGCTTTATGCAAATGTTTGTATTGAAAAGACAAAGATACTTGGAGATGCATATTTGGGTGACATATCATTCTTTCCATAATTATGAAAAGGCTGATCAATATTTTGACAGAATCACTTTGATAATGATAATTCATTGCAGGCTAAAAAAAAAAATCCATGTGACTTTCAACTTTTAAAAATTACCAGATAACATTCCTAATAGATACTGCCACCTCTCCTGGCCCCATCCCCATCTTGATTCTCATCTTTTCCTTCATTCCTTCTCTCTTCTGTAAGAAAATTATTTTAAAAATATATGTCCTCATTTATTGTTTTTCCCCAATAAATTTACCACATTAGCCATTTTTAAGTACAGAGCTGTTAAGTACATTTATACTGTTGGTTGTGCAAACATCACCACCATCCATCCACAGAGCTATTTTCATCTTGACAAACTGAAACTCTGTACCCATTAAATAAGAGCTCCCCATCCCCATACCCATACCCCAGCCCAGGCAACGACCATTCTACTTTGTCTTTATGACTTTGGCTACTGTAGGTACCTCGTATAAGTGGAATCATACAGTATTTGTCTTTTTGTGACTGGCTTATTTCATCTAGCATAAT
Organism: Pan paniscus; assembly: GCF_029289425.2. Taxonomy (NCBI): domain Eukaryota; kingdom Metazoa; phylum Chordata; class Mammalia; order Primates; family Hominidae; genus Pan; species Pan paniscus. The sequence continues at coordinate 28,519,841 of NC_073254.2, forward strand.
GCCCTTGAGGTTCATTTGTATTGTGGTATGTATCAGAATTTCCTTCCTTCTTAAAGCTGAATAACATTCCATTATATATATATACATATACATATATACACACACACACACACACGCACCAAATTTTGTTTATCCATTCATTTATTGATGGGCACTTGGGTTGGCTTCTACCTTTTAGTCGTTGTGAATAATATAGCTATGAAAATGGGTATACAAATAATCTCTTTGAGACCCAGCCTTCAGTTCTTTTGGATGTATACCCAGTCGTGGAATTGCTAGATCTTATGATAATTCTACTCTTAATATTTTGAGAAACCGTCCTTCTGTTTTCCATAGCAGCTACTCCGGTTTGCATTCCCACGCGCTGTGCATAAGAGTCCAAATTTCTCCATGTTTCCTGATACCTATTATTTTCTGGTTTTCTGACAGTAGCCATTCTAATGGATGTGAAACACTTTCTCCTTCAACTGGTACCGGATGTGAGGATTCCAATTGCTTGGAATCAGTTGTCCCGGAGGGCCTCTGGGTAAAGAAAGCCAGTATCTCTTGGCAGTGGTTACAGAACAAGACACAAGATACACTGAGCTAGAAAATGCATTGCTGTGCGGAAGTTCATTGGGATTACACAAAATAGGCTCACTGCAGTCATTTACTGTGTTTTAATAGGTTCACTCAGGATAAATGGGAACCAAAACATCTTCAGTTATGGTGCTCTGAGATACATGAAGAAAAGCTGTCTACTTTGGTTTTGCTCCAGTAGTTTTGCAAGAAGTCAAAAGTAGTGAAGATCTAGATACTCTGGAGGGTGTCTGGGGAGTTGGGGGGTGAGCAGTTAAGCTTGCTGTGAGTTACACTTCAGTGAAAAGCTTCCTTGGAACAAATGCATCTGTAATTCTCATTAATGCTTCTCAGAGCCTTACAGTAGTGAAACAAAAATTTCCAATGTGACAGTGTGTCCAGAATTGGTGGGTTCTTGGTCTCACTGAATTCTAGAATGAAGCCACAGACCCTCGCGGTGAGTGTTACAGCTCTTCAGGTGGCGCGTCTATGAGTTTGTTCTTTCTGATGTTCGGATGTGTTTGGAGTTTCTTCCTTCTGGTGGGTTCGTGGTCTCACTGGCTCAGGAGCGAAGCTGCAGACCTTCGCGCTGAGTGTTACAGCCCTTAAAGCGGTGCGTCTGGAATTGTTCATTCCTCCAGGTGGGCTTGTGGTCTTGTTGGCTTCAGGAGTGAAGCTGTAGATCTTCCCGGTGAGTGTTACAGCTTATAAAAGCAGTGTGGACCCAAATAGTGAGCAGTAACAAGATTTATTGCAAAGAGTGAGAGAACAAAGCTTCCACAGTGCAGAAGGGGACCAGAGCGGGTTGCCACTGCTGGCTTGGGCAACTTGCTTTTATTCTCTTATCTGGCCCCATCTACATACTGCTGATTGTAGAGCCAAGTGGTCTGTTTTGACAGGGCGCTGATTGGTGCATTTACAATCCCTGAGCTAGACACAAAGGTTCTCCACTCCCCACTAGATTAACTAGATACAGTGTCCACACAAAGGTTCTCCAAGGCCCCACCAGAGTAGCTAGATACAGAGTGTCAATTGGTGCATTCACAAACCCTGAGCTAGACACAGGGTGCTGATTGGTGTGTTTACAAACCTTGAGCTAGATACAGAGTGCTGATTGGTGTATTTACAATCCCTGAGCTAGACATAAAGGTTCTCCAAGGTCCCACCAGAGTAGCTAGATACAGAGTGTCGATTGGTGCATTCACAAACCCTGAGCTAGACACAGGGTGCTGATTGGTGTATTTACAATCCCTGAGCTAGACATAAAGGTTCTCCAAGGTCCCACCAGAGTAGCTAGATAGAGTGTCCACGGGTGCATTCACAAACCCTGAGCTAGACACAGGGTGCTGATTGGTGTATTTACAATCCCTGAGCTAGACACAAAGGTTCTCCACGTCCCCACCAGAGTAGCTAGATACAGAGTGTCAATTGGTGCATTCACAAACTCTGAGCTAGACACAAGGTGCTGATTGCTGTGTTTACAAAGCTTGAGCTAGATACAGAGTGCTGATTGGTGTATTTACAATCCCTGAGCTAGACATGAAAGTTCTCCACGTCCCCACCAGACTCAGGAGCCCAGCTGGCTTCACCCAGTAGATCGTGCACCTGTGCTGCAGGTGGAGCTGCCTGCCAGTCCCGAGCCGATGCGCCCGCGCTTCTCAGCCTTTGGGTGGTAGATGGGACTGGGCGCTGTGGAGCAGGGGGCAGCGCTCGTCGGGGAGGCTTGGGCCGCACAGGAGCCCACGGAGGGGGTGGGAGGCTCAGGCATGGCGGGCTGCAGGTCCCGAGCCCTGCCCTGCCGGAAGGCAGCTAAGGCCCGGTGGGAAATCAAGAGCAGCTCCGGTGGGCTGGCACTGTTGGGGGACCCAGTACATCCTCTGCAGCCGCTGGCCCGGCTGCTAAGCTCCTCATTGCCCGGGGCCGGCAGGGCCGGCTGGCTGCTCTGAGTGCGGGGCCCGCCAAGCCCACGCCCACCCGGAACTCCAGCTGCCCCGTAAGCGCCGCGCGCAGCCCCGGTTCCCGCTCGCTCCTCTCTCTCCACACCTCCCTGCAAGCTGAAGGAGCCGGCTCCGGCCTTCGCCAGCCCAGAAAGGGGCTCCCAGGGTGCAGTGGTGGGCCGAAGGGCTTCTCAGGTGCCGCCAAAGTGGGAGCCCAGGCAGAGGAGGTGCCCAGAGCGAGCGAGGGCTGTGAGGACTGCCAGTACGCTGTCACCTCTCAACAGCACATTCACGGTGTGGTCTTGGGGTTTCAGCCAGCTCCAGCAGCACTGGCTTTGGCCTTCATTTTTTTTTTGTTTGCTTCTGGTGAGGGTGATTCCAGGGACTTTTTAACCTCCTGTCTATACTTCTGGCTCAATCTCTTTGCACACAAGGAAGCAATTTCTACTGTACGGGAAAGGCTCATTTCCCCATGACCCCCACATTTTGTTTTTCAAGTGCTCAACAATTGGGAACAAGTTTATTGTCATCCAGGTGAGGCAGTTAAGCAGGAGTGTCACACCAGTATTTGTGAAGGAGGGGGCTTAAATATGGGTAACAGGGGAATGTGATGTGTTTATTCCGGCAACAACCTAAGACATTAAACTTCCTCTTCTGATCCTACACCTCTCCTTCCCCATCACCAGTGGTTAGGCAACAGGGTGACTCTCATGGGCTGAACTGTGTTCCCCTTACCACCCACCCTAGTTTATATGTTGAAGCCCCAACCCCCGTATCTCAGAATGTCACCATATTTGGAGATAAGGTCTTTACAGAGGTGACTGAGGTAAAATGAGGCCACTAGGGTGGGCCTTAATCCAATATGTGATGTCTAATGGAGAAACCAGGGGTCCTGGGGCACAGAGAAAAGACCATATGAGGACATAGCAAGAAAGTGGCCATCTACAAGCCACGGAAGGGAGGTCTTGGGAGAAACCAACCCTGCCAACACTTTGATCTTGGATTTTCAGTCTCTAGAACTGTGAGAGAATCAATTTTTGTTGTTTAAGCCCCTCAGTGTGTTGACTGTTCCGGTGGCCCTAGCAAACTAATACAGTGGCCTTGTGCACGTGAGACAGTTGAGAAAAAGAGGAAAACTGGTTTTCCCTCTTTTCCGGTGTGTGTGTGTGCGCGCGTGAGAGAGAGATTAGAGGGCAGGGAGGGGAGAAGAGAGGAAGCAAGCTAACCGGAGAGAGAGCAGGTGAGTTTTCTTTTGCAGAACAGAGTTAATGAAGTGGCAACTCTGGCTTCCCTGTGCCTTTCCTGTGAATCTGGGGATTTCCACCCGTCCCTCCCACGAAGTCCCAGTAGGATCCCTCGGGCCCGGCAGAGCCTGGCCTGCGGTCCTGCTGGCTCTTCGCCAAGCTGCCCGGTACTCGCAGGGTGATGGGCAGGGACTTGGCGGGAGGCAGAGGGACGTCGGAGGGCAGGGCGGGAGTGAGATCTCCTCTGGTTTCTGTGGAGAACTCCTGCACCTGGGTCAGGGTCTCAGCCACGGACAAGGGGCGTGGCTCTGCAGAGCGAAGCAGGAGCTCCACCCGTTCGCAGGGAGGGAGGGGGCGGAGGTGGCCTCACTGCCTGAGGGGTCCTACCCCTCCCGAGGACGCGACGCAAAAGCCAGTAGACTCACGACGCCCCCCACATGTCACACGACAAGGCCAGCAGGGCCGCCACCAGAGGGCACCAGCGGCTGGGACCCGCAGGAAAGGGAGGAAGAACAGGTGGCGCCGGTGAGGCGAAGGCGAGGGCACGAGGGGGCGGCCTGCGGCCCGCGCTGCTCCGGGGAGGGGCTTCCACCTGGACAGTGACGGAAGCCAGGGCGACTCAACAGGACACATTTGCACCATTTGCACGGCTGGGTGAAACGACAACCCCTCAGCTGGGCTCAAATTACCTGAAGGGCCTGCATCTACAACAGATTAGCTTTCGGTTTTCCTCCCGGGCTGCTCCTAGGGCACCCAGGGGGAGAGTTCCACAAAGTAAGAGTCATTAAAATTACCAATAAGAAGAGGAGAACTGCTACGTATTTGTTCTGATTGAGCTGAGAATCCTGAATTCCGAGAATCCGGAAATAGAATTGGTTCAGGGACCACCATCTGACAACTATTGTGTAATCCTCCGTCACACAAACGGAAGTCTTCTTATGGGTGTGCCCTTCACTGTGTCTACAGGCTGGATTTTAGGACCACGAGCACCGTGCTGTAGCTTAACACAGAAAATCCCAATGTTAGGACAGAACACTACTAGCCGTAGTACAGAGGGCCACTTCATAATAATAAAACATATTTAGCAGGAAGAGAGAATACTTGCGTGCACTTAATAACAGAGCTTTGTGGTATACCAAGGAAAATGGACAGAACTATTAGGAAAAATAGACAAATCCACTCTCGTAAATATTTTAAACGCACTATATTAGATCATTCTTGCATTGCTGTAAATAAACACCAGAGACTGGGTAATTTATATAGAAAAGAGGTTTAATTGGCTCACAGTTCTGCAGGCTGTACAGCAAGCTTGTCCAACCTGTGGCCTATAGGCCTCATGTGGCCCAGGACAGCTTTGAATGTGGCCCAACACAAATTCATAAACTTCCTTAAAACATTATGAGACTTTTTTGCAATTTTTTTTAAAGCTCATCAGCTATCGTCAGTGTTAGTGTATTGCATGCGTGGCCCAAGACAATTCTTCTTCCAATGTGGCCTATGAAAGCCCAAAGATTGGACACCCCTGCTTTACAGGAAGCATAGTGGCATCTGCTCAGCTTCTGTGGAGCCTCAGGAAATTCACAGTCATGGTAGAAGTTGAAGTGGGGCAGGCATCTCACATGGCGAATGCAGAGGCAAGAGAGGGAGAGCAGGAGGAAGGTGCCACACACTTTCAAACGACCAGGTCCCGAGTGAACTCAGCATGAGAGCTCATTGATCACCAAGGGGATGGCCCAAGCCATTCATGAGGGATCCATCCCCATGATCCAAATACCTCCCACCAGGCCCCACCTCCAACACTGGGGATGAAAATCAACATAAGATTTGGGTGGGGGGCGGGCGCGGTGGCTGACGCCTATAATCCTAGCACTTTGGGGGTCTGATTCGGGTGGATTATCAGGTCAGGTGTTCGAGACCAGCCTGGCCAACATGGTGAAACCCTGTCTCTACTAAAAGTACAAATATTAGCTGGGAGTTGTGACACGCCTCTGTAGTCCCAGCTACTCAGGAGGCTGAGGCAGAAGAATTGCTTGAACCAAGGAGGCAGAGGTTGCAGTAAGCTGAGATTGGGCCACTGCACTGCACTCCAGCCTGAGCGACAGGGCGAGACTCTGGCTCAAAAAAAAAAAAAAAAAAAGATTTGGGTGGGGACAAGTCTCCAAACTATGTCAGACTTTTCTCAATTATTGAAGATCGAAAGATTGTAAATCAATAAGGACATGGGTGATTTCAATACTACTACTAGAACTAATAATACTATAATATAAAACCTTGCATCCAAAAGTTGGAAGATATATGTATTTTTTACCAGTACACCTGGAACATACACAAAAATTGACCATGAGTGACCCATAAAACTCATCTCAACAAATTTCAGAGATCACCTATTTTGACTAGAGTGCAATTAAGGTAAAAATCAACAGGAAAAGATAACAATTCTGTGTGTTCGGAAATTAAACAAATAAAATTCTAAATACCCAGTGAATTAAAAGGAGAAAGCATAATGAAAATTAAAAAATATTAAAAATAGAATGGTAATACTACATATCAACATTTAAGTATATAACCAAAGAGGTATTTCATGAGAAATTTTTAGCCTTATAAGGAGAAGCTGAACATTTAGAAAGGAAATAATAGAGAAGTAATGAAACAGAAAATGAAGAAACAATAGTGAGTATCAACAAAGTTAAAAGCTGGCTCATTGAAAAGACAAATTTCTGGCAATGTTAAATAAAAGAAAACCTGCAATTAGACATATGGTAATAAAATTGCAAACCATCGAAGACAAAAAATGTTAAAAATGTATTACACAAATAAGAACAAATTATACTGTCAGTAAAGGTATCAAGAGCAAAAATAGAAACCAGAAAAGAAGGAAACAATATTTTTAAAGTGCTGAAGGAAAATAACATCAATGTAGAATTGTATATCCAGCAAAACTTTTTCAATAACAAACCCAAAATATAGATTATTCTGATAAATAAAAGCTGAGTTTATCATCAACAGATTGTCACTAAGGAATTTCTAAAAGATATACCTCAAGAAGATGGACAACAACTTCAGAAGAAAGAGCCAAGATATATACTTTGGGAGGCCAAGGCAGGCGGATTGCCTGAGTTCAAGAGTTCAAGACCAGCCTGGCTAACATAGTGAAACCCTGTCTCTACTAAAAATACAAAAATTAGCCAGGTGTGGTAGTGGACACCTGTTATCCCAGCTACTTAGGAGGCTGAGGCAGGAGAAATGATTGAACCCGGGAAGCTGAGGTTGCAGATCGCACCACTGCACTCCAGCCTGGGTGACAGAGCGAGGCTTCATATAAAAAAAAAAAGAAAAAAAAAGCCAAGATACCTAAACATAGAAAAGGTACAGTAAAAATATAGTATAAAAGATAAAAAATGGTACACCTCTAACAGGGCATGTGTTAGTTTGTTTGCATTGCTTTAAAGGAATACCTGAGCTGGGCAATTTATAAAGAAAAGAGGTTTAATTGGCTCACAGTTCTTCGGGCTATCCAGGAAGCATGGCACTGGCATTTGCTTAGTTTCTGGTGAGAGCTTCAGAAATCATGGTGGAAGGCCAATGGGGAGCTGGCATATTGCACGGTGAGAGAGGGAGAGAGAGAGAGAAAGCAGGGAGGTACCACACTCTTTTAAATCACCAGATCTTGTGTGAACTCAGAGTGAGAACTCACTCATTATCATGAGAATAGCACCAACCCATTCATGAAGGATCTGACCCCATGACCCAAACATCTCCCACCAGTCCCCACCTTGAACACTGGGGATTACATTTCACCATGAGATTGGGAGGGGACAAACATCCACACTATATCAGGCACTTGTCATGAATGGAGCTTGCAGGAGTGGAAGTTGTTCTGTATGAGTCAGTGAGTGGGTGGTGAGTGAATGTGAAGGCCTAGGACATCACTGTACACTACTATAGACTTTATAAATGTTGCATACTTAGGCTACATTAAGTTTATATGAAAAATTGTTCTCTGACATTGGCTACGAAGTTACTAGGCAATGGGAATTTTTCACCTCTATTATAATCTTATGGGATCACTGTCTTATATGCAGTCTTTCATTGACTGAAATATTATAAAGCATGTGGCTGCAGAATGTTTGTTTTCAAATCAGTCCAAGGGAAAAAATAAATTGGCAAAAAACCTTAATTAATCCCCAGGAGGAAAAAAAAAGGAAGAAAATATACACATAAACATACACACACGTGTGTGTATATAAATATTTAATAAGTGTATTAATTTAAATCTTATTTGGTACTTTTTGTTTACCCTACTCATATAAGATGTTGGAAGTAATTTAAATATATCAAAGGTAAATGAACCTCTTCAGTTAAACAGTGTTCAAACTGGATTAAAAAAATACAATGATATGCTATTTTTAGAGACACACGTAAAATTTAAGGACAGAGAAAGATTGAAAGAGAAAATCTCTACAAAAAAAGAAAAAAATAATTATTTCAGGCAACTTCCTTCACTATTAGAGCCAGAATTCTGGAGTCAGGCTGAAGGTTTCATGCTTCTTGCCCAGATGCTTGTTCTCCCATGTGCCATGGGTGTGCCATTGCTCCCAGCAACACATTAAGCCAGTTTTCTAGTTTCCTAGGAAACTTGAGTGCAGGGTCTTCTCATGCTGGGGCCCCATCATGTCTGCTGTGGATCTCCTTGGTGGTTCATCAAGAGGCATGGAAGGATGTTCTTTTTCTCAAGTATTAAGAAGTGAAGGATGACAATATATTTTAAGTGCTGAAGGGAAAGAATTGTCAACTTAACATTGTATACCCAAGAGACCTGTTTTTTCAAGATAGGTGACTTCATCCCTGTAACCTTATTTAAAACTATGTCTTGGGCAACCCCCTTTGGGACCCCTCCCATTGTATGGGAGCTCTGTTTTCACTCTATTAAATCTTGCAACTGCATACTCTTCTGGTCTGTGTTTGTTACAGCTTGAACTGAGCTTTCACTCACCATCCACCACTGCTGTTTGCTGCCATCGCAGACTTGCCACTGACTTCCACCCCTCCAGATCCAGCAGGGTGTCTGCTGCTCTCCTGATCCAGCGAGGTGCTCATTGCCACTCCTGATCGGGCTAAAGGCTCTCTATCGTTCCTGCACAGCTAAGTGCCCGGGTTTGTCCTAATCGAGCTGAACACTAGTCTCTCGGTTCCATGGTTCTCTTCCGTGACTCATGGCTTCTAATAGAGCTATAACACTCACTGCATGGCCCAAGGTTCCATTCCTTGGAATCCATGAGTCCAAGAACCCCAGGTCAGAGAACAAAAGGCTTGCTGCCATCTTGGGAGTGGCCCGCCACATCTTGGGAGAGCTAAGAACAAAGACCCGCCCGTAACATTTGGTGGTAACCGTATGGGAATTCTCCAAAGCAGTGAGTAATATCGGACCACTTTGCTTGCTATTCTGTCCTATCCTTCCTTAGAATTGGTGGAAAATACCGGGCACCCGTCAGCCAGTTAAAAACGATTAGCGTGGCTGTGGGACTAAAGACTCAGTTGTGAGGCTTCCTGGGAAAGGGCTTTCTAACAACCCCCAACCCTTCTGGGTTGGGAGCGTTGGTCTGCCTGGAAGCAGCTTCCACTTTCACAGTTTTCCTGGGGAAGCCGAGGGTTGACTACAGGTAGAAAGCTGTCATCCCGAACTCCCAGCATTAGCTGGTTGAGATCATGGCCCAGCCAGAAGTCCCTACTCAATAGTCGCCCATGCGTGTGCCCCTACCTTTCCTTTTGACCCATACCTCCTGGGTCGTGACCATGACTTTCTTGAAAGTGCAGCCCAAAATTCTCCTTATCTCTGAATCTAATTCCTCTGATCCCTGCCTCCTAGGTACTAATGGTTCAGACTTTCATTTCCTCTATCAAGTTGTTATCTTGAAAGGGATCTAAGGAAGCTCTACACTGTATCCTTAGGCATCTAGGCTATGAACCCAGGGAGTTTTGTCCCTGCTGTCTGTCCCAATTTAGGCATATAGCTCTCGACATGGGCAGTTATGTGGGATCCGTTCCCCACCACCCTTGCCAGGGCCTTAGAACTGATGACCCAGTACTTTTAACAACTGGGACTGGGTTTACGACAACATAATAGATCAGGATGAAAGCTAATTGAGTAAGTCAAGGCAGAGAAAGAGAGAGGGGAAAGAGAGGCAGAGAAAGAGGGAGGGGAAAGAGAGGCAGAGCCGGGGGAAGAGAGGCAGAGAGAGAGAGAAAAAGAGAGATAGAAGTAGTAGAGAAAAAAAAGTGTGTCCTATTCCTTTAAAAGCCAGGATAAATTTAAAACCTATAATTAATAATTGAAGGTCTTCTCCATGACCCTATAACACTCCAATACTACCTTGTTGTCAGTGTAAACAAGGGCGTAGCCTGAAAACACTGAGACCACTGACAACCCTTAGCCTTCCTATCAAAAATCCTTAACCCAGTAACCCGTGGATGGCCCAAATGCATTCACTCTGTAGTAGCAACTGCTTTGCTAACAGAAGAAAGTAGAAAAATAACCTTTAGAGGAAACCTCATTGTGAGCACACCTCACCAGTTCAGAACTATCATAAGTCAAAAAAGCGAAAAGATGGCTTACTAACTCAAACATCTTAAAGTATGGAGATATTCTGTTAGAAAAAGGTGATTTAACACTAACCACTGAAAATTCCCTTAACCCAGAAGATTTCCTAACAGGAGATTTAAATCTTAATTACCATACAAAGGTCCGACCGACCAGACCTAGGAGGAACTCCCTTCAGGACAGGATGATGGATGGCTCCTCCCAGGTCACTGAGGAAAAAACACAATGGGTATTAATAATTGACAGGGAAACTCTTCTAAAAGCAGAGTTAGGAAAATTGCCTAATAATTGGTCAGCTCAAACGTGCGTGCGAGCTGTTTGCACTCAGCCAAGCCTTAAAGTACTTACAGAATCAAAAAGCCTCTATCTCAATCCTGACTTAAAAGGTTACCTACACCCTCTCTGAAACGAATTTGCATAAGAACTGTTGTTTATGGGAATGCATCTTGATGGGGCAGCTGGTTGTTATGAAATACTCAGGAACCAGGCCGGGCGCGGTGGCTCATGCCTGTAACTACAGCACTTTGGGAGGCCGAGGCGGGCGGATCGTGAGGTCAGGAGATTGAGACCATCCTGGCTAACACAGTGAAACCCCATCTCTACTAAAAATATAAAAAATTAGCTGGGCATGGTGGTGGGCGCCTGTATTCCAGCTACTCAGGAGGCTGAGGCAGGAGAATGGCTTGAACCTGGGAGGTGGAGCTTGCAGTGAGCCGAGATCGGACCACTGCACTCCAGCCTGGGCAACAGAGCGAGACTCCGTCTCAAAACAAAACAAAACAAAAACTCAGGAACCCAGCCCAGTTCTAGGACTCACCCCTGACCACAAAGGCAATGTTGGGCATGCTGGTAAAGGACCACTAGAATCCAGCAGCCCGGACCCCTTTCTTTGTGGTCAAGAAAGGTGGGAAAAGGGGTGCAGGACTGCTACGTCAGTGAGTGTAACTAATCCGATAAGCAGAGGTCCATGGGTGGTTATGCACCATGGAAAGGAATAAGCATTAGGACCATAGAGGACGCTCTAGGACTAATGCTCGTCGGAAAATGACTAGGTGTGTTGCCATCCCTGTGTTCTTTTTTAAGATGGAAAACATTCCCCCCAAGGCAAAAACGCTCCTAAGATGTATTCTGGAGAATTCGGCCCCATCAGAGTGTATGTACCTTTTTCCCTGTCAGACTTGAAGCGAATTAAAATAGACCTAGGTAAATTCTCAGATAGCCCTGAGGACTATATTGATGTTTTACAAGGTTTAGGACAATCCTTTGATCTGACATGAAGAGATATAATGTTACTGCTAGATCAGACACTAACCCCAAATGAGAGAAGTGCTGCCATAACTGCAGCCCGAGACTTTGGCGATCTCTGGTGTCTCAGTCAGGTCAATGATAGGATGAAAACAAAGGAAAGAGAACAATTCCCCACAGGCCAGCAGGCAGTTCCCAGTGTAAACCCTCACTGGGATGCAGAATCAGAACATGGAGATTGGTGCCGCAGACATTTGCTAACTTGCGTGCTAAAAGGACTAAGGAAAACTAGGAAGAAGCCTATTAATTACTCAATGATGTCCACTATAACACAGGCAAAGGAAGAAAATCCTACTGCCTTTCTGGAGAGACTAAGGGAGGAATTGAGAAAGCATACCTCTCTGTCACCTGATTCTATTGAATGCCAACTAATCTTAAAGGATAAGTTTATCACTCAGTCAGCCGCAGACATTAGAAAAAAACTTCAAAAGTCTGCCTTAGGCCTGGAGCAAAACTTAGAAACCCCATTGAACTTGGTAACCTCAGTTTTTTGTAATAGAGATCAGGAGGAGCAGGCGGAACAGGACAAACGGATTTAAAAAAAGAAAAAAAAAGAAAAAGAAGGCCACGCTTTAGTCATGGCCCTCAGGCAAGCAGACTTTGGAGGCTCTGGAAAGGGGAAACGCTGAGTGAATCGAATGCCTAATAGGGCTTTCTTCCAGTGTGGTCTACAAGGACCCTCTAAAAAAGATTGTCCGAATAGAAATAAGTTGCCCCCTCGTCCATGCCCCTTATGTCAAGGAAATCACTGGAAGGCCCACTGCCCCAGGAGATGAAGTTCCTCTGAGTCAGAAGCTACTAACCAGATGATCCAGCAGCAGGACTGAGGGTGCCCGGGGCAAGCACCAGCCCATGCCATCACCCTCACAGAGCCCTGGGTATACTTGATCATTGAGGGCCAGGAGGTTAACTGCCTCCTGGACACTGGCGCGGTCTTCTCAGTCTTACTCTCCTGGACAACTGTCCTCCAGATCTGTCACTATCTGAGGGGTCCTAGGACAGGTAGTCACTAGATACTTCTCCCAGCCACTAAGTTGTGACTGGGGAACTTTACTCTTTTCACATGCTTTTCTAATTATGCCTGAAAGCCCCACTCCTTTGTTAGGGAGAGACATCCTAGCAAAAGTAGGGGCCATTATACACTAGAATTAGAAGGAAAAAGGGTAGATGTATATACAGACTCTAAGTATGCTTACCTAGTCCTCCATGCCCACACAGCAATATGGAGAGAAACGGAATTCCTAACTTCCGAGGGAACACCTATCAAACATCAGGAAGCCACTAGGAGATTATTATTGGCTGTACAGAAACCTAAAGAGGTGGCAGTCTTATGTTGCTGGGGCCATCAGAAAGGAAAGGAAAGGGAAATAGAAGGAAACCGCCAAGCGGATATTAAAGCCAAAAGAGCCGCAAGGTGGGACCCTCCATTAGAAATGCTTATAGAAGGACCCCTAATATGGGGTAATCCCCTCTGGTAAACCAAGCCCCAGTACTCAGCAGAAGAAATAGAATGGGGAACCTCACGAGGACATAGTTTCCTCCCCTCAGGATGGCTAGCCACCGAAGAAGGAAAAATACTTTTGCTTACAGCTAACCAATGGAAATTACTTAAAACCCGTCACCAAACCTTTCACTTAGGCATTGATAGCACCCATCAGATGGCCAAATCATTATTTACTGGACCAGGCCTTTTCAAAACTATCAAGCAGATAGTCAGGGCCTGTGAAGTGTGCCAAAGAAATAATCCCCTACACTTCAGGCCATACATTTCAATCCCTGTATCTTTAACCTCCTTGTTAAGTTTGTCTCTTCCAGAATTGAAGCTGTAAAACTACAAATCGTTCTTCAAATGGAGCCCCAGATGCAGTCCATGACTGAGATCTACCATGGTCCCCTGGACTGGCCTGCTAGCCAATGCTCCAATGTTGATGACATTGAAGGCACCCCTCCCGAGGAAATCTCAACTGCACAACCCCTATTATGCCCCAATTCAGCAGGAAGCAGTTAAGAGCGGTCGTTGGCCAACCTCCCCAACAGCACTTGGGTTTTCTGTTGAGGGGGGTACTGAGAGACAGGACTAGCTAGATTTCTTAGGCCAACTAAGAATTCTTAAGCCTAGCTGGGGAAGGTGACTGCACCTACCTTTAAACACGGGGCTTGTAACTCAGCTCACACCCAACCAATCAGATAGTAAAGAGGGTTCACTAAAATACAAATTAGGCTAAAGTAGGAGGTAAAGAAATAGTCAAATCATATATCGCCTGAGAGCACAGTGGGAGGGACAATGATCGGGATATAAACCCAGGCATTCAAGCAGGGAGAGGCAACCCCCTTTGGGTCCCCTCCCATTGTATGGGAGCTCTGTTTTCACTCTATTAAATCTTGCAACTGCAAAAAAAAAAACACACACACAAACAAAAAAAACAAAAACACAACAACAACTATGTCTTTTTCTCCTTCCTTCAGCCTAACCACTCTGAATAGTTTTTTTTATCATAGAACTTACCCCCACCTGACATATTGTGTATTTTTCTTATCCATTTAATTATTATCTCTTTTTCTCTTCCTCTCTCCCCCAGGAGAATACAAGCTTCAGGAGGGCAGAGATTCCCAGGGAATAATACAGAGAGTCCCTCAATAAAGAGTTAAGGTGTTACTCATATCATAAATACAGTCTTAACTTCACAGAAGGATGTACAGTGATAAAAATAAATTGTTTTTAAAATTCTTCCTGTTATCCAAAGTTATCACAGGATTAGGTCCTTACCAAGGAGACTGTGTCTGACTTCTAGGCCAGCTCAGGCCCTGGCTATCTCTTCCTTCATGACTGCTTCAGAAGGAACCTTGTACAGATAACACAGCCATTTATTCTCTCTCTACTGAGTTTAAGTGGTGGTTTGGCTTGCTTTAGGAGTGACTTCTAAAGACAAAATTTTGAGATCCTAGCCAATTGGAGATGAATTAAAATTGAGATAATGCATTTCTCATTGAGTCACTATTTTTTTCCCTCAAAGTGTAGTTTATACAGTAACAGGTATTTCCTTGGCCTCTTGCTTGAATATTCAAAATAGTTACAGAAAAAGGTGACAAATAATGATTTTAAGGCTCCAAGCGGTCCAGCTAGTGGAATTGCCAGCAGTGCCTTAAAATTCTGCCTTCCAGCCTAGTGTGTACATGAGTGTGTGTATGTGTGTGTGTGCGCATGTGGGGTGTGCATAAGTATGTGAGTGTGTATGAGCGTGTGGGCATGGTGATACACATTTGTGAATATGTGTATGACTATGTGGGGTGTGTCAGTGTGAAACTGTTTGGGATCCCTCATGACCACCTCTCCTTCCTGGCAGGACCTGACTTAACGCTCACGTCACTGTGGAGATGACCCCTGCCTGCCTCCCTGTACCCCTGTAGCTTCTGCTGCCTAGTGCCACACAATCTTGCTTAGGAGACTTTCTCCTTCCACTAACTCCCTGTGACTCCAGGCTGCCATTGCCTCTTCCTTTGAACTCTTCTCCTTCCACTAACTCCCTGTGACTCCAGGGTGCCATTGCCTCTTCCTTTGAACTTTCTCTCAGTATTGCCATCGACTTCAGTTTTCAGGTAGCTGCTACCTGGAGTCTCTTTGGTCCAACCCAGTTGCTTGCTTGGCTGAGCTATAGGAAGTGGCACTGCATTTTTCTACCTTAGCCACCTCTTCCTCATCCTCCGTCTGTCCTATCCCTTCCATTTTGACCTTCAGGGAGTGTTCCACTCCTTCACGTCTAATTTCTTCCTCCCTGTTTTGGAGTTTGTTACAATCATATCTTTTCAAGAACACACTATTCCACAAAATAATATATGAGTAGTTTCCTTAGAACAGTAGTTATGTTTCTATTTCATAATTATGTTTTTTTTTTTTTGAGACAGAGTCTTGCTCTGTTGCCCAGGCTGGAGTGCAGTGGTGCAATCTCAGTAACCTCCGCCTCTTGGGTTCAAGTAATTCTCTTGCCTCAGCCTCCCAAGTAGCTGGGATTACAGGTGCCCGCCACAACACTGGCTAATTTTTGTATTTTTAGTAGAGATGAGGTTTCATCATATTGGCCAGGCTGGTCTTAAACTCCTGGCCTCAAGTGATCCACCCACTTCGGCCTCCCAAAGTGCTGGGATTACAGGCAGGAGCCACAGTGCCCTGCCTATAAATTATGTTTTAATGGCTGATATGGATGTTTCCCTCTATTGTAACTTGACATTTTAGCTGCTTAAAACAAGAAGCTTATACTCAGTAAATGCAAACACTTTTCTCCTCTAGAGGGATTTTTTTTTTTTTTTTTTGGCATTTATAAACTTCCCTTTGGACACGTCATTTTTTCCCCCCATCCTTATGCAGAAGAGTATGTTCAGCTTTTGGAAACAATACTTACTAGTTTTATAATTTTGCTAGTTCTTTTCTCCTCTTAATTGCTCTTTGGATTTTCTCCAAAATGTTAGCATTTATTTCCAATTAAAAGATGCCAAAAACATGGCCACATTTCTTCCCCTATCTTGGAGCTAAGCTAACTTGTTTCCTAATTCAGCAAGGTCTCATCTAACTCTGAATATAGCCAGTTGAGCTGTAAAACAAACAAAGAATCAAATTTCGAGCTCCAAGAAGGGCATTTTTATAAGAAATATAATATATTTTGGAAAATTTCAGAGACAGAATCTCACTCTATTGCCTAGGCTGAGTGCAGTGGCACAATCTTGGCTCACTGCAGCCTTGAACTCCTGGGCTCATGCCATCCTCCCACTTCAGCCTCCTGAGTAGCTGGGATTATAAGTGTATACCACAATGCCCAGCTATTTTTTTAAATTAAAAAACACATTTTTTTAGTAAAATTTTTTTAAATTTGTTTTTGTAGAAATGGGGTCTTGCTATGTTGCCCAGGCTTGTCTTGAACTCCTGGGCTCATGTGATCCTCCTGCCTTGGCCTCCCAAAATGTTGGCATTACTTACAGGTGTGAGCTACCATACCTGGCCTGGTACATTTTTAAATTGGGACCCACAGTCCTTTCTCTAACACAATGGCTCTCAAACTTTAGAATAAGCTGGAAAGCTTACTAAAAAAGGTGTAAGCCTAGGCCTGTCTCATACCAAATTACAATCTTCAGGAAGTAGGGTCGAGGCAAGTCTGGGAATCACTACCACAACATGTAAATAGCTGAGGATCAAGGGCCTATTGAGGATTAAGGGCCTATTGCTACAGAGTGGTAATCTTGAGATTGATTTTGTCGCAATTTGAATGATTTTATTCATTTCAATAAGAGAAAGAAAGAAGGGGACTAGAAATTAGTGAGTACAAACTTCAAGGCCTTTGCACCTGCTGTTTTTGCTACCTGGGATGCTCTTTCTCCACATGTCAATTTCCTGTCTCCTCCTCAGCAGTTAGTGTCAGCTAGAATGTGCTCTCATCAGAGAACTGTTCCACGATAGTATTTTTTTTTTTTTTTTTGAGATGGAGTCTTGCTCTGTCATCCAGGCTGTGGTGCTATCTTGGCTCACTGCAACCTCCACCTCCCAGGTTCAAGTGATTCTCAGCCTCCCCGGTAGCTGGGATTACAGGTGCATGCCACCACTCCCGGCTAATTTTTGTATTTTTAGTAGAGATGGGGTTTCACCATGTTGGTCAGGCTGTTCTCAAACTCCTAACCTCAAGTGATCCGCCCACCTTGGCCTCCCAAAGAGCTAGGATTACAGGCATTCTTATCTAAATAAGTATTTCCTCTTCTCACTCCCACTTTCTATTATTTCAGCCTGTTTTATTGCCTTTATAATACTTACAAATCATTGTCTGAAGTTATCTTGTTTATAGCTTTGTAGTTTATTGTCCTCTTCCCCTATTGGAATGTACTTCCTAAATCCTGAAGCCTAGGACAGTACCTGGCACATAATAGGTGCTTAAAAGGGAATGAATGAATAAATATGCTAGGTTTATCTATACATGATTTCACTGAATCCCCACAGCTACCTAGTAAAGTAGACGTTGTTCTGTCTGTTTCATGTTTGAGGAAACTGAGGCTCAGAGAAAGTAAATCACTTAGGCCAGGCACAGTGGCTCATGCCTATAACCCCAGCACTTTGGAAGGCTGAGGCAGGAGGATCATTTGAGGCCAGGAGTTTGAGACCAGTCTGGGCAATGCAGCAAGATCACGTCTCTACAAAAACATACCTAGGCGTGGTGGTGCACACCTGTAGTCCCAGGAGGCTGAGGCGGGAGGATTGCTTGAGCCCAGGAGGTCGAGGCTGCAGTGAGCTTTGATCATGCTACTAGAGATAGGGTGAGACCCAATCTTTAGCCAAAAAAAAAAAAGAAAAAAACAAAAGAAAGAAAAATAAAGAGAGAAAGAAAGAAAGAAAAAGATAAGAAAAGAAAAAAGAAAAGAAAATCACTTGCTCCAAAGTCACTTGGTTAGTGGCTTGTGTTATTGGAATTTGAACCCAGGTCTGCTTGACCTCAGTGTCTGTGTTTCTTCTAGCAGCACATATCAAGCAGTAGGAGATGCTGTGCCCGGTTAACAGAAATGGAAATTATTTCCCTGTCCTCAAGGTGCTTGTATCTCAGTGGGATGACAGATTTGCAAACACATATAAGGACAGGCAAGGTTTAAACGTGGTGATGACAGCTGATGTGGTAATGATGACACATTTGAGTTGCCCTTTTCTCTGGGAATGGCACCCCCATCCACCCAGTTTTTCAGATAACTCTTCTCTTTGTTTCATCACAAATGGCCATCCAACCACTAAGTCCTGTTAATTTCTACCTCCTAGTTATGGCTCAAATTGCAAGGGGTGTGGAAATGTATATTCATGGACATCTTCTTCAGAGAGGTGACCCTGCTTCTTCAACTGATCTACTGCAACTGCCCTGTGACTTCCTCACTCATCCTCTCTAATCCATTCTCAGTCTGCAATCCATCTGTCATTTCATCCATTCTGGAGCCAGACAGGGCCTTGTAAAACAAATTTTATTTCATCTCTTTGCTTAAGACTCAAGAGCTACCCATAGCTCTTAATGTAAAGTCAAAACTTCTTGGTGGTCCAGTCACTCTTTATTTTCTCAGCCCCCCCTTTTCTTTTTGTTGAGACAGAGTCTCACTCTGTAGCCCAAGCTGGGGTGCAGTGATGCGATCATGGCTCACTGCAACCTCTGCCTCTGGGGCTCAAACGATTCTCATGCCTCAGCCTCCCAAGTAGCTGGGACTACAGGCACACGCCACCATACCTGGCTAATTTTTTGTATTTTAGTAGAGATGGAGTTTCACCATGTTGCCCAGGGTGGTCTCGAACTCCTGAGCTCAGGAGATCTGCCCGCCTCAGCCTCCCAAAGTGCTGGGATTACAGGCCTGAGCAACCGCACCTGGCCTCTCAGCCTCTTCTCTTACCATTTTGTCCTTTCTCACTCTACATTCCAGCCTTCTGCTGCTTAATACAATATCAACTCTTGCCTCCTGACCTTTCACGTGCTGGATGATTCCTTCCCTCACTCAGGCTGAACATCTCCTACTCACCTAGGAAGCCCTCCCTGATCACCCAAGTCTAATTAAGTGCCCCTCATCTGCACTTCCACAATACGCTACTCATCCTTACATCATGACACTTATAAATGATATTGTAATTACTTTTTTGTCTGTATACTTCAAGAAGGCATGTTCATCATTGACTATTAGTGAATAGCATTGTGCGTGACATTCAGAAGGTGCTTAATACTTTGTTGTTGCTTTTGGTACATGAAGGAAGTAAGTTGCTGGTGATGTAAAGGCATTTGTGATGGAATTTCAGGCAGGAAGGGAGGACTTGTTTTGACAGACAGAAGCCTGGTCCTCTGTCTTGTCTGCAACTGCTGCCATAACAAAATACTACAGACTGGGAGGTTTAAACAACAGAAGTTCATTCTCTCACAGTTGTGGAGGCTAGAAGTGCAGGATCAAGGTGTGGGCAGAGTTGGTTTTTGCTGAAGCCTCTCTCCCTGGCTTGTAGATGGTGTCTTCTTGCTGCGTCCTTCTGTGGGCTTTACTCAGTGTAGACTGTTGATATGGTTTGGCTGAGTCTGCACCAAAATCTCATCGTGAATTGTAGCTCTCACAGTTCCTATGTGTTGTGGGAGAAACCCGGTGGGAGATAATTGAATCATGGGGGTGGTTCCCCCATAATGTTCTCATGGTAGTGAATAAGTCTCACGAGATCTGATTTTATGAGGGATTCCCCTTTTGCTTGATTCTCATTCTCTCTTGTCTGCTGCCAGGTAAGACGTGCCTTTCACCTTCCGCCATGACTGTGAGGCCTCCCCAGCCACGTGAAACTGAGTTTATATATATATATATACACACACACATAAATATATATACACACATATATACACACACATATATATGTGTGTGTATATATATGTGTGTGTGTGTATATATATACACATATATATATAAAGTTTTTTTTTTTTTTTGAGATGGAGTCTCACTCTGTCACCCAGGCTGGAGTGCAGTGGCATGATCTCATCTCACTGCAACCTCCACTTCCCAGGTCCAAGCGATTCTCCTGCCTCAGCCTCCTGAGTAGCTGGGATTACAGGCGTGAGCCACCGTGGCTAATTTTTGTATTTTTAGTAGAGTAGGAGTTTCACCGTGTTGGCCAGGGTGGCCTCGAACTGCTGACCTCAGGTGATCCGCCTGCGTCAGCCTCCCAAAGGGTTGGGATTACAGGCGTGAGCCACCACACCCAGCTGAAACTGTGACTTTATTAAAGCTCTTTTTCTTTATAAATTACCCAGTCTCAGGTATGTCTTTATCAGCAGCGTGAAAATGGACTAATACAGTAAATTGGTACCGGTAGCACATCCCTGTGTCTCTTCTGCTTCCTGTAAGGACACCAGTCATATTGGACCCACCCTAACAGTTAAGCATATACGGCCTTGTTTTAACTTAATTGCCTCTTTAAAGGTCCCATCTCCAAATAGTCCAATTCTGAGGTACTGGAGGTCTGGACTTCAACATATGAATTTCGTGAGGGGACAAAATTTCATAACACTCTCTTACGTCCATTTGGACAATCTGAAGGTCTGTGCCAGCTCCGGAGCTCCCTGAAGAATGGGCTGAGGCCTCTGTTGTGAGCAAAACAGCTTCTCCTTCACCTATTTCCTGCCTTCTTCATTTTCTCCCAGGTGGATCTCCTGGGATGGCATTACATTACTAAAAATGGCACATAAACTGACTTCATGCCACTCTGTCTTAGAATCTGTTTCCAGACAGCCTTTCTATGACCCTCAAATTACAGGACACAATGGCTACTTATCTGCATGTATTACAAATTCCGATCTCTGCTTCGGCAATATCACACTAAGTGTGACTGAAGAATTTATTCTCTGAGGAGCAGCACCATTTAAAGAGAAAGATGTGATAATATTACCAGTCTGAGGGGTGACATTTGTACAGTCCTCAGTAGCTGAAAAACGACAGAACAAAGAGTATCAGATGAAGTTTCAACCCTGAGACCCATTTTATGTACCCGTTTTATGTCTCTTTAGTTCCTTTTTGGAGTCATTACATTGCTAAAAATATATGCAATCCTATTTTACCTCTAGAGCTTCCTTTCCAAGAGGCTGCTGATTTTGTTGATTAAATAGGCCTATTCACCAAAAGAAAATCTGAATGCTTACCATTGCACATGTACCTTTCTGTTGGTCTTTAGGTCATGGGTTTTGAAATCTCACGTTATTTGACAACACCTTCAAGACAAGAAGAGTTATGCCTGACTACTACTGGCATTGTAGATGGCAGAATATCTCAGGGTACGTAGGAACTGGTTTCATTAATCCAAAACCTACCTTTCTTCCCCTCCCTGAGGGCGTTCCTAAAAAGTATGGGAAGAATGTAGTAATCAATAAGTTTGAAAAAATTAAAATTCTTACCATGTGTCTAGGTGGATTCTGGCACAGTGTTTGTTTGGATAGCCCAGGAAGATTCGTGTAGGGAGTGATGGAAGGCTCTATAATAGCTCCTCCAGCATCTGCCCTTTCCTGCTTTGCTCCAGGTGATGACTTGGTTCTTAGAGGGCTGCTGTCAGCTATTCTGAGATGGGGCATTAGCTAATAATAGCTGGTCCTATGAGCATCGTGCCAGGAATTTGTGTAGCCCTGCAGTCATTTAGATTATGAATTCAATTTTGGATTGACAGACTGTGCCAAATATGACTTTAGCCAGAGTATACTTATTGAAGTCAGAACTTGTGAGAACTCTAGAATTACCAGAGCCAATGCACTCTGAATCACATAGTCCTGAGAACTGAGCTGTCCTGAAAGCACAAGGTGTTTCTTTCATTAAACCAGTACCGGGTTTATTAATTCATGTATTCACCCATCAAACATTTCCTGAGTCCTTTGTAAGGCACTGAACCTGATCCTAGTAACAAAGACCAATAAGACAGTCTTCACCTTCTAGGAGAGGGGCTGGCACACTTTTTCTCTAAAGGGCCAGAGAGAAACTATTTTAGGCTCTGTGTGCCATACAGGTCAATGTTGAAACTGCTCAATTCTGCCATTGCAGTGCTGAGGCAGCCAAAGACCATATATGAATGAATAATAATAGCTGCGTCCCAATAAAATCTTATTTAAGGATGCTAAAATTTAAATTTCGTATAATTTTTTGTGTCAAAAAACATTATTTATTTTTATTTTTAAAAACCATTTAAAAATGTTTTTTAAACATTTTTAGCTCATGAACTGTACAAAATCAGGTGGTGGGCTGAATTTGGTTCGTGGGCCACAATTTACAGGCCTCTGTCTAGGAATGAATTATTGGTCTCTTTGTGGGGATGGACATGCAAATAGGTAATTCCCATATGACTTGTAAATGTGTCAATCAATTAAGACTCTGCTATGGGAATACAATGAGGAAGCCATGGATTCTGCACCAGGGTATGAAAGGAACTTCACAAGGGGGTAGATGTTAGATGTAGATTTTGGAGGAGGGTAGGTTTGCCAAGAGAAGCAGTGAGAGGACCTTTCAGACCATCAAGATATATAGTGGAATAAAGGGCACTGATTTTGAGGCATAATGAGTGGCTCAGAATAGCTACAGTATAGAATCTAGTGTGATGGGAGGTGGTGAGGTAGGGGAAGGAGTTTGAGTGGGATGAGCGATGAGGCTAAAAAAATGAATCAGCTGTTGTGTCAAGTCATTAAGCCTGACTTTATATGCAATGTGAACCGACAGAAATCTAAGCAGGGAAAGTCGGGTAGTTTTTTTAATAATAAAATTTTTATAATAAAACTTTTAGGCATAGAAAGGTTAATGAATTATATACTTATCAAGCAGCTTCAGAAATAATAGAATTTTTAGACAGAAAAAGATTAAAGAATTATATAATATACCTATCAAGCAGTTTCAGAAATAACATTACAAATACTGCTGAAGGCCACTGTTACGTCTGTCTGATCATATTTACTAATCCCCTTTTCTAAAGGTAGCTGCTATCCTGAATTTGGAATTTATCATTCTTATTCTATTTTTGTTTTTACTTTTAATACATATATATGTGGCTATGTATCCATGGCCATATATATGTGTACATACATATATTTTATAAAATTATATTTTATAAGTTAATTTTATAATTTATAAAATGTATAATTTATATAAAATTTATAATTATATTTATAATTAAATTTATAATTATATAATTATATTTTGTAATTTGTAAAATTTATAATTTATATAATTTATAATTTATATAAATTATATAATTTATAATTTATATAATTTATAAATTATATAATTTATAATTTATATAATTTATAAATTATATAAATTTATAATTTATATAAATTTATAATTTATAAAATATAATTTTATAAAATATATGTGTGTACACATATATATGACTATGGTTACAGTATTTATTTATTTTTGTTTGTTTTGAGATGGAGTCTGGCTCTGTTGCCCAGGCTGGAGTGCAATGGTGTGATCTCGGCTCACTGCAACCTCTGCCTCCTGGGTTCAAGTAATTCTCCTGTCTCAGCCTCCCGAGTAGCTGGGATTACAGGTGTGCGCCACCAAGCCTGGATAATTTTTTGTACTTTTAGTAGAGATGGGCTTTCACCATGTTGGCCTGGCTGGTCTTGAACTCATGACCTCAGTTGGTCCACCAGCCTTGGCCTCCCAAAGTGCTGGGATTTCCAGCGTGAGCCACCACACCTGGTCTGGATACAGCATTTGTAATGTATATAAAATATATGTGCGTACACATATATATCATATTTTTGTATGCTCTGCAACTTGCTTTTTTCATTCAATATTATATTTTTGAGATTGATCTACGTTGATACGTGTAATACTAGTTTATTCATTTTATTGCTGTATAAGATTTTATTTTGTAAACCATAATTTATTTATTCCTGTAGATAGACATTTAGTCCTTTTGAGTTTTTCACTTTTCACTATGTTCTAGGGTCTTTTGATGCACAGAAATTTTACTTTTAATATGGTCTTTTTAAAGAAATCCTTTTGGTCCAGAGGTCATAAAGATTTCGTACTATCTTCTAAAAGTTTACAAATTTGCTTCATTCTTGCTATTATGAGGTAGGAATCTGATTGTATGTTTCTTCCCTTGTGTGGATAGACAATTATTCTAGAACCATGTAATAAATAGTCCATGTTTCCCCATGTTATGGGCAGAATTATGTCCTTTTAAAATTCATAGGCTGTGACCCTAATCCCCAGTACTTTAGAATGGGGCCATGTTTGCAGATAGGGCCTTTAAGGAGGTAATTAAATGAGGTCATATGGATGTGGCCCTAATCCAATAGAACTGGTGTTTTTATAAGAAAAGGAGATGAGGACGCAGATGTATGCACACAGAGAGAAGGCCATGTGAGGACAGAGCGAGGGGGGCCATGTGCAAGCCAAAGAGAGAGGGCTTAGGAGAAACCAAACCTACTCACACGTTGATTTAGGACTTCCGTCTTCCGAAACTGTGAGATATAAATTTCTGTTGTTTAATCTATGCAGTCTGTGGTATTTTGTTTTAGTAGCCCAAAGAATCTAATACATCCTCTCCATGTCCCCAAACACAGACAATTTGCCATGACATCTCTGACATATATTGAGTGTCCACATAAGCATGGGGCTGTTTTTATCGTGTTTCATTTTTGGCTATCTCTGCATGAGTACCAAAGATATATAACTAGTCTTCATGCTTGGTATGGCTAATCTTCCAACTTTGTTTTTCTTCGCAATTATCTTGGCTATTTTTGTCTCTTTTGTCTTCCTCGTGTATTTGGAAATCAGGTTGTCAGGTCTCACCAAAAATGTCATAGAGTTTTTATTGAAATGGTATGTATTTAGAAACTAATCTGCAGAATACTGTATTCATCCATCCATGAACTTGGTACATCTCTTCATTTCTTGAGGTTTTCTGTCAAGTGGTTCAATAAAGGTATATTGCTGTTTACTTAAAGATGTCATACACATTTTGTTAGATATATTTCTTGTTACTTTATGCTTTTTTGTCAGATTTAATTTTTAAGAAGATAAATTGGGTGAAATAAAGGATGGGAAGAGATTTGGAAAAGAGTAGTCAGATGGTAATTTCAGTTTAATTAAGTTAAATGAAACCATAAGAGTTTGAACTAAGACAGTGGTAGTAAGTTTAGAAGAAAGGAGTCTTCCTGGAGTAATTGCTGTAATATAGGTTTAATATTGAGTGTGTATGAGAGATGGAGTTGTCCAATAGGAAATTGAGAATATTTTTGATATGGAGTTAAATGATCTGGTTGGAGATGTGTGTTTGGGAGTCATTAGCATATTCTTTCGATTTATTTTTAATTTGTATTAAAACTTAAGTGGGGAACTGGGATGCTCACTATTGCATAACCTTAAAGACCCCAACAGTGTGGTTCTGCTATGTTAAAGTATAGCTCCAGTATATTGTGTGTGGGGCCAGGCGTGGTGGCTCACACCTATAATCCCAGCATTTGGGGAGGCTGAGATGGGAGGGTCACTTAAGCCCAGGAATTCAAGACCAGCCTGGGCAACATGGTGAAACCCTGTCTCTATAAAAACTTTGAAAAAAATTAGCTGGGCATGGTAGCACATGCCTGTGGTTTCAGCTACTCAGGAGGATCACCTCAGGAAAAAAAGGCTGCAGTGAGCAGTGATTGCACCACTGCACTCCAGCCTGGGTGACAGAATGAGACCCTGTTCCAAAAAAAGGTATATTATTCACAGGGAAGAGTGTATTCGTTTCCTGCCATAACAAAGTACCATAAACTGAATGGTTTAAATAACAGAAATTTGGCTGGGAGCAGGGGCTCACAACTGTAGTCCCAGCACTTTGGGAGACTGAGGTGGGTGGATCACCTGAGGTCAGGAGTTTGAGACCAGCCTGACCAACTGGGTGAAACTCTGTCTCTACTAAAATACAAAAAAAGATTATTGGCAGGTGCCTGTAATCTCAGCTACTCAGGAGGGTGAGGCAGGAGAATTGTTTGAACCCAGGAGGTGGAGGTTGCAGTGAGCCAAGATTATGCCACTTTATTCCAGCCTGAATGACAGAGTGAGACTCCCTCTCAAAATCAATCAATCAATCAATAATAGAAATTTATTCTCTCATAATTCTGGAGGCCAGAAGTCCAACATCAAGGTGTCAGCAGGACTGTGTTCCTGGACCTGCTCTTGGGGAGGATCCTTCTTTACCCTTTCCAGCTTCTGGTAGCCCCAGGTGGTCATTTAATTGTGGCAGCATAAATCCAATCTTTGCCTTCATCTTTATGTAGCCCTCTTCTCCCTGTGTGTCTGTGTTTTCACATGACATTCTCCTCTCTGTGTCTCTTTCACCTCTTCTTCTAAGGACACTAGTCATATTGGATTAAAGGCTCATTCCACTGCAGTATAACTTCATCTTAACTTAGCTACTTATATCTATAATGACCTTATTTCCAAATCAGATCACATTTTGAGGTACTGGGGGTTAGGACTTCAGCGTAAGTTTTGGAGAACACAATTTAATGCATAACAAAGAACAATATCTACCTTTCAGAAACAGATATTAAATCAATTAGTCATACAGTTGCCTATTTAGACAGATGAGAGGTATGAGAATATAGCAAAATTTCTGCTTTTTGGTGCATATGATACGGCCATACATTTGAAGATTATCATATTTAAAGTCAATGTTTCTCAATGCCAGTGGAACCACACTGCTTGAGGCTCTGGACTGCATCCTACCACCAACTCATCCAACTGACAAGCTCTTGCGCCTGCCTCTCCAGGATGTCTACAAAATTGGTGGTATTGGTACTGTTCCTGTTGGCCGAGTGGAGACTGGTGTTCTCAAACCTGGTATGGTGGTCACCTTTGCTCCAGTCAACGTTACAACAGATGTAAAATCTGTCGAAATGCACCATGAAGCTTTGAGTGAAGCTCTTCCTGGGGACAACGTGGGCTTCAATGTCAAGAATGTGTCTGTCAAGGATGTTCGTCGTGGCAGCGTTGCTGGTGACAGCAAAAATGACCCACCAATGGAAGCAGCTGGCTTCACTGCTCAGGTGATCATCCTGAACCATCCAGGCCAAATAAGCGCTGGCTATGCCCCTGTATTGGATTACCACACGGCTCACATTGCATACAAGTTTGCTGAGCTGAAGGAAAAGATTGATCGCTGTTCTGGTAAAAAGCTGGAAGATGGCCCTAAATCCTTGAAGTCTGGTGATGCTGCCATTGTTGATATGGTTCCTGGCAAGCCCATGTGTGTTGAGAGCTTCACAGACTATCCACCTTTGGGTCGCTTTGCTGTTCGTGATATGAGACAGACAGTTGCAGTGGGTGTCATCAAAGCAGTGGACAAGAAGGCTGCTGGAGCTGGCAAGGTCACCAAGTCTGCCCAGAAAGCTCAGAAGGCTAAATGAATATTATCCCTAATACCTGCCACCCCACTCTTAATCAGTGGTGGAAGAACGGTCTCAGAACTGGTTGTTTCAATCGGCCATTTAAGTTTAGTAGTAAAAGACTGGTTAATGATAACAATGCATCATAAAACCTTCAGAAGGAAAGGAGAATGTTTTGTGGACCACTTTAGTTTTCTTTTTTGCGTGTGGCAGTTTTAAGTTATTAGTTTTTAAAATCAGTACTTTTTAATGGAAACAACTTGACCAAAAATTTGTCACAGAATTTTGAGACCCATTAAAAAGTTTAATGAGAAAAACAAAAATAAAAAAATAAATAAAGTCAATGTTTCTTCGGTGAAACCTTTCTTCCTATGAAAACTGGCGACTTTTATGATGAGGATCCATCATAATTCATCGATGGAAGTCTAGATAAGGAAGACTCTTTTTTACCATTATAAGCTCTGGAAAATACTTCAAATATCTTTGAGTGCTCACTTTATTTAACTCACTAAATCACAGCAGGGGTTGTGTTGTAGCAATTAGTGGGTGTTAATGAGGGAAGGAAAAATTTAAAATTTCTTATAATAAAAGGCTACTATATTGACTTATGTAGCCCTCAGCACCTTCCCCACACAATTCTGGATGTACGTGGTGGGGTAAAGTTCCTCCATCATTAGGATCCAATGGCATTTCTGAAGTTTTCTGTGGAAAGTGGACCCAGGTAGGGGATGTGGCTTAGCAGCATTCATGTGGTCTCTGGGGCGAGAGGCCAGCAGCTAAAGGTGGATTTTCCTTCCACCTCCACAGTGACCTCTCCCCTCTATGCAGTGGCTGCCACCCACTTTCAGACTGACTTATATTTCCTGGCTGATAGAATTGAGAAAGGGGGAGCAGGGAAGAGACGGTCAAAAGATGGCAAGTGAGCAAAGTAGGTGGGCTTTGTGGGGTTTTATGTGCCTCTGCTTGGACCCCTGGCCATTGCACTCACCAGAAAAGCAGCCTGTTGTCCTCAGAAATATGGGAACCCAAGCCTGTAGATGCCTTGGGAGACTCCAGGGATAAAGATACCTACAAATTTGGATGATTCTACTCCTTGGATGTGTTTGCCTCAGGTTGTTATTAAGCTTCTTGCTGTCACCAAAGGGGGAAAACCAAAACAAAGCACTAGGATTTTTATTTTTTGGATTTAAAAAAAATTAATTTTAAATTTATAATTGACACATAATAATCGTACATATTCTTGGGGCACATAATGATGCTGTGATACATATAATATACAGTGATCAGATCAGGATAATTAGCATATCCATCATCTCACACATTTATTATTTCTTTGTGATGGGAACATTCAATATCCTTCCAGCTATTTGAAGCTATATAATATATTATTATTAACTATAGTCATCCTATGGTTGTATTAGTCTGTTCTCATGCTGCTAATAGGAACATACACAAGACTGGGTAATTTGTAAAGGAAAGAGGTTTAATTGACTCACAGTTCAGCATGGCTGGGGAGGCTTCAGGAAACTTACAAGCAAACACGTCCTTCTTCACATGGCAGCAGCAAGAAGTGCTGAGCAAAAGGTGGAAAGCTCCTTATAAAATCATCAGATCTTGTGAGAACTAACTCCCTGTCATGAGAACAGGATGGGGGAAACCACCCCCATGATTCAATTATCTCCACCTGGTCCCTCCCACGACACATGGGGATTGTGGGAACTACAATTCAAGATGAGATTTGGGTGGGGACACAGCCAAATTATATCAGGTTGTATAGAACACTAGAACTTCTTCCTTTTCAATTTTTTTATTTTTTATTTTTACTGAGCTAAACTTTTTTTTCCTGAATTTTCCTCCCTCTTTGCCCATTTTTCCCTCTGTAGCAATACCAGATTGTCTACAGTCTCTTTCATAGGAGAAATTTTCCAACATTTGAAGACATCAATCATGTGGTTTCTTAACATCTCTTCACATGACATGCTCCCAGGCTCCTTCACTACTTGCCAGTACTATTACCTACCATTTACCGAGCACTCACTGTATGCTAGCCAACATGTTAAGCACTGGACAGACATCATCCTGTTTAATCTTCAGAACAACACTGTGAAATAAATATTGTTACCTCCATTTTAGTGTTGAGGAAACTGAGGTCCAGAGAATTAAGGAACCTGCCCAAAGACACACTGCTGGCAAATAGCAGAAGTAGGATTTCAACATGTGATTGTACGTGTGTTAATTGAACAGTCCAAATGTGCTGGAGTGTGAACATGAAATAGTCTTATCTTTCTCTGAGTCCTTGTCTCCAGACTGTACTATGTTGACCCTCCCTTTCTTTTTGGCAGATGGATTCCCTACAGGACTCATGAGCAGATCTCATAATTTCTGGGCATGTTCCACACCTTGGAGTAGGAATCAGTTAGGGTTGTTCTTGGCTGCAACTAACAAACTACTAGCAGTGGCTTAAGCACGGAAGAACTTAATGGTCTCACAGGTGACCTGGGTAGGGAAGGGCCCTGGTCTACTCTACAGCTCTTCCAGACTCTCTCACCTTGGAGTCCAAACGCATGGCCTTCCTTTGGAACACCTTCTCTCTCTCCCACTTCGGGCTCAGCTCCTTTGCAGTGAAAGATTGGAAAGAATAAACATCTCTTACTCAATGACCTATGGGTGCAGTCCCCTTTTTGTTGTTTGTCTCTGCTTTTCTTGCTTCCATGGACTGGCCTTTGAGGTCAGGTGTGTGGCAGGATCTGAATGCTAGCTCTCTTGAGCTACATGCATGTTTTTTGTTTTGTTTTGTTTTTTAGAGCCAGCAATGCTTCTCCAGGGAACAATTCTCTGATACTGGAGAGTAGGATCAGCTTGCCCATTTGCACTCTTCCTTAGTGCCTGCCATCACCTCTACAACCAGGCTTTCTGCTGCTTGGGTTCTTTTGCCTGGTGGATTGCAATAAGAAAATGGCTCAAGGTTGACTTTCTTCCAGCAAATCTGTTGGCCGATGGGGCACTCCTGCACTCCTGCTGCAGCATATGATGAAAGGCAGGCTGATCTGCTGTGGTTTCTTGCTCCACTTTACCACCTCACTCTAGTCATTATTGTAATTCTTTTAATTTAAGGACATTCAATTGGAGTTTTATTTAGAATACCTAAGAATTCCAAATGGATCAAATCTCAGTGATAGGGAAATGGTTTCATAAAATGTAATTCAATTTTACAATAAAATAATTTGTGGTCACTAAAAATCATGTTTTTAAGGAATAGTTAATTTCATGGGACTATGTTCACAATATAATAGGAAAAATTGCTAGTGGTTTACAGTATAATCCCAAATTTACATAATACACATGAACACACGCACACACACACATGCACTAGTTCATCTTAGAAGAAATGCAACACAATGTTAATAGAGGTCTTGTCTGGACAGCAGGATTATAGGTTACTTTAATTTTCTTTGTTATAGTGGGGTTTTTATTTTTGTTTTCCTTCTCCCATTTTCTGCAACCAATATATATTGCATTTTTAAGCAAGGGGAAAAGATTTTAATTCTATCTGAATTTTAAGCGATATTACCATAAGTCATAATTTTTTGCCACTTGTAATAAAGGCCATGATCTAGGACTTTTCCATTAGAAATAGTGTGGAAACCATTTTGAGAATGAAAAATGATTAGGATGAGCAAAGAAATGCCTGTCTAAGCATTTCACCAATTGCTAAAGGGATCTGTAGTTAAGATCAGATACTGCTCTATGTTATTTATAACTGTGGTATGTAATAATAATTCAATTAACTACACAGTAAATTGAGTATACTTCTCATTCCATAGTGTGGCTCCAGTTATTCTTGCTAAATCCTCTTGCTGTCTTGAAAGCTTTGAGATTAAAAATCCTTTCTGCTGTTACTATAGATTCCAATTATTTTTTAATTAACAAGTTCACACCCTAAACAGATGTTGGACCCAAGAATGAGATGCTACAAAGTCCTTTCTTGCAGATACCCACAATCTCAGTGACTAAGTCTCTTGAAGAGCCTCTCAGTTTGCTTGAGAGTGGAGAGAAAACTTCCTTCCCATGAAACTGCACTCTCTACTAATCCAAAGATTGTTTCTCCCTGTTTTCTTCAGAGGGAGGCTGGGTGGTAGCAGGGGCAATTCTTTATTTCTTTCTTTTTTTTTAAATGGAGTCTCGCTCTGTTGCCCAGTCTGGAGTGCAGTGGCCGGATCTCGGCTCACTGCAACCTCTGCCTCTCGGGTTCAAGCGATTCTCCTGCCTCAGCCTCCTGAGTAGCTGGGTCTACAGGCGCCCGCCATCACACCCAGCTAATTTTTGTATTTTTAGTAAAGACGGGGTTTCACCATGTTGGCCAGGCTGGTCTCAAACTCCTAACCTCAGGGATTCCGCCCGCCTCAGCCTCCCAAAGTGCTGCGATTACAGGCATGAGCCACCGCGCCCAGCCCTTTATTTCTTAATAGGTCAAAGAGGTATCTCAGTTGTTTGGCAGGTCTCTGTAGGAACTGGAGGTCTTAGCACCTCTTTATACCATCTTTGGGTTTTAACTGTCAATTCAGGGTCTACAGGAAAAGGCCTAAATATCCTGTTACACTCTTAATCACTATATGATGTAGAGTCTTGGGTATTCTCCTCACCTCACATATTTTACTAGAGACACTATTAAAATATATTGCTTCCCAGAGCAAATTTTCCCCTTACTGAACTTTTCTAGCTCTCTGAATCAGAGGTTTCTTAGCAGAGCTGTAGGAGCAACCAAAGAAAATTGTAGACTAGGCTGGGCATCGTGGCTCACACCTGTGATCCCAGCACTTTGGGAGGCCAAGGTGGGAGGATTGCTTGAGCCCAGGAATTTGAGACCAGACTGGAAACATAGTGAGATCTTGTCTCCACAAGCAAAAAATTAAAAAATAAAAATTAGAAAAAGAGAAAACTGTAGGCTAGATACTATGACGTGGCTAACACAATGCCTAGCTTATAGTTGGCAGGGTAAAAATGGTAATTATTCCTTTATATTTTCTTTTTCTTTTTTTTTTTTTCCTTTTTGAGACAGTCTCACTCTGTCACCCAGGCTGGAGTGCAATGGCGCAATGGCGCAATCTCTGCTCACTGCAACCTCCACCTCCCAGGTTCAAGCAATTCTTGTGCCTCAGCCTCCTCAGTAGCTGGGACTACAGGTGCGCACCACCGTGCCCGGATAATTTTTGTATTTTTAGTGGAGATGGGGTTTTGCCATGTTGGCCAGGTTGGTCTCCTGACTTAAGGTGATCTGCCCGCCTCAGCCTCCCAAAGTGCTGGGATTATAGGTGTGAGCCACCGTGCCTGGCCTCTATATTTTCAAGTCAAAAGGATTCAAGTACGTTTCCTGACTATTGACCTTTTTAAAATCAATTTACAGAGGTTCAGTATTGCTCCTTTTGATAATGGCAGCTCAGTTTAGGGCACATATTGTTAGGAATACTTTTGGCTGTAAGTAACGTAATACCAATAAGTAGTAGCTCATGCTACGAAGTATTGAATTATCTCCCTTAACAAGAAGTTTGGGGGTAGGCATTTCCAAATTTGGTGCAGCAGCTCAAAAGTGTCTTCAAGGACACTTCAAGGACACTTCCTACTATCGTTCTGCTCTGCTGTTCCAAGCATGTTGCTTTTTCATGCTAAGCTATGCTGCTTCATGGTTGCCAGATAATACAACAGCTCCGGACATTGTGACTACATTGAAGGTAGCAAACAAGTGGAAGGGGTGGCAAAGTCCTTTCTTCTTCTTCTTCTTTTTTTTTTTTTTTTTTTGAGATGGAGTCTTGCTCTGTCGCCCAGGCTGGAGTGCAGTGGCGCGATCTCGGCTCACTGCAAGCTCCGCCTCCCGGGTTCACGCCATTCTCCTGCCTCAGCCTCCTGAGTAGCTGGGACTACAGGAGCCCACCACCTCGCCCGGCTAATTTTTTGTATTTTTAGTAGAGACGGGGTTTCACCGTGTTAGCCAGGATGGTCTCAATCATCTGACCTCGTGATCCACCCGCCTCAGCCTCCCAAAGTGCTGGGATTACAGGCGTGAGCCACCGCGCCCGGCCCACAAAGTCCTTTCTTCTTATTAGAGGTCCTTTTTAAGGGACATAAAATGTGTTTCCTATAATCCCTGTTCCCCCAACGAGCAAACCTTTAGCCAGAACTGGCTGCTACTCTGGCTGCTACTCTGGCTGAAAAGTAGGTTGGCAAGGCAAGTTTCTGAGGTTTTTATCCTTTATAATTTGAGGCAGGTAAGGAACAAACGGGCAGAGAATGGTTTTGAACTAGGAAGCCAACAGCGTCTGTTACAGTGGGGATGTTGGATGGAGGGGAAAAAAAGTCATTTTACCTTTCCACTTTTCTGGTGATATGTTTTGATACAATTAAGTGGTTGGAGAAGCAACAATTTCTTTTAAACTGTGATTTAGGCTTATAAGTTTAGAGCTGAAATATTTATTTTTATGATATTTTCAGCATATAGCATAAGCAAATCATATACATTTTTCCCGTAATATAAAAAACACTGACAACAATGTCTCATTTGTTTGCTTCCTGGTGTTTAATTATACATATAAAAGTCAACTTCCAGGCAGGGTGCAAATCAGAAAATCTAGCCAGCCCGTGAGCTTCAGGCCTGACTTCCTTTCTCCTTCTCTTAAGTGCTGTCCAAATCTGAACAACTCCTAGAGAGAAGAGGGAATGCTGAGTTCAGGCTTCTTCCAGGAATAATCGAATACACTTCGAGGTGGCCATGCTCATGAGGGCTGCATATTTTGGGAGAAGTGTTTTCCTCATTGCAAGAACGGGGATAAGACAGTCAAGTAACATATTTTGAGTGCCAGTCCCGTGGACCCTTATTCCAAGATAGGAAAAAAAAAAAAAAAGAAGAAGAAAAAGAGATCTGTTATTCCTTAGTAAAAACTTACTATCTTGGGATTGTATCTATTTCCCAGGAGGCATTAGAAATCTGTAGTAGAGGCCGGGTGCGGTGGCTCATGCCTGTAATCCCAGCACTTTGGGAGGCTGAGGCGGGTGGATCACGAAGTCAGGAGATCGAGACCATCCTGGCTAACACGGTGAAACCCCGTCTCTACTAAAAATACAAAAAAATTAGCCGGGCGTTGTGGCGGGCACCTGTAGTCCCAGCTACTCAGGAGGCTGAGGCAGGAGAATGGCATGAACCCGAGAGGTGGAGCTTGCAGTGAGCCAAGATTGCGCCACTGCACTCCAGCCTGGGCGACAGAGCAAAAGTCCGTCTCAAAAAAAAAAAAATCTGTAGTAGAGGGTGGGTGCAGTGGCTCATGTCTGTAATCCCAGCACTTTGGGAGGCTGAGGTGGGAGGATCACTTGAGCTTAGCAGTTCAAGACCAGCCTGGGCAACATGGCAAAACACCATCTCTACAAAAAATAGAAAAAATTAGCCAGGCGCAGTGGTGTACGCCAGTAGCCCCAGCTACATGGGAGGCTGAGGTGGGAGGATTGATGGAGCTCAGGAGGTTGAGGCTGCAGTGAACGAAGATCATGCCACTGCACTGCAGCCTGGACGACAGAGAGACCTTGTCTCAATAACATAAAATAAAATAAAAATAAAAAAGGAAAATCTGCTGCAGAAATGCTCTGGACTGTGGTACCTGACAAATTGGGACCTCAGACAGTGTCCGGTTTCCTCCTCCAGCCCCAGCCTAACCCTGTAGGCGGCAGAGATGTTAAAGAAACGTGCGAGTCTGAGAAAGTAGACAGCAGAGACATCCCTCGGGAAAGTGAGGATGGGACCTGGTGGGGGAAGAAACGAGAGAGAGGCAGAGGACATTTGTGCTCATCAGTTTGGGAGAAGTTGACCACAATCTCTTTTTCCCCCTGCTCTATTGCCTTGGGAAACTCACAGCTTGCCACCTGTGGGACGAACAGCAGTGTCCGTTCCGTGCTGTGGACAGGGGGTAGAGATAACATCAGGGAGACAGTGAAGCTGGCTGATGGGTCCACTAGTGAGCATTCCTTCCTCTCTTGTTCCCTCTCCACACCCTGAGCAGTAGATGATTACAATCAGGGGGAAATTTATCTTGAAGAGCAATGCCTGGGTTGGAGAACAAAAAGCTTGTCTGAAGGTCAGGATTGTGCTGAAGAGGGGTCAGTGAACAAGGGATGTGTGTGTGTGTGTGTGTGTGTGTGTGTGTGTGTGTGTGTGTAGGAGACAGTGATGAAACAAACTCAGATTATGATTCAGGGGTCTTTCTACCTTGTCTTGGGCCATGTCCTTGCCCTCCTTAAATCTAACAAGAGTGCCATATGCTAGGGCCTCCCACAAGATCCACATTTCTGGGCAACGTGAGGGTGTGAGGAAAATGAGCTGAGGGACATCTGGGGAGCATGGCACAGTGAGAAACAACATGCGAAGCAAGCAGAGAATGAGTGCTCACCAAATGCTTTTGTGCTCATCTGCCATGTTCCAGCCTCCCTTGCAGTTGGTTTGGGGCCACTTGGCTAGTTCTAGCTAATGGGATGTGTGTAGAAGTGAGTTCTCTGTGTTTTATTTTTGTTTTTGCTACTATTTTTGTGACTTGCAGTGAAGAACTTTAAGACAGTGCAGTTGTAATGTGAAGTAGTCTGGGTCACAGTTGCTAGAGAGCAAGGAAAGCCGTGCGACTGTGAGTGAGAAATAAAAATTTGTTGTATGAGCCACTGAAATTTCCTGGATTGCTCGTTACTGCAGCATATCTTCCCCTGTCCTGTTGCATTGCTGTAGGAACCAGAAATAATCACATAGACCAAGAATTTAAAATAAGCACAAAAAGAACTTCAAAGAAGTGAGTGGATATTTGTGATGATGCAGAGATAAGAAGTTATAAAGGACCACATGCTGGAGATACTGATTATATTAAAAATAATGGTTAAAATCGACCTGAGAGATGGGATACATAGTGGAAAATGTATACAGTAGTTGAAGAATTGATTAATGAGCTGCAATATCAGATCAAGAAACACCCCCGGAAGGCAACACAGTGTGGATAGAAAATGAGGGGGAAAAGTTAAAACAAAACAAAACGGAAGAGGGGCAATACAGGTGATTTATGATCATGAACTATGAATTGACTACAAGGAACTTTACAAAAAATGGAAAAAAGAGAAAGTAAACACAGAACTGGCCTCATGAGATCTGTGTTCTGGCCCTGACTCTGGTGCTAACTTGCTGTGTATCTTGGGCAAATCATTCAGCCCTCTGAAGCTTCATGTCCTTAACCTACAAACTCCTAAAGAGTAAGAGTGGTTTGGTAGAAAGAGTTAGATAGCCTGGGACTGAATCTTTTTTTTTTTTTTTTTTTTTGAGGCAGGGTCTCACTGTTGCCCGGGCTGGAGTGCTGTGGCGTGATCATGGCTTGTGGCTAGCCAGTCTCAATCTCCTCAGGCTCAGGTGATCAGCCTCCTGGGTAGCTGGGACTACAGGTGTGTGCCACCTTGCTCAGCTAATTTTTTTTTTTTTTTTTTTTTTTTTTTTTTAGAGATGAGGTCTTGAACTCCTGGGCTTAGGAAATCCACCCACCTCAGCCTCCCAAAGTGATCACAGGCATGAGCCACCTCTCCTGGCCCTGGGAATAAATCTTAACTTTGTCACTACCTTGGTCTACTTCTGACTCTCTTAGAATATTAATTTCTTTTATGTCAACTAAAGGTAATATACCTATCTAGTATGTTCCTGGCACACTGCAGATACCTGACTATACTTCCCATTTCCTTCATTTTAGGAAAATTCTAAGACTAAAATTAAGATTCTTGTTCAACACAGTACTCTCACAGGTGAAGACACTGAAAAAATAGAGAAGTAAATAACTGGCACAAAGAATATTCACCAAGGGGATGTCTGCCTCGTGACTGGTATTCAATTCTCTTGATGTGGAAATTGTTGATCCCCCCAACAATCACTTCTTGCTCTCTTGTGAAGCTAAAGCTTAGTCATAAGAAGAATCTATCTTCTTTTGTGGAAATCTTATTTCTTATAAATTATTCAGTCTCTCATTCAGCCTAATGAAGTAGTTGAATTTCACAGAAACCGACTGAGAGGTGAGTGGTTGCTCCAGAACAGCAGAAAAGCTAGTGGCAGTGGGTTAGAACACACCTTTCCTCAACACGAAGCCAAGGGTCAAGTGAAAGAAAAAATGTGAATACATTTATATGTCTGGCCAGTGATAAAAAAAATGTTGCTCTTTTTAATATCTCATCAACATCAATGATTACATTCTTTTCTGGTGCAAATGTAGTAAGTGGTTAATTTGAAAGTATAAAAATGTGTAAGGAAGAAAAATAACCAAGAGTGATACCATTTAAACGATATTACTTAGCGCTGGTATATTTCTTTCTATTTTCTTTTCCATTAAGATATTTACCAAGCACATTTGAATGTATAATTTTATATTTTGCCATTTATCCTTAACATTATAACAGAGGCACACAAGGCATTTTGCATCTTGTTTTTTTTTACATTTATTGTGATATCTTTGACATCTTGTCACATTGGCATATGTAGACTTACCTCATTCTTTTTAATAGCTGTATGGTATGAACATAACACAGTTTTTTTATTAACACAATGTTATTTCATAGTCTTCTTTACCATTGAGATATTTACCAAGCATATTTAAATATTTAATTTTATATTTTTCCATTTATCCTTGACATTATAAGCATTTCGTGTTATTTCATAGTCACAATATTATCACAATGTTGAATGGCTGTACAATATTTTATTGCGAATGGCAGTTTAACTCTTCTATTAATAATTTGGTTTGCTTCCAACTTTTTGCATTATATCGGTAATGTAACAAATATCTTCATGAGTAAAGTTTTTTTGTATTAAAGTTTACTGGGCTAAAGAATATAAACATTTGTAATGCTTGTGACACACAGTACTTCTCCAAAAGGATCATATTCAGTTTACATATAAAGTGTCATTTTAAACTTTCAGTTTAATTATTAATTCTAATTTTAAATTTATTTATTATACTTATTTATATTTAAACAAAATAAAACAAGCATTTCTTAAATTACAGATCATTGTCAACATTTTACATGGTGCCGAGATGTATAAAGTTTTAAGTGAGGCTGGGCGCGGTGGCTCATGCCTCTAATCCCAGCACTTTGGGAGGCTGAGGCAGCCGGATCATTTGAGGTGAGGAGTTTGAGACCAGTCTGACCACATGGTGAAACCCCGTCTCTACTAAAAATACAAAAATTAGCTGGGTGTGGTGATGGGCGCCTGTAATCTCAGCTACTCAGGAAGCTGAGGCAGGAGAATTGCTTAAACCCGGGAGGCGGAGGTGGCAGTGAGCCGAGAACGCTCCACTGCACTCCAGCCTGGGTGACAGAGTAAGACTCTGTCTCAAAAAATAAAAAATAAAGTGAAATTATCCCATAATGTTATTTCCCAATGTAATTACTGTTTATAGTTTATTGTATATTCTTCCAAAATTTTTGACATGCATATACTGACATTTATTGCAGTCATTCTCTGTATTAAAAACACGCATGGCGTTTTGCATCTTGTTTTTTTTTCCATTTATTGTGATATCTTTGACATCTTGTCACACTGGCATATGTAGATTTACCTCATTCTTTTTAATAGCTGTATGGTATGAACATAACACAATTTTTTTTATCCCATCTTCTTTGATGGACAGTTGGGCTTATTCCAAGTTTTTTCCTGTTACAGACAATACTGCAATGAGAGTTCATGTATATATGGTTTAATGAGCATTTACTGCTGTGAAAATGTGACTTTGGAAATTGTTGGCAAGATGATTCTCTCAGTGTGCTGAAACATACAATATTGAAACATCATTTAAAATTTGAAATTTGAATTGAGTCATTGTCATTAAAACCAGGTTAAAATCACAGTGATCTTTTCCTCTTATATAGGAATGAATCCTCTTGCTCCAGATGGAACATAAAGCTCCTTAAATTGAAATTCATTGCACGGGGGCTCTGATGGCCCTTAACAGATGGAAGAACAATCTCATTTGGGTGGTTATGTAATTCAGTGATTATCATGGAACCCTTCAGATACCATCAGACAGAAGGTGGACAGAGTGAGGCTCTGCGGCAAAGGCAGGTGCCATGGCTATAGATGCACTATACTTGTTTCTCTGCATTTATTTGCATCAATAAGACCAGAATCAAGATCTGAGCAGTATAACATGATCTGGTCTAATGACCAACTTTGGAATCTCAGAAATCAAACATTGGGATGCCAGTTGGAATTCAACTAGTTTCTAGTTAAACAACCTTGAGAGGGTCGTTCCATCTCTCTGAAAGCCTCATTTTTACAAGTATGCTAGACAATGCCTCTAGAAGGAGGGTATGATATTAATATTCATTCAATAGATATTAGTTGAGGATTATGTGGCAAGAACTTTTCTGGGTTCTAGAAATACAAGTGTCAATAACATAGATGAGAATCTATTTTTATTTTTCTCAAAGGTGACATTGTTACCTGCCTTAACTGAAAGTAATCAACTGATCTGCTTGGATTTAACCAACTAAGTTTAGCTTTTATGCATTGCATTTTCTTGGTAATGCAGGCTTGCACCAAGGCAGACTATTAGCCAAATCGAAAGACCCTGTTTGAGCTTATCTATTCAACAAAGTACTATTTCTCCTGCCTTATATTATGGCTAAATTTAGAACTCATCATTTCAACACACACTGAAACAAACCAACCTACCTTCCTTCCTTCCTTCCCTCCTTCCTTCCTTCCTTCCCTCCCTCCCTTCCTCCCCTCCTCCCTCCCTTCCTCATTCCCTTCCTCCCTCCCTTCCTACCTTCCTCCTGCAACAATGCCCAGAACAAGCATCAAGAGCAGCAACTGGCACATAGTAGTACAAAATAAATTTTATCGACTAGATTTCTACAAATATTTATTGTCTAAATTTCATGCAATAGAATGGCTGTGGGGTATACAAAGATAAATAAAATATAATTTCTACTTTCTAAGATCTCATACCTAGTTAAGAGATAGTTATATCAACCAGAAATATGCTGAATGTTTTAAGAATTATGTGCATAGGTCATCTACCTCCATATCTCCAAGTTAAGTTGCCATTTTCTCTTTTCATTGTTCTATTCGACCTACCCTAGACTTTTATCTACATTTATCTAAAATTGGCACACCAGATAAATTAGGTTATCTAATTTATCTAAAATTGGCAGACCAGATAAATTAGATTATCTAATTTATCTAAAATTGGCAGACCAGATAAATCAAACAACTTTGTGAGTGTGTGTGTTTTGGTGAATCAGATATTACATTTTGTATCCTTTTCAAGAGAGTGTTTGTAGGCAGCATTGGTAAATGTTTTATACTTGTTTGCAAAGCTGGTATAAATATTTCAGGACACAATTGAGCTTTTCTCATTAAAGCCCATTTTTCTGTCTCTGTATGCAGAAGTTTCTAGCTGTGGAGAGAAAGTACTATTTAAGATAATTGTGAAGATCCTAATTCTATGGCAGCTGTGACAAATGGACCTTTTCTGCTCTATTAGGTTTTGATGAGCTTATTTTTAGTTAAAACAGTAACTTTTGTTACTAAAAAACTCTTAATTTGATCTCTATTTTCAAAATTTGCTCCCAGTTAAAGTCTATACTGAGCTTGAAATCAGGATCCATTTATTTTTCAAACCAGTAGCACAATCTGAATCACAGTTCTCAGTCAGATTTGATATTTATAGTAGGGTTTCTAGATACCCTAAAGCTTCCGTCTGATATTTCTGCAAATTAGGAAAAACAGTGTGAATAAACAACAAGCTACTTTCTGTAGAGCGACATTTAAACGTAATGCAGGAATGGATGTGTGAAATTTTAATTTCCCCTTAGGTCACTTTTAATATTCTACCCATAGATGGCAGCAAGTGACCAGGCAGCTAAACCCCCAGGCCTTCTCGCCAGTCTTTATCAGGTGGATCTGTTGTAAAGCCACAAGAAAGGGAAAGCCATGGCTGAGAACAGATCCCATCTCTGGAGATTGTTTCATTCAGTCGTCTTAGATGGCTCTTCTCTTCAGATGTGGAGAACTTTGTTGTGTTTGGATTCTTCTTCTGAGGCTTAGGAGAAGTGTCCTTGTAGCACTGAAGGAATGCCTAAGGCCAATCAGAAAGGGCATGAGGCTGAGGGCTTCTCTGGACTGCTCAGTGCCTTCTGCCTTGGCTCCTTTATCTCTGAGCATGATGGAGTGGAAATTCCCCTGAAAATTCAGCCTTGCCTATGTGGTCCCTAGGAGTCTGGAGTTCCTTGCTCTTATTTTTCAACCTCTCAGCAAATTGTATTCTTGGGCAGCTCATATCTTGAATCCTGCTGTGCACCATTGGCCCCACGGGGTTGGAGGGTCAACCTGCAGGTGACTTTTAACAGGATAACCTAAGGTAGGCATAAACTGGTTGATGGGTATACATACATTTATTTTGGGCTTATTATTTCTTTAGCACCGTGTAAATACTTTATATACATCATCCTATTTGCTCCTTACAAGAGCTCTACAAACTAGTTATTATGAATCTCGTTTGGCCAATGAGGAAATAAAAGTAAATTAATTTGTTTGAAGTCACAAACCCAGTGTAAACAGCTTTAGCTACTTTAAGGAGGCTGCTTCTTAGAATGTGGTAAGACTTGGATCACATTCTCAGCCAGTAGGTACAGATCACTACCATGTGCATAAGGAGTGATACACATGTTCCATAACCTTGAAGACTTTACAGTGAGAGGTTCTACACATAGAAAAAAGATAGAAAGCAGCAGAAAAATTTAAGAAAATCCAAATTATGATAATTGGAACTTCTGGAAGACACTGGAATAAAAGGGATGTCTTAGGGTTTTCAGGTTTTCATAGAAATGAAAGAAGCCAGAGTAGAAATGGAAGCTAAACAGGGGCCTGATCAAATTCAAGATGGAATATCCTACTCTTCCAGTTTCCCTTGAGTGGTGTAACATCAAGCACTTGGCTATCCTCAGCAAACTAACACAGGAGCAGAAAACCAAACAACACATGTTCTCACCTATAAGTGGGAGCTGAACAATGAGAACACACGCACATAGGCAGGAGAACAACACACACTGGGGCCTGTGTGGTAGAGGGTGGGGAGAGGGAGAGCATCAGAAAAAAGAGCTGATACATGCTGGGCTTAACATTTAGGTGATGGGTTGATAGGTGCAGCAAACTACCATGGCACACATTTACCTGTGTAACAAACCTGCACATCCTGCACATGTACCCCAGAACTTAAAATAAAATAAAATAAAATAAAAAAGAAGTTGGCTAATACCCTCACATTGTAAGGGCCAAGATATAGTGAACAGGATCCTCAAACTCTCATAGAAATCTAGGATCTGGATCTACTGTGGGTGTCTCTGACTGTATAAGGTCTCCTGAAGCATCAGGAATAGATAGTTTATAAGAATCCAAAGCTTACAAATGGCCAATAAGCACATGCAAAAATGCTCAACATCATTAGTCACTGGGGAAATGCAAATCAAAACCAAAATGAGATACTACTTCATACCAACTAAGATGGCTAGAATCTAAAAGTCAGAAAACAAATGTTGGTAAAGATGTAGAAAATTGGAACCCTCATACACTGCTGGTGAGAATGAAAAAAAACGCAGCCAGTTTGGAAAACAGTCTAGTGGTTCCTCAAATGATTTAATGTAGAATTACCTATGAAATTCTACTTCTAGGTTTATACCCAAAGAAAATGAAAAAGCATGTCCACACAAAAACTTGTACATGACTGTTCATAGCAGGATTACTCATAATAGCTAAAATGTGGGAACAACCCAAATGTCCATCAACTGTTGAATGGGTATATTCATACAATGTCATGAATGAAATACTGATTCACACTACAACATTTATGAACCTTGAAAACATGATGCTGAGTGAAAGAAGCCAGCCACAAGAGACCACATATTGTATCATTCCATTTATATGAAATCTCCAGAGTAGGCAAATCTGTAGACATGGAAAGCAGATTAGTGGTTGCCTAGGGCTGGGGGCAAAGTATAGGAGGATCAGAAGGTGATAGCTAAAGGGTATAGGATATTTTTTTGAGGTGATAAAAAACGTTCTGAAATTGATTGTGCTCATGGTTTTCCAACTCTGTAAATATACTGAAAACCACTGAGTTACACACTTAAAGTGGGTGAATTGTATGGCATGTGAATTATATCTCAAAAAAGTTGTTTTTAAAAAAAGAATCCATAATCAGCTACAGCTACTTATGTAGAGCTTATTTGCCAGGTAGTATTCTAAGCACTTTGCATATGTTAACTCTTTTAATCCTCAG
Organism: Pan paniscus; assembly: GCF_029289425.2. Taxonomy (NCBI): domain Eukaryota; kingdom Metazoa; phylum Chordata; class Mammalia; order Primates; family Hominidae; genus Pan; species Pan paniscus. The sequence goes on from NC_073254.2 coordinate 28,563,704, forward strand.
CACAATCTCACCAGATAGGTAATTTAATCTTGCCCATTTTACAGATGGAGAAACCAAGACACAGGGGTATGAAGAGTCTTGCCCAAGGTTACTTAGTTTAAAAGAAAGGCCACATTAGAATCTCTTGTGTAAAACTGGAAGGGCTTCAGAAATTCTGCTCTTAATCATAGGCCATACTGCTTGTGAGAGAAGAGATCTGTGTGTGTGATCACCTAGTTAAACCCCCTTCATTTTATATATGGAAAAACAAGGCATGCTTAGGGTGGAGCTGCCATAGAGCCAAGGCTACTGCTCCTGGTTTGAGACGCGGTGGTATCATGTTAGCTAGGCACTAAAGGGTTAGGCAGGACAAACTCAGAGTCATTCACTTACACAGGGGACCATTTTTTCTTAGAAATTATTATGATTATTTTTGAACCTGGGATATGAGTCAGGTCAAAATGCATAGATGGTGGAGTGGGGGCTGTTAAAAAGAAGAAAATGAGGATGCAGGCAATAAAATTAGTTGGGGATTTGGGAGTTCACAGAAGTAAAGTGAAATAATATGCAAGCATGTCCATGAAATATTGCCTGTTTCATTTTTCATTATGTATTATCAGAAGATTTCAAGGTAACTAAATTTGTAGAAAGATCTTGCTTGAAATCAGAATGGTTCTTTTTCTGTGAGAAACTATTAGGTGTTCCACATTCCTCTTCTGTGTCACCATTGTGTCTAAGGAGGAAGGGAGTGGATCCCAGGCTATGGAGACAGATGGGGAAGCAGAAACAAGCCTTGGCATTCTATTAAGTGACTTAAAGTTACAGAATATCGAAGAAAGCCTGAATTACCATATGATCACCATTGTTCCTCGTAGTTATCTTTTTTTTTTTTTCTTTTTGTGAGACAGAGTCTTGCTCTGTCGCCCAGGCTGGAGTGCAGTGGCATGACCTCAGCTCACTGCAACTTCCACCTCCAGGGTTCAAGCAATTCTCCTGCCTCAGCCTCCTGAGTAGCTGGGATTACAGGCACCTGCCACCATGCCTGGCTAATTGTATATTTTTAGTAGAGATGGGGTTTTTCCATGTTGGCGAGGCTGGTTTTGAACTCCTGACCTCAGGTGATCTGCCCACCTCGGCCACCCAAAGTGCTGGGATTACAGGCGTAAGCCACCGCGCCTGGCCAGTAGTTATCCTTCTTGCATTGTTATCTTCCCTAAATCAGCTTTCCACAACAGTCCTCTGCTAGCTTTTGTGCTCCTCCTGTCTCTTTACAGTATTGGCAGTTAGTTTGCCCCAAGGTCCTCTGAATTTTCTTTGAGGCTGAGCTATCTTTCTGTTCCCTGGCATTTCTGTCATCCTTCTTGAATTGCTCAATTGCGCTGTTCATTCCCACTGCAGTCTCTTAAATAGCTCAAAATGGAGCACAGCTTCAAAGAGCACTCTGATATTTGTAGTCTTACATGTGATTTGTAACCTTGAAGGTTTCCCATGGAGGAATTTATATATCTGTGAGCAATGTTAGATTACAACATGTTCAAAAAGAACATTGCAGTAAACGTGTGAACGCCAAGACATGGGGGATGAGTAAATCCATGCAAAAGTAAATCAAATAAATTTGAGGTAAGAAAGAACAACAACAAAAATGAAGGACACAAGGAGGCATACTGTGAAGCAGTGCTAAGAGATAAATGACAGCTGTAGTCAGGCTAGCAGGAAGTGATAAAGGTTGGGTGACTCAGTTTGAATGAATGAAAGCTGATGGTGATGGACAGATTGAGAGGAATTTTCCCACAAGTCAGGACAAGCCTCCACGTCAAATAATTATACATAAGCCCCTATTTAATTTGGCAATCAACATGAAAACAATGAATAGTGATAGCCTTTCAGCTTAATTTAGGTGAATATAAGATAAGTGTTTTCGGTAACTGTGTATAAAAGTATCCAGGACAATAAAACAAGCTACAGCTTAAATCAAGTGGACAATCCTGGTCTTTTAGATTCAGCCTTTCATCATGATCCCTGTTGATGATGATGATGATGATGATACCAATAGTAGGTTATGATTGTTATATGACTGGGTTTGGATTCATTTATATAGGAAGTTCTTCATTCGCTCCTAACAGTGCTGATTTACTGTTTATAAGAACCTTCTCAGCATTGAACTAGATGGAGAGCAGTAGGAAGCATTTGGCAGGTGTCTGCTCAACAACCGTTTCCTTTTTCGTACTCTTAGAAGTCCTTTTTTTTTTTTTTTTTTAACCTGCCAGTGTGTCCAGCCCCAGGGAATGATGTGATTGGCCCATGCCAATCATGGTTTCAGAAATTCCCTTTGACTATGATTGGCTCAGGGATGAGCATGTGACCCCATTCAATCTATTGAGACTTCAGCCACCAAGGGTTTCTGGGAAAAATGTTGCTCCCTGATTAAAGGGAGAAGGATGATGAGAAATGCATTTTGTCACCTTCCATTTCCTCCTGTTTGGATGTATTTGTGTGAAGACATGAAGTTCGCAGCCATGCCAGCCATTTTGTGCTTGTAAGGGAAGCTCCTGCCAGCCAACTGGGAAAACAGAGCAGAGATCACAAGAGCCCAGCGTTTGCTGACACCATGAGCTGCTGGAATCGCCTACCTCTGGATGTCTTGCTTTGTGAAATAAACACCTATCATTTGGACTGTTTTTATTCAGTGATTTCCCTCCTCATAGTTAAAAGCATCCTACCTGACAGGAGAACTTTAATAATTTAACATTTGCTGCCACAAGCGTGAAAACAACCAGTGCATCCATTGGAGGTGTAAGCAGTGAGTTTGTCCCCATGTCCCCTGAGGTGAGTTGGCTTTCTGCTCCCCAGGACTTCAATCATCTTAATCATCTGATTTTGTGCACATGCATTACAGTTTTACAAATAAAGTCCCTGAAGAGAGAAACAAAACCAAATTAAAAGTTTGCTTAAGCAAATTGATCCTGTAAAATCCTTTTGGAGTAAAAGCTGATGAAATAAATATGTCTCCAGTACTAGGGTGCTCAGGGCTGTTAAACAGGGCAAAAGTCCAAGAAAGGAAAAAGACCTTCCCACAAAAGAAGCACACATGAGTAATTAGGGACTAGGGAAAGGAAGCTCAGACTGCAATTCCAAAGCTGTGCTTTTGTGCCAATAAGAGTGCTTTCGGAGCAATGAGGCAAGTTAATTTCCAGGCCACATTTTACAAACAGGCACCTCTTCAGTTTGCCGTAACCCCAAAACAAACAGAACCCCGAACAACCAACTACCACTTCCCACACAAAATAGAAAGACAAAACAAACCTTTGATGTGCACTTTCACTCGTCAGCTAAACATAATGCCACAGCAGTGACCCTGATGGAAGTTACACCTGGGGTGGGAATTCTATGTCAAACAAAATACTTAACTCATTAATTCAACAAACTAACTGCCAAGGGAGGGCAAGACACCACGCTAGGGGCTACATGGGATTCAAAGATAAGGCACCAAACTTTTGTTTTTGACATATGCAAATGCCACTCGAGCACAAAATGTAAGGTTGTAAGCTCTGCAAGAAAGATACAAGGTTATATGCTATAGAAGATGATAGATGAGAGAGATTCCATCCCACTCAAAGAATGAGAGATTGTTTCCTGGCAGTGTGGGCATTTGAAGTGAGCATTGAAGGGTGGGTAGTATTTGAACCTGGGAGAGTGGGAGAAAAAGGACACTCCAAAGCTGAATGAACACGTTGTTACAGAAGAATACTGTATCTTAGTTTAGCCAGGGCATGAAGACAATGTAATGGGTGTTACAATGGGAAAAACAGAGAGAGCAAAAGAGTTGGGTAAGATTGTCATTCTATAGGCAATGGGGAGTCATGGAGTATTTAGGGGCAGGGCATGACATGTTCAAAGCTATGTGAAGGTTAAGCCAGCAGCAAAGAGTAGGTTGACCAAAGATGGGAGAGACAGAAGACCACATGGCCAGTTGAGAAGCTATTATGATATTTCAGATAAAATACAGAAAGTCCTTACTAGGATAGTGGAAATGAAAAGGAGTAGGAAGGTCAATCTGAAACCTGAATATAGAATTAAAAGAATGCAGCAAATGGCTAGAGCCAGGAGAGAAGTTTCACCCTGGCTTGCATCTGTAGTGTGAGTTTCTGAAAGAACAGGGTACCCTTCCAGACTAAAGATTTGTTTTCATTAAAATCAAACGGTTCTAGTGAATGTCTTTTCTGTTACATAAGTTAACTGAAGCCCCTTGTGAGTCTAAAGTCTCCATCAGCCAAATCAACAGGCAGCTTTGGGGGATTCCTGGCCCCCTGCCTGTCTCTAGCAAGCTGTCATTGATGAGGCTAACAATGGTGCTGGTCTTGGCGACACTGGATATCTGTCCATGGAAACCAGGACTGAAACCAACAGGCCTGTTAACTTCCAATATACTTCATTATTAATCACATTGGGCTTTAATATTTGCTAAACTCATTTGAATGCAGTTTCATAAATAATGCCAAAGAGCCTGCAAGAAAGGGTGTGTGCATATGTGTGGTCACTAGGGGATAAAGTCCCAGCTCCTCAGTGTGGAGGACAAGGGACCCCTCAGGCCAGCACAAGAATGACAGCATAAGCAATAAGAGTTCCAAGGGGAGGGAAGTGGTGCCATATTCTGGTCACCAGTGAGGTCTTGGTCACCAGGAAAGCATTTTTCCAGGGCTAGATTTTACTATCCTGGGTTTTAATCTTACTAAAGAAAATGGCTTTTCTGCACACAGGTCCATACAATCTGGGGCCTTGCTACTGGCCTGGTGTCATTTCCTGCCATCAGCCCATGAACACTCTAAATTCTGTCCCTGGGGAATTGAGCCTCAGAACTTGATATGCTGGCTCAGCGTCTCCACGCCTTGCATCTGTTGCTTCCTCTACCTGGAATGACCTCCCTTCCTCTGTTGCCTCAGAGGCCAGTGCCAACATTACCTTCTTAATACCCAACAGGGCCCCAAGCATGATCTTCAACGGTTACGCAGCACATACCACCTAGGCTGTTATTAATTTTCACTGTTTCCTTATCGGCAGACAGCCTTTCCTCAGGGCTGGGGCCACCCGTTATTCATCTCTGGATCTCTGGCCCAGCCCAGAGATTGTACAGAGAAGGAAGGAAGCACATAATATTGCATGAAGAAATAAAATCTTTGAATTGGCTAATGTTTATCAACAGGTAGTAAGCTAGCATTTCACATGATGGATTTTCCTTCTCTTGACATACCTGTTCTAACATTTACAAACCCATGGCTCTTCTTATTAGAGGCTGACCTAGTTGACACATTCCCTGGCCTTCATCCAGCCCTTCTGCTCACTTAGATTCCTATGTGTGTTCTGATTCAGCCCTTTTGTTGGTAGGAAAAAGAAGCCACTCAAAGGAGATTTTAAAAAAAAGTTATTTTAAGGACATGGCTATTTTACAGCATCCAAGGGCAGGAAACAAATGAAAGCTGGCTCCCTGTGAACTAGAACCAGGCCCTGGGAAGCTGTCTGTTTGCCCTTCGTCAGGTGTTTACTGAGTGATCATTGTACCTGGTGCTGTTCTAGAAGCTGAGTTGTCGGTGTGAAAAAAGACAGGCAAGTCCCCTAGGACTCACATTCTAGAGGGTGTGATCGCAGACAAGGGCAATACACATATGAGCATCATGACAGTGTCAGAAGATGGTAAATATTTTGAAAACAATAAAAGAGGGCAATGTGATAATGAGAAACTAAGTGCTATTTCAGGTTGGGTTGTCAGGAAAGTTCTCTTTGAGTAGGTGACATTTGAGTGGAAAGCTGAGAGCTGAGAGGCACAAGGGGGACAGTCTTGTGAGAAGCTGAGAGGAAAAGCATTCCAGGCTAGGGAAGGAACAGAAGGGCAGAGGGCCCAGAAAGGAATGTATTTGATGAGTTCCAAGACCAGAAAGAAAGAAAGGCTGCCCTTTGGGACTCATAGGAGCCACAAAGCTGCTGTCTCTGTTTCTCTGTCTCTCTCTCTTTGTTTTATTTTATTTTTTTGGGACAGAGTTTCACCCTTGTTGCCCAGGCTGGAGTGCAATGGCACGATCTCAGTACACTGCAATTTCCGCCTCCTGGGTTCAAGTGATTCTCCTGCCTCAGCCTCCCGAGTAGCTGGGATTACAGGCATGTGCCACCACACTCGCCTAATTTTTGTATTTTTAGGAGAGAGGGGGTTTCACCACGTTGGTCAGGCTGGTCTCGAACTCCTGACCTCAGGTGATCCACCCACCTCGGCCTCTCTGTTTCTCTCTTTGCAGTTGCTTATCTTCCCCCTTCCCAGGGATCAGTATGGCAGTTAGTCTTACTCGTGTATCGTGACATCTCAGCTATATCCACTTCTACCAACTGATCCCAGTCTCTTCTTTCAGGAATGATCATCAAATTGGCTCAGCCTTTCTCCCATAACAAAGAATCCTTCATGGAAGTCCAGAAACCTGCGAAGGATTCTTGGCGCTTTCCTCTCGCTTATGTCCTGGAGGAAGCCCCTTACCAAGTCCTCTCTGTTCTTCCTCCAAAATGCTTCTTTAGTGTTTTACCTCTCTCCATCTCCACCGCTACCCACCTTGGCCCCTGTCCCATCCACTATTGTCTCTTACCTAACCTCCTGAACTATTCTGCTCATGGGTCTCCTTGTCTTCATCTTGCTCCCCACAAATCCACTCTCCATAAAATAGAGTGGTCTTTAAACCATTAGTCAGGGGGAAGGTCGCATTCAAGGTGGTGGTGCATATTTGGGGTGGATTTCTTAGACTCTACCTCCTTGTTGGGAAATCTGATACATTTCCAGGGAAATAGAAATGAGGTGTCTCTGATGGGAGGGTATGGTTTTGTGAATGGTACAGAGGCAGAGGCCGCCCCTTGAGCCTATTGTTTTGGGCCTCACTGTCAGTTTGCTTTGGTTAATGTGGCCTTAATCTCGTGCCATTTCTAATAACTTGCTTTTCCTCTCCCTCAGCCTCCCTACTTCCTTTGCTGACTGCTTATCTGTTATTGGCCATTGATTAATATTGTGTTGATCTGGTTCTGCTCACTAGAATAGGTTCTTCCTAGGAGCCACATCTACAAATGTTAAAATCTTCCCTGAGCTCCCTGTCAAGGGGTACTTGATTTAGCAAATAATTATACAGGATGCCCAGTTAGATTTGAATTTCAGATAAACACAAAGAATAGATGGTTTAGTGTCCTTATGTTCCAAATATTGCATGAATTTTCTTTCATCTGGCAACTCTACTCTCCCCCTTTCTAGATCCACCCCACCCCAGTGAGCAGAGCTTGTTCCAGATTTTCACTCTGGCCTAATCTGCCACATCTGGCTGCAGTTAACAAGCCTGTGTCTGGGTATTTCCTGTGATCTGCACCTATCCAGCAAAGCAAGGTACACTCTCAGCTGGGCGGCCAGGTGTCAGTGGAAAATGCTGTGTTGCATCTTTCCCTTGACACATTGAGTACCTCATCCATGAAGAGCCTGTCTGGTCACAACACCCTTGGCTTGCCTTTGATGGTGTAGACTTCTTCATTTATAATGTTCAAAAGATCTAGTCACAAAGAGGGCCTTTAAAATAGTTTTACTGTTATAACGATGTGTACCATATACAAGTTTCCTTTGATAACGCTTCTAGTCTCTCACTCCAATAGTATTGCAACATTAGTCTCAAAGAGCCTTTGATCAATGAACTTTACTGAAGGATCTAATTCTTTCCTGGAGATAAGAGCAGACTTCACCACCTTCATTTTATAGATGGGGAAACTAGAAACAAATCATTTCCATTCTGCTAAGAGCTAATTTGCAGCTGTGTCAGAGATCAGTAAGTGAGTAAACAGATAATGAAATTTAAAACAGATACTATTGGAACTAGTTCATATTCTGACACATTTTTGCCACTGAGATGAGATAAGCTGTGAGTATGGGCAAGGTGGGATGTGGAGGGGCCGTGAAAAGAGATGTCTCTACTTAATGTTCCAAGAAAAGGAAATGGTATCTTTACGCTAACTCTCTGAATACATTTTTCAAGATAGCCAAAAGTTAATTTATTTAAAACAAAATTTACTTAAAATCAAGTTAAAGTACATAAAAAGTTTACTTTAATCTTATCTTATCAATATCAAATTATACTTTCAGTTGAGATGTTATGTTGGATCTCTCTGTAGAGAGCTCTTGGCAGAGAACTGCAATGTATTAGTTGCTTTCTTTTCTTTTGCTAAAATTCGATGACCTGCAGTTTTTTAACTCTGTGTTTCCATGCCGTTTTCCCCATTGTTAATAACACACATATATTTTTAAATGACCTATACAATAAACACAAGGGCATAAGAAATGATGAATAAGACAGTGCTTCTCAATCCCATTTACTTTTGGCTATATTTTCCAAGATTTTCAGAGGTTACACTTCTTTAATCAGTGGCAACTACTGATGTGCCAGATAGCTTGGTGGTTAAATGTATCACCACTATCAATTATTGACAAAATTTTTCACAATACTTGGTTTAGTAGCAAGGATATTTCAAAATTTATCTTATCTTTGTGGAATGGATTGAAGAGAGAAGATAGCCTCCTTCACTTCTATAAGCAATTATGGGACTGTTTGGCATTGATAAGAAAGCTGGGTGTCCTTTAATTTCTTTATTGCTAAAGCCAGTAGGGTAGACCATAGTCTTTGTAAACCAAGGCATCATACACAGAACTAATTTCAAGTTGGGTAGAATTCTTGTCATTTGGCTGAATCTTTAATTTCTCGAAGAGATTCACTATGATTAAGGAATTGAGAAGGGTAATTGGGCACCCCTTGGAGCCTTTGAAACAAATTTGATTTAAACTCCCCACTATGGACACAGTTTGTTGAATTCAAGGGATCAACATATCTCCTTGGAACAAGGATGTTCAAACCACTTAGGAGCAGTGTATAAAAAAGTACATTTTCTCTACTTACAGACATATCTTAGTCAATATTTGCCTTTTAGAGCAGATTTGCCCAGTGCCCTAAGGGGGGGCCATTGGGAAGACAGGAAATTGTGAGTTCTGGGTTTCTGGCTTCTATAGACTCAGCTGAGATGTATTTTCTTTTTCAACCCTTCTAAATGGCTGGGCCTGGGTTTTTCCAGTCAAATTCAAAAGCTAGCCATGAAGAAAACTAATTTTAAGACATAAACAAGTATTTTAACATAACATCTAAGACATAAACAAGTATTTTAAAATGTGTTTTGAATGTATTTGTATCACCTCATTAAACAATGTCAGAACATGGCCAGAAGGCAGGGGTTGAAGGAGCTGTTGCTTAATGAGATAGTAATGAGCAAACATCGAAGCTTGCATTTTCCTTCTGCTTGTTCCAAAATGCATGACTTAGTGGGATAAGATATTTGAGCTCCAGCTCTTAAATAATTTTAAGATATTTCTTAGGATAGTTGCTTTTCCTTTTAGTGTTTGATTGTGTCAAGAAGTAAAGGTTAAGAAATGTTATTTTCCCCTTTATTGAAGCTGTAGGGTGTAGTGGTTAGTAGACTAGTAATTCTGCTACTAAATAACTGTGTGACCTTGGACACAGTGTGCAATAAATGCCAGTTATGATTATGACGTATAATTGAGGAAAAAATAAGGATTTGAATAGACAAATTTCAAGTTAGGGAATAGGAAAATTCTTATACAAATGCTTTAGTAGGGATGTATTATTTACTTTAAATATTAGAAATTTGACTACAATAAACTGACTTTAAACCACTTGATAACATTTGCTGCATTTTGTTAAACCTAAAAAATTTAATATTTATCAAAATGAAATTATTATAGGTGCTGATCTTGTTACTGAAATTTCTGGTTTATTTTACTAACTTGAATCAAAATCTCTCTTTAATTTTTATAACTTTATAGTCAGTTCAAGGGTAAAGAGAATGAACTTTTGATGTCTCAGTTACGGTTCCAATCAGACCATTTAAAGGAAAATGAGAGATTTATCTCTATGTATAGATGAAAGATTTATATATACATATATAGAGTAACTTGAATTGAAGGTTAGTAGAGTAAGTGAGAGAGCTGGCCAGGCACAGTGGCTCATGCCTGTAATCCCAGCACTTTGGGAGGCCGAGGTGGGCAGATCATGAGGTCAGGAGATTGAGACCATCCTGCTAACATGGTGAAATCCCATTTCTACTAAAAATACAAAAAATTAGCCGGACGTGGTGGTGGGCGCCTGTAGTCCCAGCTACTCGGGAGGCTGAGGCAGGAGAATGGCGTGAACTTGGGAGGAGGAGCTTGCAGTGAGTGGAGATTGTGCCACTGCACTCCAGCCTGGGCAACAGAGTGAGACTCCGTCTCAAAAAAAAAAAAAAAAAAGTGACAGAACCAACAAAGTATAATAATAAAAGTAATAATAGTTAACATTTATTCAGCATTGTAGACAATCAGGCATCTAATTTTTACAACTCAAGGAGGTAAGTATTATTATAATCCCTATTTTATAGGTAAGGAAACTGAGGAACAGATGTATTAAATTGCTTGCTGAGGTCATGTAGTTGATAAACAGAGCTGGGATTCAGGTCCAGGTAATCTGACTTTAGTGTCTGTGCTAAAATCTTTCTAAAATATAAAAGCATAAGCTAATGCTTGCATATAATAGGATTCTAATAAGTTGAAATTATTTAACAGAAATTGCCATACTGTGGCATCTTTATGAGTTGGGGAGCATTAATGAGGTAATTACATTTTAACTAAAAGTTAAGAAGAATAGCTAACTTTAGATTTCTTAATGATATTTTGCTATAAACACTAATTCTAAAACAGAGCTGTCCAAAATGTCACATATATAATTTAAGATTTTCTAATAATCATATTAAAAAAGTGAAAAGGAACAAATGTTAATGATTTTAATAACATCTTTTATTTAACTCAATAAATTCAAGATATATTTTAACATGTAACCAATATAAACATTATTAATAAGATATTATTTTTTTAAAGTTATTGTTCCAAGTCTTTGAAATCTGGTGTGTATTTTGCACTTACTGAACATATCAATTCAGTAGCTAATTCATATGTGGCTAGCAGTTACTGAATTAGACTGTGCAGCTCTAGATCTTTTTAGGAAAGCAAATTCATTATTTTAACCTCATTTCAAAAATGGTAAGAATAAGAAAGACTAGTCATGTATCCGCACATTAATTTTTAAGCTTTAGTATCTTCATTTTCAGTTTAGCTAAGCAGACTAAAAGCTGCCACTTAACCTATTCAAATGATATCCCCTGGTAAGTAAGGTGGCACATTTTAAGATGGTTTCCTGACAAGTCTTTTAATTTTCTCCAAGAGGCAGAATGGAAGCAGACCTTAAGATAAAGCTAAACCTCTTTTGGAAAAATGAATGTCTGGAAGAATGTCTCACAGAATAACGCAGGACCAGGTCACTAAGCAATTCTCTAAGTGGGGACACAACGTGGACTTTTCCAAGCCTTCAGCTGAGGGCAGGGATGGCCAAGTCAATGGTCCCTCCCTGTTCCGTATTCAGTTTTTGATCAGGCAGTAATGTGCATGCAGGTCAACAAACATTTATTAAAGCTTTTTGTTTTTGATTCTTCATTGATAAATTACTAATAAATGCTCATTTGAAAAAGCCAAACAAACCAAATATGTGTACTAAATTGTACATCGTAACAGGTAACTGTCCCTTCAATTTTTTTTGTAGTTAACAGGTTACCACTTCTAGCAATTAGGTAGGCATTCTTATAGACCTTTATCCCTATGTTTTTGTTCTGTGTCTATATATCCAGTTTTTTTGTACAGAATGGGATCACCCACACATACGGTTCTGAGCTCCCCTTTTCCATTTAATAAGAAATCAATATCTATGAATTTTATATATTTTATTCTTATTAATGGATGCATAGTATTATGTGGTATGAAGTGCCACATTATTTAACCTTATCACTATTGATGGGCATATAAGTTGTTTCAAACATTTACTATTACAAAACTTCTGCAATGCATATCCTTTTATATCTATCATTACACATTTGTGTGTTTCTGTATGACAGATCTCTAGAATTGAGATAGCTGGGAGAAATGTATGTGCATTTTGAATTTTGGCAGGTATTGCCAAATGCTTAATGGCCTGCCAAAAAGACCTTGTCTTTTGACTTCATCTGGAATATTATTGACTTCATTCAGAATATTCCCATTACAAGAAAGTGGCCAGTCTCTCCGAGGAACAAACTGTTTTCTTTTTCCACCATGAAATAGATCTTATCTTTTCATTAGTTAATATATGTGTACCTTCAAATGGCAATAACATTGTTCTGCTTTGTGACTTCTCAAGTAGTAAACCCAGAAAACATCAGCTACCGTGGATTTTATTACAAATCATTGACATTCCTTTGGTGATTCACAAATGCCAAAAAATAAATGTCATGTTCCCCAGGGTTTGAAGAAAGACACTGTAGCTTTTGGATTCAGCAACGGATCTTTCAAGAAAACAGTATGGAGGGATGACTCACTCCCCCCATGGAGGCTGCCCTCTAGTTCGTCCTTTAGAGGAAGCATGACCAAGGGTCTGCTAGTACTTTTCTCTCCCTCTCTAAGAATTTCCTCAGGAGAGGAAAAAGTTAGCTTTCTTTTCTCTGCTCCCGAGTGCCACGGCCTGCAGTGCGTGACCAGTCCTCGGCACAGAGTCACTCAGGGCTCATGGTAGATTCTTAGCAGTCACAGCCAATAGCTGCGCAGTGTGGCAGCAGCTGAGATCCATACTGCAGCCTGAAAGTTGTGTTTCAGCTTCTGAGGTTACAAGTGTATCCAGTGTTTACATCAGAGATAAAGCCCCCTTTCCCCTCTCTCCTACGGGAGCCCTCAACAAGACAGATACACGGGTTGGGTGGAGTGAGACCACATGCAGCAGAGGCAAAGCTTGCTAAAAGAGAGAAGAGGAGGAGGGGGAGAGGGAGGAGGCGGCAAGGCGTCCCTTGGCAGCTCCGTGCATGCTGCGGCAGTTGCAACAGGAGAACCGAGTACCAGTTGCTCCACACTTTATCACTTTGCATTGCTCTTTCTCCTCCCTTAAGTGAATTTCCATTTTGAGGGTACAGCTCCACAGGAGAAAGGTGTGGTGGTGGTAGTGGTGGAGGGTGTCTGGGCGGGGGATGGTGGTGCGACGGGAGTTGGAATGTCCAGTGTGGGGAAGCAAAGGAGTGCCTACTAGGATGCGAATACCACTTGGCCCTGGGCTCGCTCCGCTTTAGCCTTCCCCTCTCGCTGGGGAGAAACAGGCGGTTTGTGAGGGAGACTGAGAGAGGGGCGTGTTTGTGGTGGTGGCGGCCCATCGGGGGTCCTTGTCCTCTCCGAATACCCGGACTGCTGAGGGGAAGGGCCGGGGGGGCCCCGGCGGTTGCCATGGTGACGCAGGGTCGGCGGCTCCGCGCCGTAGAGACAAAGCCGCCCGCCCGCCAGCCCGCTAGCTCCTCGCGCGAGCTCCTCCTCCACGGGAACCTCCCTCCCCTCCCAGGCGCCGCCGCAGCCGGAGCGGCTCCCGGGCCCTGGGCCGCCGCCGGCCAGGTAAGGCGATCGCGCCCGCGGCCGGGGAGGGGTCGGCGGGACGCTGGGTGGGGTGGGGTGGGGTGGGGTGCGGCGGGGCCCGCCCGGCTCGCGGAGGGAGGGGTGCCCGCACTCGGCTGCGCCCGAGTCCCCGGGGGCCCGTCCCCACCGAGGAAACGGCCGGCGGCCGCCCCCGACGCCGCTGCCGCTGCCGCCGCCGCCGCCCCCGCGGCTTCCCCAACGCCGGGGCAGCAGCCAGCCCCGCAATCCTGGACGGCGCCGGGCCGCCCAAGCGCGCCGAGGAGAGGGGGCGGCAAACTTCGGGCCGAGCGGCGCTGGGGCCCGCGCGCGGAGTCTCCCTCCGGGCACCACGGGGGCCGCCGTCCTGGCACCAACTTGAGGGGCTGTGCGGCGGCGGGCGGCTGCGGAGCGCCCGCGCGGGCTGCACCTGCTCAGGGAGCTGCCCCTCTGTTGTTGTTGTTATTTTCCTTCTTGGCGTGCCATCGAGGCTTTTGGGGGGAAAAAAGGTATGAAAATATTTACCTTTGGACTTTCATGTTTCATGGCATTCTCTTTGAGGAGGGGATGGGAGGGTAGTAAGAGGGACAAGCGAAAGATTTTTACAAATCTCTGAAAAGTGAGCCCATTTTTATGCCTGTGGCTGAAGCATTTTGAGGAGGCTTCTGAAGTTCGTTTGGATATTGAATCGAAAGACCTTTTTTCTTTGGAAGGTGCAGTTGCAACTATAACTGGATGGTAAGGGTAGCCCGGCTTTCCCCGACTAGCAAGACCAGAGTGTAGAGCAGTACCGATACTTTGTCGAGGAGATACTTGGCACCGAGGTCATTGCTTTTGTTTCTAGAAGGTATTGTGTTCATGCTGTGAGGAACTGGAAAGTGCCTTGTGTTTTTATGTGTAGGGAGGCAATCCAAAGCACCTCTGGAGGCAGGTAGCTGGGCGGTGTTTGCATCGGTGTTTATGAGTGTGATGATGAGGACCACGATGCGGTTGCCATTGGGGCACTGGATAGGTTATAGGTACCTTTCTCAGTGGCCCCAACCCTTGCAATCATTTCGTGATAGTTTGTTGCAGACGCGAAGCACAGATTTAAATTGTGACTGTGAAGACTTATTTTTTTGGTACTTAGACATCATCTTACATGTAGTAATATGAAAGAAAACAGATGCATTTTCAGAAATACAGTTGATCAATTCAGAAGGAAATTGTATGTATGTTAATAAGATTTGTTTTAAATCATATTTAAACAATATGAGATGTCATATTGATAACTGGAAAATAATCTAACATATAAAATTGTATATCCAACTTAGTAAAATAATGTATAAGTTGGAATAGGTCATTTAAAGAACTATATGGAATGCAAGAAATTATATTTTTGCTAGAGAGTAATTAATGAAAACAGTACCACTGATCATTTTGAATTGCAGTTAAGTTGATTGGAATTCTGCATATTACAGCTACTTGAGGTGTCAGGCAAAGAGTGATTATTTAATATTCCTCTTCCCTCTTTTGGGATTTCAACACCTGTTAGCCTGCTGATTACTAGGTTTCTCAGTCTGTTCATATTTGCCAGCAACTTCAAGTAATGCCACTTCATTAGAAGATTGTATTGGAAACTAAAGGATTGAAGTTGCAATTAACAGTTTGCAGGTTATTTCACAATTGGGCTTGTTTTTAAACTGAATTTTACCTGTGGAAGATTCACAGATGCTCTGCTAAATACTCTTTCATGACAGTAATAAAATAGTACATTGATTAAAACGAAGTAGATCTGTTTTGAGAAGATAAACGGGAGAGAAAAATAAGTATTTTCTCACTTAAGCATGAACAGCAAATAGGATATTGAAGACTAGGCACATTATATAGACAGAGAATGTAGTTTTATGTTTTGTACTAAAAATAAATTAGTTTGTGTGTGTGTGTGTGTTTTTTTTTTCCTGAGGGACCAAGAGAACAGCTTTATTCAGATCTTTGTTAGCAAAACCAGTATTCAAGTTCAAGGACTTGGTCCGTGCTTTCCGCCAGATGAAACCCACACTGTGAGTTCTAGCCTAAACATTTATGTTGTGGCCCTTAATCTGAGTGCTGAAGAACGGAGATATCCATGGTGAATTTAGCACAGTAAGGACTGGTGCTTTGCCTTTACTGCTAGCTCACACGGGCACAACATTCAATATAGTTTGGCTTCTTCAAAGCTGCATCATTTTCTGCCAAAAAATAAAGTTGGTATACGGAAATCAACAATCATGTATTGCATGCACTGCTTGGTTGTAGTGGCTTATTTATAAGAGCTCTGAAGCATGAAATGAAGCTTGTGTCAGTGCAGTGGAAAACAATAATCTGGCATGTTTATATGTGTTACTAGTGTTCTGAGGTATGTGCATAACCAGATAATGAAAGAAAAAATACTATGATATCTGCAATATGTCCTTAGAAAATGCAAACAGCAATTGTGTTTTCTGTCCATGGTTTAGCCACCTGGTGGAAGCAGGCAACAGCACTGCATATCCCCAGGTGTAAAATACTAGTCATCACTCTTGCTGATTCACGGGAGTAGGAGTCTTTTCCTGCATTTCTAGCTTACGGGTTTTAATTTTATGACGTAAAATTGGCCCTAATTTTTGGTATAAGCTGTAAAATATGGCCTGATAATTGTCACCATAGCTGTATTCTACCTGAAAGAATTCTGTAATTCAGTTTATGAAGCATATCCAAAGACAAAAAAAAAGCCACAAATGTTCCTGTTTAAGTTAGGATTAACATTATGTTTGTGCCATTGAAAGTCAGTTGTTTGTAACCATATAAGCCTGCATGGGCAGCCTAAATAAAGCCACTGAAGCCTTTATTGACTGTTTCTGGGTCAACATTCTCTTGCAATTTCTAGTTGCACTGTGATAACATGATTACTGGTTGGTAATTTAGCATCTAGTGCAATGTGTTGTAGCATTTATAAAAGCACATTTGTGAAGGATGGTAGTTTTTAAATGATTTCTTCATTACCAAAACACTTAGGTTTAGATTTGTGGCTGGGGAGAATAGTGTGGCCCTGAGACCTCAAGACAAAATGCTGTAAATATAAGGTATTGTTAACTGACCTGCTGTGCACAGTGGGTATTGATCAGAACTACTGTGCTGAGAAAAGGCACAGGAGACACATGGTCATGGTGATAGGTTGTGGTGTTTAGTGACATGGATTATTAATAGTGATTGATAGAAGCTGAAAAACTTTTGTGGACGTGTGTTTCATTTTTCATGTTTTCAATTAAAATGGAGATAAGATGTCTTAAGCTGTTTGGTAAGCCACAAGTGCTTGGGGAAAATGTATACTTTTATACAGTATTGTACATAATTTAAGTGATATAAACATAGTTCAAGATAAACGATTGTTTTCCTGATGTGCCAATTGTTTGTAGCAGTTATGGAGTATGGTTTTGGACATCAGTCATCAAATGTTTATCAAATGCTTCCTTCTATATATTCTATGTTGCTTGATGAAAGTCAACCAACCTCTTATAGTTGGGGACTTACTTGTTTCTCAGCTATTAGGATTATTTATTTTATATGTAATTCTTAATGTATGATACCGAAATATTCTCCTTTGTTTTCAGCCTTCCTTTTTTCAAAAGTTACCAGTTAATTTTGTAATTTTTTAAAAAAAGTTTTATATTTCCAGAGCTTATTTTAAAAATGATTTGGTTAATTTGTAATTTGATCAGAAAATAGTGTGCATAAAAAACACATTATAATCTTTATATTTCGCATTTTGAGTATTTACAGACATGGTTTGTTGGATAGTAGAATCTGGGATCCTGTTAGGTGATTGCTTATTTCCATACATGTTTTGAACTTGATCCTTGCTTCTGTATCTTATAATCGGTTGAAGTGAAAACCAAAGAACTAGGAGGTAGAGGCAGCAGTGAGTTAAAAGGTGTTAAAGAGATCAGTACATACTGAGAGTCTGCTGGCATAGTGGCCAAAGGTGGTGCAGGGGTGGGGGTGCAGTGGTGGTGGTTGGGAGGGCAGGGTCAGGGAGTCTGGGGCAGGAAGCTGGGGGACAGTGATGGCTCTAATAATCTCTTTTAACACTTTATGGTCCAGACTCTAAAGCAAATTACCTGAGGTCTTTACCTAGTGACCATTTCCAGAGGCTGGCTAGTCCTACAAAAGAGTTGCTGGTGCTGGTCCTGGTCACTTGCCTCCATTTTTCCTCCCAATTAACTAAAATGTGACTCTCTTGAATTGTGGTTTAAGTGCACTTTAAGCATTGTAAACCACAAATTAAGGCCCAATAATAAAATTTTTCCACATGAGAAATGTTATCTAATTGGTCAGGTACATGATTTAGATAATCAAGATGGCAATGGAACTATAAAATAAAACTGTGTGTTTGGCCAACATATTGTATTTGAGTGAGAAGTTGTGTTTCTGATCAGTCTGTTGTGAATCATCTTCCCTCTTCTATAGCTATAGTCATTCAAGGCAGACATGGTGTTTTACATAATTTGATCACCATGTGATGTGCCGGGCACAGTTATACTGAAGAATTGTTGTTTGTTCAAACTCTTGAATTTTAAATCTACAATAAAAGGTTTCTGTGTGGTCTTCTCTGGCCTTTTTTCTTCCTGTATATTGGTTTACTGAGAACTTGTTTGGTCTGATTGCAGTAATTTTGACTTCCAGCTCTTCTCTGTCAATCAAACCTTTATGAATTCTTCCCTATGGGCCAGACACTTTTCTAAGCACTTCAGAAATATCAACTCATTTAATCCTCACAACAACCCTTTGAAGTAGGTACTATTATCCCTTTTTTATGAGTGAGGAAACTAATATGATCACTTTCTGTTACGTTAACCCAAAGGTACACAAAATATACCAGAATCCTGGCTTTATGTCAAGGAATGCAGCAAGCTTTATTTTCTGTTTACTGATCTCTACTAAGTGTAGAAATAATGACACTAATTATTATGCTTGGGCTTTCCTCCCCCATCTTATTTTCTTTTTTTGCTAAAAAGAAACAAAACCTAAAGTCATAAAACAAGAAGCATTTCTTCATAGCATATTGTGACATGTACCAGTATTCTTTTCTGTACATAGAAACTAGAATAATTTATGAAAAAGATGTTTTCCAAAGGTAATTGTTCTTTAATTTATTATTTGTATTCATATATTAAAAGAATATAGTCAGCCTTGCATATCTGCAGTTTCCACATCTGCAGATTCTATCAATTATGGATTGGAAATATTTGGAAAAAAAATAACAATGCAACGATAAAAAATAATTCAAATAAGAAACCCAGTCTAAGAACTATTTACATGGTATTTACATTGTATTAGGTATTATAAGCAATCTACAGATGATTTAAAGTACATGGCAGGATGTACATAGGTTATATGCAAATACTATGCCATGTTATACCAGGGACTTGAGCATCCTCAGATTTTGGTATCCTTGGGGGTCCTGGAGCCAGCCCCCCTGCAGATATTGAGGGGTGACTACATATTTTCTGTGGTATTGGCCTTGCTATATACATGTAAATCTATCTTGGAAATGTTGATCCATTTGCATTGCCTCACGGGGTTATCCTCAACCTGGGCTCACCTGCTCTTTCCTAGGCTACCTCTTACATGTGCTAAGGACTAAGTGATACTCCCTTCTCACTCCCTCCCAGTAGAACTCTGTGCATGTCCCTCCTCTGAAATAACACATGTTCTTACTGTCTCCATAGAAGAATGATTAAGCATTTTAATTTCATGAGCTTATTTAAGCTATGTGAAAAGTAGGACTAAATAAGAGACAGGTGTTCATAAAAGCAAGTGAGTAAACATAGTTCTGTAGGTTCTTTTAATAGTAAATATTGTAATAACTACCATTTATTAAGCATTTACTTGGTGCCAGGTACGCTATTAAGTATTCCACACAAGCTGTCTCTTTTGATTGTCACCATAATTCTTGTTTCCTCATCTATAAAAGGCTAATAAATAGCTTATCCAAGATTGTACAGAGTTGGTAGATTTAAAAACATGATTTGTGTGGATAAACCACAATCTGAATTTGACTATGATTGCTTTGTTAATTACCAGCAGACAAAGAATGCCTTTCTGCAGTGAAGATGCTTTTGGGATTATGTTACTTTGGAAAGAGTGGCAGTTGAGGACTGCCTGGTGGAGCAAATTCAGAGTGGCAGGTATGGCTGGCTGAGAAGGAGGAGGTAGTTCTCAGGAGGTAGCCAAGAAAAAGACATCGTTGTTCACAGTTATTGCTGCAGACCTCAGATGGGCTTTTAGAGTAGAAAGAGACAGAGAACCCCTATCCTCAAGTCTATCTTTGGAACAAAAACCAAAATTAAATGGAGTTATTTTCTGTCTCCTGAATTTGTGTTTTGTTTTATACTGTGTTCTGGATTGGAAATGAACAAGGACAAGGGCTACATGAGTGGTATAGGATGAAATGAAATGAAAAGTAACTCAATAAATGTCATATCCCCCAGGCTAAATTCCCTCAGGGTCAGAGCAACATGCTTTTTGCTACAGTGGGAGATTACCTTGTTTTAGGATGCTGAAGGTCTGGAGTGTGGTATCAGGGATGAAGTTAGAAGTTTGGAAAGATGTTTTCATTTGGGTCATTCTCCTGCATGACATGGGGTTTTCCTGGAATTCCTGGTGCATACTTTCCTTGATAACTCCTGGGGGGGAAAAAGGAATGAGACTTAGAATCTGAATAGTATGGAATAAACCCACTTTTATGATCATCTAATTATATAGATCACTGTGACCTTTTTTTCTCTCTTTTTTTTTAATGTTCAAGGCCAGTATGAGAAGCCAGACAGCCTGGATTTGAATACTGCCTCTGCCACCTTTTAGTGATACGACCTTGAGGTAGCTGCTTAATCTCTCTGTGCCTTCATTTCGTTACTGCAATGGACAGCATGCTCATGTCCCCTCCAAATTCATATGTTGAAATTCTAACTCCCAAGGTGATGGTAGTAGGAGGTAGGGCCTTTGGGAGGTGATTAGGCCATGAGGGTGGAGCCCTCATAAATAGTATTAGTGCCCTTATAAAAGAGACCCCAGAGAGGTCATTGGCCCCTTCTGCCATGTGAGAACACGGTGAGAAGGCACCATCTGTGAACCAATAAGTGGTCTTTGACCAGATACCTAATCTGCCAGCACCTTAATCTTGGACTTCCCAGTTCCCAGAACAGTGATGAAGAAATTTCTGTTGTTTATAAGCCATTTAGCATATGGTATTTTGTTAGAGCAATCTGAGCAGACTAAGACAATTACCTGTAAAGTGGAGACAATAATATTACTTCATTTGGTGATTATGAGGATTAAATGAATTAACATTTCTAATGTACTTAATTATTAGTTATTAAGGGTAAGTTTTGTGTGGAGAAAGGAAAATTAATATTTAATTTATTTCAGGTAGAAACAAAAATCTAATTTTCTTTAGGCCTTTAAGTTCAACTTGCATATGTTAATACTCTGTTTATATATCTGGTAAATATGAGCAATCATCTTCACTTTTTCTTTGACTAAGCTTTAATTCAAATTGAACAGATTGGATTTCTTAAATTATCAGCCTCATTTATGAACTTAGTTAAATTTCAAACCTTAAATATTTTAAATCGCATGTTACTTTAATGTATTTATTTTTCTGTTTAGATAAATCATATGTTTATTGGGCAAATTTATGACTCAAGTAAGTAAAACCTTACCAAATACTTAGGTTAAGTTCCTTTGAATATTTTGTCACTTACAAAATTAATATTGTATAGACATAGTCAAATACTCCTAAATATTTCAATCAAAATAAATCATATCTGAAATCTATTACACATTTTGAACTAGAATCACAAAGCTCATCTGTCAGTTTGATGTCAGATTCTTTTAAACGTTAAAAACATGACAATTGTGCACAGGCTGTTCCAATTAATATAAGACATATTTCTAAACTTTTCTAAAAAGTAATAATACAAGTCTGATTTTCCTCATCTCTATATTGAATTCTAAACCTTCTCTAGATTGGAGTTAGTTACCCACTAGAAGGAAGTTTATAATCTCAGATAAACTGAAGGTGCCATTCTAGGTGAACTTTAGTTATCTTACCATCCCATATTGATTTGAAATTGCTGTCCGAGCATTTTTTAATTAAAATATGGTTGCCTATTGATCACACATTTAAGGCTTGAATGCTGCATCTGGATGGCACACATTCTGGAGAATTCTTCCTATGACACAGATGGACAGGCTTGGCCCTCCTGTGTAGTCATCATAACAATAGGAGACTCCAAACCCTTCTTTTCAGGTAGTATTGGTTTTTTAATCCTTAGACCAGTGCTGTCCAATATGTACTTTTAAGTTATGGGTTATATTAAAAAGTAAGAATTGGCCAGGTGCGTGGCTCACACCTGGAGCCCGAAGCAGGAAGATCACTTGAGGCCAGGAGTTCAAGACCAGCTTGGGCAACATAGTGAGATCCCACCTCTACAAAAAATGCAAAAATTAGCTGGGCATGGTGGTACGCACATGTAGTCCCAGCTGCTCCAAAGGCTGAGGTAGGATGAGGCAGGAGGATTGCTTGAGCTCAGGAGTTCAGGTTTCCATGAGCCATGATTATTCCACTGCACTCCAGTATGGAGTGAGACTGTGCCCCTTAAAAAAAAAGAAAAAGTAAGAAGTAATTATTTTTAGTAGTAGATTTTATTTAACCTAATATATCAAAATTACCATAATTTCAACATGTAATCAATATAAAAATTATTAATGAGATTTTAAACATTTTCATTTTGCACAAACTATTTCGAATCTGTTATGCATTTTACACTTAGAGAACATCTCAATTTGGAGGATATATTTTCAGCAGTTAAAGTGAGGCCAGGCATGGTGGCTTATGCCTGTAATCCCAGCGCTTTGGAAGGCTGAGGTGGACAGGTCACCTGAGGTCGGTAGTTCGAGACCAACCTGGCCAATGTGGTGAAACCCCGTCTCCACTAAAAATACAAAAATTAGCTAGGCCTGGTGGCACGCGCCTGTAGTCCCAGCTACTCGGGAAGCCGAGGCAGGAGAATCGCTTGAACCTGGGAGGCAGTGGTTGCAGTGAGCCAAGATTGCACCACTGCACTCCAGCCTGGGCAACAGGGGAAGACTCGGTCTCAAAAACAGGAAAAAAAATTAAAAAAAAGAAATGTGGCCTTACCAAAAAAGTAATGTATTTGCAGGAAAAGTATTTTTCATTGTTTCAGTTTCTAAATTTAAATTAATTGAAATTAAATATGATGTAGATTTCAGCTTCTTAGTTGCACCAGCCACATTTCAAGTGCTCAATAGCCAAACATGACTAGTGGCTGCCATGTTGAATAGTGTAGTCCTAGACTTGATTCAGAGTCACTCCTCACCCTGTCTCTTATTGTTACGGAGTCTCCTGTTGTTATGATGACTATACAGGAGGGCCAAGCCTGTCTATGTCAGCTTTAGGCCGTGCCCACCAGTGTTTGAGATATCTCCTTTCATTCTGTTGGATTCTTCATTTCCGTCGCTCACAGTTATGTTAGTTGTTTTAATGACATCTGCTGGGTTTGAAAGGCATTTTAATGTAATTTCATTAGATCCAAATATTCTATACTTTCGCCTATTTTTCTGAGTGACTTCTCCAACAATGTTTTTTTGATTTGTTTACAACAGTTGTAATAGTTCCAAAGGTGATGCAGT
Organism: Pan paniscus; assembly: GCF_029289425.2. Classification (NCBI taxonomy): domain Eukaryota; kingdom Metazoa; phylum Chordata; class Mammalia; order Primates; family Hominidae; genus Pan; species Pan paniscus. The sequence goes on from NC_073254.2 coordinate 28,586,949, forward strand.
GAGGTAAGCTTATGCCATCTCTGTTTTGTCATAGGTAGTTTGCCATTTAGATAGGATTATGAAGACTGAACTGTGATCCACGCATGAGCTCTTAATGCTGGCTGGCAGCCCCATTCCTTTTTTCTAGTTTGTTCATTATTCTCCTGTCCTGGACAAACAAAATCCAAATAAATAAACAAGAATATTAGCAGAGATAAATAAAATTGAGATAATTAAAATAATGCAAATGAGTGGTTGAGTACCTTAGATTAAAGGGTAAGGTAACATTTAAATAGGGATTTGAGTGACGAGAAGATTTGATCAAGAGCAGAGCATTTCAGACAGAATCAGTGCAAAGGCTCTGAGGCAGAGAGAGAAGACAGGAGAGTCATATGAAATGAGGTTAGAAAGAAAAGGGGTGGCCAGATTGCTCCAGACTTTGTTATTCAGGGTAAGGACTTGGGTTTTATTCTATGTGGAATAGGAAGCCATTCTAGGACTTTTTGTAGAGATGGTCTGGGAAAGATGGGAGTAATTTGGTTAACATTTTAGAAATATTCTTCCATGTAGAGAATGGATCTACATGGAAGATGCAAGGGGACAAGATTGGTACCAGGGAGACTTGTTAGGAGCCAATTTCAATAGTCCAGGTGAGAGATGGTGTATTTACCACAATTTTAATTTTACATTTATTTATGTGATAGATTGATACCATCGTCACTAGACTGTAAGCTCCAACAGGGCAGAAACAATGTCTTTTTTTTTTTTTTTGCCTAAAGTTGTAATCCCTGTGTTGTATTCCCAGATGTAGTCCCCGTATGTTGACTTAACTGTCAATTCAGCATTTTCCATATTTCACACACAGAAGATATGTGTGTGTATCATGACCAAATAAGTTATTGTAGCTGGCAGGAAAGTATTCCTAAAGTCAGAATATCAAGGCCTTTATTCATATATGCAGATTAGAGTTGGAAGTCCTTCACTCTGATTCTGACAGTGGAATGACTTACAAGCTACATATTAATAAGTAGAAGATGTTTTCACAGGAAATCAGAACATTTGATGATCCAAAAAGATAGCACATTAGTTATAACCATATGATGTCACTGAAATTGTTGAAATTGTTATGATCTCTTAATCATGATAATGTATGGATAGAAGTTACTCAGCAATGTATCTTACATTGAATACATACAAAAGATGTTTAAAAATAAGACATCTTACTATGATTCATTTGAGATAGACATCACTTATTATAATGGGGCATTAGAAATGGGCTATGCTATTGATACAGTTTTGATGAGTGTATTAGTCCATTCTCACATTGCTATAAGGAACTACTTGAGAGTGGGTAATTTATGAAGAAAAGAGATTTAATTGACTCACAGTTCTGCAGGCTGTACAGGAAGCATGGTTGGGGAGGCCTCAGGAAACTTAACAATCATGGCACAAGGCCAAGGGAAAAGAGGCACATCTTACATGGCCAGAGCAGGAAGGAGGAAGAGAGATGGGAGAGGTGCCACACACTTTCAAAGAACCAGATCTCCTGAGAATTCTGTCACGAGATAGCACTATGGGGATTGTGCTAAACCATTAGAAACTGCCCCTTGATCTAATCACCTACCACCAGGCCCCACCTCCAACATTGGGAATTACAATTCAACATGAGATTTGGGTGGGGACACAGAGCCAAACCATATCAGTAAGGAACTAGCATCATAAAAAATTTAATGTTTTCCCTTTCCCTATCTTTATAGACAATGATGGAAGAGTTAGAAATCCTTAAAGAGCTTTATGTCAACAATTGGACACATAATTAGGAGAAGCTTAAAGCATTTTAGAACTCAGGATAATATCTCTACTGAGATTCAATTATTCTTTGGTCTACAGTAAATTTACATGGTCGTGGTTGATTGGTCTATAAATATAAATTTTTCTTTCACAGGCAGTTTAAAAAGGGGAACATTTAGACAGCCCTTGTAAAAATCTCACATTGTAGAGTGGGAAATTTCTGAAGTACCACTGTGCTAGGCACTAATGACTCAAAGATGAACAAATCAGGTATAGCCCTACCCTCCTGAGGCTAACAGAAGAAATTACAGATAAGTGTCTGGTCATTACACAAGTGTGTGCCACGATGGGGCATATGTATGATGCCTGTGGAGTCTGTAGGAGAGGCATCCAAGCAAGATTTGGGATTTGGGAATAATTGATGTCTATACTGGATGAAGGATGTCCCAGGAAAGCAGGCAAATATGGGACAGTTTGGGGTGGTAAGTGTGGGTAAAAGAGCTATAAAGAGGGAACAGGGCATCATAAAAGCTTAGAATCCATTTGAAATAATGTGGCTTCTTTTGGAGAGTAAAAAGAATTGGGGAGGGGGTGGAGTGAGGTCGAGGAGGAGAAAGGAGTAAGAGATGTGGCTGGTGAGGTAGACAGAGGCCAGATTAGGAAGACGTTAAAATATTTTGAGCAGGAGAGTAAATGATCAGATTTGAGTTTTAGAAAGTCTCTCATGGTGTTGCATATAGACTTCACAATCACATTACCTGTTTGGTGTTGTACGTATCTTGTATAGACATAGGAAGCATTACTTTTATTTTTAAATACATTTGTTATTGAAGGTTAACATACATATAGAAAAGTGCACGAATCGTAAGGATATATAGCTTTTATGCATTTTCAAGTGAGTCTTCTGTGTAACTACTACTCACATCAAAAAATAGAAGATTACTATTACCCCCAAATCCTTCCTTTGCCTTTTTCAGTTATTACCTGCCCCCAAAGGTGACCCATAGTCTGAATTCTAACACTGTTGATTAGTTTTGCCCAGTTTAGAACTTTATACAAATGGAATCAGGCAGTGTGTACTTTATGTGTGTGCGTATGATAGCTTTCACCAACTATTTGTTTGGGATATTCATCCTTGCTGCTGGATGTAGTAATAGTTTGTTTTTTGTCTCTCTCATTTTGGTATAGTATTTCATTGCTGCCTGTAGCACAATTTTTAAAATCATTTACTGTTCATAGACATTTGGGTTGTTCCCATTTTCACCTATTACAAATAGTGCTGCTATAAACATTCTTATACATGTGTATGTCAGCATTTCTGTTGTGCATCTGTGTAGAAGTAGAAAGGTCATGGGTTATATGTATGATTTAGCTGTGATACTGCTATCAAACATTTGCCAAACAGTTGTCCAGGTGGTTATATCGGTGACATTCTCAACATCAGTGTATGAAAGTTCTAGTTGTTTCTCATTCTTGCTCATAGTTGGTATTGCCAGTCATAGTGGCAGATGAAAAATGATATCTCATTGTAGTTTTTATTTGTACTTTCCTAATAAGTGATATTGAGCATTTTTTCATGTTTTATTAGCCATTTGGATAGCCTCTTCCATGAAATGCCAGTTCAAATATTTTTGTCCATTAAAAAAGATTATCTTTTTCTTACTGATTTTTTTTTTATTTTTATTTTTTTGAGACAGAGTTTCTGTCGTCGCCCAGGCTGGAGTGCAGTCTCCGCTCACTGCAAACTCCGCCTACCGGGTTCACGCCATTCTCCTGCCTCGGTCTCCGCGTACCTGGGACTACAGGTGCCCGCCACCATGCCTGGCTAATTTTTTGTATTTTTTTTTTTTTTTTTAGTAGAGACGGGGTTTCACCGTGATAGCCAGGATGGTCTCAATCTCCTGACCTCGTAATCTGCCCACCTCGGCCTCCCAAAGTGCTGGGATTACAGGCGTGAGCCACTGCGCCCGGCCTTTTTCTTATTGATTTTTATGGAGTTCTTTATATTTTCTAGATAGAAGTCCTTTGTGCGATGTATGTGTTACAGAATTCTTCCACACTGTAGCTTGCTTTTTAACTCTTATAATTTTTCCATGAGAAGTGTTTAATTTTAATGAACTCATTTATACATCTTCTTTTAATGTTAGTGCTTTTTGTGTCTTCTTTAAGAATTTTTTGCCTGCTCCAATATCATGAAGATATTCTCCTATGCTACCAAGAAGTTTTATTGTTTTACTTTTCACATTTAGATCTATAACCCCTTTGAATTGATTTTTGTGTAGGGTGTGAGGTAAGGGTCAAAATGATTTTTATCTATGTAAATATCCTGTTGACCCAGCGTTATTTATTGAAAATATTATCTCTTCTCCATTAAATTGCAGTGGCATTCTTTTCATAAAAATAAGTAATCATATGCTTGTGAATCTCTGTCTGGATTCTGTATTTTGTCCTTATGATGTATTTGTCTAATAAAGTGTCTTACATAATCCCAGCACTTTGGGAGGCCGAGGTGGGTGGATCACCTGAGGTCAGGAGTTTGAGACCAGCCTGGCCAACATGGTGAAACCCCGTCTCTACTAAAAATACAAAAATAAGCCAGGTGTGGTGGTTCACGCCTGTAATCCCAGCTACTTGGGTGGCTGAGGCATGTGAATTGCTTGAACCCAGGAGGCAGAGGTTGTAGTGAGCCAAGATTGCACCACTGCACTCTAGCCTGGGCAACAAGAGCAAGACCCTGTCTCAAAAAAACAAAACCAAAAAGTGTTTTACATTGATGTAATCCTGATATCAGGTAGTATAAGTTCTTCAGTTTTGTTTTTTGTCTTGATTTTCTTTTAGCCCATTTTTAGTGTTTGGCGTTTACATACAAATTTTAGTATCATCCTGTCAGTTTCCACAAACAACCTGATAGATTTTGATTGGAATTGCATTGACTGTGTAGATGAGTTTGGGAGAGTTGACATTTTTATAATATTGAGTCTTCTAATCAATGAACACAATATAGCTCTCCATTTAATTATGTTGTCTTTAATTTCTCTAAGTAACGTTTTGAAGTTCTCTCTGTAGTATTGTACTTCTTTCATTAGATTTGTTCTTTTTGTTGTTATTGCAAATGCCATCTTTTCACCTTGTAATTTTTTGTTTCTTGTGTATATAAATACATTTTTGTTTTTATTTTTTTATTTTGTATTTTTTTTTATTTTTTTATTTTTATTTTTTGAGACAGAGTCTCTCTCTGTTGCCCACGCTGGAGTGCAGTGGCGCGATCTGGGCTCGCTGCAAGCTCTGCCTCCCAGGTTCATGCCATTCTCCTGCCTCAGCCTCCCGAGTAGCTGGGACTACAGGCACCTGCCACCACGCCTGGCTAATTTTTTGTATTTTTAGTAGAGATGGGGTTTCACCTTGTTAGCCAGGATGATCTTGATCTCCTGACCTCGTGATCCACCCGCCTCAGCCTCCCAAAGTGCTGGGATTACAGGCGTGAGCCACTGTGCCCGGGCATAAATGCATTTTTGTATCTTGACCTTGATTCTAGGGATTTTGCTGCATTCACTTCTTAATCTTAATAACTTATTTGTAGAATGATTTGGATTTTCTGTGTACATCACTGTATGTGATGGATAAAGAGCTTTGTTTCCTTCTTGCCTGATTCTTGTATCTTACACTTTTTTTATTGCCTCATTGCTCTATCTAGGACCTCAATTATAATTTTGAATAGAAATGGTGATAGCATGTACTTTGTCTTATTCCCAATTTCAGGGGGAAAGCAGTCAATATTTAAAATATGGCTCTTGCTTACAAGTGTTGTTGAAACCTTTTTATCGATTAAGAAGATCTCTTATTTCTAATTAATAGATATTTTAATTATGAACATGTGTTGAGTTTTAGCAAATGATTTTCCGCAGTTATCGAGATGATCATATGATTTGTTCCTCCTTTATTTTGTCAATATGGTAATCACATTTTTAAAAAATGTTAGAACAGTTTTGCGTTTCTATCATAAATCCAACTGATATGCTATTATTTTAGTGTTTTGTTGGACTCAATTTAGTGATATTTTGTTTGAGAATTTGTCTGTGTTTAGGAGAGAGATTGGTGTAAGTAGCTGAATAGTGCCTCCCTTTTCATTTTTGATATTTACAATCTGTGCCTTTTTTCCCCCTTTGATCAGTCTTGCCTGGGGTTTATCAAATTTATTATTTTATCAGTGAACTTATTTTGACTTTTTTTTTGCTATTGTATGCTTATTTTCTAATTTATTAATTTCTGTTCATAGTTTGTTCTTTCCTAATATTTTTGGCTTTAGGTTTTCTGTTTTTTCTAACTTTGTGAAAATGCTACTTAGATTATTGATTTTCAGCTTTTCTAACATATGCATTCAAAGCTCTGCATTTTCCTCAAGCATGGCTTTAATAGTATCCTCTTAAATTCTGTCACATTTTTTCTGCTCAAAATACTTAAAAATATCCATGTGTTTTTTCTTTGACCATAAGTTATTAGACATTTATTGCTTAATTTCCAATGGTTTAGGATATTCTAAAAATCTTTTTGTTGATTTCTAGCTTAATCCAGCTATTGTCAAAGAACACGCTATTAACATTTTAGTCTTTTGATATTTTTGAGACTATTCTTATGGCCTGGATATGATCATTTTTGCTGAGTGATAGACATGCACTTGAATAGACTATACAATATAATCTGTAGTTGTAATTGCAGAATTTGGTGCACATAGATTGGGTCAAATTCATTAATTGTATTGATCAAAGTTTCTATCTACAATTTTTCAGGCTGCTTGTTCTGTCAGTTATTGGGAAGGATAAGCAAAATCTCTCACTGAGATGATGAATTTTTCTACTTTTCATTCTGTCAGTTTTTAAGTATATATTTTGAGGATATGTTATTGGATATATACAAACTTATAATTGTTATAATTCCTTGGTGTATTGGACACCTTTCGTCTCTGTAGCTCTCGTAATGGTTCTTGACTTACTGTCTACAGGTCTTATAGGAGTATATACCAACTCTCCTTTGTTAGTTGGTTAGTGTTTGCATGGTATATATTCTTATATACTTTAAATTTCCTGACTCTATTTTTAGTTGTTTCTTTTATAAGCTGCATATAGCTGGCTTTTGTTTACTTATCTCACCTGACAGTCTTCGGAGCAGCTAATAGTTCATTTACATGTAAAGTACTTGATAATATAATTGGGTTTAAACTTCCCATTGTACTATTTGTTTTCTAACTGTCCTATCTGTTCTTTGTTCTTTTTTTCCTTTAAAAAAGTTAATAAATTTTAATTCAGTTTTCTTCTCTCTTTTCTTGTTAGTTATACATTGTGTTTTACTCTTTTGACTGTTATCCTAGAGATTATAGCATCTATTTTTCACTTATGAATATACTTTAAATTAGTATTTTAATCCTTCCGTGATGGTGTAGTGTTATCAGAATACTTTGACTCTATAAACCCCTTGCTCTTTTTGGAATGGTTGTATCAGTTTAATTCCACACATGAATAAAATAACATGATACATTATTGCTGTTTTATACAGTTAGTATTTATCTATATTTATCATTTATTTTCATTCCTTCATGTAAGTCTGTATTTCCCTTTGGGATTATTTTCTTTCTGCTGGAAGAACTCCCTTTAGTATTTCTTTCTATTTTTACTTGTTTGAAACTATTTTGTCTTAATTTTTGAAGCATATTTTTGCTGCATGTAGAATTCTATCTAGGTTGTCAGTTTCTTTCAGTACTTTAAAGATGTAATTTCATTGTCCTCTGTTTTCCATTGTTTTTGTTGAGAAATTGGCTGTCAGTCTCACTTTGGTCCTTTAGAGGTGATGTGCCTTTTTCCTCTGTGTGTTAAAAATTTTTTCTTTGTCTTTGGTATTGAAGGGTTCTGTTAAGATATGCTGATACACTTTTTCTTTACTGTCTATCTTGCTTGGGGATCATAGAGGTTCTTGAATCAGTTTTAGAATATTCTTTAATTAAAAAAAATTTTTTTTGAGACAAAATCTTGCTCTGTGGCCCAGGCTGGAGTGAAGTGGTGTGATCTCAGCTCACTGCAACCTCTGCCTCCTGTGCTTAGGTGATCCTCCTGCCTCAGCCTTCTGAGTAGCTGGGACTGACTACACGTGCCACCACACCTGGCTAATTTTTGTGTTTTCAGTAGAGATAAGATTTTACCATTTTGGCCAGACTGATCTCAAACTCCTGTCCTCAACTGATCTACTTGCCTCAGCCTACCAGAGTGCTGGGATTACAGGTGTGAGCCACCACCCCTGGCCAGTTTTAGAATATTCTCAGCAGCTATCTCATCAAATAGTATTTCTTCTGGTCTGATCAGTTTTCTCCGCTCCTAGAAGTACAATTTTATATCCTTTAGACTCTTTCACCCTGTTCTATTTGACTCCTAAACTCTTTTTCCTATTTTCCGTTGTATTTTTTCCTCTTTAGTTTGGAAATTTTCTAATGACCTATGTTTCAATTCACTAATGTTCTCATCTTCTGTTCAGTTCTTATTTTTATTTTATTTTGTTAGGGCTTTATGGAAGTATAACTTATATGCCATAAAATTCACCCATTGTAGGTGTGGCATTCAATGATGTTAGTTAAATTCAGAGTTCTGCAACCAGAGAAAGAAAATCTTACCTTATTCTTTGTCTTTTCTGAAATTCTTATTTGGTAGATTAGTAGATACAAACAGCCCTGATAGAGCTATAGTTATTTAATTACATTCAGGGAATACTAATGGCTACCTTATCTAAATGGTGAAAGTAGTTTCTAAATTATAAAGTACTGTTAATGTATACTTTTACTCATCCAAATAAAAAATATTTAATAACATATATATCAAAACCCTTGGTAAAAATAAAATGCTATACAATGTAAGGTGTTATTACCGTGTGCATAGAGGTGGTTCCTGCTTTTTTTTTTTTTTCTTTTTGTAGAAATAGGGTCTCACCGTGTTGTCCAAGTTGTTCTTGAACTGCTGGGCTCAAGTGATCCTCCTGCCTCAGCCTTCCAAAGTGATAGGATTAGAGGCCTGAGCCACTGTGCCTGGCTGAAGTCCATGTTTTTTTGATGGAGATATAAAAATGGACTTTTTTTTTTTTAACAGTAAATCATGTATGCTACTGGGTAAGTGAATTTTGAGATGCTAGTTACAACTTTGTACCATTGGTACTTATCTTACTGCCTTGGAACTGCTATATTTTGCATGCATGCCTGTCCCCCTCTGTGAATTACAAATTTTTTGAGGAAGGTGACAATGTCTTGCTCATTGTTAGTATCATTGTATGGCACCTAGAACATGGGAAGTATTCAACAAATGTTTGCTAAGTGAATAATGTTAAAGTTTTGCAGCCGACACTTTAAAAAATGATAAGACATATTTTATTCAGTACTACTTCAGTAGGGGAGAGACCTCAGTGTTACCAGAGCTTAACTGAACTGAACAAAAGACAGGAGCCCTTTTAAATGCTGGGATGTACTAAACAAAAGGTACTAAAAGACATTAAGGGTGATTTGTATGTGTAGTTAGGCAGTGTGGGTTTGTTAATTGGTGTTTATCTGGAGGAGAAACAAACTTCTTGTATCCTTAGGACAGGAAATATAGTTGTGCAAATTGGTTCTTGTGTCTTTAGGACAGGAAATATAGCTTTGCAATTTGGGACAAGATGCCCACCAGTTAGGCTCTTAACCCTCCTACAAGAAGAACTGGGCAACAGGAGAGGTATCTCTCTGGATGTTTACATTTCAAAGAGGTGGCTCCCAGGTCCTTGAGGAACTGTTTCTGGGTGGTAGAGGATTTACATCTCAAAGGTACAAGGAAAAGATTTACAGTTGCAAGCTTTCAGGAGTAAATGCTCTAGAAAAGGAAGGTCAGGGACCTATTATCAGGTGTTGGCTAGAACGAACAGTAAGTTATTTTGGCTTAAGAAATAATTTGAGAAAGCTCTGAGCTTTCTCAGGTAGGCATGTTAAGGAGGTGGTTTTGTCATCCTAGGGACATGGCCTTGGGCTGATAGAACCTGAGCTAGTGTTTGTTCAAATGTCTTAGTGTGGAGGGTTGATGAAATGGGTTGTGCTGAAAGTTGCAGTTTGTATAGGTCAAAGTGGAGGCCTAGTTGCAAAGAGGACTCAGAGGAGCCTGACTAAAGTTTGGTCAAGGAGAGGGTCCTTGTCAATAATGCAGGGCAAGGAAAGGTAATTTATACATGGAAATTCAGGATGAAACCAGAAATGGGGTGGAAATTAGGCATACCTATCAGAATTTAATGTCCAGCACTGGCTGAGAAAGAACTAATGTTTAGTTAACCAGGTGTGCTATATCTGTTATTTGTACTTAATCCTTTCAATACACCTGTGAGGTCAGTACTGTCTCTATGTTACAATCAAGAGACAGAAGCACAGATATTTTAAATAACATGTTCAGGGTCATATAGTTAGTGATCAGTGGAGTTGGGATTCCAACCCTGATTTTTTTTACTTCAAATGACTCTGATCATCAGTATGTATTTTAATATTGTTATATAGCAATTTGCTTTCCTCAGAAGTGATTTACATTAATAACAGTTAAGATTGCTAAGCTGCTTACTAAGTGCCTGATCCTAAGAAGAACATTTAGCCGGGCTTAATAAACATTGAGGAGTGAGAACATAAGAGTGTTACTAGAGATTTGCTTTCTTAGGGTGGAAATGCCCTCAGTTGTCACTTGAATTCCTGCTAACACCCCAATACATGTGGAAAGGTTGCTCTTAATTATAGAGCCCTGTTATGTTGGAGCTGGAAGGTCTTTAGCCATCAAGCCCAGAATCTTAATTTCTCAGATGAAAAAACCATGACCCAGAAAGTTTAAGTGATTTACTCAAGATCTCAGAGTCTGTGCATTAGAGAGAGCTGGGCTTGATTTAGCCAAAAATTATTGTGGCCCACTTTGGGGATTTACCCTCAGATGTTGTCATCACAAAATATATGTATCAAATGTGAAACTGCCACTTCGTTGCCAGGGCATTCTTTTAGCAAATAACCTTAAACGTTGGAATTGCCCTTATGAGGAGATGATGGTACTTCAGCAGTGCCCCTCAGAGCCCATTTAGATGATTTTGCAGAGCTTTCTGTTTTAAACACTTCTGTCTGAAGTGTTTAGTGTGATGCTATAGGTTAGGCAAAAATATAGTAACAGCAACATGACAACAACAACAAAACAACCAACATGGATAAACAAATGAACCTTAAAAAAATTTTTGTCATTACAATGTTTTAACAATTTCAAAGATTGACATAGACCTCTTCTCTTACTTGTGTTAAGACCTATTAGTTTATGCTGTTTTTAGTGTTAAACAGTAAAATGTTTATTCCTTTGTTATATTCCATTACTGCTGTGCCTTAATTTCATCTTGACAGTTTTCCTCTGCCTTTTTGGCATCCCATTCATTCTGATTACACCAGTGGATCTGTTACCAGAAAGGGGTCCCAAACCAGACCTCAAGAGAGGGTTCTTGGATCTTGTGCAATAAAGAATTCGAGGTGAGTCCACAGAGTAAAGTGAAAACAAGTACATTAAGGAAGTAAGGGAATAAAAGGGTGGCTATTCCATAGAGAGACTAGGGCATTCCCAAAAGCAAGAGGAGAAACACGTCTGCCTTAGGTATAATGCTTATTTATATATAACAAAGGAAAAAGTCATGGGGAGATGTGCTTTTACTACAAGGGTTTGTGACAAGGGATTGTTAATCTTTGTGTAACTACTTTGGAAAGAATCTGTATTATCTTTAAAGCAAAACATTATTATTATTTTTTTTTTTTTTTTTTTTTTTTTTTTTTTGAGACGGAGTCTCGCTCTGTCGCCCAGGCTGGAGTGCAGTGGCGCGATCTCAGCTCACTGCAACCTCTGCCTCCTGGGTTGAAGCAATTCTCCTGCCTCAGCCTCCTGAGCAGCTGGAACTACAGGCATGTGCATTATGCCTGGGTAATTTTTGTATTTTTAGTAGAAATGGGGTTTTACCATGTTGGCCAGGCCGGTCTCAAACTCCTGACCTCAGGTGATCCACCCGCCTTGGCCTCCCAAAGTGTTGGGATTACAGGCATGAGCCACCGTACCTGACTGCAAAACTTATTCTTAAACTACGAATGCTTTTGTTCGTAAGATATCAGGACATCAGGACATTTCCTGGGTCTGTTATTTCCTGGGTTTGTTAAGTCCTGGGTCTGTTCAGTAAACATTATTACTTCTTCCCTTAACTGTAAATATCCTATGACTAAAAATGTCTAGCCTCCTGGGAATCCAGCACAGTAGGTCTCAGCCTCATTTTACCCAGCCCTAATTCAAGATGGAGTCACTCTGGTTTGAATGCCTCTGACACATTTCCCCCCTCCCATTTATAAGGGGACCCTTAATCCTGAAGGGTGCAGAGGGATAGAAATTTATCTTCTGTAGCTTCTTCAGGCTGAACAGGGGCAATGATATTCCTGCCTAACAATATTTAGGGTCTCTTGTATTTAGAGTTGGGAGGAGTTTAGTCATAAAGTGTTAGTATGGTGAAGGTCATTCAAAACTCTGAGTCCTGATGAAAGATGATACCTGGAAGATTAGTAAGTATTTAAGAAAACATTGAGTAAGCTTATCCTGAATTATATACAAAGAGTACAACAGCAATATATTCTACAACTGTAAAGTGAAATCAGTAAAATTGTCTCAAATCAACTAAATAAGACAGCTTTCTATGAACTGGGCAATTGTGGGAACCAAGCTGATATGGGGTCGCTAGCTGATTTCATTATGTGTCCAGAATTATAATAGTGATTCAGATTTTTATGTTAATCATGCCTCATGTTTCTTTTGAGCAGCAGCCAGAGCTCACTGGTTGGTTCACAGGAATAAGCAGGGTCAGTCTAAATTGCAGAAAAAACTCAAAAACAATGGATGAGACTAGAGTCTAGTAACAGGTGTACCATAGTTTGTGAAACATAATTTTTCTCTCTCCAGTCCCTGTTTTTATTTAAACAAACCATGGTAGGACTGATTTGTTGGCAAAATAAATTTTAGTCTTATTGTATGTGGACTGATTTGTTGGCAAAATAAATTTTAGTCTTATTGTATGTGGCCTGGTTATTTGTATAAAGTGAAGCAAGAATAATTATTTGCCATATAGGCTCTTTTGGCTTTGATGGAACTGTGTTCTATAATCTAATCTTAGATTAGACTTTTTAAAGCCTTGAGACCAGTCATGATTTATGTGTGTCTGCAAATATGAGTTGGATAAGTTTCTCTCCTCTGGATGTCCCAAGATATTTGGGGCTCCTGGGCCTGTCAGAAAGTGACATTCTTTACTTACCACAGGTCAGGAGCCCTGTACAAGGCTCAAGATATGAGGTCAGTTTTCTTAGGGGCTTTAATTGTCTCTATAAATGAATTTTGATTCCTTAAACCAGTTTGTTTACATTTGAAAGCATGTCAGTCATTCCAGTCAAAGCCTTGGTAAAATAACCAGTGTCTCCAATTGTGTCTTGTCACAAAGGAAAAATTCTTACTGGACTTATGTAAGTAGCTATATCACCATAAGTTAAAAATACTCACAAATAGTTTCCAAATTTGGGAGAAATCAGGTAGAGAGAAAGAAATGTGCTCTAAATTTTGTTTACAGTAGTATATTATACTCAATTGTTGAAAGCTGTAAATAGCTCAAAATAAGTTTTCTTGACTCTGAAAAACAAAACAAAGGCAAAAAGTCATGAATAGATTATTTTGGTCTTCTATTAGTTGTCTGTGCAATTCCTGTTTTTCTCAATATTTATGAATACGTTAGTTTTCCAAGAGTCTTGGAAGTTTTTCTTCGTTTTAATGGCATACACTTCAAAGCTGTGAAAGTCCTGCTTTATAAGAGTACTTGTCAGAGTCCTATAACTGATTATAAACTGCCTTTTGAAGAGAATCAAAACGAGACAATTGCTTGTGGATGACAAAAAGTCTTAGGGCAGCTATAGTCAGAGACACAATTGACAAGGAAATTTGGCCCCTTGTGGCACACAATAATTTAAGATAACAATTATAACTATTAATGATAACATATACTAAGTTATACCAGAATTATAGTAGTTTTGCATAATTTTGGAACACATACCAATAACACATATAAATAACCCAAAAAATGTCAGATGCCATTTTGTATTTGACAATACTTCCTATATGATTTTAGTATGTCAAATGAGTCAAATATGCCATTATTGGACTTCAGGGGACCTAATATCTAAAAGGATTATCAAGTCAGGAAAGACTTATTAAGTCTTTAGGTCCTAATTAAGTCCTAGTTTGATTTGGGAATGTTTGTTAAATAACAAAGGTGTAAAACACTTTATGTTATAAAATAGAATCTCAGGTAACTGTAAGTCATTTATTTAGCCAAAATGACAACTTAAAGATTTTAAAAAGGCAAAAACCTTTACCCATTGATAGAGGGAAGAGTTAGCTTTCCAAATAATGTCTCTTTTCTCTCCTTTCTTTTTTTTTCTTTAGTTTATTCAAAAGACAAACAAAAATCTTTTATCTTTTAATATTACATGAAAATCTTGTTCAAAAGAGAAAGCCAAATTTCACTTTTGCATTAATGTACTATTAATGTCAAATCCAATTTTTAATAAAATCATTCGGACAAAATCTACTCACTCCTAATCAGTTTGACTGTAAAGTAAGATTCTCATAAACCTTTTATAACCCTTTAAATTTTTTGTTGATGGCAAGATGGCTGCCTCTGCCTTTGCCAGTGCAGTGAGAGCAGCTTCAGGAATCTTATAGCCCCTGAATATTTTGGCATCTTCAGCCTACCAAAACTGTGTCAAGAATGCCTCTCATTTCTGCATTGTCCACTGGACGTTTTAGTCATATTCAGACACCAGTTGTTTCCTCTGCTCCCAGACTTACCACATCTGTCAGAAACCTGACATGTGGGCATCCTGCGGTAATCTTTAATAGAGTGGCCCCCTTGGTTCCAAGTGTCCTGAAGCTGCCAGTCAGATCTCTAACATTCATTTGTACACAAAAAGGCGAGAGAAAGACTGTGAAAGCTGTCATCTATAGGTTTCTTCGACTTCATTCTGGCCTTTGGTTGAAGAGAAAGGCTGGTTATAAGAAAAAATTACGGAAAAAGACACTTGCAAGAAAAAAGCAATTGAGGGAATCTGTGTTCTGCAATAAAACCCAGAGTGAACTCTTAGATAAAATGATGATGTCCTTGTGGAAGAGGCAAAAAACTGATATGACGATGATTCTTATCAGAAGTTATCATGATCGAACAAACCTGAAAGTATAGATCAGAAGTTTTACTTGTTTCTCAGTTATTGAATATGTATCTTTGTGTACGATATCTTCACAAAAATGGGTAAGTATGAAACTTGATGTAAATTGTACCAATGACTAGGTAAACATACAGTGCCAACGTTAAACTTATAAAAGTTTTAAAACTTAAAAAAAATTTTGCTGAAGAGTAGATCAGTGCTCTAAGAAAACCCTGTTGTGCATTTTTCCAGTATTCAATTTATGGAAAAACTAAACAATACCCTCTTAATTTTAGTCAATTTGTTCACACACAGAATTTCTTTTACAAGATTAATTTTTCACAAACTTTCCACCATTTGCTCAAATTTTTAGCTTTATTCTATCTAACTTAAAATAATTATTCAGCCCTCTGAACTAGGCAAGAAACTCCTCACATTCCCATGTCTTTTTATAAGCTTTTACAAAAAATACATTCTACTTTTCTTACATACCTTGCTCCAGTAGTCTCAATTACATATGTTACAATGTTAACTCGTAGCAACTTTTATTTTGGGTGAAAAACCTGGTGAGTGAACGATTTTAACCTTGTATCTGATTGTAGAGCCCAAGACAAGGACAGAGCTGTAAAGTCTGACCTTCCCAGCCTAGTCAGGGGACCAGGCTAATTCCATACATCTCAAGGCCTTACCTGGAATTTGCTGTAAAGCAGACAAGTCAAATAATTATTAAAAATGTCATAGAAGCAGTTTATGACCTTAACACATTTACCAAGGGCAGTATTCAGCTTGCCTAATTTAGACTAAATGTCTAAAAGTCATGTGAACTAAATGACATTAAAGTTTTTATTTTTCTGACAAAACAGGTACTTTTTTTTTTTTTTTTTTTTTGACAGAGTCCTGCTCTGTCTCCCAGGTTGGAGTGTGATAACACAATCTTGGCTCACTGCAACCTCCACCTCCCGGGTTCAACAATTCTCGTGCCTCAACCTCCCGAGTACCTGGGATTATAGGCACACACCACCACACATGGCTAATTTTTGTATTTTTAGTAGAGATGGGGCTTCACCATGTTGGCCAGGCTGGTCTTGAACTCCTGACCTCAGGTAATCTGCCTGCCTTGGCTTCCCAAAGTGCTGAGATTACAGGCATGAGCCACCACACCTGCACTACCCCTTTTTTTTTGAGATAGAGTCTTGTTCTGTCACCTAGGCTGGAGTGCAGTGATGCAATCTCAGCTCACTGCAATCTCTGGCTCTTGGGTTCCAGTGATTCTCCTGCCTCAGCCTCCTGAGTAGCTGGGACTACAGTCGTGTGCCACCACACCTGGCTAACTTTTGTATATTTAGTAGAGACGGGGTGTCACCATGTTGACCAGGCTGGTCTTGAACACCTGGCCTCAGGTGATCTGCCCACCTCAGCCTTCCAAAGTGCTGAGATTACAGGTGTGAGCCATTGTACCCAGCCACTTATTTTTCTTTAAGTCAGTTAACCAGAGCTCTTTCATATGTAAACATCACACACACAACACATATAAATACACAGAGAGATGGAAGAAGATCTAATAATTATAATATTTTTTATTTGCCAGTTTTAAGTTTCTTAATTGGATTACTGGCTTCAGGCAGAAGCCCTTCAAGGAACAGGGTCAGGAAAGCATGCAGTTTCTAGGGCCTAATAAGCAGGCATGGTTGGAAGGCAAAACAGATCCTCCAAAATTAAGAGTCCCATTTTTATACTGGATCCTTGATCCCCAAAAAGAGAGAATTAGCCCATCCCCTATGGGAGTCTTATCTCTCAGTTGGGGTGGGGACATTTCCATACCTTCCAGGTGGTCAAGAACATGCTTCTCTGATCCCAGTGTGCCAAGAGCAGAGTATTCCTCCCTCATAGCTGCCATTAGCTATCCCTAAAAGTATATGTCCTACCTAGTTATTACACACCAAGCCTAAAAGCTCTGATAATGCAAGTGATTTTGACCATTCATTTAACCAGTTTTCACAGACAGAGAGGCCAGAAGCCTGACTGGCAGGAAATTCCTACCTTTTTGCCAGCATGCCAGGTTTCTGGGTTACCTTTCTCTGAGTGGCTTTGATAGTCTTGCTTGTTGCCCCATAGCTGTGGGGCCCAAGCCACATTATAAAAGAAAATCATCTTTTTCCATTTCGTGAACCCATAGGCAAAGCCTCTCAGTTTTGCAAGATGCCACCCAACAGGCTATGTGGGGGAAACAAATGAACATTTTCCATTTTGTCCAGAGCAAAATACACATGACAAACATAGATACTAGTCACCCCACTCATCACCCAGCATCAGCCTGGCAAGGCTCAAACTTGCCCCTGTTGGCCCCTGCCTGTCATCTTTGATCCACTTAAAGTGGGGTGGGATGACCTCTAACCAGGAGTTTCAACATGTGGTCTCTGGGCAAGATGGAAAAGCAGACAGTTGCCCTGCAAGACAGAAAAGATAGTAAAGAGACAGGAGAGAGAGAGAGGAAAGGGAAGGGCGAAAAGCATTGTCTGTTGTGGGGCTGGGAGGCGAGGAGCTCAGGGAGACCAGGGAAAGACCCACCCGGTGCAGCAACACTGAATCAAAAGTCTAGGCAGCTGCTTGTCAGTTGTGAAGAGATCTTCTCCAGCAGGCAGTCAGCTCTCACATTTCCCCCTTTGCAGGAGAGAAAGCTCCTCATTGTCCCACTATCCTGTACATGCCTAATCCTGTCACCCACAGCTGTCAGCAAACAGTTCAAGGCAGATTAGTTCAAAGAGAAAAGCGGTCAACATCCCGTAGTGTCAAATCCATTTTTGACCAAAAGAGGCCTTACTGAGAGGACCCTCTAACCCCTTGCGTCTCAGGAGGGACGCTAACCCTTCTGAGTTGGGTCTTTAACCCAACTTTGTCCTTTACCTGGGATGAAATGTATCCTACGATTTATCCAAAGTCGGCCAATTGGTGCTGTGCAGACCATTTTCCTTTGGTTAAGGGGGGTCTCTCCAGTATCATCCCTTCATGGCTCATCACAGAATATGTTACTTGAAAGGGGTCCCAGTCCAGACCCCAACAGAGGGTTCTCAGATATTGCACAGGAAACAATTTGAGGCAAGTCCACAGAATAAAGTGAAAGCAAGTTCATTAAGAAAGTAAGGGAATAAAAAGGTGACTACTCCACAGAGAGACCAGGGCATTCCCAAAAGCGAGAGGAGGAACACATCTGTCTTAGTTAGGTACAATGCTTGTTTATATATAAGATAACAAAGCAAAAAGTAGTAGGGAGATGTGCTCTACTACAACGGCTTGTGACAAAGGACTGTTAATCTTTGTGTAACTACTTTCACAGGAATATTATTTTTAAAACAAAACTTATTATTTTTTCCTTTTGAGATGGAGTGTTACTGCAAAACTTAAACTAAGAATGCTTTTGTTCATAAGACAGGACATCAGGACATTTCCTGGGTCTGTTATTTACTGGGTTTGTTAAGTCCTGGGTCTGTTCAATAAACATTATTAACTTCTTCCCTTAACTGTTAATATCCTGTGACTAAGAATGCCTAGCCTCCTAGGAATGCAGCCAGTAGGTCTCAGCCTCATTTTACCCAGCCCCTAGGCAAGAAGGAGTCACTCTAGTTTGAACACTTCTGACAGATTCCTTGGTGTGGAAACTGTGTGGCATTTCATTCCATTCAGTGACACAGTGGACAGGTGAGTTACTAGTGAAGATGTAGAACAAAGGGATTAGTACTGCCCTGGGTGTGTGTGTATGGCAGGGGGCAGAGGGGTGGTGGCACTTGTTACTGGCTATAGAGCAGGAGGTAAGTAGGAGAGCACTGGGTGAGGATGGGATTTTGGGGCTGTCAGGGTAGTTATCACAGAAGTCAAAGGCATGCAGGGAACAGAGTGGAGGAAGAGTCCAGTGTTTTATATTCACGAGTCATGGAATAGGCAGTGTGAAGCCTCTGGCTTATAAAGTGGCGTAAGTCAGGGCCACTTAGAGAAAGGAAATTTCTCCTTAGAAGAGCAAAGTAGACAATCAGGAGAGATTAGCCATACTGTTAAAGAATATTAAGGAGTGGGAATGAGGAACATGGGAAGGCATAGATGCGCCTTCTCTGCATTCCTTAGCACTCTGTGGGTCCTGCTCATGCGACATTGACCATCAAGCGTGGTAATGGCTGAGTTCCTTACGGGCTCCCCCTCTAGACTGTATATTTCTTGAAGGTGAGGCCATCGCCAGCACCTAGCCCAGGGCTTATGCTGTACTAAACATTCAGTAGGCATTTGGTTAATGAATGAATATACATGGTGGATGGGCAGGGGGAGAAACAAAGCATCCATGAGCACAGATGTTGGAAAGTAGAGAGAAAGCTTTGCTAATGATTTTATTTTTATCTTTTTATTATGGAAAAAGTTTAAACATATTCAAAAGTAGAGAAAATGGTATAATGAATCCCTTTTTACTTATCACTCAGCCTCAACAGTGATCAACATATGGCCAATCTTGCTTCATTTATCTGCCCCCCTCCCCATTGGATTATTTTGAAACAAAGCCCAGATGTCATATTATTTCATCTGTGAAACCTCAGTATGTATCTTCGAAACATTGAAGAGACTTGCCTTTAAATAATATAACTGCAATGTCATTATCACACCAGAAAGCAATTGCAGAGTAATTCCTTACTGTCATGAAATATTGGTATTCAAATTTCCCTTATTGTCTTGTAAATTCTCCCCTTCCCCATTGGTTGGTTAGAATTAGAATCCAAACAAGGACTACTCATGTATTTAGCTAATAAATCTCTTAGGCTTTTAGTCTATAGCAAGCTTTTCTAACCTGTGGCCTGTGGGCCACATGCTGCCAGGACAGCTTTGAATGTGGTTCAACAAAAATTCATAAACTTTCTGAGAACGTTATGAGATTTTTAAATTTAAATTTAAATTTAATTAAATTTTTTTTTTTAGCTCTTTGGGTATCATTAGTATTAGTATATTTTATGTGTTGCTCAAGACAATTCTCCCTTACAGTGTGGCACAGGAAACTGAAAGATTGGGCATCCTTGGTCTGTGGGTTCACCCTTCTTTTTTTCCTTGCAATTTATTTATTGAAGAAACTGGATCCTTTGTCCTGTAGAATTTCTCACAGTCAGAATTTTAACTAACTACATCCCCATGTACTTTAATTCATTTTTCTGTCCCCTGTATTTCCTGTGAACAGGTAATGAGAACCTGAGGTTTGATCATATTTTCAGATTTTTGGCAAGAAGGCCTGTGAAGGTGGAGGGGCTCTACGCTTCCTGCTGCATGGCATCAGGAGGCAACTGCTGCCTTGTCCCTCCCTTTGTTGTGTGAAGCCCCATCAGTGAGCACAGGTGTTGTAAGCCTGACCTGTGTGTCATCCGCCTCCTTATCTGTTTTTTGCTTTGTGATTTTGGCAGCCATTGATAATTATTGTGTAGGTTAGGGGTCAGTAAACTTTTTATGTAAAGAGCCAGATAGTAAATAGTTTTGGCTTTGAGGGCCAATATGGTCTCTGTCATTGTAGTAGGAATGCAGCGTTGGACGGGATGTGCATGAATGGGTACAACTACGTGCCCATAAAACTTCATTTACCAGATTAGATTTGGACCTACTGGGAGTTATCTGCCAACTCTTGATCTAGATTGATTATTGTACTAAGGATTACACAGTAATACAATTCCATCGTTGGTTGAAATGCTTCTATAAAAAGAATTTTACCTCATCAATTATTTGGTTACTTTAAAGGCATAACAGAAAGGAAGCTGCATATAAAGAAAAGGCAGAATAAATTCTTGTGTCTTTCCCTTGGTTATTTGGTTTCAGAGTGGGTTATGTTCCTCACATCTTCCAAAGGAGTTCATTTTGTTTTTTAAGTATCACCATGAAATAATGGCTTTTTAACATACTTGGTGTTTCAGTCTTTCTGGACTTAGGCCCTGTGGGTACACAGGAGGAGCCCCATGGCTGGTGTTGGTTAACAGTTGCACAGCAACCACAGGGCCCTTGATGCATTATGTGCTCCATGGCAGAATGTTTCCATGTCTCAGTTGTACTGTTATTGTAAATTGTATGAGTGGTCTCTGTCTGCAGCTTTATGATCCACCATGGTACCATTTTTTAAAAGTTTTATTAGGCCAGGTACAGTGTGGCTCACACCTGTAATTGCAGCACTTTGGGAGGTTGAGGTGGGAGGATTGCTTGAGGCCAGGAGTTCAAGACCAGCCTGGACAACACAGCAAGACCCTATCTCTATGCCCTCCCCATTTTCATACCTTTATTAGGTATGAAAATATATGGTTTTCAAATTCAGAAATTTGATTCTTTCCAACAGTTTTACATAATATTTAACATTTCCATGGGCTAAAACTTTTTATTAGCTCCCACATATGAGTGAGAACGTTCAGTACTTCTCTTTCTGTGCCTGGCTTATTTCACTTCACGTAATGTCGTTCAGACTTATTCATATTGCTGCAGATGACAAGATTTCATTCTTGCTTAGGGCTGAATAGTATTTCATTGTGTATACCTACCACATTTTTATATCCATTCATCTGTTGATGGCCACTTGATTCCAAATCTTGGCTATTGGCTATTGTAATAGTGACCAGCTGTCTGTTTTTAGCTTCTGCTGCACACTGTCTCTGCTTTGGCCTAATATATCCTGACTGTTCTTTGCTTTTTTTTTTTTTTCCCCTTTTTTGTTTTTTTGAGATAGAGTCTTGCTCCCATCATCCAGGCTGGAGTGCAATGGTGTGATCTACGCTCACTGCAACCTCCACCTCCCAGATTCAATTGATTCTCCTGCCTCAGCCTCCCTAGTAGCTGGGATTACAGATGCATGCCACCACACCCAGCTAATTTTTGTATTTTCAGCAGAGATGGGGTTTCACCGTGTTGGCCAGGTTGGTCTCAAACTCCTGACCTCAGGTGATCCACCCATCTTGGCCTCCCAGAGTGCTGGGATTACCTGCGTGAGCCAATGCTCCCGGCCTGTCCTTTGCGTTAGACTACTCTATGATGTTCTTTCTCTGCTTAATGTATCTTGGCTCTCTACAAAAGTGTCATAAGTTTCACTTCTTTCCATGGAGGTTTTCCAGACTAATTATGACCATCTTCAAGGATACCAACGGCTGAGCTCTTTTTCTCTCAACCACAAATATAGGAAGAATTTATTTATAATTTAAAAGCTTCCCCAAATTCATCATTTCCTGGGCTGATATGAAAGGAAGCCATGCTCTACTTTCTTCCTGCTCTATAGTCAGTAACAAGCACCACCCCCCGCCCCCCACCATACACACACACCCAGGGCAGTACTAATCCCTTTGTTCTACATCTTCACTAGTAACTCACCTGTCCACTGTGTGACCGAATGGAATGAAATGCCACACAGTTTCCACACCAAGGAATCTGTCAGAGGTATTCAAACTAGAGTGACTCCATCTTGCATAGGTGCCTTTTGGGATAGAGTATTTAGAATGTCTGTCACACGACAAAACTACTTAATATACAATAAATATAAAACTATCTTTCCTAGCAATCTTCTTTTTATGTAAGTATCATTTTGTCTCATTTAAAAAACACTGCAGGCTTTTACTTTATCCTAATCTTCACAGTTGAATATATGTCAATCAATAATGCCACATTATGTGGCTGTGTTGCAAAGTGACACATTCATTAAGATTGATTCTAAAAGGCCTATTGAGAAAAGCCACGGAGGGCAAATAAATTCAATAAAATTTAATCTATAGTTCTTTTTCTTCTTGTCAAGCTTGGATTAAGGCATGTATTAAATGTGGTAGAATATAGAAAGTTTTTAAATTTCCTTTTAAAACCTTTTTGCCCATTATTAATTGAGGCATTTCATCAATTGGATTGGTGACATTTTTGCTGAGTCCGAGTACGGTTGGACCTTGGTGAACAGAAATCTGCTTCATCTCATGAGATGTTGTAGCCATTTTTATTAATGCTGGAGAGGAGATGGTGTATTCTTTAGAATTATGGAAAGTGAGCAAAACGTTTTGGTTTGTGACTTTGTTTTTATTTTAGGATAATATTATAAAAATAATACCTTTGTGGCTTTAACTGTATTTATAATTTTTAGAACACTGTGAATACTGAGATATTGTAGTGATAACTATTTTGCTAGTATGTAAAGAAACATTTGTGGAAAATTTAAAAGCCTTAAGGGCAAAGTGTACTTCTTCAGGTTGATATCTGGACATTTACAGAGAAACAATCCTATGAGAATTTTATTCTCTGAATTGTATTAATAGATACTTTTGGTGAGCCTAAACCTGAAGCTGATTGTGGACAAATATTTATCAATTGGAGATTTTAAATGATGAAGACAAAGAATGGAATTCTTTTATTTTTTCAACATGTATTGAGAGCTTCCTAGATGCTATGACTTATAAGTCTTTTATGTATTTTTTAATGTTTATAGATTTCTTGGGAAGTTCATCTGATTTGATATTTTTATGGACATTTTAGAGTGTTAAATTTATAATCTGTTGGGAGGCCAAGGCAGGCAGATCACGAGGTCAAGAGATAGAGACCATCCTGTCCAACATGGTGAAACCCCGTCTCTATTAAAAATACAAAAGTTAGCTGGGTGTGGTGGTGTGCGCCTGTAGTCCTAGCTACTTGGGAGGCTGAGGCAGGAGAATCGCCTGAACCTGGGAGAGGGAGGTTGCAGTGAGCCGAGATTGCACCACTGCACTCCAGCCTGGCAACAGAGCAAGACTCCATCTCAAAATAATAATAATAATAATAAAATCTATAATCTGAAAATCTACATTATAAAATGTGTAGCATTCAAGAATATTTATCAAGACAAAGTGCTGACTTCACCACACTCAGAAGGGTGTGGTATACCATTCATGGATAGGAAGAGGTGGGAGGAGTCTTGGAGACATTTCAATATATTTATATGGCAGGTATTTATTATCTACTCTGTGCTAGCTTATGATAGGTGCTTGTGCTAGAATGGTAAGCAACATATTAGTGGTTCTTATATTCTTATAATTTACATTTTAGTAGTAGAAATTTAGAACAAACAAATAAGTGAAATTGGGCTTCTTGAAGTTTGTTGAAGGAAGTAAACAGAGTGCCATAATAGAAAATAAGGGGTAAGGGATTTTGAAAACAAGTAATTGGAGAGGACCTCCTTGAGGACTTCATATTGAGATCTGCTGTGGTTTTGGATATTTGTTACTTCTAGACCTCATGTTGAAATTTGACTAGATCTCTCATGAATAGATTAATGCTCTTCTTTGGGGGTGAATGAATTCTTACTCTTGTTAGTTCCCTTGAGAGCTCATTGTTAAAAAGAGCCTGGCATCTCCCCTGTCTCTTGCTTCCTATCTTGCCATGTGATCTCTGCAGATATCGGCTCCCTTTCATTTCTTCCCATGGATAGAAGCAGCCTGAGATCCTCTTCAGATGCAGATGTCCAGTCCTGAACTTGCCAGCCAGCCAGAATTCTGAATCAAATAAACCTCTTTTCTTTATAATTTACCCAGTGTCAAGGTATTCCTTTATAGCAACACAAAACAGACTAAGGCAAGATCTCTAAGAAGGAATGAGATTAGTATGACATTTCACATTGAGCAAACAGCCTAAAACATGAAAGACTTTGTACTGTTCATGGAACTTAACAAAGGCCAGGGCGGCAGGAAAACAATATGTTCAAGACAGGGTTGGAGGGAAAGCAGAGGCCAGATTATACGGTACCTTGCTGTGTAGAGTTTGGATTTTAATCTCTATGTAATGAAAAATGATTTAAGTGTAATAAACAGATGGTAGATATAATCCCATTTACATTTTTAGAAGCTTACTTTGGTTATTGCAATGAAAATAATTTATAGTGGGGCAAGATTAGAAGCATGAAGATAAATTAGAAGGTTCTGCAATGAACAAGGTCAAAACCTGGATTAGGATGTTGATGATGAAGATGGAATGAAATTGGAAGATTGGAAACATAATTTGGTTGAATTGACTGGCTTGCCAATGGATTGGACATGAGGAGTGAGGTATAATGTAGAATCAAAGGTGACTCCTAGTTTTTGAAAAACTGAGAGAATGGTGGTGCCATTTATTAAAATGGGGAAAACTGCAGGAAACAATTTGGTGGTAGTGAGAGGTGAGGGTTGAAATTTGTCTTAGACCTGTTAAATTTGAAATGTTTGTGTTAATACAAATGGAGGTACTGTAAGCCCTCTGGAACTCAGAGGGAAGGGATAGGCTGCAGACACAAACTGGGGGGCAGTCATCATGTCATGGTATTCAAAGCTACTGGAGGAGATGGAACAATCCAAGGGAAAGAGTGCAAGCAAGGGCTAGGGAGTTCTAACATCTAGAGATTTGATAGAAGAGGAGCTGGCAGAAAAGATTGAGAATAGTGATCAGTGAACTACGAGGAAAGCTGGAAGACTGTGATGTCATGGAACCTGTGAGAATAGATAGTTTCAAGAGTAAGGGTATAGTCATTGGGAAGAAGGTGAAGGACAGGTGAGACAAGGTGAAGACAGAAAAGGATCCATTTGCCTTTACAATCAGCCTCTGCTTTCAGGAACCTTGTCTTGATTGTCTTTGCATCCCCAGCATCTTGCACATGGTATGACACTTAATAGATATTAAGTAAATGCTTGCTGAATTATTAAATGAAAGTGATAATATATCAAAAGAGGGCTACATCATGAGTCCATCAAGAATTAAAACCTAACTTGGCCAGGTGCAATGGCTTATATCTGTAATCCCAGCACGTTGGGAGGCCAAGGCAGGAGGATCACTTGAGGCCAGGAATTTGAGACCAGTCTGGGCAATATACCAAGACCCCGTCTTTACAAAAAACAAACAAACAAACACAAACAAAAAACCAAACCCAACTGTTACTCTTTTAAGTGAATTCTATAGCAGTTGAAGACGACTTTTCTGTCAATCACAAATGTATTGATGAAGGACAGTTGGTGATTTTCGGCCGTGGCTTTGGGAGTAATATGTACTTTTTTGGTGGAGAGAGAGAGTGTGTGTGTGTGTGTGCGCGCGCACGCGCGTGCACATGCATGTGATGTACAGTATTAGTTACATTTAGTGAAATAGGCATCAAAATAATCTACTTAAGTTTGAAATTGTAGAAATGGTACATATAACCTATGCTAATTTCTTTAGACATTTTAGTTTTTCTTGATAAGGTTAGAGAGTTTTATTAAACTTTGGCCAAGGGAAATTATGAAGGAAGAAATTAATAGGAAAGAAATTAGTCTAATGGAAGAAGATTCAGTCATTCTTAATAATCTAATTTTCAGGCCATATTCTTATTAATCATGATCTTAAATTATATCTTTGTTTGCATCTTCCAAATAAAGAGTAAGGTACTAAGCAAAAATCTAGACTTATGAGCTTTATATATTATTTGTTGGCATTCCATATAGATAATATAAACAAAAGAGAAATAATGACATTTCCCTCTCAGCTTATCAGGTAGCGGAAGTTATTACAACATTGGTAAATTGTGCTTTACTTGCTGTACTTACTATCTGCTCTATCTATAGACAGAAAATCTGTATACCTTCTGATACTGTGTTCAATGCATATTCTGTCTACTACCAATTTAGAATGCTGAAGTACCATATCAATGGATCCATTATTTCTAAATTTCTAGTCGCATCCATATAGTGCTTATGTATGTAAAGTATTTACACCTAAATGATTCCATTGAATCCTCACAACCACTTTGTGAGGCAGGTGTTATCTTTTAGTCCAAGATCACAGTGTCAGAGCCAGGTCCCAAATCTCGGTCTCCTGACTCTAGATGCTATGTGCTTCCATTGTAGACTGCCTGCAAGGGATGGTCATACTCCTGGCTGCACTTCCAGAGTCTTGAAGAAGAAAGCAGATGTGGATACCTAAATATAGGGTGCGGAGTACCTGGTTTTTTTTCTCTCTTATTCCTGAACATTTATTGGTTTAAAACTGCTGGCAAACAGCACAGCATAAATCACAACTCCATATATAAAAATAGTGGCCTCTCTTCCAAAATTAATAACTTAGATTGCTAGGTTATTAACTTGGCTGTATCCTAATAAATAGATTATGACTTTCCATCAAATTAAATTGCTTGTTCTTGGAGGAGGGGGGAGGTAAGAATTTTAATTGTTGAGGGAGGCTTTCTGGAATTGCTCCTTATGCTGCCAAACAACCATTAGGGGTTATGGGTATTGTGGGTTAAATTCTTCTAGAGTCAACTGATGGTCCTTCAAGAATGAGTACTTGGCATTTGTTGAGCCTATTCTTTTTAGGATTTTTGAGTTGGAGACTTTTATTATAGTGAGAAGGATTTTTTTGAATGGCATTTTAATGAAAGGCATAGTTTTTAATGAAAGGCATAGTTTTTAATGAAAGGCATAGTAAAACCCTTAATTCTGAGACCATCGTCTCTACAAAGTTCAACTATTGTTAATGCTCACTAAGGGATAACTGATAATTGGGACTGAGACCAACATATTATTGTTAGTAATTATTAACAGTAATGAGAGTCTTTTAAGCTCTAACTAGAATCCAGCTTCTGAATCTCTAGGTGGAAAAACTGGACTTTCTTGGAGGTAGATGCCACATGTGTGGTTTAAGCTTAATTTGAGACTCAAGCTCCATAAATAATGAGGTTAGGAACATCGGGTTTTGTGAATGAGCAATTGGGTGTCAGAGAGATGGCAAGCATGTGTACTTTATCAATAGCTGAGCGTAAAAACCAATGTTCTGCCTTGATAGTCACAAAGAAAAATGATGCTACAAGTGCCAGAATCTCTCATATGTTTTTGAAGATAGAGTTATTAGTCAAAGAATTGAAGACATCATAGAAACTGATAATCAAGAAGTGAAAGTGTTTGAAGAGTGATTCTCCATTTTGCACAAAATAAATTGAACATAGAAGCAGGTATTTAGCACCATTTCTAAAAACAGAAACCATAGTTAATGAAAATGACAATACCTTAACTTCTATCAGTTTTCTTGTTACAGAGCCATTTAAAATATATTGTCTCATCATCTAGAAAGCAGTGTTTACAACATTTATTTTCCAGGATGGGAGGAGTATTTTGGAAATGAGAGTTGAAATTTGACAGTTGTCTTTTCATAAGGGGAAAAATATAATCTCTCCTGTTGATGCCACATTAAAATGGTTGATGGATTCTATAAGAATGATTCAGGCTACATGAAACTGTATATGAAATATTTTGAAGAAACTCAACTTACCCTAAGACCTATACAATTAATTCATATGGACAGTGGAGTAATACACAGCATAGAGCCCTGGATAGATAATAGGATCACAGTGACAGCTCTGTTTTTTGTTTTGTTTTTTTGAGCTCTACTTATTTTGACTTTTTTTGTCCTGACTTCTTATGTAATCTTAGGAAAGATACTTCAATGGATGTTCATATGCCTATTAAGTGGGAATTATAATTTCCCCTTACTGTAGTAGAGCTTATGCAGTGTTTCTAAAATTTTTGAGCTTTTTAAAAAGACTTGAATTAATAGAAGTTATCATAATACAAATTATTAAAGTTTATGCATGGAAGAATACATAGAAACTGTATTTTGACTGACAGAACTTGCAAGATGTATGGATTGGACAGCTTCAAAGTTCATAAAAGAGTCTTCTAGGTAGGCATGATACTCATTGATAAATGAGGGAAATAATTTCTTTGGGCATAGATTGGCTTTGGATTAATTTGGAAAGAAATAGCATGCTATTTTGCTTATCTATTGTTACAAAAGCACCTCAAAACTAGTGGCTGGAAACAACAGCCATTTTATTGGTTCATGAGTCTGTGGCTCAGCATTTTCTACTGGGCTCAGTGGGGCACATTCTTCAGCTGTTCTTTCATGGTGCCACTCATTCAAACAGGTGTTGTCCCTGGTGGTTAGTTGAGGCTGGATGGTCTCTAATGGTCTCACATGACTAGAGTTGGTGCTGGCTTTTGTCTGGGCCTTTCTCTCTGTGGTTTCTCATCTTCAGAGAGGCTAGCCTGGGCTTCTTTGATGGTGGTCTCAGAATTCCAAGAGAGCAAGAGCAGAAGCTTCAAGACACCCTGAGGTCAGAAATTTGCTTCACACTCTTAATGTTGGTCAAAGCAAGTCACAAGGCCAAGATTTAAGGGGTGGGGAAAAACAGATTCCTCTACTTGTTGATCAGAGGAAAAGAAGATCACATTGTAGAAAGTATTTGTACAGGTCTGTGGAGAATTATTGCAGCCATATTTGCAGACAAGTTGCCACACATGATAGGGGCTAGGGCAAAGAGTATTTAGGGGAGATGGTCTAGTAATAAATTAAAAAATTTGAAATTGAAGGGTAATATCATGAAAAAGTGGGGAAGAAGACCCGAAAACAGTTCAAGATCCAAACAGCAAAGACTCAAGACAATCTCAGTTAAGAAAAACACGAATTTTTTAAAATGTAAAAAAAAAAAAAGAATCATTATCTAACTAGTATATAGAAATACAGCTCTTTGAATTAAAAGGTAGAACTTGAAAGGCATTATTTAGGAAAGATAGCCAAAGGCAAAGGAAAATGATTCTCATACCCTTGAGTGTCCAGTTTATGGATTCTTAGAATGAGACAGTTTGATATAGAGGAAGTAAAAAATAATAATATGCAAAAAGGAGAATTCTAAAAAGTGAATTTCAAAAACAGTTAACTTAGGGATGAGTATCAGTTTGGTACATATCTTTATGTAATAGCTGCTGAACATGCTTAGTATTGCCAATGTTCTGCCCAAATTAAACTTTTATCACAAATTTCCATTTTTCCATCTAGGTAAATATTTGGGAAAAACTCCAGGAATTATAGTTGGCAAGGATTCTTGAAAGATAGCAAGCTAAAGTGGCTTGCTATCTTGCTCTCTCAATTCTACTCTATCTGCCTTTCCTGATCCCAACGACTCCTGGAGCCAGCAGACCCCTGAGTGCAAGTGAAACCCCAAGCTTTGTGAAAGCTGAGGGTGGGAAGTGGGGAGCAGATGGGGGATTCCTTCCTAGGCTTGGCTGGTACCGAGGGCTGGCATCCATTGGATGAGTCCCACCAGAAGATCAGGATGCACTGGATACTGTGATGAACTTGACCTACAGAGGGTGGGGACTCCTGGGAGGAAAACTGAAACTCACCCTCACCCCATAGTGTGTGTGTTCCACAAGAGACCAAGGAGAAAAATCCATAGTTGGGGGCGTCCTTTGGAGCAGGAGGCCTTGGAAGGGTCCTGGCAGCCCACCTGCTGTCACACTGCTAGATCACAGGAGAAGAGACCATTGTGTTTCCCCCTACTCATAGAACTTCAGTTCCATGGGTCCTTCAACAATCAGACCTGAACCCCAGTGATATAACAAAGAAAAATATTGGCACTGTAGCCAAAGGGAAGGCAGTCTATGAGAACAGACAGAACTCACGCTGAATGTGATGGAGCGGCAGCCAGAGACAGATGACAACCTGACAAAAAATAGAAAGAGCACATAAGGAGATGCAGATGCAGCACAAGAAGACTTTCTAGAGATGAAATGCATGATTTCCCCATCAAACATTTTAGTAAATGAACTGAAGGTGATAATGATCATTCTTGGGGCTTGATTTGGTAGCCTAGTTGGTCAGCTAGAAGAATCTGAAAGTACAGAACAAAAATATAAAGGAATGGAAACCACAAAAGAAAATAGATCCAGGAAATATAACATGTGAGTAACAGGAAAGCCAGAAAGAGAAAAAGGAACAGATGGAGGAAAGGCAATAATTAAGTAAATATAAGAAACAAATTTTTTGAGCTTAAAAATCAGGACTTGAGTCTGTAAATTCAAATAGCTTATTAAGTTCCAGGCAAAATTTATGAAAAAAGACACTCTGGATTTATTGGAAAAGTTCTTGAACTATATATTAAGAATAAGAGGCAAAATCTTAGAAGCTTCTAGACAGAGCAAATTACTTAGCATGAAGAAGTATCACACTAGCAGCAGATTTCTCATCTGTGACACAGAAAACTAGAAATAGTAATTTCCGCAGGCCATGGAGATGTTACCAAAATACCAAGGGTTTGGTCTAGGCCCTACTTGCTCACCACACAGAAAGCCAATCACGAGATGATGAGTATTGCCAAGGAAGAAGGCTTTAATTGGGTGCTGGGGCTGAGGAGATGGGAGATCCTTCTCAAATCCATCTCTCTGACAGACTAAAACCGAGGGCTTATATAGCAGGGAAGAAATGTAACAATGTATAAGAAAACAGGAACTAGAGAGGGGCAAGGAAGCAATCATGATCAATGAGGGGCCCCTCGAGGATCTGGTGTGGTGATCTGGTGAGTTTCAGTTCTTTGATACTTTTTTTTGAGTGGCCTGGAAGTCCTCTCCTGAGGACGGAGCTCAGATAAAACAAATACAAGTTTTAAGCTTTAAGACAAGAAAGGGCAATCTATGTTTATACAAAAGAATAGTCCATAGGACTACTGGGTTGGTTTCAGAGAGAAAAAAGACAGCAGCCGGAAAATCCCATACATTTCCCTGTCAGGAGGAAATTTATTACTACATAAGAATTTAGAAATATCATCACCTATTTTCTGACAAAGATAATAATACAAAGAAAAAGTAACTGAACAAAAAGTTAACCAGAAACACAGACCTTGAGATACAGGAAGATGACAGGAGGGAAATATTTGGAATTGAATCAAATAAATCAAGTGAGGAGGAAAGAATGAGTTAATATATAACAGCCTTTACATTAAAGGTGAATGAACTTGGAAAATTCACAAATTTTTAGAATTCATTAGATGTTTTAATCGGAAAATTGTCAGACTGAGTTAAAAACCAAAACCCAGGTCAGGCATGGTGGCTCATACCTGTAATCCCAGCACTTTGGGAGGCCAAGGTAGGTGGATCGCTTGAGTACAGGAGTTTGAGACCAGCCTGGGCAACATGGCAAAACCCCGTCTCTACTAAAAATACAAAAATTAGCTAAGCGTGGTGGCGCACACCTGTAATCTCAGCTACTTGGGAGGCTGAGGCGGGAAGATTGCTTGACCCTGCGGGGTGGAGGTTGCAGTGAGCTGAGATCATGCCACTGCACTCCAGCCTGGGCGACAGATCAGGAACCTGTCCCCACCCCCCCACCTCCCCACCAAAAAAAAGTAAAACCCAGTAGTATGCTGTTTTGTGTGTGTGCACGTGCGCATGTGTGTGTATGTGTTTTCAAACATGCTCTCTCTGTTGCCCAGGCTGGAGTGCAGTGGTGCAATCATAGCTTACTGCAGCCTCGACCTCCTGGACTCAAGTGAGCCTCCCATCTCAGCCTTCTGAGTAGCTGGGACCACAGGCGTGCACCACCACGCCTGGCTAATTTTTGT
Source organism: Pan paniscus (assembly GCF_029289425.2). NCBI lineage: Eukaryota > Metazoa > Chordata > Mammalia > Primates > Hominidae > Pan > Pan paniscus. The sequence continues at coordinate 28,619,384 of NC_073254.2, forward strand.
ATGTTTTTGTAGAGACAGAGCTTTGCCTTGTTTCCTAGGCTGGTCTCCAACTCTTGGGCTCAAGTGATCCACCTATCTTGGCCTCCCAAAGTGCTGGGATTACAGGCTGTGTACCACATCTCTGGCAGCTGTTTATAAGAAACATTCGAGATAAAGTAATTGAAGATGGAGTTGAAAGGATGCACATACATCCCAGGCAAATGCGGAGTCAATAGAACAAGTAATATAAGCTTTAGATAAGGTATAAAGGTTGATATTTAAGTTAAAGGCATAAATAGGATAAGGAAAGACATTATATAATGACAAAAAGAGGCAGAGTTTATGAAGAAAATAAAGCTGTATATGTAAGCTAACATAGCCACTAACTCTGTAAAACAAAACTGTTAGAAATGCAAATATAGTTATAGTGAGACACTTAAATAAACCTCTCTCACTTGTTTTGACCTGTGATAACCTTGCACATACCTTGATGATTCAGAAATTGAATAAATTAAAAAGTTAGGTTTAATAGATATTCTAGAACCACACAGAATATTTCTTTCTAGACTACTTAGAAAAATATACTTGACCACAAAGAGCACCATAATAAATTAAAAGGAAAAGATTTTCTTATAGATTTTGTTCTCTGATCATAATCCCATACTATTAGAAATTACATATGGCAATAAAAAATAAATTTTATTTAGAAATTTAAGAAAAGTACATAACCTTTTTAAAATTTATTAATTTTTTTAAAAAAAATAGAGATGGAGTCTAATATTGCCCTGGCTAGTCTCAAACTCCTAAGGCTCAAGTGATTCTCTACCCTCAGCGTCCTGAAGTGTTGGAATTACAGGCGTGAGCCACCATGCCTGGCCCTGTATTACCTTTATATCAAAGGAGAAATCAAAGGTCAAATCACAAGCCATCTAGAAATCAATAAAAGGTACACTATCTATTCCACAAGCTATGGGATAGAGTGAAAGCTGTAGCCAGTGGAAACACTATAGTCTTTAGCTATTTTCAGTATTTAAGCATAAAGACAAAGTGTACTCTTAGTATGAATTGGGAAAAAAATCATAACAAACAAAAATAAATTAGAGGGAATAATAAAGATAAAAGCTGAAATTAATGAAATTAAAAGTAACAGAAAGGATAAATACATATATTAGCAGGTCTTTGAAAAGCACAGTAAAATAGTTTGATTAGGTAATTAATAAGGAGTAAAACAATTTAGAAGACTATAAGTGAGAAAAGAAACAATCAGGGGCAGAGGTGATGCAAAGACGATAACAGAATTTGCGGAACTCTACAGCAATGAATTTGAATACCCAGAAGAAATGGATTTTTTCTTTGTCAAATATAAATGTCTAAATTTAACTGAGGAAGAAATGAACATTTGAATAGGACAGTAACCCTAAAAGAGATGGAAAAATGATTAAAGATCTACTACTGCAAATGACAATGGAATCATATGAAATTACAGCTGAGTTTTATGTAACTTTTAAAGAACACATAATTTTATCAGTATTTAAACTGTTCCAGAAGATGAATAGCTCCTGTTTCACTTATAAAATAAGCATACAGTTAATACCAAAACCTAACAGCACAAAAAAGTCTAGAGACCAATTTAATTTTCAGTACAGATGTAAAGTTTCTCTAAGATTTCATTTGGGGTGGTATTCAGGCTGATACTGGTGGAGGAGAAAAGAACCAAATAAAAAAGAATGCACACACACAAAGGCCACTAATAAATAAATAAATATGTCTGATGACCTTTGTGTATTTATATATGTAAATGTGTTTATGTGTACATGTGCATGCATGTGTGCACATGTGTGCAAATGAAATCTTAGAGAATGCCTATTGCCTGTGAGTTTTGTTGAATTATTTATTTATATAAATTTCTGTAATACTAAGTAGGAACCTAGATCTAAAAACACAATAAATTCTCAACGTCAAGTACAGCATGGTAACTGTATTAGGGCACTTTGGGTTGTAAGTAACAGAAATCCATCCAGAAAACTAGCATAAGCAAAAAAAGGAATTTATTGGCTCACAGAAACCTTCATACATTATTGACTTCAGAAACTCAGTTCAGGTCTCATCAGGCTTGTCTCTGTTTTTTTTTTTTTGTTGTTGTTGTTGTTGTTTTTACCTCTGCCTCTTGTTTTCCTTTACTGTCTTAATATTTTTGGCTTTATTCTTCTTATTCTCCCTCTTGCTTCCATGGCAGTTCCTTGATACATCTTTTTCTGGTTCTGTATCCCTTCCCCTGGTCCCTGTCCTGTCCTGTCTTGTCCCTAGCTTCAAATAAAAAGAGTTGCAGTCAGGAGCTTTGAGAAGTCCGGTTTGGGTCACATGCCCATTAGACTAATCCTTGTGAGTAGGGGAGTAGTGGAGTATGTGATCAGCCAGGCCTGGTCCCAAGTCCACACCTTTGGAGAGAAGGGAGGTACTATGATTAGCACAGCCCACCCACTATTTTGTAATTTGAGTGAGTAGGAAACACTACCCCAAAGAAGTGGGGGCAGTTGGGAAGGGAGCAATGTGATCTAAAGGAGAAAAAAAGATCCTAGGTAGACAATAACAACAGGTGTCCACTGGAGGGACTTTGCTTTAAAATATAAGCCAAGTTTGCATCTTCACCATCAAGGGAATTAAGTAGCAGAGTAAGATGGATTTGAGTCTAATAATAAGTGGTTTATTATTTAGGGCTGTGAAAACAATCATTTGCCCAATAGTCCAGGAGCTCAAGCTAATTTATGAGAATAATAGTAGGTAATTATTTATTTGTATAGTCTTATCCCCAGATGACTTATAAAAGGATGAAAGATTGTTAATTGGTTAGTTAGGAATACCAGCTTCATATATTTGAAAATGTATGTATTTTTCTAGGAAAAGAAAACTTTGTATTTATTTTTAAGGCAATTTCAGCATACCAGATTCTTTCCTCAGTGTCTGGTGAGACATACTTTAGCACTTGTTCTTATCAAGGCATGCTACAGATATGTCCATCCTAGAGATTCATCCATTTTCCCTCTTTTGTTAATATATAATAATTTACATATTTATGGGGTACATGTGAGTGTAACATATAAAGAATGTATGATGGTCAAGTCAGGGTAATTAGGGTATTCATCACCTTAACTCTTTATTATTTTTATATGTTGGTATTTCAAGCCTTCTGGTTACTTTGAAATATACACATTATTGTTGCTAAGTATAGTCACCCTAGTATGCTATCAAATATTAGAATTATTTCTTCTATCTGATTGTATGTTTGTACCCATTAACCAACCTCTCTTCTTTCTCCCTCTCCCACCTCATCCTGAGATAAAGTTTTTTAGCTCCCATATGAGTGAGAACATGAGGTATTTGTCTTTCTGTGCCTGGCTTATTGCACTTAACATAATCACTTCTGGTTCCATTCATGTTGCTACAAATGACAGGATTTCATTCTTTGTTGTTGCCAAATAGTAGTTCACATTTTTTTATCCATTCCTCTGTTGATGGGCACATAGCTTGATTCCATATCTTTGCTATTGTGGATAGTCCTGCAATAAAAATGGGGGTGCATGTATCCCTTTGGTATATTGATTTCTTTTTCTTTGGATAGATACCCAGTAGAGGAATTGCTGGGTTGTAAGGTATTTCTATTTTTAGTTTTTTGAGAAATGTTTATACTGTTTTCCATAGTGGTTGTACTAATTTATATTCTTACCACCAGTATTGATTTATAGTAATGCATGAATATTAAGGTGATAGATACGTGACATTTCAATTTTGTGAAAAAAATTAATGGACTTACATACAGATCATATGGAAAAAGTAAGTTGATCCAAAATATGCGTTGGCAGAAAAATATACATTTTGAATGTAGAAAAATCTGTATCTATAAAAATAGCCAAAACAGTCATAGATTCCCTTTCTTTCCTTTTTCGTTTTCTATTTCCTTTCCTTTCCTTTTTTACTGTGAAAGATAACACTAGTACAGAAGACGTACTGTGTGATGGAGTAGCACAAAATGAACACTTGTAAGTACCACCCCGGTCAAGAAGAGAGCATTGTCAGCCACTCCGTAGCCTGCACTAAGTCTGCTTGGACACTGTTTTTTCTTCCCTTCAAGGCGTTGGCTGTCCTGATGATATGATTTGGCTCTGTTTCCCCACCCAAATCTCACCTTGAACTGTAATAATTCCCACATCAAGGGTGGAGCCAGGTGGAGATAATTGAATTATGGGGGCAGTTTCCCCCATACTGTTCTCATGATAGTAAGTTCTCATGAGATCTGATGATTTTATGAAGGGTTTCCCATTTTACTTGGCATTCATTCTCTCTTGCCTGTCACCACGTAAGATGTGCCTTTGCTCCTTTTTCACCTTCTGTCATGATTGTGAGGCCTCCCCAGCCATGTGAAATTGTGAGTCCATTAACCCTCTTTTTCTTTATAAATTACTTAGTCTTGGGTATATCTTTATTAGTGTAAGAATCAACTAATACAGTAAATTAGTACCAGGAGTGGGGTACTGCTATAAGGATACCTGAAAACGTGGAAGCAACTTTGGAACTGGGTAACAGACAGAGGTTGGAACAGTTGGAAGAAGAAGACAGGAAAATGTGGGCAAGTTTGGAACTTCCTAGAGTCTTGGAGGGCTCAGAGACAGAAAGATGTGGGGAAGTTTGGAACTTCCTAGAGACTTTAAATGCCTTTGACCAAAATGCTGATAGTGATATGGACAATAAGGTCCAGGCTGAGGTTGTCTCAGATGGAGATGAGGAACTTGTTGAGAACTGGAATAAAGGTGACTCTTGCTATGTTTTAGCAAAGAGACTGATGGCATTTTGCCCCTGCCCTAGAGATCTGTGGAACTTTGAACTTGAGAGAGATGATTTAGGGTATGTGGTGAAAGAAATTTCTAAGCAGCAAAGCATTCAAGATGTGATTTGGGTGCTGTTAAAAGCATTCAGTTTTATGTATTCACAAAGATATGGTTTGGAATTGGAATTTGTGTTTAAAAGGGAAACAGAGCGGCCGGGTGCAGTGGCTCATGCCTGTAATCCCAGCACCTTGGGAGGCCAAGGCGGGCGGATCACGAGATCAGGAGATCAAGACCATCCTGGCTAACACGGTGAAACCCCGTCTCTACTAAAAAATAAAAAAATAAAAAAATTAGCTGGGCATGGTGGAACGCGCCTGTAGTCTCAGCTACTCAGGAGGCTGAGGCAGGAGAATGGTGTGTACCCGGGAGGTGGAGCTTGCAGTGAGCTGAGATTGTGCCACTGCACTCCAGCCTGGGTGACAGAGCAAGACTGTGTCTCAAAAAAAAAAAAAAAAAAAAAAGCAGGGCATAAAAGTTGAGAAAATTTGCAGCTTGACGATACAATAGAAAAGAAAAACCAATTTTCTGAGGAGAAATTGAAGCTGGCTCCAGAAATTTGCATAAGTAATGAGGAGCCAAATGTTAATTGCCAAGACAATGGGGAAAATGTCTCTGCATATCAGAGGTCTTTATGGCAGCCCCTCCCATCACAGACCCAGAGGGCTAAGAGAAAAAATGGTTTTGTGGGCCGGACCTAGGGCCCTGCTGCTTTGTGCAGTCTTGGGACTTGGTGCCTTACATCCTAGCCATGGCTAAAAGGGGTCAATGTACAGCTCAGCCCATGACTTCAGAGGGTGCAAGCCCCAAACCTTGGCAGCTTCCATGCGGCATTGAGCCTGTGGGTGCACAGAAGTCGAGAATTGAGGTTTGGGAACCTCCACCTAGATTTCAGAGGATGTATGGAAATGCCTGGACGTCCAGGCAGAAGTTTGCTGCAGGGGTGGGGCCCTCATGGAGAACTTCTGCTAGGGCAGCGTGGAAGGGAAATGTGGGGTTGGAGCCCCCACACTGAGTCCCCACTGGGGCACTGCCTAGTGGAGCTGTGAGAAGAGGGCCACCGTCCTCCAGACCCCACAGTGATAGATCCATAGACAGCTTGTACCATGCATTTGGAAAAGCTGCAGACATTCAATGCCAGCCTGTGAAAGCAGCCAGGAGGGAGGCTGTACCCTACAGAGCCACAGGGGCAGGGCTGTCCAAGACCATGGGAACCCACCTCTTGCATCAGCATGACCTGGATGTGAGACATGGAGTCAAAGATTTGGCTGCCCTGCTGGATTTTGGACTTGCATGGGGCCTGTAGCCCCTTTGTTTTGGCCAGTTTCTCCCATTTGGAATGGGTGTATTTATCCAATGCCTGTACCCCCATTATATCTGGGAAGTAACTAACTTGCTTTTGATTTTACAGGCTCATAGGCAGATGGGACTTGCCTTGTCTCAGATGAGACTTTGGACTATGGACTTTTGAGTTAATGTTGAAATGAGTTAAGACATTGGGGGACTGTTGGGAAGGCACGATTGGTTTTGAAATGTGAGGACATGAGATTTGGGAGGGGCCAGAGGTGGAATAATATGGTTTGGCTGTGTGTCCCCACCCAAATCTGACCTTATATTGTAATAATCCCCACATGTCAAGGGCAGGGCCAGGTGGAGATAATTGAATCATGGAGTCAGTTTCCCCTATACTGTTCTCATGATAGTGAGTTCTCACAAGATCTCATGGTTTTATAAGGGGTTTCCCATTTTGCTTGGCATTCATTGTCTCTTGCCTGCCGCCATGTAAGACATGCCTTTGCTCCTCCTTCACCTTCTGCCATGATTGTGAGGCCTCCCCAGCCATGTGGAACTATGAGTCCGTGAAACCTCTTTTTCTATATAAATTACTCAGTCTTGGGTATGTCTTTATTAGCAGCATGAGAATGGACTAATAAACCTGACATGTAGTCTAATCACCGCCAGAGTTTTCATCATAGCTTTACCACCTAAGCTTGCACCCCTAAATGCTACAGCTTGGTTCTGCCTGGTTTGTGAACTTTATATTAATGGACTCATACAGTATTACTCTTTTGGACTTGGCTTTCACTGAACATCATGATTGTTGTCCACAGCTTTTGACAGAAGTGAAGGCAGGTTGGAGATGGGCTGGAATGAGTATCTCTTAGAGACCCAGAGAACAACTCTGACTAATTATAACCCTAGAAAGGTTTAGATTTTTGGTTATCATTCAAGTTCTTTGAGGGATCTTAAAATCATAATAAGATAGATGAAATTTTTTTTTTAACTCTAGCAGTTGGTAGCCTGGCTTTTCAAGAGGAACAATCACCATGCTCTTTTCTGCCATTCCAGGAAGAAATACTTGTGTTGGCTGCATTTCCAGGGATGCTACCAGAGCTCAAGGCTGTCACCTGGTCTTGCCCAGAAGAGCCATTCTTAGAGGCAGGACTTGATGAAGGCTTTCCTGCTGATGGAATAGGTTTGCTAGAGCTGGCCTTAGAATTAGAGTAGGTATATTTTTTATTGGATATTTGAATATTGAGTATTTCGTTGCACGTTACCAAGAAGTCCCTTATATAATTTGTATAAATATGAACATTATAATCACATAACACTCTATCTTAACATACTCAGTAATCTGATAGAGTATTTCTGTGACAAAACAAAGCTTTGTTTCAAATAATAGCTCAATATTTTCAAGGAAATAATTTAGGTTCACATAATTATCAGCTAGAAATTGTGGCTGGCCCAACATAAAGTGTTACTGCTACTCTTCTAATGGTTGGAAGCTTGGTACAGAAAGTAGGAATGTGACCTGCTGACTGTCAAATGCTGATGTTCTAATGTGTTCTCACGTATTCATAAACACTCACATGTCTACTCTAGCTTTCTGTACAAAATTTCTAGATGTAATTTTGCCTAGTTATCTTCACTGGCTGTTTTACTCTTTTTTTCTGATGTCTTTATGCATGTGTTTACATACTTTCTTTTCCTTTTTCCACATGACTTCACATACCTCAGTCCTTTCTATGGCAATGGGGACAGACACTGCTGCTAACCCTACTGGGACCATCAGCTTCCTAACCTCTGGATTCAGGAGAGCATTACATCTGGGTGGGCATGTAGCTGCAAAGAACAAATGACATGTTCCATTTGGGTGGGCTGAAGTCTGTGTGTGGCTACCAGGGGTACTGTTGTAAGAGCCTTGTGCTCAGCAGGGAATGAATGGGAGCTTTCCAGGTGGCAGATCACCAGTGAACTGCCCAGGGCTGGGGACTGTCCCATGAAGTGAGCTAGGACTGTGTGTGGTGACCAGGATAGAACTCCTTCTTGTTCTTTGGCTGTCATCCTGAAGATGTTCATCCCACAGGAGGAAAAAAAACGCCAGCCTTGTGGAACTGTGAGCAGGACATAGTCATATTTTGCAGTGACATGGGCATGTGTATCCTGAATGGGATCAGGATCAGGAATGAGGAAAATTAGGGCACATGGAAGGAAAGGAGAGAGAAGAGTTGATGTTTGTGTCTGTATATCTTTTTTTTGTGTTAGGCTAGATACATAGAGCTTGGTTCGTGGTAGCAGTTTTGAAATACAGGCATACATATACTGTATTTGAAAAAATCCTACCTACATTTTTGGCTACCAGAGATTCTATAGATTGACTTCTTTTTGCCACCAACCATACATCTTGCCACTGCTATCCGTTACACATTCTTGTAGAATAGGAAGTCAATTAAAAATTAAAGTCTTAAAATGAAGATAATATGTATTAATAAGTCAACTATTCATGATTTTTAAAGTTATCCAGATTCAGCTACCCACTGCCTTTCTCTGTTAGTGCAGTATGGTCCATAGCAAATTTAAATGTCTAGCACAGTTACTCTCTGCCCTCAGAACTGTTATGACAGCTTTCTGCTATTATTGCTTGGAGATGTGCTCAGAAAATCAAATACATTTTGATATTTTTCTAAGCCAAACATAATTTAAGGTGAATCAACTACCAAAAATACTACATATATTAAAGCTAATTAAAAATAATTTTGAGATTTTCTATATTACTGCTCCCTTCCATTAGTACTGAAAATTGAGAACTGACTGTGCATATGAAATTAACCTTCAACCATTTGTCCAAAGCTGGTAATAACCAGTAATAGTAATTAGTAATAGCAAGGACTGTAGATTGTATTACACTTTCCTTTTACTAAAGAAAGAGTTTGCATGAAATAAAGTAGATGAGTAAGTGAATGTTGAGTATTTCTTCATAGCCATGCACAAGTGATTTCTTCATGTCTAGAGACATAGCTATGCATGTTTTATCTGTGTTTACTTCTCTTTCTTGGGACTTAGACTTGACTTGTTCATAATGCTTATATCGGGTGTTACATGCCTCATTCTTCCTTTAGTGAATGTATATGCACAGCTGTGGTTTTCAAGACTGGTATTGAAACAAAAAAATTGAAATGGAATAGTCAAACAATAAAGGCATTTATATAACAGATTTCTTTACACTGAGAAGGTAAGAACAGTCTGCTCTACTTAAATATGCTCTTATCTCTATCAAAGCAGTCTCTGAAAACACATTTTTAACATTTGTCCTTAATATTCCCTTTTGTGTATTCCTAAGCACTATTGACGGTATTTAGACACCTGGTATTTACACCAACAATACTCTGAATTAGTTTTCTGTTTCTGATACATGTCCCATTCTGTTTTCAGAGGCCAGAATTTGTTACAAGTTTCAGAGTGAAAATCTCTTGTATCTAGACTGAAGTATGTTCTAGAGCACATAGCTAGCTCTGCACTGGCCTTTACACCCATTAGGATTCTTAACTCTTTCTTCACTATCGTGCTTGTTGACTGAAACAGCTAAGCATGGAGATGACACTTTTCTGTTCTAGGAACAGAAGTGTGTGAAAAGATGAAGGGGATTTAACCTTTTAAGTTTATTGCTTCTAATCCTTGAAGCTCAGAAAATTCCATAAAGCACTTTTCAGAAACACTGTTTCAGTGAACTGTTCATTATATCAGAATCTCTTTTCTTCTTTACAGACCCTTCACGTGGCCTTTATAAATATGCGTTTGAGACAGAGTTATATGCAGAAGTTGAAAATGCCTGGAAGATTTCTGGTTTCTTTCACTACTTGTCCTGCCTTTTTGCATCGCTGCCAGATTTGGATGATATGATATTCAGAGGGGCACCTTAATCAAAGCCATTCTTCAACAAGACCCACCTGGCATAAGATTGCACACATAATTCAAGATGGCCAGTCAACCTCCCGAAGACACTGCGGAGTCTCAGGCCTCTGATGAGCTGGAGTGCAAAATCTGTTACAATCGATACAATCTGAAACAGAGGAAACCCAAAGTGCTGGAGTGTTGTCATAGGGTTTGTGCCAAATGCCTCTACAAGATCATAGACTTTGGGGACTCCCCACAAGGTGTCATTGTCTGTCCTTTCTGCAGGTTTGAGACGTGCCTGCCAGATGATGAAGTTAGTAGCCTGCCCGATGACAACAACATCCTTGTAAACTTGACTTGTGGAGGCAAAGGGAAGAAGTGCCTGCCAGAGAACCCTACTGAGCTGCTGCTCACCCCCAAGAGGCTGGCCTCTCTGGTCAGTCCTTCTCACACGTCCTCCAACTGCCTGGTCATAACCATCATGGAGGTGCAGAGAGAGAGCTCCCCATCCCTGAGCTCCACTCCTGTGGTAGAATTTTATAGGCCTGCGAGTTTCGACTCTGTCACCACTGTGTCACACAACTGGACTGTGTGGAACTGCACGTCCCTGCTGTTTCAGACATCCATCCGGGTGTTAGTGTGGTTGCTAGGTTTGCTCTACTTCAGCTCCTTACCCTTAGGAATCTACTTACTGGTGTCTAAGAAAGTCACCCTTGGGGTCGTCTTTGTCAGCCTGGTCCCTTCGAGCCTTGTTATTCTTATGGTGTATGGTTTTTGCCAGTGTGTTTGTCATGAATTTCTAGACTGTATGGCACCTCCTTCTTAATTGATATGCAAAATAAGAAATTGGACACACATTGCCCTGTTTGAGTGTGAAGTTTGATAATTTATAATTTATTTTCTTTTATGTTCTTTATGATTAGTATCCATGACATTAACAAAACCCTTGGCCACATGTTGACTTGATTGGTTTTCCTGTAGGCTGGAAGTAAAAATGTTCATTTCTACTTAGGGGTTAGCAAAATTGTATAAGCTCACACTTCATGGAGCACTGACAGCAGTGAGTCTTCCCAGAGAAAGGGCAGGGTTTCTCTCAGCACTGCCAGACAGACGGCAGGGGTGCGGCGTGTTATGCTATAGGGAGAGCATGGATCCCTCCTTTCGTATTCATGGATGTTCTATGATGGCAGTTGGACACAAGAGGAAAGTTGCTCTGAGACACAAAGTGTGTACTCCTTTCCCTCCCCATACCCCTGGTATTGGAACACCCTAGAATTGTCTTCAGGTGTTTTCTCTCTTAAGTCACTCTGTGGTCGGCGATCCCATTGAGATACTTGTTTCCTCTGCGCATTCTCCCTTGCCAAGAGGAAACTCGGTTCCATTCCCTTGGGTAGTTTCAACTGAATACCTGTTTTGCCACATTACTAAGGAGAATGAAAAGCAGTGAGGAATTTGCATCACAGTCAACTTCGTGGCAGAATGTGGCCATTTGTCCTTGAGACACACTCTTTCCTCCATGTCTGTTTTCCTCTCTCCTCAGTCTTATCTGAGAAGAATGGAGGAGAATGAACTTCTCATACAGCGGTTATTATTGATGAAAACCTTCATTTGAGTCTTTCCTTATAACATCTTAGTTTTGGTTTTTTTAAACCACATTGCCCAATCAGCCTCACCTCTTGTCCTGAAAAGGTTCCATTTAAATTAGTTGCTATAAATTCATCAAGACTTTATTCCCCATTATATTTTTGGTTCTATTAGGATTTACTTAACTGAATCTTATAACAATTCGAGGTGAACTGTGGCAATGAAAACCAGAAACAGTTAATGAGATGCTTCAGCTCACAGTTTGAAGTGCTGAGAACCTAAGTATTTTGCTGTACGGTACTGAGCTGTACCAAAATATGATGGTTTAGGTTTATGTGCAAGACTTTGTGTTGTAGTCTAGACAAAGGGGTGGGCAAGAGACATGCAAAGCTGATGCCCTGCTTGAAAAGACCCTTCAAGGAAGTAAAATGGCAGGGGCAGAGTGCAGCTTAACATGTTGCTATCCCTGTTGTTTTTGAGTTGGTTTTGGAATGGATTCAAGTTCTTACACAATTTATTTTGAATACAAGCATAACCTAGGTGATTTGAGTTAATGAACTTCTTTTCATGATGTAGGGAAAGTTGAATGTATATATTTCTAAGAAGAATTTGTTTAGCAGATTACAAGTTGGCAGAATAGACTGTTCACAGAAACTAGGCAAAAATTTAAAAAAACATTCTAGTCTCTAAAACCCATTACTAATGATTAACATTAAAATATTTGTAACTCTTAGAAAGGGGGCATTACTAAGACGACTTTAACTTGTTATGAAATCTTTGTTGTGTGATGCAGGTACAGTGCGCCCATTCCAACTGGAATAGCAGTTTGATTTTAATTGTAAAACTAAACTTCGGGAATATGTATGCCCAAAGTAAGTAGGATGAGAATAGTATACATGGGATATGGTCCAATGAATTTAAGCCCCAAGATACAGCTAAATACATTTATGATTTCATAAAATCTAGTTTAGATAGCATTGTGATGCAATTTCCAGAAATCCGTTTGTGTTTAGAGTAAATACCATGTTTAGAAGATGTTTTGTGGTTTGGATTTATATATTTGTAAGGTTTTTTTTTAAAAATGTTCGTTTTGTTTGAAATGTAACATTGAGTAAATTGGTGAGTTATATAATGAGATTTCTAGAAAGCTCTGGACATGGGTACGATGTGTTTTGCTTATCTGTATAATGTCTACAGTGATAAACTTGTGTCTCCGTATATTGTGGCAGTCTTTTTTCTAGTTAATTTGGCTTTAGAGAGCAATCTTTGTATGACACCAGAAAACTCTTCATGCTATTGAATGAAAAAAAGATAATGCTTTAATATTTTATTCACTGTGATACTGTTTTGTCTGTCTATTAAATTGTTATTATTTCCAAATTTAGAAGTTTGATTTCTCTGACTTATGGTTAAAATTCAGTTATGACTTTGCACCTCTGTTAGCTTCAGATAACGGCAAACATGAACATTCAGAAACGTTGGTTCAGCTAATGCCTTTATCATGCCCGTGAAGACTTCAGAACTTTCCAACAAAGGGGACCCAACCCATCACACTTTTAAAAGGCCTTCATAGTTATTTTATTTTATTTTATTTTATTTTATTTATTTATTTTAAAGCAGGGGAGAAAAATTAGGGGAGATGAAATAAAAATATCGTCTTTATAAATAAATTCTTCGGTTTTAGTTTGTTTGATTTCATTTCCAGGTTTTTGCCTAACTACTCAACAAAATAGAATCCAATTTAGTTGGGAAATCACTTACCTTGTATGGTCTGGGAAAATTTTAAAAATCACATGGCATCTAACTATGACCATTGTTAGGCAAAGTAGAAATAATTTGGGAATATGCAGCAGTTTTATGCTTATGATAATTAGTGAATTGGCAAGAATAATGGTTTCATTCACTTCTGAAATGTTTATGTAAATGAGCAAAGAATCAGCTTAAAGAAAGCAGTTACCTGTATTGGTCATAACTTACAGAGTGAACTCATGCATATCTGCCGAGAGACCTGAAAGTGATATGTATTTGCCAGATTGTAAACAGATACTAGGCTTCGAAGACACCTTGAAGAAATGTCTTAGTATATCAACCAGGTAGTCCCAAAGCCAAATGAATCCTGGTATTGATAGGCAAACGAATATAGCCATTATGAATATGAGCTCTGGAGTAGCTCATATTTATAGTTCATGAGATACAGATGAGATGCAAATGAGTTAGAGAGAGTATAATGCAAGCAAACTACGATTTTATGTTTCTGCATTTTTTGAGACTTGCTCTTTTTGCCTACTCTTCTTGGTAAAAAATACCTCCACTTGCCTTGATTCCTTGGAAATGCCATAGAAACACCACATATTATTCCAGAGCTTTACTCAAAACCTATGAGAGTCTTGGTGTGGTCCCTGAAAGAGTTTAACCATTTGCTCTCCAAGTTAGAGTTTCGTGTGCTTTCTACATCTTTGCCCTTTTATGAAATTATTCTCTTTACTTCAATACCCTTTATGAATTTTTACTCCTGTGTGAGGAACTATAGGCTTAGTATTGGGTCTTTCCTTACACATTTACTTTTGTGTAAAAGAGATTTTAAAAATGTGAATGTTGAAATTTGAGTAAATTCCAAATGAGTCCTGGAGGTAATACAGATTCAACCCAGTTCCTGATATCATTTCATACTGTGGTAGACTCCAAATCTGCATATACTCAGTGTACAGACATTTATGGTTCTGACATGAAGGTGCTTTAAGCTTATGAATAAAAGATTCAAAAATTAAATTACATCCTGAACACTGTGTATACTAAGTAGGGATCTGTGCTAATGTATTTTTAAAAGTGGTTAAACCTTGATTTAATTAAAACATCAATTAACTGAAAAGTCACAAGCATTTTAATTAAGAGTTTATTAGATTTGTAACATATTAACACTTTAAATTGAGAGGGTTGGAATTTCACAGGAGAAAGAATATGCTCTGACAGTAGGTGATTTTAGATCTTGTTTTTCCCATGAAGTTTAAGGAAAGTTTCTTTGTACATTCACGTTCACATTACATTTACATTCTTATTACCTCAGATAAGAGGTCTGGCCTGAAGACATAGCTTTGGGAGTCTTTAGCAGTTCTTCTTTTTTATAGTCTATTTTTAAAATTTTTAAATTGAAATATAATTGTATATATGTAGTACATAGTGGTGTTTTGATACATATAATGTATAGTGATCAGATCAGGCTAATTAGCATAGCCATCTCACACATTTTTCATTTTTTTGTTGGGAACATTCACTATCCTCCTTCTAGCTATTTAAAACGATATAATCTATTGTTAACTAGGGTCATCCTACAGTGTTATGGAATACTAGAACTTACTCCTCCCATCGAGCTGTAATTCTGTATCCTTTAACAAATTTCTCCCCATCTCTCCCTTCCCTCTACGCTGCCTAGCCTCTGGTATTCTGTTCTGCTTTTTACTTCTATGAGAACAACTTTTTTTTTTTTTAGCTTCCATAGATGAGTGAGAACACTGGTATTTAACTTTCTGTTCCTGGCTTACTTCACTTAACATAAGGTCCTCCAGTTCCATCCATGTTGCCACAAATGATAGGATTTCATTATGTTTTATGTCTGAATAGTATTCCATTGTGTACTATACCACATTTTCTTTATCCATTCATCTGTTCTTGGATACCTAGGTTGATTCCAAATCTTGGCTATTGTGAACAGTGCTGCAGTAAACATGGGGTGCAGATGTCTCTTCCATACACTGATTTCTTTCCTTTGGATAAATGCTCTGGATTGCTGCATCACAGTCTTATTAGTTTTTTGAGGATCCTATTCTCCATAGCGACTGTACTCTTCTCCCTAGTGACTGTACTAGTTTATATTTCCACCAACAGTGTATTTCAATAGCAGCTGAAGGTGAGGGGGTAGAGAAATGTTGAGGCCCAGAGAGGACTGAGAGGCTGAGCTCTCCAGGCTATAACTCTGAATGCTCAGTAGGGCAGTGGGCACAGCCCCTGTCATGGTGCAGCCAGAGGGGGAGAATGGACACCAGAGGCAGTGGTCATGGGAGCAAGGATGAGCGGGGAGTTAGGATGATTGGGTGAACACAACAGAAGTAGATTGGATGGTGAAAGAAAGAAAGGTTCTTCAAGCTTATTTAAACATGAAGATTTTCAAAGATACAGAAAAGTTGAGAAAATAGAATAATTATCACCTGTACACTTATCACTTAGAGTCAATTGTTAACCTTTTGCAATATTTGTTTTCTATCACCCTTAAAAATAAAGAACTTCCCTCTAATTTGACTAAAACATTATTATATTATCTCAGACAATTAAAAATACCTTTCTAATATCATTTTGTATACATTTTTCTCAAATTTTTCTATTCTCAAATATGTTTTGTAACTTAAAAAAACTCAACCAACAAAAATAAAAAAAAAATACCAGGATCTGGTCTAGTCTCACACATTGCCTTTGATTTTTTTATATCTTTATTCTCTCCTTCTGGAATAGTCACCCCACCTTGTTTTCCCCATAACCTTGACTTCTTGAAGAAAGCAAGCCAGTTACCTTGTATGATGCCCCGCATTCTGTATTTGGTGGTGGTTAATTTCTGTTACCTGTATTTTCTGTAAGCTGAAAATCTAGAAGCTTGATTGGACTCAGATTTTGGGCAACAAGTTGTCTTAGTCACCTTTGTATCACATCACATTTGGAGGCATAAAATTAAAGGTTGCCCTCCCATTCAAAACACTCAGTTTGATCACTCAGTTAAGGTGGTCTCTCTACTTCCCCTGTGCAACTGTAAAAAAAATCCATGGGGTGACACTTTGGATCCATGCAAATATTCTCTTCCCTAACAATTTTCACCTGATGGTTTTAACAGCCAATAATGATCCTTGCGCGAATCAACTACAGGTACTTCGTTTTCCAAAGATTTGGAGTGTTATTCTGGTGAGAACTAACTCCCGCCTCGACTGTCAGCTGTGTAATGGAGGAAATAGAACCATAGGAGCCAACCCTTGTCTAAAGCTTCAGTAAATCTTAAGGTTTGAATGCATTGTTATAGTTACCCAAGTATCGAAGGCATAAACTGGAATGAAAATCACAGTCTTTTATCTTCCAATGTACTTTCTATGATCTCAGAGGAGAAAGAAACCCAAATCATCTGTGAAGTACCTTTTTTTAACCTTTAAATAATTCACTGGACTCTAGCCTTGAACTGTCCACTCTCAACCAATCTCTTGTTGAACATTTCATAGGCAGCTCTCTGTTCATCTGCTGAATCATTACTTCCTTGAAGACTATGTACTCCTTATTCTCAATCTTTGTCAAATCTTAAATTCTTTGCTTTAGACAGCTCTCTTTCCTTGTTATTCTAGTAATTTAGTCTGTTTTTCAGAGTGATCCTGTTTGCCCAGAATAACCTCTTGCCTATTGTCTGACCATTTCATCTCTTCTTAAAATCCCTGCCAGGCAGTGGGTTCCTCCACAGCATTCACTGTGTGTTCCCAGTCTTGATACTCTGCTGGAACTTTTCTGTATATCCACTCCCTGTTGTTAGATCTTTTTCATTCTTCATAGCAGCAAGTAGAATGCATGCAGGGCGTCTATCAGGTCACACAATAAATTCTGTAGTCTTTAGATAATGTTTTCAAACTTTTAGTAAGCATTATTTTTTAGTACATATATGCTGTGTAATTCTAAACTTAACATTTGCCCCTAATTCTTGCCAATACAGTCCCAATTTGGTTGAGCCAATCACGAATTATGTCTTGGTTAACAGATGTATACTGGACTAAAGTCAGATAATTCTGAGTTGGCTTAATGGTAAATCCTTCTCAGTAGTTCCGAATAAGTTAAACTTTTTATTGTTCCATGCCTACAAATAAGAGAGCTCATCTTTTAACATAGCATTTCAAAAGAGTTAAAGTGACACTTTAGCTATGAAATGTTATTTTTAATGCCACATAACATCATTAGTCAATAAATGAACATCTGTTTTCGCTATGTGCTGAGCCAAAACCTCCTGCGCTCTTTGTTTCTTCCCCCATTTCCTCTGATTTCTTTAATGTCACTTAGGACATTAGTGACCTGGCGCAGTCACTGCCACCTTCCTCCACACCTCCTGTACACACACACGCTTTATATTTCAGGAAACAAAGCTCTGTGAAAGAGAACCACATTAGTCTTCCACTAGCTGGGGATTATCCATTTAAGTATTATTTTAAAATATTTTTGTGATGACTAACAACTACATTTGTGACTTCTTGTAGAACAATGGATTCGGCTGCTTGTCTCAGAGGTAATTGTGCCCTCTTTTGCAATATTCACCATAGCTGAGCAATGGAGATTATTCCTAGCTAAATGATGGAATGGTTGTTGACAGTGCTTCCATTTGACGGTTTTTTGGGGTTTTTTTTGGTTTTGTTTTGTTTTTGTTTAGACGGAATCTCGCTCTGTCGCCAGGCTGGAGCGCAGTGACGCGATCTAGGCTCACTGAAACCTCCGCCTCCTGGGTTCAAGTGATTCTCTTGCCTCAGCCTCCCTTGTAGCTGGGACTACAGGCCTGTGCCACCACACCCAGCTAATTTTTGTATTTTTAGTAGAGACAGGGTTTCACCATGTTGGCCAGGATAATCTCAATCCCCTGACCTCTTGATCCGCCCGCCTTGGCTTCCCAAAGTGCTGGGGCTACAGGCCTGAGCCACCGCGCCTGACCTGACGTGATTTTTTCTTTTCCAAGAGATTCCAGTTTGAACTATGTATTTCTATGGTTAAATTTACTGTCATTACAAATTTTATTGTTGGTTAGAATTTTAAAAATTATGAAATTATTTCTAGCCTATAATTTGACCAACTCTTAATCACCAGTTAAGAGGGAATAAACAATATGCCCTACTTTTGTGGGATTTTTCTGTTGCCAGAGTGGAGACTGGAGAAGTGGTCATTGGGAGACCAAAGAATATTAAATTCTGTCCTTGAAACGGGAGGAAGGTGGCACTGCTAATTACCAGACTTTTGATATAGTTTGGATACTTACTTGTCCCCCGAAACCTCATGTTAAATATTTGATCCCAATGTTGGAGGTGGAGCCTAACAAAAGGTTTGAGTCATGGGGTGGATCCCTCATGAATGGTTTGGTGCCGTTCTTCTCCTGCTAGAGGGTGAGTTCTTGCTCTGTTAGGTTCCCCAAGAGCTGGTTGTTAAAGGAGCCTGGCACTTCCCCCTTCTCCCTTGCTTCGTCTCTGGCCATGTGATCTCTGCACACACAGGCTCCCCTTTGCCTTCTGTCATGAGTGGAAGCAGCCTGAGGACTTCACCAGAAGCTGAGCGGACACTGGTGCCATTCTTCTTGTACAGCCTACAGAACTGTGAGCCAAACATATCTCTTTTCCTTATACATTACCCAGCCTCGGGTATTCCTTTATAGTAATGCAAAAATGGATGAAGACAACCCTCTTTCCTACTTACAGCTTTATATCCCAAATGGGAACCTTGCCGAAGTTTTTGATACGAAACCTAAAGATTCATTATTTTAACTCAAATATTGACTACTTATGATGCATAACATACAAATATTTCTTGATTCTTTGACAAGATATCCATACATGTCACAACTCATTGGAAGGATATAAAGACAAGTTTAATGTTTCCAAGGTATATCTGATTAAAGCAGTAGTTTCAAAATATATGACATAAAACATGTCTCAGTAGCTGGCCCAGGAAGGGAGGACTTCCTGGCTGTGCCTGCTCAGAAGCTGTGCCTATGCATCTTTCTTTTAGAGATTCTCCTGAGTGTTGCTGCAGGAAAGGGCCTGAGAAGTCATTTGGTTAAAGAAACTTATTTAGCAGTCCAATCCAATGTTTCCCCAAACTATGCAACCATGGAAATCTTTCTCAAAACATCTATTAATATTTTGTGGAATTAGTGTTCTGTGGAGCATATTTTGTGAACTCTGCAATACAGAATTGATAAAACAGTCATAATATAGAATCTGAAGGCAGACATAAATCACGAAACCAGTGCATGAATCTAAAAGGCAGTCAAAAAGTCACAATTAGGCAGTGCATCCCAGGAGAGTGGCAAAGTGCAAAGGGGCAAAGGAACAGACCACCAGGAGCATGGATAGTGAAGGAGTATTGATCCCTACACTTGTTCCCAACATAAAACAATTTACAATGAACAATTCTTGTCAGACTTTCATGGAATGACATATTCAAGCTTTGTCTCTAGCCCCTACTAAATATCTAAATATATGTAGAAGGGGATTTCAAGTGGAATAATTAAGTGCTAGTTATTTTTTGAGCCTATGAAACTTCCACAGCTAATTCTCAGAATAGACCTAATATTCCAACTGTTGGAAAACATGTACCAGATTTTTAAAGTTTTGGTCATTGAACGTTAGGGCTGGAAAGATTTTATATATCAGAGGCCAACTGCCTTGTTTTAAATTATAAAACCAAAACGTAGAAACTGCCTTGTTTTAAATGATAAAACCCACACTTATAAGCTGCCTTGTTTTAAATGATGAAACCAACACTTAGAAATGATCCCTCTCACAAAGGCCAGAGATAGGTTCTAATAAGGACCACTGAAGTCCCAGTCTGCTTTTTACCCTACACTCCCCTGTCTCTTTGTCAATAGCCGTCAATTTATTTTTCCCACATGGGTTACTGAATTTTATGGACAACAAAATATGCAGTGGGACAGAGATTATTTTATGCCTAGAAGCTATGTCTAGCTACAAAAATATGTAATGAAGATATGAAATAATCACCTACATTCTTCAACATCCCATTTCGTTCTCGAGAAGTAAGGTCAAAGCATGTGAGAACAGAAAACTTATTCATAAACAGACACAGAGCTTTATCATATACAAGCAGACAGCTGTAGTCATTAGGGAGAGGAAGAGCGTTGAGGTGAGAGGTCAGTACGTGAGTGACAAATGATCAGAATCAGGAGGCTTTCACATAATCTTTCCTTACCCTGTGCAGCAGCCTAATCTAGACCCTTACCTGGATAGTTGCAATCATCTTTGAGGCAATTTTACTGCATCGTGTAAAGAGCACCCTATGCCATTCTGACCTCCTCGGTACCTGGGATCATGATCAGATCCAGGAAGATGATGTTTGCATGCCCTGCTCCCTCAGTGCATGGACCTCCACTCTGGTGATGGGTCCCGACGCCGTCCTCTCACTCACTCGCTCTCATCACCCATGCATGCTCTCGAGTGGCTCGCATTTTGGCTTTTACAACTTCATTGAAACTGCTTTCTCAGAGGGACTGATAGCTCTTTAAAAAAGTAACTTCTATTTTTATTAAAATTATACATCTTCATGGTATTAAAAGTTACATAGTATTAAGCACTTTTAATGAAAAACAGGTGCCTCTGAACCATCCTTCCCTGTCCTCCTAAGGGCAACCACTTTCTACTCTTAAATATTTCTTTCTCTTTACTTCCATATTTCTGAAAATTGTACTTATATGATAATTTCTTAATTTTTTTTCAATTTTAGCCATTATCTATCGATATTCTATTGTGGAAAATGACTTTATTTTCTTATGACCTTCCCTACACACACACACACACACACACACACATACACACACACACACACACACACTCTTTCCCTTCTTACATGTTCCCAATATAATTATATCACAATTCTTGGTAAAATCAGCATTTGGTGTTTAGATTGTTATGACTATCTAATATCATTCATAGCTGAGGTTCTAATGTATTGTGAATACATTTTCTTTCATATACAACTTTTTGTTTTCCCTGGAATTAATTGCCTCGTTTTAGAATTTGCTTAGTTTTCTTTGTATGTATAACTGAAGCATCCCCAGAGTCTATGATTATTGAAAAAACCTTTCCTTTCTGTCAAACGTGGTAGATAATGTGCCAGTTTACCCTCATGGCGACAGCCCTCCTGGAGCCCTTCACTCTCTTGATTTAATCCAGATTAGTTACTTTCTGCACAGCTGCCAGCCACGCATCCTGAGAATTCTCTGATCCCCTTTTCTTGAGTCCCTTGCCGTCTTTTGCTAGGTTTATTCATTTTTTGACAAGAAAGCACATTCTCTACTAGCTTGCTGGAAGAAAAAGATGCATGGAGGTAAAAATGCTAAGACCCTGCATGTCTGAAAATATCTTTCCGTCTACAGCTCTACCACTCTGAACGTGCCTGATCTCATCTCAAAACGTCTTTCCTCTAGCCCTAAGCTTGATCGATGATTTGGTTAGAAATCATCTTCCCTCATTGCTTTGTTGCCTTTCAATCCCCACTTTGCTGCAGAGGAGTTATTTAGCATTCGAATCTCTGTTTCTTCATACGTCTTTTTTTTTTTTTTTCCATTTTGAAAACCATTAGGGTCTTCTTTTTTCTCCACAGTGTTCTAAAAGTTCACAATGAGCATTGTAATCTCTGATTCTTTGTATGTCATTATTTTTCCATTTTGAAAACCATTAGGGTCTTCTTTTTATCCACAGTGTTCCACAATGTCGCAATAAAAAAATTAGTGTGCAGCTGTTTTCCCCCATTTATTTTACTAGGGACTCAATAAGCCCTTTCCATTGGGAAGCTCATGTCCCTCAGTTCTAGAAATGTTCTTGCATTTAAAAATTTTTTTTAATTTTTTTACAAAATAGCTTTATGTTTTCTTTCTTCTTGTTTCTGGAACTCCTGCCCGTCAGCCTTTGAACCTTCTGAGTTGATCCTCTGAGTTTCTTATCCTGTTTCTCATCTTTCATGTTTAATCTGATTTCAGAGAATTTACCTCAAATTTATCTATCAACATTTCTCTTTAACTTTATCATGCTTGCCATCATTTTTAATTTCTTAGCGTGCTTTCTTGTCCTCTGAATGTTTCTTTTGTTGTTTTTTTTTTGAATGATACTGTCTTCTTATTTCTTCTCATTCTTTTGTGAGAATATTAATTTTAGAGTTTTTATGTGTTCTTTTGCTCCCTGCGCTATTTCCTCTGAGTCATATTGTCTGTTTATTTTGGTCTCTATCTTTCATGGAGACGATCCTTCAAGTATCTGATCTTTAGCTGTCTTTTCAGTTTAGTGAGGAGCTAAACAAACTAGTTGGAAGCTGTGTATGCATGGCTGGGGCTTGTCAACTGATGGGCCTCCGGGGAGGTGTCTCCTGTTTTATTGGCAGATGCCCAATTCTCAATCTATGTAGGTCTTTCTTTTATATTGACGAATCTCACCACAGAGGATAATCTTGGCTGCCAGTGTCTTGGAAGCTGAAGGAAGGAGGGTGTCAGACTCCCTTCTCAATATGCGGCCTGTCATTGAATACCTTTGTTTTCAGCAGGGCTCATTCCACCCTCAGGTGCATGTGGTGTCTCTGAGGACAGACATTCTCTGGTCTTCAGCAGGGCAGGGGAGGAGCAGTTGCCAGGCTTCATGGAGGAGTAGACAAGGGGATCTGGGAGGCGAATTTTCTGGGTGCCAACTCTCAATGGCCTGGTCCTCTCCAGAGTCACAGGTAGCTGGTGTCTTTAATTCTCCAGCTTTTCCAAGGTTGTTCTGCAAGAATTAGCTTACCCTTCCTCTCCTCCCTGCCTTTCCACTTGCTCCTACTGCAGGCTTGGGGGCAACTTGCGGTAAAATATATGCCTACTACATTTATTGGCTGTAGTGATTCAAAATGAGCTCCCATGGGTTCCAGAAATGTTAGAACTTTTTCTTCTAATGTATACACGCGATGCAGTGAGAGTTAAAAATGTTCCCAAAGCACATGCAGTGCCATGTACCCATTCTACTTGGAGCATGGATGGGTTCACTTGGAGTTCAGAATTGCAAAAGAGACACACATCCTCAGTAGCAATCTTACCAAAGAGAGAGATTCTTTATCAATGGCTGTTAATATCATCTCACTACATCAGGGTGTGAAAAATGTGCAGGGGAGTCTGGTAGACTTGTTTTCCAACTCGCTCTAACATTTCCTATATTTAATGGAGACATGGAAAAATGGTCACTGGCTTAGAAGTTATTTTTAATAGAATTTGAATAACCATGAGCAGAAATCATTCTTTGTTTTAACTTAAGTCTAATAAACATGTCATGGCCCTAAGGGTATAAAATAACTCTCGGGTAGAAATGAGACGTAACACTTGGAGTGATTAATGATCTCATAATCTGAAAATCTCAGATCATAAAAGCCAGTGTTTTTCTTTTAAAAGGTTTATTGTGGCCAAGTTATTTATCAAAATCTATTTTGCAAGATGCTGACATTGTTCTAATATAAAATTCAGAAATAATTAAACATTTGTCAGGCATCATTTGTTTTCAATTGTGCAGGTAAATGTGGGACTAGAGTCTGTTGTGTCTTTACAAGCATCTGACATTGGTACATCAGCCAACTACTGCATAACTTTGGGTTGTGAAATTATAACGTGCTATATATTAAGGAGTAACAAACCTGAAGTGATGTGCTCTGTTGAGCAACAAAGTATTTTTCTGAACTTTTTAAGTTACTGATGGTTATGAATTGTAAATCCTCTGAAGAATGTAAGGCCTTGTTCCCTCTTCCTGTAGCATCTGTAGCATGGGAGACTTGCAAATGATAGCACTGTCAAAGATTTACTGAGCACTTACATATTCTTAGTTCTGGGCTAACTGCCTTTTTTTTTTTTTTTTTAGATGGAGTCTCACTCTGTCGCCCAAGCTGGAGTGCAGTGGTGCGATCTCAACTCACTGCAACCTCCGCCTCCCGGGTTCAAGTGATTCTCCTGCTTCAGCCTCCTGTAGTAGCTAGGATTACAGGTGCCCGTCACCATGCCCAGCTAATTTTTGTTTAGTGGAGATGGGGTTTCACCATGTCGGCCAGGCTAGTTTCGAACTCCTGACCTCAAATGATCCACCCACCTCTGCCTCCCAAAGTGCTAGGATTACAGGCGTGAGCCACCGCATCTGGCCTGGGGTAACTGTCTTAAAATGCATATTTCAGTCAATCACCATAGCAACTCTGTTGTGCTCATCTAGAGACTAAATTCAGGATGCTACCAGGTGAAAAAGAAAAGTTGTCTTTTCCCAAACACAGCTCTATTCCTTACAGGTATTTCCTTTAAGCTGTTTTATTATTATTATTATTAAAATGTATCTACTTTACATAGTACCTCTAGATTCCAGTCTTTGAGAGTGGAGATACTTAACTCACATTACTTTCCACTTTCTCTTCTCTTAAATTTTGTCCATTTTGTTATCTGTAATTCTTCTACCAAACTGGTCTTATACTTCAACTTCAATCTAATGTCTCCATGTCTGGATGCCTCTCTTTGTTCCCTAAACTCCGATTCTGAGATCTCAGCTTTTTTTGATTTGGAATGGAAACTCTGAAAAAGGCCAAATGCTATGCTTGCAAGCAGCCTGAAGTAAATATTTTTTTAAATAAACTTTTTTATTTAGAAAAAGCTTTACACTTACAGAAAAATTCAGAAGACAGTAGAGAGAATTCCCATATACCCTACACCCAGTTTCTCTTCTTATTAATATCTAACATTGATAGGGTATGCTTATTACAATTAATGAACCCGTATTAATAAATTATTATTGAGAAAGTTCATACTCTATTTGGATTTCCTTAGTTTTGTTCTAATGTCCTTTTTATGTCCCAGGATCCCATCTAGGAAATTACATTACATTTAGTTGTCCTGTCTCCTTAGGTTCCTGTTGGCTGTGACAGTTTGTTAGACTTTTTTTTTTTTTTTTTTCAGTTGGAATTTCACTCTTGTTGCCCAGGCTGGAGTGCAATGGTGCAATCTCGGCTCACTGCAACCTCTGCCACCTGGGTTCAAGCGATTCTCCTGCCTCAGCCTCACAAGTAGCTGGGATTACAGGCGAGTACCACCAAACCTGGCTAGTTTTTGTATTTTTAGTAGAGATGGGATTTCACCATGTTGGCCAGGCTGGTCTCAAACTCCTGGCCTCAAGTGATCCACCTGCCTAGACCTCCCAAAGTGCTGGGATTACAAGTGTGAGTCACCGTGCCCAGCCAGCTTTTCTTGTTTTTCATGACTTTGGCAGATTTAGTCAGGTATTTTACAAAATGTCTCTCAACTTGTCTGATGTTTTTCTCATCATTAGACAGGGGCTATGGGTTCTTGGGAGCAAGATCACAGAGATTAAGTGCCATTTTCTTGCATCATATCATGATACAGACTATCAACGTGACTCATCATGGTTGATGGCCTGGTCATCTGGCTGACACAGTGTTTATCATGTTTCTCCTCTGTAAGGCTACTCTTTTCCCCACTTTCTGCACCGTACTCTTTGGAAGGAAGTCACTATGAGCAGCCTGCACTTAAGGAGTGTGGGTTATGCTCCATTTTCTTGAGCATAGAGCATCTAGTCAATTATTTGGAATATTTCCATATGGGAGATTTGTCTCTTCTCCTTCATTTATTCATGTTTTCAATCTTTAGTTATTTCAACATGGACTCATGGGTACACATTTTATACTTTGGTATATAATCCAGTACTACTTTATTTTGTTGCTGAAATTCTTCCAGCTTTGGCCATTGAGAAGTTTTCAGTTGGCTTGTATTTCCTTTTGACACGTGCTAATTATGGTGGATTTTTATATTGTTTTTCTTTTTGAGCACTTTCTTACTTTGGGAACTACAAGAAGTTCTATAGATAGATAGATAGATATAGATATATATCTCCTTTGGTGAGGTGTCTGTTCAGATATTTTGCCTATTTGTTAATCAGGTTGTTTGATTTTTATTGAGTTTTAAGAGTTCTTTGTATATTCTAGATGCAAGCCTTTTATCAGAGATATGTTTTGCAAATATCTTCTCCTAGACCGTGGCTGATCATTTCATTGACTTAACAATGTCTTTTTCAGAGAAGAAAATATTAAAGTCCAGTTTATCAATTTTTAATAAAATCAAATTTATCAACTTTTTTTGTGGATTGTGGTTTTTGTGTTGTATCTGAAATTTATCACCAAACTTAAGGTCGCCTAGGTTTTCTCTCTTGTTTTCTTTCTCCCTTCTTTCTTTCCTTCCTTCTTTCTTTCTTCCTTCCTTCCTTCTCTCTCTTTCTTTTTCTTTCATTCTTTCTTTTCTCCTTTGTTCTCTTCCCTTTCTTTACAGTTAAGTCTATGATCCATTTTAAGTTAATTATTGGGAGAAGTTTGAGGTCTGTATATAGGTTCAGTTTTTGATATATGGACATCCAGTTGTTCCAACATCATGGAGGGGACTATCCTTTTCTCCACGGAATTGCCTTTGCTCCTCTGTGAAAGATCGGTTGTCTGTATTTGTGTACCTCCATTTGTAGGAGAAAGGGATAGTCTTTGCTCCTTTGTGAAAGATCAGTTGTCTGTATTTGTGTACCTCTGTTTGTAGGAGAAAGCATTCAGCCTTTCAGCATCAGGTGTGATGCTCCATAGAATTTTGCCTTATAGATGCTCACTATCAAGTTCAGGTAATTCCCCTTTTTCCTTATTTCCTGAGTTTTTATCATAAATGAGTGTTGGATTTTGTCAAATGCTTTTTCCAATTCAATTGATAGTATCATATGATTTTCCTTCTTTTGCCTGTTGATATAGTGGATTACATTGATTGATTTCCAAATGCTGAACCAGTCTTGTATACCTGGAGTAAATCCCACTTGGTTATGGTGTATAATTTTTATGTATTGTTGGATTTGATCTGCTAATATTTTGTTGAGGGTTTTTCCATCTATGTTCATGAGAGATATTGGTCTGTAGTTTTTCCTTCTTGTAACATCTTTATCTGGTTCTGTTATTTGGGTAATACTGGCCTCACTGAATGACTTAGGAAGTGTTCCCTCTGCTTCTGTTTTCTGCTA
The DNA here is from genome assembly GCF_029289425.2 of Pan paniscus. Taxonomy (NCBI): domain Eukaryota; kingdom Metazoa; phylum Chordata; class Mammalia; order Primates; family Hominidae; genus Pan; species Pan paniscus. Next base: position 28,646,832 of record NC_073254.2, read on the forward strand.
GAGATTGTAGATAATTGGTATAATTTCTTCTTTAAATGTTTTGTAGAATTAACCAGAAAACCATCTGAACGTAGTGCTTTCTCTTTTGGGAGGCTATAATTATTGATACAATTTCTTTAGTAGATATAGGGTTATTCAGGTTATCTAGCTTTTCTCATGTGAATTTTGGTAGTTCATCTGGAAGCTGGACATTTTGTATTATGTGATGAGAACTGGGGTAGATAGGCCTTTAGTGTGAGAATTTGTGTTAATCTAGCTAACATTAATAATTTAAAAATAAACATATAGATAACATTAATTATTGAGCACCTACTATTTACAAGTGTATGACAATAACACTACAAGGTAGAGGTGTCTCCATTTTTTCAGATGTGAATACTAGGTGTGGAGAACTGGAGTAACTTGCCCACAGTCACACAGATAATAAATGACTAAGCCAGGATTTGATCCCAGGTCTGTCTGGTTGACTACTTTATTCCTTAGATTAATGTATATTCCCTTTATCGAGCCCTGTATTCCAGTTCAGTCAAATTTGTCTATTCATTGTCCCCCAAACATGCTATTAGCTTTTGCTGTTATCCTTGGAATGCCTGACTCACCTGCATTAGTAATGAAATAGCCAACCAGAGCAACTTACATAATAAAGACCTAGTTATGTCACATAACAGAAAATTTGGTAGTGGACAGTCGTAGGATGGACAGAATGGCTCTTCAGTGTTACCAATGGCCCACACTTGTTCCTCTTTGTATTCTTGTCATCTTCATAGTTTTGGTGGTATCTCCCATATGTTCACTAGAAGGCTGATTCAGCTTTAAGAGTCATGTCTTGGCCAGGCGTGGTGGCTCACACCTGTAACCCCAGCACTTTAGGAGGCTGAGGCCGGTGGATCAGAAGGTCAAGAGATTGAGACCACCCTGGCCAACATGATGAAACCCCGTCTCTACTAAAAATACAAAAATTAGCTGGGTGTGGTGGCGCGTGCCTGTAATCACAGCTACTCGGGAGGCTGAGGCAGGAGAATCGCTTGAACCAGGGAGTCGGATGTTACAGTGAACTGAGATGGTGCCACTGCACTCCAGCCTGGTGGTAGAGTGAGACTCTGTCTCAAAAAGAAAAGAAAAGAAAAGAAAAAAAGTTATGTCTTCATAGGACAGGAATCCAGGCAGAAAGAAAGGGAGTGGGAGCAAAAGGCAAGAAAATATTTCCCAGAATTCAAGTGGGCAGAAGTAGACCTTAAACCCATCCCCAGGTCCATCAATTGCAGGCATCAGGGTTGTTATAGACATGATTTATTTCCAGAAGTGGGCACATTGATGTCTAAACAAAATTGGGGATCTGAAAGCCATCGAGAATGGGGGAATGACTTTGGGGAGAAACTTCAGGGTCTGCCAGACTTTGTTTTCTGTTGCTTATAACATAATACCTAAAACTGGGTAATTTGTGTTTTTTAAATTTATTTTTATTTTTATTTTACTTTAAGTTCCGGGATACATGCGCAGAACGTGCGGGTTTGTTACATAGGTATACGTGTGCCATGGTGGTTTGCTGCACCCATCAACCCATCATCTAGGTTTTAAGCCTCGCATGCATTAGCTATTTGTCCTGATGCTCTCTCTCCCCTCCCCATCCCCCGACAGACCCCAGTGTGTCGTTCCCCTCACTGTGTCCATGAGTTCTCATTGCTCAACTCCCATTTAAGAGTGAGAACATGCAGTGTTTGGCTTCCTGTTCCTGTGTTAGAAACTGGGTAATTTGTAAAGAAAAGGAATTTATTTCTTACATTATGAGGGCTAAGTCCAAGGTCAAGGTGCTATATTTGGCTAGAGCCTTCCTGCTTGCTGGTGGGCACTCTCTCCAGAGTCCCAAGATGGTGCAGAGCATCACATGGGGAGGGGGCTGAGAGTGCTGGCTCAGGTCTCTCTTCCTCTTCTTTAAAGCCACCAGTCCCACTCCTATGATAACCCATTCATTCATTAACCCATTAGTCCATGAATGGATCAATCTATTTATAAGGGCTGACCCTCATGACCCAATTACCTCTTAAAGGTCCCACCTCTCAGTACAGCCACATTGGGGATTAAGTTTCAACAGTAGTTTGAGAGAGGACAAGCACTCAAACCATAGCACAGACCATTCATCCTTCAATGCTCAGATCAGGCACCATCCCCTACCCCAACTGTCTCCTCACCACACCAACTGCCATGGTCTCTCTTTTCACAGAATTCCCACAGGTATTGCCTCTATGTAATGATTTGTAAATTGTAAATGATTTACTAGCCTTAAATCATTTACTGTCTTATGAGTTTTCAAGCCTGTATCTTTTCATCAGAAATCTATTGCGAGTGTCTTGTGCATAGAAGCTATGTCTTATGCATTGCTTGTCTCTCACATCTAGTATAAGGTAGACACACAGTGAATGTTTGCTTAAGACACAGAATGGCACCTGGTCAGCACAGTCCCCTGATAGGCTATATGGTTACAGTCCTCTCTCTCGGATACCTAAACTCCTCATCAACCCTTTTCTCAAACACATAAAGGGGAGATTTGAAAAATTAGTAGGTTGTTTTGAAAATGATGAGTATTTAAAATTGTTTTTATTTATCTATTTATTATTATTATTTTTTAAGACGGAGTCTTGCACTGTTGCCTGGGCTGGAGTACAGTGGTGCTATCTCAGCTCACTGCAGCCTCTACCTCCTGGGTTCAGGCGATTCTCCTGCCTCAGCCTCCTGAGTAGCTGGGATTACACGTGCCCGCCACTGCGCCCAGCTAATTTTTTTATATTTTTAGTAGAGATGGGGTTTCACTATGTTGGCCAGGCTGGTCTCAAACTCCTGACCTCGTGATCTGCCCATCTCGGCCTCCCAAAGCGCTGGGATTACAGGCATGAGCCACTGCTCCCAGCCTAAAATTATTTTTGTAATACATGATATGCAACATCAGTAGACCTTGAAAACAGAACCTGTTCTTCTGAGGTTAAGAGAAGTCTAATTCTGAGCAAAGTAGTTTAAAAGACTGTGGCTTAGTAATATGGCATCTTTCCTTCTATTGTAAAGAATTAAAAAAAGAAAAAGCATTTTCCATTCATCACTTCAGTGGTATTATTTGACACATTGAGATAATGATACCAGTTAAAAAGAAATATTGAGAATCCAACAGACCAAATCGTTGGATGAAGAGCTATGTTTTGGGTGTAAACATGCAATTATGGCTTTCAAAATAACAAGCACACATTTCAATAAGATGGGCCGAGAAAGCAGCAGGATTATAAGCTGTTCTAGAATATAGTAAGTGGGTTGGAGAAGAGAGAAGGGAGACTGGGGCATCGGGTGGGAGACGGTGTTGAGATGTTCAGCCCACTCCTAGGACCTAAGCAATCTGTTTGTTGTTCGTTTCTTGTAAGATCATACCATAGAGTAATGAAGTTTTACTTCAAGAAAATACATCAGAATTGTATACATCAACCCCAAGGAGAAAAATTACTTATTAGTGTGATAAGTCAGATACTACACTGGGTAATTCACACACATCACTATTTTGTAATTCTTCTAGCAATTCAACAAAATAGGTATTATTACCCCATTGTACTGATGGAAACACTGATTGTGCGGTTGGCCAAGCTTACAAAACAGTGGCAGACCTGGGATTCTTCCCCACAGCTGGCCGATTCTAAAACCTGGGTTCTTCCCTGCATTTCTCCTAATGCAGTGGTTTTTTGCCTTGACTGCAGATAAGAATCACTTGGAAGCTTTAAATACTGTTCCTACCCAGGCCACACACCAGACCAATTTAATTAGAATATCTGGGGTTCATCTTGCAATTTGCTCATTATGAAGCTTAGTTTGTTTTTGTTGCTATAAAGGAAATACCTGAGGCTGGGTAATCTACAAAGAAAAGAGGTTTATTTGGCTCATAGTTCTGCAGACTGTACAAGAAGCATGGTGCCGGCATTGGCTTCTGGGGAGGGCTTCAGGGAGCTTCCACTCTGACAAAGAAGAAAGGGAGCAGGCATCATGTGGCAAGAGAGGAAGGAAAAGAGATAGGGGAGGGCGGTGCCAGACTCTTCAACATCCAGATCTCACAGGAACTAGAGTGAGAGCTCACTCAATGCCACAAGAATGGCACCAAGCCATTATAAGGGATCCACCTCATGACCCAAATACCTCCCACCAGGCTCCACCTCCAACATCAGGGATCAAATTTCAATATGAGGTTTGGAGGGGACAAATACCCAAACTATTAATATACCAGAGGCCTTGGGAAATTATAAATGAAAAAAAGTATATAAATGGAAAATTACAGAAAACAGCTTACCTCCCAGCTATATCCAATCTCAGTCAAAAGTTGTGCTATATTAGTTTATTTCTCTTAATAATTAACTTTGTACCCCTTTCTTACCCTGTTATCCTCTCTCTTCAGAGTTATTTATCATTCTTCTGTGCACTGTATTGCCTTACTATGTATGTATTTACTAAAGTGTAGGTGATTTCTAACTTTGTGTAAATGGTACATATACCACACAACTTTCTGTAACATAATTGTTTTTGTTGTTGTTTCACGTTATGTTTTTGAGATTTATCCATGTTGACACAAGTAGCTGTGTGGTATTCCATTGCATATACCACAAATGTGGTTTTTCCAACCTTTCACTTCCACCAATGTTATCAAAACAGTTTCAGGGCCAGGCGCGGTGGCTCACACCTGTAATCCCAGCACTTTCAGAGGCCAAGGTGTGAGGATTGCTTGAGCCCAGGAGTTTGAGACCAGTCTGGGAAACATGCCAAAATTCTGGCTCTACAAAAAATACAAAAATTAGCCTGGTGAGGTGGCTAACACCTGTAGTCCCAGCTACTCAGGGGGCTGAGGCGTGAGGATGGCCTGAGCCTGGGATGTTAAGGCTGCAGTGAGCTGAGATCATCAGCCTTGATGACAGAGCGAGATCCTGTCTCAAACAAACACCCAAAACCAGTTTCTGTTTCTTTATGTTCTTGACAATCCTGGGTATTATCAAATTTTAATTTTTTACCAAACTGATGGGTGTGGAATGGTTTAAATTGCTTTAATTTGCATTTCCCCAATTATTAACTGATTTCAGCAGTTTTTCCATATGTTTCTTGTTTTTTCATGTAATTTGCTCATTTTTCTTTTGGCTTGTTTGTCTTTTCCTCATTGGTCTTCAGGGTATTATTGTGTGAGCTGTTTGCTCATCTTTTGTCAGTTAGACACACTGCAAATATCATTTCCAGCTTGTGGCTTGTCTTTTCAATTTGTAGTGTTTATTGGTGAAATGAAGACTTCAAATTTGATGCAGTCAAATGCATTCATCTTTTCCTTCATGGTTTATAATTTTAAAAACTTTAAAAGAAATCCTGCTATACTCTGAGGTTATCAAATTTTCCTATATCATTTCCTCAAATTTTACACATTTCTATATGCAGGTCTTTAATCACCTGGAGTTATTTTGTATTAGGTAGGACAGACTAGGTTATACCAAAGAAACAACCCCAAATCGCAGAGGTTTAACCCCAAGTTGTGTCTCATTTATACAAACTGCATGTCCACTGTGGGTTTGCAGGGGTCTCTGCTCATCAGAGTCCCTGAGGGATGCAGGTTGAAGGATGCTTTTCTAGACAGGGGCATCTGAAATGCCTGCAGCAAGGAGGGGGTGTGGAGAGTCATACATGGTGCTTTGGTTCTGCTTGAAGGTAACACATTTCTTCTGATCAGTTTCAGCAGCCAAAGCAAGTCACAGGGACCAGGTCTAGCTTCAGAGGGCACAAAGAGGCACAACCCCATCCTGGGCCCAGAAGGCAGATACAGTTGGTGCATTTGGTGAACAGCCCTAATAATGACTCATAACTTTGAAGTAAGAAATTAATTTTTATGGAAATAATCAATAGCATCAGCTATTTTTGGAATCTCCAGTACTTCTTGGTCTGTAACATCACCTGTCACTTACCAAGTTTTCAGGTTGGTGTGAGTTTTTTTCTGGCTTTCTCTTCTGTGTCATTGTTCTACTCGTTCGGTTCTCTGATGACTCCCCAGTGTTAATCACAGGAGCTTCATGCAGCTATTAATCTGATTTCTTGTAGTAAGAGACCCCTAACCTGACTGTCTCCTTTAAAACGATGTTACCTGGGCTTGGTGGCATGCTCCTGTAGTCCCAGCTATTCAGGAGGCTGAGATGGGAGAATCGCTTGAGCCCAGCAGTTCTGAGCAACATCGCAAGACCCTGTCTCAAAAAACAAAACAAAACTACAAAGAGTAAATTTGTCTCTGCTCATCCCAATATTTTGCTTTTGCTATGAATTTCTCAATCAGTTTATCAAGTTTTATGAAGTCCATCTTAGAAGTTTGTCTAGTGCTCCACAGCAAGCACTTACCAGTGCCAGGATGTGAGCCTAGGATACTGATTCCCATGGGGAAAAGAAGCAGCATTGCCTCTGAGCTGCTGCTAGCAAGCCAGGAGAGCGTAATTGTCTTCTGTTCTCCCCAAGCTCCTTTAGTGCATTGGGTCTTACTTTTGTAACTTCTACAGCATGGGGCTGTCCAGAGGAAACAGCACTTGGTAAACATTTATTGGGTTTAACTAAATGTGAATGTGTGAGACAAGAAGTCTAGATGCACCCAGCAGAGAGGGTCTCAGAATATTAACAGCCCCGGTGGGTGGAAACACAGAATCTGCTTCCTCCAATGAAGTGGCCTGATCTCGTCACTAAATATTGGAAGGAGGCCACGTTACAGAGCAGAGACTGAATTTCTCATCCACATCCGGAGCCAGGCATTCTGGAAATGAGGTCTGTTTGCCACCTCTCCCCAAAGCATTGATCTCTGATCATGAGTCATTAGCCCCCAAGCACCTCCTCCCAGCTGGCTCATAAGAATTAATCAGCTTCATCACTGCAGTCATTCCCCTCGGGGAAAATGGTCAGTGTATACACAACAAATCCTTGTTGAATTGGACTGAAGGGAGTCTAGCTGTCAATCTCTCCTCAAATATGGCTGGTTGGAGAAAAAGGAATGTAAAGGAACATATCAAAGGAGATGTCTCTCCTGGCCGCTTGACAACTCTGGTGGGATCTTCCCATGACCAGCGCTGCTGTATGACTCACGGCTCCACTTCTTTCCCTGCCCTTTTGTGGCAGGAAGGGAAGATGCTCTGCTTCACTCATGAATTGTGCTTCCTATGACTCAGTCGGTCAGCCTGTTAGCATTGATTTGTTCTTGGTGGACACCGTTGGGCAGAAGGCCCTGCTAACCACAGAAGCGAGGGTGAAGTGTGCGCTCACCACCATCAGCAAGGTCAGAACTCAGAGGCTGTTTATTTCCATCCAAGTGCCTCATACTTTTGCTGCCCCAGGTGAATGATGGTGCCTTGATTATGGGCCAAGAGGCAGATGCATGCATGCTTTTCCACACAGCACCCTTTTATTGAATGCAAAATAGAACTTTAAAGAAAAAAAAATGAAGTTTAACGTTAGTCGGTTTTTCTAATAACTATATTACAAAAGCTTGGTACTTCATGAAGTGTAATAATTGGAGCTATTCAAGTAACGGAAGGTGTTGCCCCGAGAACAGTGAGGTCCCATCACTGGACGTGTCCCACGGAGACTGCTGAAGGTGAGAGGTGACAGCGGGCTGGCAGCCCTGGCTCGCTCTCAGCGCCTCCTCGCTTTGGTGCCCACTCTGGCCGCGCTTGAGGAGCCCTTCAGCCCACCGCTGCACTGGGGGAGCCCCTTTCTGGGCTGGCCAAGGCCAGAGCCGGCTCCCTCAGCTTGCAGGGAGGTGTGGAGGGAGAGGCGCGGGCGGGAACTGGGGCTGCGCGCGGTGCTTGCAGGCCAGCGCAAGTTCTGGGTGGGCGTCGGCTCGGCAGGCCCCGCAGTCGGAGCGGCCGGCCAGCCCCGCTGGCCCCGGGCACTGAGGGGCTTAGCACCTGGGCCAGCAGCTGCTGTGCGCGATTTCTCGCTGGGCCTTAGCTGCCTTCCCACGGGGCAGAGCTCGGGACCTACAACCCGCCATGCCTGAACCTCCCGCCCGTCCGCGGTGGGCTCCTGCGCGGCCCTAGTCTCTCCGACGAGTGCCGCCCCCTGCTCCACAGCTCCCAGTCCCATCGACTGCCCAAGCGCTGAGGAGTGCAGGCACACGGTCAGGACTGGCAGGCAGCTCCACCTGCGGCCCCACTGGGGTACCAACTGGGTGAAGCCAGCTGGGTTCCTGAGTCTGGTGGGGGACTTGGAGAATCTTTATGTCTAGCTAAGGGATTGTAAATACACCAATCAGCACTCTGTATCTAGCTCAAGGTTTGTAAACACACCAATCAGCACTCTCTGTATAGCTCAGGGTTTGTGAATGCACCAATGGACACTCTGTATCTATCTAATCTAGAGGGGAGGTGGAGAACTCCTAGTTCTAGTTCAGGTCTAGTTCAGGGATTGTAAACGCACCAATCAGCACCCTGTCAAAACGGACCAATCAGCTCTCTGTAAAGCAGACCAATTGGCTCTCTGTAAAATGGACCAATCAGCAGGATGTGGGTGGGGCCAGATAAGAGAATAAAAGCAGGCTGCCCACCCCACCACTAGTGGTAACCCTTTTGTGTTCTCTTTTGCTGTGTGACAACTTTGTTTTTTAATTGTTTGTGGTAAATTTTGTTGATGTTGGTTATGGGGGGTATGTACTGCTTTTTTTGAACTGTAATATCTTTGGGAAAGGTATTGTAGCCTCACTCTTGAAGTTAGTGAGACCACTGAACCTAGTGGGAAGAAGGAACAACTTCAGACTCTTAAGCTTCAGACCTGTAACTCTCACCTGCTGTAGTTCTACTCGTGAGCCAGCGGGACCACCAAACCCCCCAACTCACCAATTAACGAATGAAACTCCTGATATATCTGAACCTCAGAAGGAACAAACTTTGGATATGCCACCTTTAAGAACTGTAATGCTCACTGTGAGGGTCCGTGGCTTCATTCTTGAAGTCAGTGAGACCAAGAACCCACCCATGCTGGACACAAAGGGAGCATATATCCACGTTGGGAAGGAGGTCTATGTTACGGATGAAAGTTGGACCAAATAGTGTCTAGGACCCCTTCTATATTTTCCTGAAGTTGGCTGTGACGTAGTGGAAACCCAGGGCTTAAACAACAAATTTATTTTCTCTTCTGGAGGCTCGAGGGCTGAAATCAATGTTTGGGCAGGGACAAGCTCCCTCTGATGCCCCAGGGAAGACTCTGCTCCAGCCTCTTACCAGCTTCTAGTTTTCTGGCTTGTGGCGGTGTTGCTCCAGCTTTTACGTGGCATTCTCCCTGTATGTATGTCTGCGTCTAAATTTATCCTTACAAGGTCACAAGTCCCGTTGGATTAGTTTTTCTCTGGCATGACTTCATCTTGACTAATTACACGTCCAACAACTCTATCTTCAAATTAAGTTTCAAATAAGGCCACATTCTGAGGTACGAGGGGCTAGGACTTGAACATACGAATTTGCAGGGGACACAATTTAACCCATAACACCTTCCAACTCTGCAACTCTGCAATTTGATTGACCAGAATAAAGACATATACAAGTATAACTAAAATAAGCACCCATTTACACTATTCGTAGCCGTTTTTAGTTAACTGCGCATCTAAACTTGGCATTCACGTGTCTGGTCTTAAAGAGAACGTGTGTTTTTTTTCTTATCCTGAATTCCTTTCAGAAGACCTTTCACTGTCCACATTCCATTAGCTCCATGGAGGACTTACTTCCTGCGCCTCTGCTTGCCTCCCACAAGAGATTCTTTGCCTTGATTGCACTTAATAGAAGTATAATCTGGCCTTCAAATCACCCGTTCATTTGATTTTCCGACTAATCCCTTTGCTCTCTGTGTCTGCATTTACCAGCTGGGTCTAGAGCTGACTTTTTCCCATCTGAAGGGGGGATGCTTCCCCCGTTAACATTCGCTTTTCTTCCTTTGAACCGTGAGGGTGTGTGGATGATCCCTCAGGATTTAAAACAAACCCCGACAAACCTCAGCAACACCAGAACATCACTTTCCAATCCCTCCTTAATCAGAACGTAATGAAACTTTGAAACAAAAGCTTTGCAAATGAGATGAATGATTCCATCACAGGAGATCAAAGGCAGGACAGCTAATTAGGACAAAATCTTGTCCACAGAGTTTCTCTGGTAATAATGGAAATATTCTTCTTATCATATTACAAGAAAAATAGGAAAATTCATATATCCGGTATAATTTCAACTGTGGGGACAAAACAGAAAAAGGGCTGTAGTGACTCCAGGGAACGTGTGAACAGTCGTTATCAGCGGATCACAATGCAGGTGATTTTAATTTTTTTCTTTTCTACTTGCCAGTATTTTTCAGATGTCTTTCAATTGCCTGTGTTTCTTTTATCCTTTCTCTTTCTTTTGTTGATGAAGGCACAAGGATAGAAGTTCCTGCTCCTCCAAAGTGTCATATAACCCGTCGGGCTCAGCCCTCCAATAATTGAAAACGTTCCCTCAATAACTGGTTGAATAGCTGTAGAACAAAGGTGGTTTGAGCTGTGGAGTTTCGTATAAGAGATAATGTAGAATGGCCATTTATCTCATTTTCTCATCCAATTTACACTTCCAATGCATGTCATATTCCATAGGTCATGATGAAGTTGTGTTCAGCAGCCCAAGGTTAGATGAAAAGAGGAGTTTAGGTGAGGGCCAGAGAGCTGCTAGTGATGGAAGCCAGTTGCACAGGCTACAGTCTTCTAAATTGTTTCCATAAAAGAAACTTGTGAATTTTGGAACTGGAAACCAACAAACTGGGGGAACATGAGCGGAGGGAGATAGGACTGAGCCTAGTTTCCTGACCAGCCCTCTTGCTTGATTTATGTAGAGCTGTGTGATAACTAAGGCCCAGATTGGAATACATTTTATTATTTCAAATTCCAGCACGAAAGCAAAAGTCAGTGCATTCCTTCAACCCATTGCAAATCTTCATAGCAACAGAAATAGGTGGGCCTCCCAGGTATGACTGATAAAGAGCCATTGAGGGCATTAAGACACTACCCAGCTGCCACGACTTTTCTCAGAAAAACCTTCTGTTCCTGCCCTCATTGAGGAACTCCACAGTAAACTGTTCTGAACACAAGGAAAATGGAAATTCATCTCCTCAAGATTTTTATTTTGTGACCTAACCAGAGGACCCCAGGCTACTTCCAAGAATGCATCTAGATGGGTAGCCAAGAGCTTTCTAGTGATGAATTCTCAGAGTAGTGGTAAGAGAGACGCAGGTGTTTCCATTAATGATGATGGGCACATGGACATGCTCCTTGTTCTACTTGAATGCATCCTTCATGCAGCATAAAAATAAGGACCACACACATCTGCTGCCCTAAATTTGAGGAAAGCATTTCCAGTAGAAAATTGGGTTTTTCTCTTTTTTTTTTTTTTTTTTTTGAGACAGAGTCTCATTCTGTCGCCCAGGCTGGAGCCCAGTGGCACAATCTTGGCTCACTGCAACCTCTGCCTCCCGGGTTCAAATGATTTTCCTGCCTCAGCCTCCTGAGTAGCTGGGACTACAGGCACGTGCCACAACGCCCAGCTAATTTTTGTATTTTTAGTAGAGACGGGGTTTCACCATGTTAGCCAGGATGGTCTGGATATCCTGACCTCGTGATCCACTCACCTCGGGCTCCCAAAGTGCTGGGATTACAGGCATGAGCCACCGCGCCCAGCCGGGTTCTTTTCTTGAATCACTCCAATGAGGACTTTTCTGTGGAACACAGAATGTCACAGAATTGGCTTTTTTTGTCCCAAGTGAGGGGTGTATCCCACTTTGACTACACAGTCATGGAGTTAAAGCCTAGAGTAGAGGAGGTAATTTGCACCTTAGCGTTGAGATTTTATTGAATAATACCATTTGCTTTTTTCACACAGGAAAATATCCATTTCTATCTTTAAACTGATCTGAAAATTTAGGACCAGAGTGGAAGTCAACACTGGCCCTGCGTGGAGTTTCAGAAAAGGTGCCTCCTGGACCTGCCGCACTTTGATACCCTCCTTTGCACACCCCATTTCATTTGTCCTGCTATCAACTTGACATCAGCATTTCCACACCCAAATATCCCTTATATGCTCTTCTGACAGTGAGGATGTTTGCTCCCTACTGAAACAGAGTTCAGAACTCACACCTTGTTAATAGGTTGTCAAAATTCATTTTGCTAGTCTATTGTTTTTCTTCTAATACAAAAAGATTTGCTGATTTGTTCTTTCGGATTATTATACCACATTTCCTCTGTGTCTAAGCCGTGCTTGAAAGAACATGTGCGACAGTTACCTTGGGAAGGTCCTTCTAGCGAAATATCGAGTCTATCATTTAGTGAATTGCCGTCCCACCCCTCCGCATCCCTCCCCTTTCCCTTTCCTCCCCACCCCCGCCCATTTCATTCACTTTCTTCCTCTCTTCCAAGTAATAACTGCTTATCAGAATTCATGGCTCTATTAGAATGGAGGGAATTAATTTCTTTTCTCTCTCTCTCTCTCTCTCTTTTTTTTCGAGACAGGGTCTTGCTCTGTTGCCCAGACTGGAGTGCAGTGGTGTGATCATAGCTCACTGCACCCTCAGCCTCCCAGGCTCAAGTGATCCTCCCACCTCAGGCTCCCAAGTAACTAGGACTACAAGCATATGCCACCACAACCAGCTAATTTTAATTTTTTTTTGTAGAGATGGGGGTCTCCCTATGTTGCCCAGGCTGGTCTTGAACTCTTGGGCTCAAGTGGTCCTCCTGCCTCGGCCTCCTACAGTGCTGGGGTTACAGGTATGAGCTACTGTACTCAGCTTGAATTTCTATAGACGATTTATCCGTATCTTGTCCTGCACTCTCATTTGAATTTTCCCAATGTAAAAGTTTCATTTTGGCCGGGCGAGGTGGCTCATGCCTATAATCCCAGCACTTTGGGAGGCTGAGGCAGATCACCTGAGATCAGGAATTCGAGACCAGCCTGACCAATATAGTGAAACCCCGTCTCTACTAAAAATACAAAAATTAGCTGGGCATAGTGGCATGTGACTGTAGCCCCAGCTACTCAGGAGGCTGGGACAGGAGAATTGCTTGAACCCGGGAGGCGGATGTTGCAGTAAACCAAGATCCTGCCACTGCGCTCCAGCCTGGGCAACAAAGTGAGACTCGTCTTAAAAAAAAAAAAAAAAAAAAGTTCCATTTTGAGGACTCTCCCTCTCTCTGCATCCTCTGCAGACATTTTTCAGAGCCTGTCGCTGGTAACTTTCTTCACAGAACGCTGATGCTTTGTTGGTGGCTGGAAAGCCAGTGGAAACTTTTTCAGGGTGGCTGCCTTGATCTTCTCATTGAAAACAGTATACTGCTGACTGTGATTCCTACTGTTATGGGAGAGAGATGAAGTTTTTTCTTTTTCTCTTTCTTTTATATTCTTTTAAAAAACCTGACAATTTTCTCCAACCCACCTGAGATCTAATTTTAACTTCATGATCCTTTATATGTTTTGACATTCTAGAAATCAAAATGTCAGCGAGATGATCTCCTGGCAGAGTTTGATCAGTTATTACACAGACTTTACCAAAATAGCGATTAGTCTTGCCTGTCTGTTTTCTGTGGAAGGGGGACTTAAAGGATGGGTTGAGCTTTAAGTCTCTACGGGGGGATAGCATGGCAGAGGAATTCGGTCTGAGATCTTATCCGGCTCTGTCACTTACTACTTCTGTGTTCAGAGGAAGCCATTGGCCTTCTCTATCTCAGTTTCCCTGCCTGTAAAATAATCATAAAGGTCCTTTTCTAATTGGATGTTTGCTCCATGCCCATTTTTTACTTAATAGCAAGCTCCTTTAGTCATCTCTCTGAGATAAAGTCAGATAAAGTTTAGGGAGTCAGAAAAGAAAATGAGGGGTGTTAAGTGTCTCAGCCTTGTGTTAGAGGCCTGATTTTCCATCATCACTCAAAAACATTTGTTAGGGACTGATTTGTGGTGGACCCTGGGCTACTGTCCCCATTTCTCTGTGCAGCATGCCTTAGGGCTTTAGGAAGTCTTTTTTGGGTTTCTCTTTCACCATTTATAAATTGCACATTATATGTTATTATAAATTGCACATGTTATATGTTATGCATTGCATATGTTGTATGTTATAAATCGCACTGTTGTATGTTATAAATTGCATGTTATATGTTATAAATTGCACATGTTATATGTTATGCATTGCATATGTTGTATGTTATAAATCGCACATGTATGTTATAAATTGCACATGTATGTTATAAATTGCACATGTATGTTATAAATTGCACATATTGTGTGTTATAAATTATACATGTTATATGTTATACACATGTTATAAATGGCACATTTTATGTTATTGCACAACTCTCTTATGAGTGCCCCTTTCACCATTTATAAATTGCACATGTTAATTTCTACCTCCCTTGCCTCATGAATCTGTTATTAGGCTACCTGGGAGTGCTTTAAAATGCTCTGAGCTCATTCGAGAAAACAAATTTTCTGTTTTCCTATTTTACAAATTGTTGTGGGTCTGATAAGAACAAATGCATTCCCTTATGCCTCTGCACTCAATATGAATCTTACAACACTGGCATTAACAAGATCTTTGAAGTAGCCATCAGCCTCAATAGCATGCTAAAGACACTTCTGGTTTCATGGAATATACCGCATTGCAAGCTAGAGAAATAAATGCTGGAATCTATTTTTTGAGGAGAGAAAAATCTATCAGTAGCACCGAGAGATGTTCATGATGACATTACTCTTAAGATCATTGCCTCTCTACAACCTGCTAAGTGCTACAGAAGATAGCATGGGCTAATTTTGAGTGTGATGGCCTCAGCTCTTTTCCTGCATCTGCTGGCAGGGCTGTCGTCAGTCCTACTGGCTGCTTCTGGAAGACACAGCTTACCCCCAGCAACATGTCCAATCCTAACTCCTCCCATTGCTGTTCCCCTCTCAGGGCTTGTGTGAGTTTGTTGTCTCCACCCCACAAATGCCATCAGCTGCATTTCCAAAGCCCCTGCTGGGCCTTTCTGGGTTAAGCTCCTGCACACAATGGAAACATGCAGAGACTTCAGGAACAGAAAGTCCACTCAAATACAAGCTTTGCTGTTGCCCTCTCACAAAAAACATTGACCGTCTTTGAATGTCCTCTAGAAAATGGGGCCCTGCAGGGTAAGGTTTAGAGACTACCCTGAATTTAGGACAGAAAAAAGCATCTTATGAGAATAGGTTCTGGCTAGTACACTCTGCCCTCTTTACACCAAAGCCCTTTATTCCATTTTTATTTCTTGCTACCCACAACCAATTATTAATAGTTAAAAATCTCTCCTCATGTCCTTTCACAGTGTTTTACTATTTGCTAGTGTTTGACAACCTGCAGATGTCATCAGGAATTACCACTTCTTCTATTACAGATCAACCTGGCTCTGAACAAGGGGCCAGGCATCACAGTACAATTACGCTGAACTATTGTGACCGGTATGAGGAATCAGCATTTGTGTGTGTGTGCTTAAGACTGATGTATAGCACACAAAACACCTAAAGGGGCAGAAATACATGTCCATAGAAGTAATAAATAGGACACACAGGGTGTGTGTGTGTTGCACTTCTTTCTTCAGTGTTCTCAAGGAATAGTGATGACACTAAAAACTTATTGTGTGAAATATTTGAATTAATACTTATCTGTTAGTATAAATGAGCATTAACAGTTTCTTACCTGTATATAGAGTTTCACAGATTACAAAACATCCCAACACCTCTGTCAACCAAATGAGTAGAGAATAACTGATTATGCAATGATTTTTAACAATGACCTGCCATTATTTACTCAGTCTTAGATACTCAACAAACATTCTAAGTCATTACCACTATTGAATCTCTGTTGCTCTATTCCAGAAGCTTGTTGGGCAGACTTTCAAAGTTTCCAGTTGTCTTATGATTGTAGAGCCTGCATTTCCAATAATACTGGAATCAGTTGAGAATTAAGCCCTGGTTGGTGTGTGTCTTCTAATACAGGATGAGGAGAGCCATTTAGGCCCTGGCAGGACCTGCCCAAGTGTCAGATTTTCCACTTGCTCATTTGTTTGGGCCCTGAGTATGCTCCATGGTTGCCAGCTGGGGATGAGGTGCCCATCACTGGAGGTGTTCAAGGGTAGGTATGTAACACTTGTGTAGATGTTAAGGGAAAGTGTGAAAGGTTGTACTAGGAAACTGTGGTTGAGCTTGGCTCATTGCTGTTTTCTCTTCTTATTGGGCATCAACTAGATCACCCTTCCCAAACTCCCTTGCAGTTTTAAACTCTTATTTTGTGAAATCACTGAGCTTTCTGTATTTACTTGTTTTAGCAGCTAGCAGTTACCTCAGCTAATACAGTAACCTTTAGCGTTCCATCCAATCAGAGTCTAGGGTCATAAATCTGTTTCTTTCTTTCCTTTTTTAAGATGGGGTTTTTCTGTGTTACCCAGGCTGGGGTGCAGTGCTCACTGCAGCCTCGACCTCCCACACTCAGCCTCTGAAGTAGCCACTTCAGCCTCTGAAGTAGCTGGGCCTATAGGCATGCACCACCATACCCAGCTTTTTAAAAAAAATATTTTGTAGAGACAGGGTCTCACTATGTTGCCCAGGCTGGTCTCCAACTCCTGGGCTCAAGTGATCCTCCCTCCTCAGCCTCCCAAACTATGGGAATTATAGGTGTGAGCCACTGTGCCTTAAGGTGATAAATCTTGACAGACAAGAATCAGTTGTGATTTCTTTTGACTTTCTCCCCACTTATAGTTGATTCTTCTTATGTCTTCTCTCCTCTCTCCACAGGGTATCTATTTACCCATTTTTATAGGGTCTCAGATTCACTCATGGACAGGGAGGTGGCTAATGGTGGGTTTAGCCTATCCAATTACCCAGCTATATTAGTCAGAGAGTCAAGGTTCTTCAGAGAAACAGAACCAATAGGACACACACACACACACACACACACACACACACACACACACACACACAGAGAAAGAGAGAGAGAGAGGAGATTTATCATGGGAATTGCCTCATGGGACCGTGGAAGCTAAGAAGTTCCATGATGTGCTATCTGCAAGCTGGAGAACCAGAAAAGCCAGTGGGGTACTTCAGTCTCAGTCTGTAAGTCTGAGAACCAGGGAAGCTGGTGATGTAAGTCCTTGTATTTGTCTGTTTTCATGCTGCTGATAAAGACATACCTGAGACTGGGTAAATTATTTAAAAAAAGAGGTTTAATGGACTCACAGTTCCACGTGGCTGGGGAGACCTCACAATCATGGCAGAAGGTGAAAGGCGTGTTTAACATGGCAGCAGGCAAGAGAGAGAATGAGAACAAAGTGAAAGCAGAAACCTCTTATAAAACCATGAGATCTCATGAGACTTATTCACTACCATAAGAATAGTATGGGGGAAACCGCCCCCCATGATTCAGTTATCTCCCACTGGGTCCCTCCCACAACATGTGGCAATTATGGGAGCTACAATTCAAGATGAGATTTGGGTGGGGACACAGCCAAAGCATATCAGTCCTGGTCCAAGTCCAAAGAGCTGAGAAACAGGAGTGGTGTGGGAGCCTGCTAGTGTAAGTCTCAGATAGACTCTGAAGTCCTGAGAACCAGGAGTGCCAGTGTCGGAGGACAGGAGAAGATGGATGTCCCAGCTCAAAAGGAGAAAGTGAGTTAGCCTCTCCTCTGTCTTTTTGTTCTATGCAGGCCATCAAAGGATTGGATAATGCCCTTCCACATTGAGGAGGGTGATCTTCTTTACTCAATCTGCTGATTCAAATGCTAATCTCTGCTGGAAACCCTCACAGTCATACCCAGAAAGAATGTTTGACCAGCTATCTGGGCATCCCTTAGCCCAATCAAGTTGACACATTAAATTAGCCATTGGACCAGTTTGAAAGCACGCATTATTTACCGGTCATACATTCAGCCTGCTGTGGTTTGCTGCATGAGTCCAGGGGGTAGGCTGGGTACACAGGACAAATCCCAACCTGGGAACAAGGGTGACATAGCCTTAGGACATGGTGATTACAGATGGAGTTTGACAGAGCAGACTCCAGGGCCCAAATTGGAGACTGGGCAGGGATGGTGGAATCATTGGATCATGGTGCCTGCTGGAAGAGTTGCCTGCAAGAGGTGCCAAGCCCTGATTTCCCAACAACACCACTAAGCTGAGTTCCACTTCCCTACGCTGCTGTAGGGAAGTACTTCATCTACTGCTGTAGAAGCCAAGCAAGCAAGTGCTAAATGGCTCTTTCATTCCTTCTGTTGTTTCCAAGGGGGTCCCTAATACACTGCACAATCGTTAAGTAATTAATAGAAGCAGAGAATTCAGAACGACGGAGAAGGAATTTAATGAAATTTGTTTTTAATGGTAACGAATTATTGATAATCCAAAGGTGTTGGCTCTAGTTAGCATAAACCTCTTCCTGGGAAATTAGGTGTTCTTTTTAGAGTAAATTTGAATTGGGCTATCTCTCAAAGGGAAAATCATTCTAAGAGTGCATCTTCCCAAAAATTCTGGTTTTGCTTTTAAACCTTTGAAAAATTATTATTGTTATCATCCTCTTCCTCATCTTCATCATTGGATCTAGAATCTGAATAAAGGTCAGAATTCTGGTTCAAGAGATTAAAGCTCTTAACCAATATATTGGTCATTTTTGTTAATGTATATAATGGAGTATGATGAATGGGTCTGCTCTGCCTCCCATCAGAAGGCAGGTGGTGGTGGTGGTGGCAGTGTGTGTGTGTGTGTGTGTGTGTGTGTGTAGGTGTGTGTGTGAGAGAGAGGTTTCATCAGACTTTTAAGATAAAACCATTTTTATCACATTATATTTGTCAATTACTCTTGACCCAACCGATTCACAATCGTATTCTAATAAACAAATATGAATAATACTGAAGTGCTTTATTTAAATGGAAATTTTGCATAATTTGAATGTATTTATTTACCTATAGCCTTTTAATAAAGTACTTCTTATGTAGAATTAGATTACTTTAATAAGCATTGAAGGTGAAGCAATTATTCAGCCCTGACATATAGTACTTGAGGGTTTTTTCTCTTCTTTTACTCAACTCTTTGATATTGCATAAGCTATTCACAAATATCAGTTGCTGTTGACATCCACACCAACAAATAAATTTAGCACAATACACCAGAGGCTAGAAAGTAAAGCTTTAATTAACCTTTAGAGGATTTTCTAAGATCAGAGGTTTAAAAAAGTTAGAGGTGGGAAGGTCCCTTACAAAGGTAATACATGCATTTTCTCCTGACTTTTTGATGTACACACAGAGCAAGGGGGACCTCTGATGTACCTGCATAAGGCAGATTATCCATTTAAAAATGTATTCATGGAACGTCAGTTCCAAGAAAAAAATTTACTCATATATTTTATTTTATTTATTTATTTAGATGGAGTCTTGCTCTTGTCGCCCAGGCTAGAGTACAGTGGCGCCATTTCAGCTCACTGCAACATCTGCCTCCCGGGTTCAAGTGATTCTCCTGCTTCAGCCTCCCAATTAGCTGGGATTACAGGTGGCCACCACCACACCCGGCTAATTTTTGTATTTTTAGTAGAGATGGGGTTTCACCATGTTGGCCAGGCTGGTCTTGAACTCCTGACCTCAGGTGATCCGCCTGCCTTGGCCTCCCAAAGTGCTGGGATTACCGGCATGAGCCACCATGCCCAGCCTACTCATACACTTTAAATGGCCCAGTACATACCTGCCCTGCTGAAACCAGTGAGGAACATCAATAAATGTGACACAATGATTAGTTTCAAATTTAAAAGCCCTAGTTCCAGCAAAGTTATGAGAAGGTGTGATTTCCTCCCTCTTTCTTTTTGAATTCTTCTCTTCACTCAAGGAATTCTCCTGCCCTGTGTTAGGAGCCAGACGCTGTCCTGCTGCTTCCTCATTTCCCAGAATGTGAGGGGCCCTGTTCATGTTGGCAGCCCCTCCCAACCTCACATGCCCCACACCGGGATCTAAGCTCACCCACTGGGACTCCCAGCCTTCGCTCTCCACTTTCCAAAATGATGAGAATTTCCAAGTTCCAGATGTAGTACCAAGTGCATTCCATTTAATCCCAAGACCATCCTTTGCAGCAGGTGTTAGTATCCCTACTGTGTATGTACAGAAACTGAGATGAGAAAGGCCAATGACTTAGCCAAGGAATGCAAACATGGGAGAGGCCAATCCTCTCCTTTCCTCTTTTCTTAAGGGAGGTTTCCTGGAAATATCTACTTCTTTGGTTTGCTTGTTTGTTCCCAGAATCCTTTGTTATTTAGACCTAGCCTGTTACCAATCCCTGTCCATTCTTCCTTTGGACTGTCTGGTCCCACAGACAGGCAACCTCACTTCTGCATTTTTTCCTCCACCCTATTTGCCACTATCTTAGTCCATTTTGTGCTGCTATAATAAACCATCACAGACTGGCTAATTTATAAAGAACAGAAATTTATGTACCCACAGTTCTCAAGGATGGGATAAATCCAAGATCAAGGTGTTGATATCTGGTGGGGACCATTTTGCTGTGTCCTCACATAGTGGAAGGTGGAAGGGTAAGAGGTGACGAATGTTGTGTCCTCACATGGTAGAAGAGTGAGAGAGTGAGCCCACTCCTCCAAGCTCTTTTTATAGCAGCATTGATCCAGTCATGAGGGTGGAGCCCTCACAACCTCCATCAGGCCCCACCTCCTGACACTGTTGCATTGGGGATTAAGTTTCCAACACATAAACTTTGGGGAACACATTCAGACCATGTCAGCCACTCACTCCAGTCCATTCCCCAAGCTCCTCCCAGGCTCATCATTCTCAAACACATCACTGTGCTGGCTCTCAGGCTGGGAGTCAGCAGGATCAGAAACATCTCCTGAGAGCCAGTGATGGATGGACGGGTGGCTGGGACGCTGGATGAAGGAGATCTCCATGACTGTGGTTCTTGCTCTTCCTCCACTCCTCTGCTGTCTCTCCTCCTCTCCTTTTCTCATCCCTCCCACTCTTCTTCATTTTCCTGAGATTATTAGATAGACCAGGAACAAAACAGCTCTGGCACCTGTTGCTCTCCTAGTCCAGCACCTCCACTCCAGCCTTTAGCACACACATTCACACCTCCACTTGCCTGGCCCCTTTACCACATCATCTGGATTTCTCTACCTGGCCGTGTCATTCAGGGTCCAATCAGGAAACAGAAACCACACAGTAATTTGAATGTGGGATGTTTAATATAAAGATTACTTAACTGTAACAGTGAAGTGATAAGAAGATGTAAAGAAAACTCTGAAGGTGACCCTGAGGCTGATGGAGAGCATCTGGGGAAGGACAAGTTTAAAGAAGACCCCTCTTCAAGGCTGAGATCCGGAATCCGGACTGCATCAGAGGTGTGGTTGTAGCCCACTGGGTGGCAGAAAGGTTCCCTGGGTTGCCCATGGTTACTGGACAAGGAGAAATCAACAGTCTTGGGTAGAGGCTGAGGCTGGTGCAAGAGTGCATGGAGGGCTGCAGGCGTCAGGGGCCTGCTCTCCAGCAGGGTAGTGAAGACTGGGGCATGCCAGGCCTACATTAGGAACATCGTGGTGAGGTGGTCACCATGGGTGGCCAAGAGGTGGGGCTGGGCCATGAGCCTGAAGACTGCACACTCGGCACACGGCTGGGGCAGTGATAAGAGCCATACAGCTGGAGGCAGGAGAAGACAGCAGCAAGCCAGACCCAGGAGGAGAAGCCCCTTCCTCCTGCATAGACTCAGAGCACGCTACTGACAAAGCTGAATATTGTGTTTGGTGCAAAGGAGAAACGCCCGAACTCTTGTCACAGAGCAGATTTGGGGCCGAGAGGCAAGGGATCAACGGATTGCTAGCTGGACACCGGCCTTTCCCTGCGTCCCCAGTCCGGCTCACCCCACTTCCCGGATTCTGTTTTCCAGCACTCGCTCTCTGTTCTGTCAGTCTGGCTGCTTTGGCCGGCTCCCTCCAGGCTCTGCTCATTCTATTAAGGAATTCTATTCACTTCCATTGAAGAAAGCATTCTTCCTTCTGTCTTCTTGATCAAACACTACCCATTCTGCAGGCCCAGTGCAGGGCCCAGGCAGGTATCTGTGAACCGCCTCCTATTCAGTCTTCTGTTGCAGTTCAGCCAGCTCTGTGACAGTGAATTCTTGTCACTTCTTGAGTGTCTCCTCAATTAGATTGTAGCTTCCTTGAGAACAAGGACTGTGTCTCTTTCCCTCTGTTTTCCTATATGCCTGGAATAATGCCTTAGTCGATATTATAATGTGATCGATTGATGGCGTGTGAATTTCAGGGTTAGGGGAGCTAGTTGGGAAATGTTTAGAGATATCTGGAAAGAAATTCAGTGGCTACTCCTTTATCCACGTATACCCTAGACCCCAGTGCTCACTGGAGACTGAGAGCCTCCCTGACACAGAGGACTGTTTATATCCTTTCTGGTGCTATGAAATAGTGTGATTGCAACAGCACTAATTAATAGTGTGGAGTTCCCCTCTTGTAACTCTGTGTACTGGTGAAGGAGATGTAAAAATGTTAGGAGCAAACGAAAATGATTTTGACTGCTCTGACCTGAGTCTGGTTGGGGGAAAAATATCTTCCTCCCTCATCACTTTTAAAAAGCAGAGTTCCTTTCATAATAGAGACTTATTTCTTGTGATGAAATACTAGAGATCATAAGGAAGTAGAGAAAGAACATGACCCGAGTGCTTTATAAGGGACAGTTTATTGGATCAATGCCTCTTTGTCTTATTAATCTGTGTTTTCCCAAATAGCCTGTGATTCTTGAATCACTGTGATCTCAGTCTCAATAGCCAGAAGTAGTATATATTAAAAGCTTTGGCCTGGGCAACGAGTCACTTGTTTATCAAACAAGACTCCTCTACTCTTTTTGCTGGCATTTCTGGACAATCTTTTATAAGTTATCAATTTCCTTTTTTTTTTTTAATCTGAGATCTTCCCTGACTACCTCCTACCATTAGACTGAGCTGATGTTCCTCTTTTGTATTTCCATAGCATTAAAGGGCAGCGTGGAGAGTATCTTGTATTGTAATTGCTAGTTAATTCTTTGTCATTCTGGAATGTCTTTTTTAACTATGTATCTTCAGGATATAAACCAGCGCCTTACACATAGTCAAGGCTCAATAAACATTGTTTGAATGAATGGATGGTTTTGAGAAGTGACAGCATGCTGGCAGCCCTGGCAGCCCTCACAGCTCTCGCTCGCTCTCGGCGCCTCCTTGGCCTTGGCGCCCACTCTGGCCGTGCTTGAGGAGCCCTTCAGCCCACCGCTCCACTGTGGGAGCCCCTTTCTGGGCTGGCCAGGGCCAGAGCCGGCTCCGTCAGCTTGCAGGGAGGTGTGGAGGGAGAGGCGCGGGCGGGAACCGGGGCTGCGCGCGGCACTTGCAGGCCAGCACGAGTTCCGGTGGGGATGGGCTCGTCGGGCCCCGCACTCGGAGCGGCCGGCCCGCAAGCCCCGCGAAGTGAGGGGCTTAGCACCTGGACCAGCAGCTGCTGTGCTCAATTTCTCGCCGGGCCTTAGCTGCCTCCCCGCGGGGCACAGCTCTGGACCTGCAGCCCCCCATGCCTGAGCCTCCCCCCACCCTTCGCCGTGGGCTCCTGCGTGGCCCGAGCCTCCCTGATGAGCACCGCTCCCTGCTTCACAGCGGCCAGTCCCATTGATGGCCTAAGGGCTGAGGAGTGCGGGCGCAGAGCTCAGGACTAACAGGCACTGCGGCCCCAGTGCGAGATCCACCGGGTGAAACCAGCTGGGTTCCTGAGAATGGTGGGGACTTGGAGAATCTTTAAGTCTAGCTAAGGGATTGTAACTACACCAATCGGCACTCTGTATCTAGCTCAAGGTTTGTAAACACACCAACCAGCACTCTGTGTCTAGCTCAGGATTTGTGAATGCACCAGTCCACACTCTGTTATCCAGCTAATCTAGAGGGGAGGTGGAGAACTTTTGTGTCTAGCTCAGGGATTGTAAATGCACCAATCAGCACCCTGTCAAAACAGACCAATCAGCTCTCTGTAAAACAGACCAATGGGCTCTCTGTAAAATGGGCCAATCAGCAGGATGTGGGTGGGGCCAGATAAGAGAATAAAAGCAGGCTGCCAGAGCAAGCAGTAGTAACCTGCTTTAAGTGTTGCTTCATGTTGAGGAAGCTTTAGTTCTTTTGCTGTGCAAAAAGTTTTGCTGGTGTTCACGCTTTAGGTCTATACTGCCTTTATTGAGCTGTAACACTGGGAAAGTTTGTAGCTTCACTGTTAACACCAGTAAGATCGTGAACCCACAGACAAGGAAAAAACTGAACACATACAAACGTTAGAAGGAACTGAATGCTTAGCACGCTGCCTCTAAAAACTGTAATACTCACTGTGAGGATCTGTGGTTTTATTCTTTAAGTCAGTAAGATCAAGGACCTATCAATTCTACACGTAGTTGGATGGTGAAATAGTTATGGCTCTGGGGCTTCTATGATAAAATAACAGACTGGGTGGCTTATAAACATTTTTCACGGCTCCGGAGGGTTAGGAGTCCAGGGTCAAAGTGCTAGCAGGTTTGGCATCTAAGGTAAGGCTACCTCCTTGGTCCATAGATGATAACCTCCACCATACCATTGTGGGGGAAAAGGCAAGGAACTCTCTGGAACCCCTTTTATAGGGTCATGAATCCCATTCCTGAGGGCTCCAATGTCATGACCTAATCACCTCCCAAAGGGCCTTCTAATGCTCTAATGCCATTACTGTGGGTGTTGGGCTTTCAACATAACGAATTTGGGGAGGAATAAACATTCAGTCCATTACACCAATTTAACTGGTTTTAAGCATGAGAGAAAATATTTGGGCTCGTGAAAATTGGGACATTCTAAGGGTAGTTCTAGCTTCAGGCATGTCTATGCAGGGATTCACATTCTATCATGGGGGCTTGATCTTTCAGTGTGTCTTGGTTCTTCTGTCACCTAGATTTGTGTCATTCTCATGAAAGCTCTCTCCATATGGACTAATAATAAAGCCACAGAAGGTCCTATGCCAGGGTTTCCCATTGTGAATGCTAACGACATGTGGAATGGATACTTTTTTGTTATGTGGGACTGTCCCATACATTGCAGGATATATAGCATCCCCGGCTTCCGGGTATCAAATGCCAGCAGCGCCTTCATACATTGGGACTAAATACGTCCCCCACATTTCCAAATGCCCCTTAGGGAGGCAGTATGGCCTCTAATTGAGAGCCACAACTCTAGGCTGACTTTATACCCACGGTTGTGATCCCAGAGAAGATGGCCTGATTCTCTATCACCTAGTGTCTATATCAATTCCTGAAAAGGATTCTGATGAGCTCTGCTGGGCTTATGTTTCCACCCCTGAGCCAATCACAGTCTTTAATGTGTAAAGGGCTTTGCCAGAGTGTGATTGGTCAATGTATAGTTATTGCTCCTGAGCAAATTACTCCAAAACTTAGCAACTTCAAATATGTATAACCTAAACCAATTTCTCTGGTCAGGAATCTGTGAGCAGCTTAGTTGGGTGGTTCTGGCTCAGGGCCTGTCATGAGGCTGCAGTCAAGCTGTTGGCCAGGGCTGCTTCTCAAGGCTCAATGGGGGCTGGAAGATCTCGTCCACACTCACCGACATGGCTGCTTTCAGGCCTCAGTTCCTCACTGGCTATTGGGCACCTTGCCATGTGGCCTCTTCACAGGCTGCCTGAGTGTCCTCTTCAAATGGCAGCTGGCATTTTCCAGAATGGCATATCCAAGAGGGAAAGAGAAGAGACAAGGAGAACCCATCGTAGAGCTGCAGTCTTGTAAAACCTAACCTTGAAAATGACATACCATCCTTTCTGCCATTATTGGTCACTTTAGAGCAGCTGTGGTCAATTGTAGGCAGGGGCTCCACAAGGGTGTGAATGCGAGGAGGCAGGACCCCTGTGGGGCACACTCAGAAGCTGCCTCCCTTAGACAACAAGGACGCAGTCTGTGCTCACTGCTGGACATAGAGGGTAAAGTCCCAGGAACAACAGCTCCAGGAAATCACAGAGGGTGGAGAGGGGCATTTCCCAAAAAAAAGGTCATGCAGTGCAAACCAAAAGTGTGTGTCTGCCACAAATAAATACTGCAATCCACTTCCTCACCAACTGACTCAAGGAGGGCTGCATAGGGTAAGTTCTAATAAAAATAGTGCTGTGAATTATTTCTGTCTATCTGTAGATCATCGTTTGTCTCTTAAGGATCTTTTTCTACTGCCAACTGACATTCCTACTCAGCGCTTATTTGTGCAAAAAGCTTTCACAAGCAATTCAACTGCAGGCTTATAGATAGGTTTTGGAAATCTTGGGAGTAGATCAATATTTGAGTGTTTGTCTCATATAAATTTATTCTGACAGCTGCTTACTTCCTTTCCAAAATTCTCCTTTCTTTGGTGCTCTTTTAATTTTTTGAATGTATAGCAGGGAGAGAGCATCACTGTGTCCTAGTATGTTTTCACTGGAAAGAAGCAGAGGCAGCGTGCAGGACTGCAGGAGCAGCTGAGCTTACCACCAGATAAGATATGGCTGCTCAGAAGGAGGTATGTTTCTTGGTTCTGTGCATTCGGAGAGGTTTTCTGTAGTTGGTTTTCCCAGAGTCTGTGTTTTCTTATTTGGGATGAATGGCATACAGAGGCAAGGTGACTTTTTATGGCTTTGGTCTTTGGTGGAAGTACAGCCAGCTACTGAGCCATCCTGACACTCCACTGCCCCCAGGAAGGAGAAGCCACTGTTTGTCTTCCCACCCACCCTGCCGAACAAAGCCTGCCAAGCACTGTATAACCAATGCCCGAGACAGTTGATGAAAGGTTTGGCATCATTGGAGCCTTCTCTCAAAGCTTTTGGAAAGTCATACAGGAGACAGATTACAAAGAAGTTTTGCTAGGGTTTAATCACACAAATGAGGAAACCATGTTTCATTACTCCTTCGACCAATGAAAACAAAAATGCTAAGTGTGAGACCTTGTGTTAGTTAACCTTCCCCTCCCCTTCCCTCCCTCCCCTCCTCTCCCTCCCTCCTTCCCTCCCCTCCCCTCCCTCCCTCCTTCCCTCCCCTCCCCTCCCTCTCCCTCCCTCCTTCCTTCCTCTCTCACTCTGTCACCCAGGCTGGAGTACAGTGGCACAATCACAGCTCACTGCAGCCTCCACCTCCTGGGCTTCAGTGATCCTCCTGTCTTAGCCCCCTAAGTAGCAGGGACCACAGGCACACACCATCACACCCAGCTAATCTTTTGTATTTTTTTTTTTTGTAAAGATGGGGTTTCGCTATGTTGCCCAGGCTGGTCTTGAACTCCTAAGCTCAAGCAATCTGCCCATCTTGGCCTCCTAAACTGCTGGGATTACAGGCGTAAGCCACCATACCCAGCCATTAAGTCTGATTTCTTACATAAATCCTTTGTGTCAAATTGGGCACACCATTAACAGTGAGTATTTTGTGCAATGTGGGAGAAGGTGTTTCTCCCTCTTGGGGCAGCCCAGTAGGTCACCAAGCTGAGACCAAGCTTTGCCAGTCTCTGGGTAGAGGTTTCCGGGAATGGAGTGTGTGGTGCAGTGTAGCAAAGGCATGTAGGTCTATGCACTGGACATTGCAACTGGTTTTCAAAAATGATTAGACATTTGAAAATGCCATCCTCTTATACTTACTTTGTCCCTGACATTTCTCACCCCTTTAACCTTCCAGGTAGCTGAATACAGAATAATAGAGTAGGTGAAGAAACACACCATCATTAGTAAATATGCTTGCCTTTCCTCCTGCTCGTTCCAATACAGACCAAAAAGGAGGGAAAGGAAGAGGCCATGAAGATTAATTTTGTTGTCTTAGCTGCTAGTCATGAGGCCTGATGTTTCTGTTTTATATTTGTAATAATCCAGAATATTGGGGCAAAAGCTTATCCATGGCTGGATGGATCTATAGGATATGGGATCATTCCTGAGAGTTCTGGGAGAGGTGGGGTTTGGGTTGGGATATCTCTGGAATTGTGGGTAGGATATGGTTTGTGTCCATGCTTTCCCCCAATACTTAGGCTCTAGCTTTTGATATTCCTCCCCTTGGTCCCTCACCCTGAAGTGAGCAACTGGCAGGGCTTGAAAAAGGTCAGAGCCTCAAGCCTTGGTCTCAGACAGGCCTGACTTCAAATTCTACTAGCTGTGTGAGTTTGGATAGGTTACTTAACCTCTCTGGACTTCTGTTTTCTTATCTGAAGAATGGAGATAATCATTGATATGGTTTGACTCTGTGTTCCCACCCAAATCTCATCTCGAATTGGAATCCCCACGTTTGGAGGGAGGGACCTGGTGGGAGGTGATTGGGTCATGGGGGCAGTTTCGCCTGTGCTGTTCTTGTGATAGTGAGGGAATTCTCACGAAATCTGATGGTTTAAAAGTGGCAGCTTCCCCTATGCTGTCTCTCTCCTGCTGCCATGTAAGATGTGCCTTGCTTCCCCTTCACCTTCTGCTACGATTTTAAGTTTCCTGAGGCCTCCGCAGCCATGTGGCACTGTAAGTCAATTAAACCTCTTCTCTTTAAAAATCACCTAGTCTCTGGTAGTATCTGTATAGCAGTGTGAGAACGAACTGGAGTGAGGATTGAATCGGGTAGTGCAGTGAATGGCAGACCTTGGGGAGGGTCCGCTTCTCTTGTTCTAGCACCCAGGATGGGCCGTCCTCAGAGTGTGGCCCCAGGAGCTCCTGGCTTCAGAATGGCAGAGCCAGTGTGGCCTTACTGCTCACAAGGTAGGCATCCCTCTTTGGCTCTTTTTTTTTTTTTGAAGACGGAGTCTTTCTCTGTCACCCAGGCTGGAGTACAGTGGCATGATCTCGGCTCACTGTAACCTCTACCTCCCAGATTCAAACAATTCTCCTGCCTCAGCCTCCTGAGTAGCTGAGATTGCGGGCACCTGCCACCATGCTCAGCTAATTTTTGTAGTTTTAGTAGAGATGGGGTTTCACCATGTTGGCCAGGCTGGCCTCCAATTCTTGACCTCAGGTGATCCACCCATCTCGGCCTCCCAAAGTGCTGGGATTACAGGCGTGAGCCACCGTGCCCGGCACCTCCTTGGCTCTTAAGGGTCAAAATACAGTGTTGTTGTTGCTGTTGTTTTTTCATCAGTCTTCATTATTTTCGTTTCGATGGAGGGAGGCTGTAATGTCCCAAATGCTTTATCTTGGGCAGTGGGATCAGCATAGCCCTTGGAATCACCTGCCACCTACAGTGTTGCTGGAAGAAGCAGCACCCCGCCACATGCTCTTTTTTTGAGGTTTTGCCTCAGTAAATCCTTACGAGGCTCAGGCAGACAATTTATCCCATCATTTGGCCGTGATTTTTGTTAATAGAAGAAAGGTAGTAATTGTGGAATGCAGCCTGCAGGAAGTAAACAAAATACTTCCCTGCTTAATAAGCCTTTCATTCATTTTCTCAATCTCCTGCTGGGTTTGTCTTTGTCTTTTTCTTTTTCAAAATGGAAAAACCATTTTGTTGATTTTTTCCTCATTGAAAGACTTTAATGAAAGAAATATTATGGGATATTTAGTCCTCTGCCTCCTTTCTCCTCCCTGAAGCTCTGCTTCAATCATATCAAACTGGCTGCAGCCGGGGCTTCAGAACCCAGCTGGGAATAAAACCGGGATAGAGTGGAGCACCACGCTGCCATTTTGCTCCCTGGGGCTGTACACGGTGGGGCAGGCTTTGTCCTAGATCCCAAAACAGCGGTGCTGAGTGTTCTATGTGCAGAGCTTTATGCAAATGCCTGCACACTTCTGCCTGCATCTCACCCTGGTCCATAAAACTGGACCACCAGTGCCTGAAGACCATACTAATCAGGAGTGGGGAGCCCAGAAAACAAGCCTGCCCAGCTCCTGCCTGCAGGAGCTCTCAGTCTGATCTGCAGAGAAGGTATAGGCCTTAGATGGGAGGCCATGGGGACCGCATTGCTAACAGCTGTGGTGAGTGAGGCTTGGGGAAAGTAGGGGAGCTGTTGAGTGGTGGGATGGGGATCTGCTCTTCCCTGGATGCTCCAGGCTGAGGCAAATCACTTGAAAAGGGCATTGTTTGGAGCTCTGCATTCACAATCATATCTGAGACTGAACTAAGGGAAGAAAAACAATGAAGGGTGGGGAAGGGAAGGAGTTAGAAGAACAAAGTAGGCAGCAGCCCTATTTGCGAGCCCTCTGCCTCTCAGTGAGTGCTTTCTTTACAGGGGCCCCGGCTCTTCCTTTCCCTGAGGTTTCTGCAGACACTGACAGGAGTGTTGCAGAGGCTGGAAGTGCAGGGCTGTAGGACAGACTGATCCTCAGCCTCCGGAAGAGGGGCCTTTGAAAGCTCAGCCCTCGGGTCCCTGCTAAGGTGTGCACCGCAGCCCCAGCAGCCTGAGCACAGCCTTTCTACTCACACTGAGGACTAACTTGATGACATCCTGCCCATCTTTGGGTTCGCTTGCATTTGCTGCCAAGACTAAGGCATAGCCATTGTCTTGGTCTTTCAGCTTTTGAAATATTTTCCTCTACTTCCTCTATCAGACAGTATCTAAATGACACCAATAAGTGAAACTGAAGCAGTCAGATCTGTGGCCCCGTTTAGGGTTTGGCAATGAATGATAGTGAAGGTGGCTTCCCGGGCCCATCCCGAATGTTTAATTCACTCTTGCGTCAGTGAGCTCACCCCTCACAACTGCCACATTAGCAACCTCACTCTAATAACTTTCCTGGCAAAGGCAGAAGTGACAGCCCAACCTCAATCATTACATCACTCCCCAACCCTTTCACATAGACCACCTCCCACGGCTTACCACAGCATCTGAAAACACCCATGGCGCTGAGGCTGGCGTTGCCACTTGCAATGATCTGGCCCCTGCTGCCTTCCCAGCACCTGCTCCACCCCACCTTCACTTAGTCTCTGTTCTAGGAAAACTGTATCCACTCTTCCTGAACATTCTCTGCACCTTCCCACTTCTCTGCTTTTCCTTAAGGAGTTCTACCACAGCAATACCCTCCACATCTCTACCTGCTGAAATCTCATCGTCCTCCAGGGCACAATGCAAATGTGATTTTCTTGATGAAGCCCTTCGTGATTTCTGCAGCTTCATTATGACTTTCTGAACTTGTGTCTCCTTGTTCATTCCTGACCATGGTTCACACCCTAAGCCCTCATCTTTGACGTGGGTAATCAACTTTCTGGACCAACTTTTTAAAAACAAATATGCATTGAAGGCTTACAGTGTTCCCACTACTTTGCAGAGATTGGCAATGGAAAGATGATTAAGAGACTGAATGTGTCTTTGAGGACATCAAAAATCCAGGCAGGTAAACAGCTAATTACAATGAAATGTGCTAAGACACAGGAACAGGATTCTGGGAGTACACAGAGATGGACAAGGGCCCAAAGCTACCGAAGTTCCTGGTGTGTGCAAGGAATAGTTGCTAGTCTCTGGGTGGTTGGAGGAAGGACTTGTATAGGGGTGCATTGGGAAGTGAAGCTGGAAAACCATGATCCCAGATTGTAAGGGAATTTGTGGGTCAAGCTATTTTGCAGGCAATAAGAAAGCATCAGAAATCATGGAGCAGGGGAGTGATAGGTCAGAGCTGAATTTCACAAAGGCTCCTTTGACCTGAGCAGGTTCTACTCCTGGCCCAGTTACAGCTGAGTTCCTGAGTACCCAGCAACTGCAGGGTGCCTGGCTGTTCCCTGGCAGCAGTGGGGTTCTGTCACATCAGCCATCAGTAGGGAGTTCCTGTCTCATTGCCTCCACATGCGTTCCGAAAGCCAAGTGCAGGAAGTGAGCATGTGGATTAGGAGTATGTCCAGGCAGAGATGCTGGCCCCAGTAGGGCCTATAATCATAATGGGGTCCACATATGTGGCCTGTTAAATCCTGCCTATCCTCGATAGGCATTGAGAAATGAGTGGTCCCCCCATGGGGCGTGGTGGGAAGAACCAGGATATGGCTATGAACAGTAGATACTAGGACTGTCCTGCTAATCAGGCCCAGGCAGTAGCCTCGGTCCATGGAGTGGACCCACACTGGAAGGGCGAGGCATGCTCAGTATGAAAGCTTGTAGGTCTTGCCTCGTTGACTAGCACCCAGATATGGTTGGCAGCAAAGAAAATGCCCATGGGCAGCTGGAGCTTGCCGGAGCCCAGAAGTATATATGGGTCACTCGATCCTCATGGGGAAGGGGGTGCAGCTGAATTCCACGCCATGTGGCCAAGGATGCTGATTTATTTCCTGTTGCTGTCAAATCAGGCTCAGGTGCTAGAGGGGGGCAGCCGCGGCTGTGGCTGTGGGTGGCTGAAGAAGGCAGAGGCAGGGGAAATGAGGCAGGGCCGACAGTTGTCCTGGTATCGTGTAGACTTTCTTAAATTAGCTGTGTGGAGAGGAAGTAGGAATGAAGAGCCAGAAAGTCAGCAGCCAGACTTTTCCATACCATCTGGGATGGGAAGCAGAAAGCTGCCAAGAAAAACCATGTGCTGGAGCTAATTGGTAGGACTTGGAAGCAGAAGTAACATAGCACCCTACTAAATCAAGAGGCTTTTTTCTTTTCTTTTTGTTTCTCCTTTCTTTTCTGCTTTTTCTTTTCTCTTTCCATTTATTTTCCTTTTCTTCTTTTTTTCTCCTCTCACCCTTCCTTTCCCTTCTCTTCGCTTCCCTTTCCTTCACTTCCCTTTTCCTTTCATTCTTTTCTTAAACATATAAATCTATGGAGCCTCAAAGAAATGGTACTACTAAGAAATTACAGATCTAAAGATTCGGGATAATAACGTAAACCAGTGAGCCAAGATTAAGCTGAGTCACATTTGATAGTTTAATGTAAGAAGATGCTAATTTTGAGTGTAGAAGTTTAATTTTTAAAAATATTGCTACAAATTAGATTCCTAATTTGTAATGCCATTTTAAGGGATATTATCTTTAAGAGAAAGCCATCGCAATTGGATCATTGCATGCCTTAAATTCTTAATTTAAAAGAAAATTACTCACGATGAGGAACAGTTAACTGTGAGGTCTATGCCACTGTATCAGGTACAACCAGCCACCTGGTGTAGCGAACACTCCATGTCTTGGAGGAATTAAGGAGTTTTTAGATAGACACATTCTTTTTAACCTTATTCAGATACCTCAAAGGTCTCATAGAGAATTTGCACTTCTCAGGGATGAAGTTTTTCTTTTTTTCTAATCTGTCCCCAAGACGATGAGGGAACCGGGGCTTTAAGGAGTTGTAACTAAGCTGACAGCTAATGGTTTGAAAAGCCAGCATCTAAGGAGGCTTTCTCCCTCCCCCTCTTATTTCCTTCCCCCTCCCTCCATTCTTCTTTCTTTCCATTTATTTACTCTTTTCTTATGGCTCTAGTTCTTTTTATTTTTTTTCCTAAAAAAAAATCAACATAGGAAGGAACTGCTCTTTCCAAACCTGCCTATTATGTGTCTGTTTCTTTAGAGATAGAGGACAGGCATCATTAATTGCAGAATAACACTTTAATAAACCTTTGGGTTATGAAACGCGTATACCCCAGACCATCTTCTGGAATAGAGTGGTTTAAGACAACAAGGATATACAAATTTTGTGAAATTAATATGTCTTCATTGAGGGCAGAATTGCACATCTCAGATGATTTTTCTCCTAGAAACAACTTTTTTTTCTTCTTCTATGGGAGCCTCAGAAAATATCTGCCTGGACTCAAAGTTGGAGAGACATGGTTCTTTGGGAGCCGAGTTGGCCTCTTCACTGTGACCACAGAGAATGGTGTCTAGTGGGGACCTTGAAGAAGGCTTGTCCCCTGGGCTCCAAGAGTAGCCAAACCTCCTGTTATCCCCATCAAAACGTATTTATGTCATCAAAACTTAATCATTACAATCTATAATTAGAACTAACAAGTAGTGCAGGGTTCAAGCTTGGGCAGAGAGCCAGATGGCTGATGAGGTGACCCTCACAGTGAGGACAGCATTCCTGGGGGAGTCCCAGGAGTACCGGGCTTGGACCGCTGTTTTCAGGGCATTATTGAGCATGTGAGCCTTGAAGGGTGGAGGAGTCTGGGACACCTCGGTGTCAGGCAGATCCATGGAGCCACTCTTCATGCTTCCGTGTGCTCACAGTACTACCCTACAGTCACTGGCTCAGATTCTTGGCGAAAGGAGACAGGACGTCATTCCTGCCTCCTGACATCAGAAAGGGGGCCAGCCGCAGGCCTGAAGTCAGTTTCACGGAGGTGGGTGGACCAGAGCTATGACTTGAACAAAGCACATCCTTACATCTTTCTGATTGTCCACTTCCCTGGCACCCTGTTACTTACAGTTTGCTCTCCTACTAACACTCGATTTTACACTCTTCTGATTATGCTCAGATTTCTCTCTCCCCAGCCAGGTTGAACCTCCATGAAGGCATCCTTCCTCTACCGGGATTTCCATAAATACCTGCAGAAGAGCAGCCTGATGCTATAGTCCTGTGGTTTTCCACAAGATCTATTTGAGGTACAGCAGAACCATAGCTTAGAGACTTGGGATCAGAAAGTCAGAAAATGCCCAGTTCCTTAGCCCAGAATAGGCCATTCCACACCAAGTCTAACCCTCTGAGGATCCACCTGTCCCTCATTTTTCTAAAAGGTGCTTGCAAGTCTGCACAGGTGAAGAAAGGAGAAGATAATTTCCAAGAGTGCCAAAAAGCACCCCCCCCACCCCCCATCCCTGGCCCCTGTGGCAGAAACTACCCCTTTTAAAAAGTCACACAAATGGGAAAAAAACACTGGATTTCAGCTCAGCAGTTTTGGAATCAGAAAAATCTGGATTTGAGTCCCCAGTGTATCATTCTCTGGTTGTATGACCTTGGGTAAGCTGTTTTACTTACGTGATTTTCAGAATAACTGGAGAAGGAGGTGTTTTCATTTCCATTTAAAAAATAAGGAAAATGAGGCTGGGTACAGTGGCTCAAGCCTGTAATCCCAGCATTTTGGTATTACAAAGAGGTGGGAGAATCGCTTGAGCCCAGGAGTTCGAGACCAGCCTGGGCAACATGACAAAACCTCTACAAAAAACAGAAAGCAAAAAATTAGCTGAGTGTGGTGCATGCCTGTAGTCTCAACTACAGGCTGAGGTGGGAGAATTGCTGAGGTGGGAAAATTGCCTGAGCCCGACAGGTCACAGCTGCAGTGAGGCATGATTTTACCACTGTACTCCAGCCTAGATGACAGAGTGAGACCCTGTCAAAAAAAAAAAAAAAAAGGAAAAATGAGACATGAGACTAACTGAGGCTATGGGAGTAAAATGTGGAGCGTGATGCATGTCCATGTGCAGTATGTGGAATGTGTTCAATATACAGAAGGTACTTGCTGTCATTAGAGTTTATTTCCTTGGAATAATGATGGTGATGATATGAAGAAGTCTTATGTTTATATAGCTCTTCAAAATTTACAAAGGACTTTTAATTATCCTCAAGAGAGTCGTATGCATTTAAAGAGCTGGTCCTGGAGAAACAGGCCTTGGCTTCCTTACAGGCAATTGATTTTTTTTATTTTAAGAAAGATAAGTCATTTCTTACTCCTTACTAACACTGATGCTTCCGTTGTGTGCCACTAAACAGAGGCATGCTCTTGGTACAAAGCCCTGGGGAGAGCACAGCTATCTCCTCTTGGTCCCAATGCCCCCACCTGACCCAGACCAGAGATTCCAAGAGAGGCAATGGTATGGAGGCCCGCCTGGCATGTGCTGTGTGGAGATAAGGAGGGGCTGGACACATATCCCTAAAATGGAAGAGCTTTCCCATGAACCCCAGTTCCTTATTCCTGGACCTTAAACAGTTTATCATTTCATTGCTGTCTTTTGGTCTTCTGCAGTGGGTTGAATGGTGTCCTCCTCCCCAACAAAAAACACATCCACTAGGAACCTGTGACTGTAATTTTATTTGGAAAAAGAGTCTTTTCAGATATAATTAAGAAAGGCTGGGCTCGGTGGCTCACGCCTGTAATCCCAACACTTTGGGAGGCCGAGGCGGGCAAATCATAAAGTCAGGAGTTTGAGACCAGCCTGGCCAACATGGTGAAATCCCGTCTCTACTAAAAATACAAAAAGTTAGCTGGGCGTGATGGCGGATGCCTGTAGTCCCAGCTACTAGGGAGGCTGAGGCAAGAGAATCGCTTGAACCTGGGAGGCAGAGGTTGCAGTGAGCTGAGATTGTGCCACTGCACTCTAGCCCAGGCAACAGTACGAGACTGCATCTCAAAAAAAAAAAAAAAAAAAATCTCAAGATGAGATCATCCTGGATTATTCAGGTTGACCCTAAATCCAATGACAAGTATCGGTATAAGAGATAGAAGAGAAGATAGGGGCACACAGAGGAGAGGGCCATGTGAAGACGAAGCCAGAGATTGGAGTGAGGCTGCCACAAGCCAAGGGATGCCTGGAGGCACCAGAACTAGACAGGCAACAATGAAATTTTCCCTAGAACCTTCGGAGAGAGAACATGACCCTGCTGAAACTTTGATTTTTGGAGTTCTAGCTTCTAGAACTTTAAGAATAAATTTGTTGTTTTAGCTACATCGTTTGTAGCAATTTGTTTCAGCAGCCCTAGAAAACTAATATACCTTTTCCCTCTCTCTCTCTCTAACACACACACACACAACACACACACTCTTCCACCTTTAAAAAAAAGAAGAAGATGAAAACAACATTAAGGGGGAGAAATACTGAAGTATTCATATGCCCAGAAAAGTAACGTCTCCCCTACTCGAGGGCGAGACCCTTGGAAGGAATTTCTCCCTCCCTACTCTCTTTCTCTGCTCCCTCTAAAAGGTTGGAGAAAGGCTGTCAGGTTTATTCAGCTGTTTTACGTGCTTCCCCCATTTGTATTCCCTTCCAACTCATCCATTTCTCTCAATCACAGAAGGGACTTGCCGAGCAAAGCCTGACATTTTCCAGTTCTTGGGTCTGTGCCTGGAATCAACAGCCCTCACCAGGAAGGCAGAATGAATTCCCAGGATGTCAGCACAGAAGCCCTTGGGCTGCCTGGCTGTGGCTTCCCTTCCCGCCCCTGGAACCAGTGCAGGGTGATGCCAGGCTCCACGTGAACAGATGAGTGCTCCCTGAGCAGGATCATAAATACTGCCTAAGCAGCCCTGGTGGCTTCAGGAGAGTCAACACCAGAGTGGTCCCCTTCACTCAGGATGGCCAACCTTTAAGAAAGTTTAGACGGATTTAAGGTGCAGCTTTGTGTCTGTTTGCTGGCCAAAATTTTAGTTTACCCAAAGCCCACAAGACTTCTGAAAGCTCCCTTATCCATGCGTGGGTCCAAGGTTTCCGTGATGGAGAATGTGGCCCCAGTGTAGCTGACATCACTGGTTCATCAAATGAGCTAGACTTGATGCAGAGTAAGCAAACAAACAAACAAACAAAAAAACTGATGCTCCTCATCATTACCTCAACTCACCAACATATATATCTATCCAATTAACAGCTTTCTTGACCAGGTTTAGGTCCTAATAAGCAGTCTCATTTTTTTAGGGTTAAAAAAAAAGTCTAATTTAATCTAATATGAAAACTCTAGGGTCTCCCATTTAAAGCTTCTTGCCCTCAGTCCAGTGTTGACCTGCATTAGTCTTGGAAACCCACATTGGAGGAGATAGCAGAGTGGTCTGCTTCTTCAGGATTTGTCTCCCACCCTACACTCATCTCCCACCCCCTAGGCTGACTTGTTCTCCATGGGGAGACCTGCTCTACCTAGAGGAAGAGCAGGGAGATAAAGTGCAGGAAGGGGAGACAGGGCCCAAATGCTAGCTCTGATTATGGTGAGTTCTGTGAAAGTGTCCCCCTGGGGAACCCCCTTGGAGTCCCCTGCCCACTGCATGACTCACAGGTGCAGGTGATGCCCACTGCATGGCTCATGGGTACAGAGGTGCAGATGATGCCCCCTGCATGGCTCATGGGTCCAATGATGCAGGTGATGCCCACTGCATGGCTTATGGGTGCAGAGGTGCAGGTGATGCCCCCGCATGGCTCATGGGTCCAATGGTGCAGGTGATGCCCACTGCATGGCTTATGGGTGCAGAGGTGCAGGTGATGCCCCCTGCATGGTTCATGGGTGCAATGGTGCAGGTGATGCCCCCTGCATGGCTCCTGGATACAATGGTGCAGGTGATGCCCCCTGCATGGTTCACAGGTGCAATGGTGCAGGTGATGCCCCCTGCATGGTTCGTGGGTGCAATGGTGCAGGTGATGCCCCCTGCATGGTTCACGGGTGCAATGGTGCAGGTGATGCCCCCTGCATGGTTCGTGGGTGCAATGGTGCAGGTGATGCCCTGCATGGTTCATGGGTACAATGGTGCAGGTGAAGCCCCCTGCATGGCTCATGGGTACAGTGGTGCAGGTGATGCCCCCTGGATGGTTCACGGGTGCAGTTGTGCAGGTGATGCCTCACAGGCATCACAACTTCTACTTTTGGAGATCCACCCTTCACAGTCTCTTCATTTGTGGTCACTTCCGGCTGCAGGTGGACCTGTTGGGAGAGACCCTTTCAA
This sequence comes from Pan paniscus, assembly GCF_029289425.2. Lineage (NCBI taxonomy): Eukaryota > Metazoa > Chordata > Mammalia > Primates > Hominidae > Pan > Pan paniscus. The sequence continues at coordinate 28,685,373 of NC_073254.2, forward strand.
GACAGCTCAAGCTTCATGACCTTCTGCAGCAATTGCTCTGGTTCATGGGGAGCACACATTCACCCCTCTGAACTCGGAAAAGCAGGCTGCTCATACTTTGTTCTCCCACCCTACACCCAAGGGGGCCTCAGGTCAGACTTTTGTTTTCAGAATGCTACAGACAGGCTGAGATCAGGCACCCTCTCTCTCTGGGCCCTCCAGATTCCAGGGGCCACATCATGTTCTGCAAGTATTTCTCTAAAAACCCCTTCACCTGACTTCAGGAACCCCCGTCCTTTTCGTAACATGGGTGAGGGAACACCCAGCCCTCCAGACCATCAGGAATCCTGCCTTGCACCTGCTCCCTGATCACTCTCACCCCTGGCGCAGAGCCTGCAGGCAGCCCTGGGCTCGAGGTCACACACTTGGCTTAGGGGACCCATAGGCAGTCCTCCGTAGATGGTGCAGCGCCTTTTGTAGAGTGCAGATGCATTTGCCGCCTCTGAATCTCCTCTTTGGGGCATCAGCAGAGGACTCACTGACTACACCTTCAGAGTACTCTCATTCCCCCAGTCCTCCCCGTGGCCATTCTACAGCCCCTTTAACCCTGGCTGCCTGGTGTCCATGCATTCTCCATCAGCTCACAAGCTCCCCCATGGAATAACTGATGAGCTCCAGTCCTAAGGCTGTCTCGAGAAGCTACGAATTCTGCCAGTCAATGTCACTAGTGTCTCTGTCCCTCTAGGCATGGTGACTTTCACCTGTAAGCTACTCGAGAGGCTGGGGCAGGAGGATTGTTTGAGCCTGAGAGTTCGAAACCAGCCTGGGCAACATGACGAGACTCCATATTGTCTCTGTCTGCCCTGGCTCCTGATGACTTCTCCAGAGAGAGGACTGAGATGGGGTCAGAGAGAGGAACAACAGCAAGGTGCCTGTGGGCACCTCCATTTCAGGGAGGTTCCTCTTCACCTGCAATGTGGGGCCATGGGTGCTTTTCAAGTGCATACAAGAAGACTTGGAGTCCACCCTGGAGAGTGCTTCTCTGGCTGAACTCCCAATCTAGTTTGCGTGAAGGAAGGCAGATTTCTTCTGATAACAATACTTTGACCCAAATCTCTGCCAAACAATGACCTGGGGCTATGATGCTACGTCTAGTCAGATTCCCTCTTCAATACGAATGGTACCATGTTCTAATCATTCCTTCTGGAGTCGGAACAGAGGAATATTTTGTTCGTTGTCCTGTTGGAGACAAGTGGGAAGTCACCTGGCGAGGAGGGAGAAGGTGAGAGGGTGAGAGTTTGAGGGAGAGGAAGGGGCAGGAGCCCATATTGGGAACTGCAAGTGGTAACGCTTGGCTGGTTGTAGCGTGCATGGGGGCGTTCGGGAGAAGGGGCAATGGAGAAAGCCGAGGCTGGGTGAACAAGCAAGAAACCAATTATGTGGGGTTTTGATGGTCATGCCAGGGATTCTGAGTTTTGTTCTAAAGGCAATGGGAACTTCAGCTATATTAGGGATTTTAAACAGGGATGACATGAGCAGCTTTATGTTTTAGAGCAAGTACTCTGCCCCCTGAAGCGTTGGTGCCTCTCTGGAGGCAGGGAGGCCAGGTAGGAGGCTGCGGCAGAAGACCAGGGAGCGGTCATGAGGCAGTGAGGTTAAGAAGGTGGGATGCCTTGGAGAGAGAGCCAGGAGGTGAGGTCGACAGAGTGGCAATGTTGTGTAGTAGGAGGTAGGAGAGAGAGGAGCCTGGCTTGGGGAAATGGGTGGATGGTGGTGGCATTCCCTGGGGTAGGGAACACAGCACGGGCACATGGTGTGTGTGGAGGTGCACAGTATGATCTGGTTCCTGTTGGGGTCCCCCACCCTGCTAAGAATGGTCCTGGACCCCCCACTTCACTGGATAGCCCTCTGTCCCTCGCTTGTCCTCATTTCACTAGGGAATAGCACAGTTGTAGAATAATTCTCAGGAGTGGCTTGTCCCTCCTTCCTCAGCTAGGGCCCAATGGATACACCCACCTCGAGGTCGGATCGTCGTAGTGTTGCAACGGGACTCCCTATCTTGGGATGCCCTTTGGGTAAGACAGCTCCTGCAAGGTGTGGTGTCTATACACGTTGGAATAAAAAGTAACTTTGAGGTCTGTATATTGGATGTTCTACCCTGGTGTAGCTCCATTTGGTCTGCCACTTGGGGAAATTGGGTCCGATCAGAGGTCTAATTTTATCAGACATACAAAGCTCTTATTTAGCTTTTTCTTTGTTACCTTTGCTTATTTAGCACACTCAAAGTTTAAAAACTTAATAGACTGAAGAAAAATCACCTATGGCAGGGGTTGGCTAAATATCAATCCTGTTTTCTCTTCCAGGCACCCGGGGAGATTGCATTTCCCAAATTCCATTCTACTTAGGCTGGGGCCAGATGACTGGGTTTTCGCCAGTGGAATGTGGCTGGGAGAGATTCAAGCTGCTTCTGGGCCTGGCATAAAAACCCGAACATGCTCCTTCTTCCCCTTCTGTGACAACGTGGAAGTCCACGTGTTTAAGATGGTGGCAGCATAAGATGGAAGGAACTTAGATTCCTGAGTCACCTCCTGGAAGTGAGCTACCAAGCTGCTTTCTATGTGATTTGAGTAAGGAATAGGCCTATATTGTACCAAGCCACTGAGATTTGGGGGTTGTTGTTGCAGTTATTTATCCTAACATCAAGTTGTTCTTCTATGACAGTAAGACCTCTCTTCTGCTGATTTTCTGTATTAAAACTTGCCTGCTGGGTCATGGGCTCATGAGAGGACAGACAGGACATCGTACAACTTCTCTAGCTAAGCTCATCAGCCTCTCATTGTACTACTTTGAAAACAGAATGCACATATTTTAATGTGTATATGCACCCAGACATATTTCTAAAGCTAATTCTTGAAGTATGCACTGGCTGACAAGTACATGCTTCGAAGGAATTTGTAGATACTAGACCACAGTCAAGAAAAACAGAGTTCAAAAAATCTGTGTGCTTCCAGACAGGATTTTTTTTCAGAATTGGAAGTATAATGATGACCCCTCATGGGGCATACCCTCAAACCAACCCTCATCTCAGTACTTCTCTTTTGGAGGGAGCGACTTCTGTTGTACCTTAAATATTCACCCCTGTCACCATGATCACGGGGACAGCTTGGCATATCTTTCCCTCCCTGCTCAAGTGTCAGCATGTAAGCAGTGGGGACTCAAGGTTAAGATGACCAGAGACAAAAGCAAGGAATCAGAACCATTGTGTATGTAAACAGAAGACTGAAGTTACAATACTTGACAATTTTTCTCTTCTCTAAGGGAGGGAAGTTAATTTTGTCACCACTGAAGGGTTTTTACATGATGTATCCTCAGCAGAGTGAAGGGTGGGGAACCTGTTTCTATGAAGGGCCACTGAAACCACAGGCAGAAAAAAAAATCACCATATAAGATTTCTTTTTCGAGGCAGAATATCACTCTGTCGCCCAGGCTGAAATGCAGTAGTGTGATCTCGGCTCACTGCAGCTTCCACTTCCTGGGTTCAAGTGATTCTTGTGCCTCAGCCTCCCAAGTAGATGGGATTACAGGTGTGCACCACCATGTCTGGCTAATTTTTTTTGTATTTTTAGTGGAAATGGGGTTTTGCCATGTTGGCCAGACTGGTCTTGAACTTCTGATCTCAAGTGATCCACTTGCCTTAGCCTCCCAAATTGTTGGGATTACAGGCGTGAGCTACTGCACCCGACCACAGTATAAGATTTTTTGAAAAATTATTCACATCCCAAAATAAATTATAAAAGCTCATTATTTCTAGTTCATAGCCATGTAAGAGAAATAGATGTGGACCTGTTGGTATAGAGGTAGGGAGTTGTAGCTGGCCCGGTCGAGACAGAGATGGAAAAGAATTGGGAAATGATGGCAAGAAAAAGCCCCTCTCACTGTCTCCCTTCCTCTTTCTCTCTCAATTTCCTTGTTTCAATCTCTCTTCCTCTCTCTCTCTCTCTCTATGCACATGCCCTAAAGCTATAACTCATATTTTAAAATGAGAAAATATTATCTGAAACGTCTCTAAAATGCTTTACCTTCTCCCCAAGATCTGGAAACCGCAGGTGCTTTAGAAAGTTTCTCTTTTTCTCATTTTCTGATAAAAAATTCAGGTTAAAAACACCCAGCTCCAGGTTTTAGTCGACCCGTGTATATATAAATGAGCTGTGGTACTCCTCATTTCTAAGTATAAAGTCGTTCTCTCTTTTTCTGGTTTTAAAAAACTTTTCAGGCTAAAATCACAGATTTGGGATTTAAATTTTGTGTGTTGTTACTAGAAAAGCCTCTGAAACATGTGGATTTATGCTCTGTATGCCAGATGGGCGGTAGTTGGAACCAGAGCTGACTCATGGTTTAGAAGCTACATATTTCCAGTTTGGGGTTGTGTTGTTTTGCTTTTGTTTTTAAACCCAGCATCTTTCAATAGAGCTTGGGAGAGGAATTAGCAGAAGAGGATTTCAATCCATCAACCATTTGGGTGATCTGGATCCCTGAATTTTGCAGCTCTGGACTGAATCTCCAAATGATCACCTAGTTCTTGCATTCCAAGCTTCTTGGACACTGACTGACCCTCACTGGGGCAGAGCCGCCCTAATTTGTAGGGTATGTTTGTCGGCTTGCTGTTGCTCACTGTCCTTTTTAGGCAATGGCCCCTCTATCTCTTGACAGCTTGTGATCACCTGCAGAGGATGGGAAGCGACAGCTGAGCCTTGCGTTGAAGACATAAGCTTCTGTAAAAGGTTTGGGGAAGCAAATTCAATGCCGCCTGAATTTAGATGACTTATGGATTCAAACCCTACTTTTATTAGATTATTTGTGGGTTGAAATTCTAAAGTTAATTCAATCAAACATCTAGTAAAAATGTTACAAAATCAGCTACATGAGTCTGACATCATTGAAATGAGACCCGCTCACATAATTTGATTATCTTTTCTCCTTACGGTCGTCACTGTAGAAATTTTTGCCCTACATAGTGAGGAAGCTGGGGCCATGTGCCGTCCAACATAACAACTGAGCTTAAACCAGAATCCCTCATGAGCTTCAGTTTTAATATACTCAAAATATTATGCATTACATGGAAATAATACATACTTGGTATTTAGGGACAGAGTCTCATTCTGTAGCCCAGGCTGGAGAATAGTGGTGCAATCATAGCTCACTGCAGGTTTGAACTCCTGGGCTGAAGTGATTCTCCTGCCTCAGCCTCCCAAAGTGCTGTGATTACAGATGTGAGCCACTACACCCCACCACACTTGGTATATTTATACCTGTAAAATATTAGAATAAACAAGTATCCTTGTAAATAAGAAGTTGACTTCTTGAGTTGGTTTCATTATGAAAATGCATATTACAGACACATTTCCTCCACCATCATTTAAAAAAACTGAATATTCATAATTGTCCTGTTTGTTGCCTCTGACTAATATGACTTACAACAGGATGCAGGGTCAGGACAAAATGAGAACTAGAGCTGGTTCGTGTGTATTCTGGGGTATTTATACTCTGCAAAAAATGATGCTCCTGTACTTGCAGTGTGTATCCATAGATCATAGTTGAAATTCTACACCGAATGAACTTATCAGCTGCCTTTTTTCATCGCGTTCATTGCCTCTGACAGATCTATCCCCAGCTGGTGCTGACTTCTCCCTACAGTGCAGGGAGATCATTAATCTTGCATGTTCTCTTACTCCAAGGCATTTTTTTCTTCTTTGCTGAGGTTTTAAAACAGATTGTGCCTGTTTCCACGGGCCTTTGAGAGATCTGTCATGTGTCCTCTTTTAAGCAGGTTGTGTAAAAACCAATTACTTGAGTATAGCTGGGGTCATGGGCAGTAATTCTGTTACCAGGGTGGGAGCCTTGATTTTCTCATTCTTCCCTATGTCAAAATCAGAGTGAGGGCACTGCCAACAGAAGCATTTATTACTTAGCAACTGAGAGATGCTTTCAAGCCATTCTGATTGGTGATTCTTCTCCAGGGCTGGGGGAGTATCTCCATCTTGCCTCCTGGGCTGCACTGATAAGGAGCTGGACACCTCACCAAATCATGAGTGAGAACTGCCCATAGTGAGTGAGAATGCAATTCCAAGGGCCTCAGTCACCAGCGTAGACCTCCTTGTAGCTGAACTTGGCAATTGGCAAGTCTCTTGGCTGTGGAGAGAGAAAGGATTGTGTCTGCACAAGCAGAATAGAGAAGTGCAATAGAATTATCTAGTGGAGGCAGGTGTTTAGAGAACTGTCAATACTTGTTGAATGAAAGGACAGGTGTACAAAACTGGACAATACACCTTAGACTTAATAAGCACTTCCTTCCCAGTAGCTGGTTATTTGTTTCTTCCCAAATTATTTAGGGAATCATCTCAACTGCCCGTTTTATATCATCTCCATTTTCTGTAGCAAGAAGCTTATTGCTTTAGTATCATTATTTAAAAGTGACAAAGACACACCACTTATTGAATGTTTACACTGCTTTCACCCCACATTAAAGCTCTTCGTGAAATTAAAAGCAAATGATGACAGAGCTGCAGAGACTAAGGCTACATGCTCCCGTCAGACTTAATCCTCCACCAAAACATATCTCTTCCACGTTCCTTTAACCTGGAGCCTGAGAAGTGGGAAGTGACCCACAGGGGCCCACTCCATAATCTCCTTTAAGCTCGCATTCTGAGACTTTTGGTACAGGCACCAAACAGATTGCTTTACTACATTGACAAATCCGTGCTGAACCCTTTTCTGTGCTCAGTTGTGACATTTTATTTGGACCCTCTCAGTCACCAACAGTGCTGTTCATTCTCTGATTGACATCCTTTCTTCTTTGGGATTTGATGCAAAGCACTGCAAGCTCTTGGCTGTGACCTTGGAATAACAATCTTGGCTGTCTCCTGGCTGTACCTTCAAGTCACCTGAGTGTACATCATTCTGATTATATTTGGTCCCAAGACCCTTTTAAACTAATTCTGCCCCCTCTGGTGGAGATTTTTACCAGGTTCAGCCCAACTCTTTGAAATGGAATAAGACAAAAGGCCCAGCCAATAGGGTGGTTAACAGGAGAATGTTCATGATGTAAAAAGAGTTTGGTGATACATTGGAAAGAGTCCAATAACGCATATGAAAACACTGGCTTATTGTTGATCTCCATACACTTTTTTTTTGAGACTGAGTCTCACTCTGTTGCCAAGGCTGGAGTGCAGTGATATGATCTCTGCTCACTGCAACCTCTGCCTTTTGGGTTCAAGTGATTCTCCTGCCTCAGCCTCCCAAGTAACTGGGATTAGAGGCACCCACCACCATGCCTGGCTAATCTTTGTATATTTAGTAGAAACAGGGTTTCATCATGTTGGCCAGGCTGGTCTTGAACTCCTGACCACAAGTGATCTGCCCACCTCAGCCTCCCAAAGTGCTGGGATTACTGGTATAAGCCACCGCGCTCAACCTCCATATACTTTTAAAATACTACTGTTGTTACTGATAAAAGCCATAATAAAAATAAGTAGCTGCTGTTTAAAAGTGTTTGTGATTTGACTGTCATGGGGATTTTTGTCTGGATTGGAGGTACCGAGGTTCCCAGGCAGGGAGAGATGGGGTTTTCGTCATGATCTCTGAGGGAGCAGTTGAGCCTGTGCAGGTGGTGAGCACTTCTTCTGGGTTTACTGAGCACCTGCTCAGTGTAGGGAAAAGTTTTATTATTATTATTTTTACTTTAAATTCTGGGATACATGTGCAGAATGTGCAGGTTTGTTGCATAGGTATACATGTGCCATGGTGGTTTGCTGCACCTATCAACCCGTCATCTAGGTTTTAAGCCCCACATGCATTAGGTATTTGTCCTAATGCTCTCCCTCCCCTTTCCTCCAACCCCCGAGAGGCCCTGGTGTGTGATGTTCCCCTCCCTGTGTCCACGTGTTCTCAATGTTCAACTCCCACTTATGAATGAGAACATGCAGTGTTTGGCTTTCTGTTCCTATGTGAGTTTGCTGAGGATGATGGTTTCCAGCTTCATCCATGTCCCTGCAAAGGACATGAGCTCATTCTTTTTTATGGCTGATTGTATACTATTGTATTACGTGGTGTATATGTGCCACATTTTCTTTATCCAGTCTATCATTGATGGGCATTTGGGTTGTTTCCAAGTCTGCTATTGTAAATAGTGCTGCAATAAACATACGAGTGCATGTGTCTTTATAGTAGAATGATTTATAATCCTTTGGGTATATACCCAGTAATGGGATTGCTGGGTCAAATGGTATTTCTGGTTCTAGATCCTTGAGGAATTGCCACACTATGTTCCACAATGATTGAACTAATTTACATTCCCACCAACAGTGTAAAAGTGTTCCTATTTCTCCACATCCTCTCCAGCATCTGTTGTTTCCAGACTTTAATGATCGCCATTCTAACTGACGTGAGATGATATCTCATTATGGTTTTGATTTGCATTTCTCTAATGACCAGTGATCATGAGCTTTTTTTTCATATGTTTGTTGGAGTGTGGGGAAAGTTTTAAGGACTAGGGCTATAGAGGAGAACCAGATACACAAGAAGCTTGATTGAGTTCACACAGCTTCTATCTTAGTAGGTGAAGAAAAGAAGAAAGAAACAGTACATAAATAAGATGTGTTTGGGTAGTCCACTGCCAGGAACCTACCTGGGGAGGGAGTGCTGATTGGACCCCCTTCATCTCCTGCCTCTCCATCTTCTAGTAGCCCTCCACCCTATGCAGTCTCCCTCTACTTCTCTACTTTTTTGTTTTTGTCTTTTTGAGGCAGAGCCTTGCTCTGTTGCCCAGGCTGGAGTGTGGTGGCACAATCTCAGCTCACTGCAACCTCTGCCTCCTGGGTTCAAACTATTCTCCTGCCTCAGCCTCCCGAGTAACTGAGATTACAGGCATGCACCACCATGCCCGGTGGCCTCTACTCTTAAGCATTCCTCACCACTATGCCCAAAAGAAATAATCAGGCCACTATCCACAGACTTCTACCAAGGATGCGATCACTTCTGCTCTCAGGGCCTCATCTTCCTCATCTATAACATGGATGGGTGAGACTTGATCTTAAGATCTTTCCTACCTCTATGATTTTGATTTTGAGGCTATGAGAAACTGAAGTGGGTGGGACGGGGACAAAGGTAGCTCTCCCCCATTCTGCGCCTAGAAAGCTGTGTCACACGTGTTGGGGGGGGGCAGTATTTTTAAGTCAAAGGTCATAGTTTCCCCACCATTTTTTGAACAGTGCCTGATACGGGGCTGAGAGCCCCGAATATGTCTAATAAGTACCTGCTTATTATTGGATTATTGGTCTTGCCATCATCTGGACCATCACTGTTGTCACAGCTACCACACATCAGCGCTCCTGTGTGCCGGACACTGTGCACACAGGACACATCATCTCACCTAATCTGTACCATAACCCTGCAGAAGAGGCCAAGTTCCCATTTCAAGTTAAGAAAATGGAGACTGAAGAAGTAAAGGAACTATCAGTAAGTGGCAGAACTGAAATCACATCCAGGTACAGATGTCCAAGGCACTCTTTTATGTGAGGATTTTTAATTTTACTTTTGTGCAAAGCCTTAGCCAAAAGGTGTTTATGAATCAGACACCAATCAAAATCTCCCCTGGATGAGAGCCATCGGCCTATCTCAAATCTCCCCTTCCCATCTCTTCTTTCCTATTTCTGTCTTATTTCTCTTCGCGCCCCTGTTCACTCTCTAGTAGCAGTGCATTGTATATCTGTTTGCCATCCATCTCTCTGGCTAGAGCATAAAGTACATAAGGGTGGGGGCTTTGCTTTGTTCCCTGCTGTAATTCCAGCCCCTGGAGCAGCGTCTGCTACATCGCAGCTGCTCAATAAATGCGAGCGAACGAATAAGTGTGAGGAGACAAGGTTGGAGAAAGCAGGAAAAAACTGCAAGGCCCGGAAAAGGAAAGGATGGGATGTAGAGAGAGCCAGAAGGAAGGATACGGGAGGCCAGAGGCCAGGAGTCCCTGCATGAGGATGGGTGGTGGGCCAGGAGGCAGCTGGTGCCCAAAGGGCATATAGACCAGGGAGAAGCCCATCGGCACCTTGGTGTGGTCGGCAACAGAGCCTCTTTACCAAATCTCTCAAATGTATCTTTCCATATACCATGTAACAGGTTTTGTTGTTTGTTTGTTTGTTTGTTTGTTTTCTCAGGGAGTTCTATGTCCTACCCTGCTGCTGATTGCTGAAGGCAGAACCCCCAGCAAGAGCATTTGACCAAATCTGGGTGACCCAGAGAAACACGTGTATCCACCAGGCATTGAGTCACATCAATGAGGTGACACTAAGCTGGGCTCGATTCCCCAACCTGGTTTTCTTTACAGTTCACTTTCTCCCTGGGGAAGCACTGAGGACCACAAGAGGCTGATAACGGAGATGACGTTAATTATGAACGGTGCAATGTCCTGGCAAACATAAACCACTGGCTCATTCACAGTTATTTCTGAGAAAAGAATTATTTTGCTTTTGCTCTACTCGTTCTTTCACTGAAGTCTAATGAGATGATAATGGGTGTGACAGTGTTTGTTAAGTGCAGAGTTCCATTAAAACGTGGGGAATTGATACTATTGCTGTGAGAGGAAATGGCTGCTTTTTTTTGGCGAGGCTTTGGACATCAAAGTGTTTGTTGGCTGTGAAAGTGAAAAGGGCTTTGTGCGCACCCTGGGGAATAGATTCTGCCCCAGTTACTAATGAATCTTTTTTTCTTTTTTTTTTTCTTTTGAGATGGAGTCTCACTCTGTTGCCTAGGCCGGAGTGCAGTGGCGCGATCTCGGCTCACTGCTAGCTCCGCCTCTTGGGTTTACACCATTCTCCTGTCTCAGCCTCCCGAGTAGCTAGGACTACAGGCGCCTGCCACCACGCCCTGCTAATTTTTTTGTATTTTTAGTAGAGGCGGGGTTTCACCGTGTTCGCCAGGATGGTCTCGATCTCCTGACCTCGTGATCCGCCCGCCTTGGCCTTCCAAAGTGCTGGGATTACAGGCGTGAGCCAACGCGCCCAGCCTAATGAATCCTTTTAAGGAAGGAAGCCAGGACAGTCAGCCAGCGCTTCTCTTGGTCTCCAGATGGGGGTGCCACTGAGCCAAACACAGATTCCTCCCAGCTTCTCCCTGGACAGTTCCCTGGGGCCAAGGAAGCTTCTGTCTACTGCAACTCGCTCCAAATAGCCTTCTCAAGTGTTGCAGGACATTGGGAAGATGAGATGGGGTAATGCTGATGTTATATATGTCTTATCAATACGTGCTTCCTAGCTCTCGAGGTGCTCACATGGTCTAGTGGCCTTTGATGCTATTTTCCTGTACAGTGTGAGAAATATAAAGTCTTGGGAACAAATAGAAGTCATCAATGGTTGTTTTATGTTCAGAAAGGAAAAGAAAAAATGACACAAAATACCCTACCATTAAGTGGATTGCCAGTTTCTTTTCTGAAGCATGGTTTTAGTAATGAGTACATTATGTAGATAAAAGCAAGCATTTTTAAAAAGCCCCAAACCATAAAAACAAAAACTCTCTTCAAATTATAATGCCCGTCATTTTCCACAGAAGCTATGTATTTCAAAACATTCCTGCTATGAAAATTCTGCCAAATAAGAATTAGGAAGTGATTAAAGTCTACGGCTTACAACTTTTTACGTACAGCCTGAATTCTCTGCTCTGCCACCTCTCCAACCACTTGCTGAAACTTTCTGAACCTCTATCATATTAAGATGGGTCTGAACGTCCACGTGATTAACTGGGAGGCAGGGAGGGAGGGGAACTAGATAGTACAATGTGTGAATGATGTAAAATAGTACATAGAGAGTGCTCAATACGTGGCTCTGAAGTTATCGTTATGCTTTAATGTGGGATGTGCAGGTGGTTTTGTTTTTGTTTGACAGAGTCTTGCTCTGTCGCCCAGGTTGGAGTGCAATGGCGCAATCTCTGCTTACTGCAACCTCTGCCTCCGAGGTTCAAGCAGTTCTCCTGCTTCAGCTTCCCAAATAGCTGGGATTACAGGCACTCACTACCACGCCCAGCTAATGTTTTGTATTTCTAGTAGATACAGGGTTTTTCCATGTTGGCCAGGCTGGTCTCGAACTCTTGACCTCCAGTGATCCACCAGCCTTGGCCTTCCAAAGTACTGGGATTACAGGCGTGAGCCACCGCACCTGGCCAGAGGTGTGGGTTTTCTATCCAGCACCTGCGGTGAGGTAAAGCCAGTAGGCAACAGTAATGACTCTGGGTGAGGGTTGTGGATGGCAAACTGTTGAGATGTTGATTCTGTCTACCCCAGGAAAAGGGCAAGCCTGTTAAGAGAATGCCTATTGGATGCCCACCCTACATTTCTGGCAGCAAAAAATAGGTTTTGAGCTTTCCCTATGTGTATTAGACATTATGGGGGCCATATGGGGGCATGAGGCACTTGTGTAAATAGTGATTTTCTGGTTCTTGAGTTTTACTGAAGCCTCATTTATGCTGGTTGAACCAGATAGGGCTAGATATCTACTCTGAATTTTAGAGTTTTTTTTTTAAACAAGAGGGTCACTGCTGTAGGTTGGGGGTGTTAAAAATACTATTATTATTATTATTATTATTATTATTATTATTATTATTATTATTATTTGAGACGCAGTTTCGCTCCTGTTGCCCAGGCTGGAGTGCAATGGCATGATCTCGGCTCACCGTAACCTCCACCTCCCGGGTTCAAGCGATTCTCCTGCCTCAGCCTCCCGAGTAGCTGTGATTACAGGCATGCGCCACCACGCCCACCTAATTTTGTATTTATAGTAGAGACAGGGTTTCCCCATGTTGGTCAGGCTGTTCTCGAACTTCTGATCTCAGGTGATCTGCCCGCCTCAGCCTCCCAAAGTGCTGGGATTACAGGTGTGAGCCACTGCACCCGGCCAAAAAAAATATTATTTTTATTATTTTATTATCTATTATTTCCTCCCTGCCCCTGAGCAACAAACTTTCTTTTCTTAGACCCCATTTTCTCAACAACTACTGTGTCTGGACGTACATTATGTTAAAGCAATGGACTACTTCATGAACCAAATCACTGGTTAATTCAGTGTGAGAGGATCATCATGCAAACATTCCAAATAAATGCTCTTTATGCTGTGAGAAGTCACAGAATTCTTATTTCTGTATGGCTAGCTCATTGATTCAGCCTCACTGATAAGTCCTGGGGAAAAAAAATACACGTTTGTGCCCCAGCTGAACTCTGCCCATCACGCAAGAGTACTGTTTCTGCATGAGCAAGGAAAGAAAATCCTCAACGGAAAAAGTATTCTATGGCCTGGTGATAATTAATAATAAAAAATACTATTAAGAAGTTTTTCCTGGCTGAGAGTTACTGGGTAATTTACTCACTTGGCATTTGTTGGGGATGACTCCACGTTGCCCTGTCAGGTGTTTGCTTAGGAGCTCGGCACCGCGGAGCTATGTCTTGCTCTCAGTCTCCCTCTATTGGCTGGAACATGGATCGTTCTCTCCCCGAGGACCAAAGAATAATGACCTGCATGCACAAATATTCAATGGGCACATTATGCTTATCTGGACCCCCCACCAATGAAAGGCTTATTTGGATTTCAAATTAACAAATTTTTAATGAATGCACTCTTCACTCTTTACCTGCGTCATTTCTCTTCCTAGCACCCATCTGACATATATCCATCCCTGCTCCTCGACTTAATGAACCCATCATAAGTTGAAAATATCATAAGTCAAAAATGCGTTTAATACACCTAGCCTACTAAACATTATAACTCAGCCCACCTTCACATGCTCAGAACACTTCTACAAGCCTGTAGTTGGGCAAAATTATCTCATACAAAGCCTATTTCATAATAAGGTGTTGAATATCGAATGTAATTAATTGAATATTGTACTGAAAGTGAAAAACAATGGTTGTATGGGTACTCAAAGTAAAGTTTCTACTGAATGGGTATGGCTTTTGCAACACTTCAAAGTAAAAAAAAATTGTAAATGGAACCATCATTAGTTGGGGAACATCCGTATTTATTTATTTGCCTTTTGTCTCTCGCCCTGATGAGACGGTGAGCTTCATGAGATCAGGAACTTTTGTTTGGTTCACTGCTGTATTTTCGGGGGCCTAGAAGAATGCCTGGCACACAGTAGGTGGTTTATGAATGTTAGCTGAATAAATGAATGGGCATCAAGCATATCTAAGAATTGGGTACTGTGATAAAAGATTAATAAGACATTGTCCCGGCCTTCCAGAAGTTCATAATCTAGATTTGGACCAAAAAGCACTATGACTGAAGGAAGAACTGTTGACACTAGCCCTTTATAATCTAGAGGACACTGGCCCTAGGAAATCATTCACACTTATCTTCAATATTTGAAGAGCTGTCTGTGGAAGAAAGATTAGACTAGTTCAGTTTAGTTCCAAAGAACTTTCCAATTGGTAGAAGGTAGGAGGCAAAAATTTCAGCTTGACAAAAATCTCAGAATTGTCTGAAGTAGTTTTGGATTGCTTTGCACATCATGGAAGGCATTTAATCATAAAAACTAATTTTCCTTAATCCTCTCAGACATACTGAACCAGAGTCCCCAGGAGGAGGCCCCAGGAATCTCTATTTGATAATAAGCTCCTTGGTGATTCAGAGGCAGCTGTCTGCAGACTGTTGTTAGAGAATTAGGGATTGGACTGGGAGACTCAGGTATCAGAGGAGTAGTGGAACTAAATGATCTGAAACCATAAGGTTTTATGGTTCCAGCTCAGCATGGTGGCTCACGCCTGTAATCTCAGCACTTTGGGAGGCTGAAGCGGATGGATCACCTGAGGTCAGGAGTTCGAGACCAGCTTGACCAAAATGGTGAAACCCCATCTCTACTAAAAATATAAAAAATTAGCTGGGCATGGTGGTACGTGCGTGTAGCCCCAGCTATTCAGGAGGCTGAGGCAGGAGAATCCCTTGAACCTGGGAGGCGCACGTTGCAGTGAGCCGAGGTTGTGCCATTGCACTCCAGCCTGGGCAAAAAGAGCAAAACTCTGTCTCAAAAACAAACAAACAAACAAACAAACAAACAAAAAAAGATTTTATGGTTCCAGAAGATCATGGAACTCTCTTCTTAATGTAATATTAGTCATTGTGGTCTTTGCTGGGACTGCTACCAAACTAGAAAACCAAATCAAGAAGGTGGGCATGGGAGTCTGGCAGATGTTTTAAGCAACATAGGGTAAAACTCCATGCATTCTACACCCTGCAGAGGGTAGAAATGATTGACCTTCAAATATCCACGCCCAAATACCCCACCTTACAAATTGCTGTATTGTAGTCAAATTTGTAGTGATGATTTCTACATATCTCATTTCTAATTTAGAGCACTTGGAGAGGTAACTGAAATAATCGGTCAACTTCTCTTAAGGAGAATTATCAAATAATGAAATGTTTGTTGAACTGATATGGTTTGGCTGTGTCCCCACCTAAATCTCATCTTGAATTATAAGCCCCACAATCCCCACATGTTGTGGGGGGGTAATTCAATAATGGGGGCTGTTTCCCATATGCTGTTCTCAAGATAGTGAGTGAGTTCTCACAAGCTCTGATGGTTTTATGCACTGTTTTTGTTTGCGGGAGGTTTGACAATTTATACCAGGAGTAGGGAAAGGAGTTGAAGGTTAATTGCTCACCCTTCTAAGCTTTTAAAGCTAAAAACACTTATTTAGGAACTCAGACGAGGAGGAATGGGGAGCTCTTATTATAGAAGTCCTAGCCTGCACTGACTCATCCATTTTAAGTACTCATTAAATATTAGACGTGATGATTATTTATTGAGTGCAGAATTGGAGAGTGGCACAAAGATGAATAGTCTATGGTCTCTGCTTTCAAAGATCTCGGAGTCTAGCCTTGATGACGTAATCACAGTGAATGTGACAAGTGTTATATTAGAGGTTCTTAGGGCATGTGGCAGGGGAATGTACAAAGGTGTGTGTCTCCAACCCAGTCTGACCAGAGATTGTATGAATGGGGCTAGTTACCTTTCCCTGACCAGGTCATTAATTTACAGAGGTTGGGGCATTGTTGCTTTTGTTGGTTTGTTTCAGACTGGAAGAAGGAGGAAAGGCTTATGCGTGGTTCCCAGGATTCTGAAGAGAAAGACAGGAGTGTGGAGGGGAAGGCATGGCTCCCTTCGCTGCCTGGTCTGAGAGGCTGGACCTACAGTGAGAGGAAATACAACCAGAGGTAAAGGAGGGTCAACAAGACTTGGAGTACACATAGTGGAGTGTTTCAAGGCTCTTGCAACCTAATAAGGCACAGAGCAGAAGGAGGGCCATTTTCCCATGGTCTGCCATAGGCCAGAGCAGCCCGGGGAAGCAATTTGGACCAGAAAGTGTTGAATTTTCACAAGGGCATCTGCCACTGGGCAGAGAAGGGCACCTCCTCAAGGAGATATGGGTATCAAAAACTGAAGTTCACCCATGGAGGTGTTGCTGAGCTCCTTTATGAGAGCCCTTGGGGACCCACAAAAATAACTAGGGGATAATTTGAGGGTGGACTTAGTTCTAGGGTCAGCGTTTAAGAAGTTGGTAAAATTCAGGTAATCAAGATCCAGTCATGCATCACTTGGTGATGGGGATATGTTCTGAGAAATGCATCGTCGGGCAATTTTGTCATTACACGAACATCATAAAGTGTACCTACACAAACCTAGATGGTATGGCCTACTACACACCTAGGCTATATGGTATAGGCTATTGTTTCCAGGATACAAACCTGTAGAGCGTGCTACTGTACTGAATACTGTAGGCAATTGGAACACAATGGTACTTATTTGTGTATCTATATACAGAAAAGATACAATAAAAATATGCTGTTACAAGCTTATGGGGACACCTTGGTATATGTGATCTGTTGTTGACTGAGACATCATGGCTGTTTCTGTTTTAGGAACACGGAGAAAGTAAAAATCTGTGAGAAGGTCCTGGTAGATGGGGCTACAGAAATGTGTAGAAAGGACATTATGAACTGGGCTTCAAAGATTAAGTAGGAGTTTGTTAGGCTGACATGGGTTGGTGAGTATCTCAGAGAGTCAGTATCCTTTCTAGAGTATCTCCCTTGCACCTTCGTACCTTTTCCCCAACACCCAGTATTAACTCAGTGCTTCCTTGTGCCATCTAGTTATGCTGCGGGGAGCAGCGTTGTCTTTGGGGTTTCTCTCCTGCTCAGTCTTCTCATAGTCATGCCCATGACGTCCATTGTAGACTGCTGGCCCTGTGCTTCTCCACTTTACCATGGGTGGGGCTTGGAGGTGGCCTCAAATGCTAGAACAGGGAGAAGGAGACATCTCTGTCCATCTATGTCCATATTACAGATTCATATATACACATCTAAGGGAGAGTGATTCTTATTTAACAGCAATACAAGTTCCACTTGAAAGCCCCTGTTCTCTCTTTTCCTTACCACCAGCATCATGGTTAGACTGCTGGGCTGGGTGGATAGGCATGTAGAATGAGTGGCAGAGAATGCTGGATTACCAAACAGTGCAGGGCAGAGCAGGTGAATGAGGGGAGTTGAGATGGACCAACCAGCAGCTTGTGGGGTGGCACAGAAACACTTTCAGGATGTCGAAGCCGGGCTTGAGCTGCTTCTTCTGGGGAGCCTCCAAATCCAGAGGCATGATGGCTGCATGTCACATTGACCTGTCTGGTGCTATCAGGAGGGGCATGATCATTTTTGTCCAAAGCTGTCAAGAAGCACATGAATCTAATAGGCTGCCCAGAGTGAAGGAGCAGACTTGGGAACTTGAGTCCCACCTTTGATTCACCATTGCTCGTGCAGATGGGACTCAATCTGTTCCCTAGAAGGGCTCTCAAGGGAGTCTGGCTTTCCTTTTCTACCATAGACCCTAGCTTTCTTCACACTTAGACCTGGGGATTTGGTGAACATCTGCAAATATAAGAAGATGCCCTCTTTTCTATCAATCCTCTGATATCCTAGGTTTTGCAGGGAAGCAGAGCTAAGAAAGCGTGTGTAGATTGTGGTCACCTGGGTGATCTCTTGCACAGGACTGTACACACACACACACACACACACACAAACAAATGGTAGGAAGTGAAGGGGCTCCATTTTGCTAAAGCAAACAACAACTATCTCTGTGCAGTTGCTCTGCTGGTCAGGCAGCAAATGGCTCTGCCACACAATTAGAACGATATAACCATTTTCTTTCAGTTTGCATGCCTCCTGCTATTGCAGCACCTGTTCAGGAGACCCTGGGGGCTTTCCATCCTTGTACTCATAATCCTGCAGGTTTGAGCTATGGACTATGCTCATTTCCCACACTTTGGCTTCATGTAGTTTTTATTTGATGTGTGGAGGAATTAGAGAGTGCCATGTAGCTGTGCAGGGTGGACATCAGCTCATTAAACTTGCCAAGAATTGGACGGTCCATGAAGATTAATTATTGGCTCTGCCTTTTATGTGCTCTGTCATTAGGCAGACATCTCTGTTGCTCTGAGAAGTTAATACAAATACTTAATTAAAGCCAACCTTTCCTCTCTTTGGAGGCTGTTCCAATAGCTCCCTGCTTCTCAAAACACAGAAGATGCTTCACTGAGTGAGCTCTGGAAGGTCCCAGCAAAGCACTATGGAAGAAATCGAGGGTGGAGTCAGGGAGCTGGGAATCTGCCTGGGGAAAGGGTGATCCTGTCCATGTCAGCTGGGGCTCTTATAACTCCCCTGCAGCGTTCCTGCCCAAAAATGTCAGAAGAGCCTAGAACCTGTGCTTGTTAATGGGCATGTTGATTTCAATGGAAGAAAATAATGCCCAGAAAACCTATTGCATTGAATTCAAATGGATTTCTTTCTGCTGTGCTATTATTTAGTTAACTAAACACAGATTTCTGCACACCAGGAAGTGAAAATGTACATTTTTGAAACCCTCTGATTTGAACCACTCAAAGCCAACCAATATCTGTATTTGGGCCTGGTTGATTGGGTGGGGTAGCAAGTTTTTTTGTTTTTGCTTTTTAGTAGAACAGGCAGTGTCTTTCACATGAGTTATTTGCAAAATGCCCGGAAAAAGCTGTTTAAAGTGTATTTAGGTTCCCAGCCTAGCCCATAATGCTTATTTAACCCACGCAGTGCTGAGCCGCACAGCTGCTGCTTCGTTGGTCTACTGGAAACACATTCTATATCATTTGTTTTGTAGCAGTGGCAGCCTCTGAACTCTGGAAAGGGTTATCCCCGGCCCACTTATCCCTACTGGTCTGGCACACATTCTAGGTCCAAATGAATGGGCTGGATCAAGTAGAGTCCACTTGTCTTTTGCTCACTCTTTGAGCATACAGCCTCTTCCAGCCACTGTGCTGGGAGGTAAGGATACTGAGATGAATAAACTCGATTGCTGCCTTGAAGGAGCCCATGGGTTCATGAAAAGGGTAGATGAGTCAATCAGCTGTTCCATTGCAGTGTGAGGCTCAAGCTGCTTTGGGAGCACAGAAGCGATCATGTCCACAAAGATGCTCCTAGTTAGAAAGAAGAAATCAAAGTAGGGAGTGAGGCAGCAATACCCAAACAGCAGTTCTTTCGTGGGTGTAATTCATCAAATAATAATTTAAAGAACTGAGTTTGCAGAACACTTTACATGCATTCAAATGGATTTGATCCTCACACCAGCCATGAAAGGTAGCATTTGTAATTATATTACCCAATTTGTTTAGCATTCACTAATTGAGTGCCCACTGTGGGCTGGCACTGTGCTAGGCTCTGGGAGAGCAGTGAACAGAGCCAGGTCCCTGCCCATGTGCACCTTGCCCTCTAGTAGGAGGCCAAGCTATCCTCCATTGGTGTGACTTCTTTGTGATCATACAGCTAGTTAGGGAGGCAACAGTTGGTACTGGGCCTTCTGTGCAATCGGCTTTTCCACCCTATAACTCACCCACTACATTGAGAACACATTTTTCTAACACTTTTTCCAGCATCCCCAGATAACTCTGCTTGTTTTATTGGCAACAATGACCAACACCAACAAGCAGAGGTTGTCACTAGGCGTACAATAATGTGAGATTTCAGCAGTGCTTAAACTAGGAAACATTTCGGATTCCAGAACAATGGTGTACAGGAATGAAGAGGTGGAGGAAATATACCCCGGGAAGGAAGGGGAACGTTTCCCCTTATACCCAGGTAATATTGAAAGCTTGGGAATGACTGAGTTAAGCCAGCCTACCATGTGCCTTGTTATAGCTTGTTCCATCTATGGCTGTTGTCTGGCATTTTTTAAACAATCACAGGCATTTTCAGGATATATTAAGTCATTTTTATTTTGGTGGTTGATATATAGCTGAAGTTGGCAGGATTGGCTTACTTCGCCTTTATTGGAGCCTCACACAAAGTGGTGCACTGGTAAATGTTTGTTCAACAACTAGCTTTCTAGGAAAGATATGTATGCAGATATATAAGCACATATATTTATCATAAATTTTACTGATGTAAAGTGTGTAGCAC
The DNA here is from genome assembly GCF_029289425.2 of Pan paniscus. NCBI lineage: Eukaryota > Metazoa > Chordata > Mammalia > Primates > Hominidae > Pan > Pan paniscus. Next base: position 28,705,853 of record NC_073254.2, read on the forward strand.
ACAATTCACAAATAAGTATAAAGTAGGCAATACTCTTGATTATAAATTTCAATAGCCAATTGATTCTTACAAAAGGCTTTTGTTGATTTCTGCTGAATTACTGTATCCATAGTCAACCTGGGGTTCTAATCCAACCATGATTTGACAAAAATCAAACTATGAACTAACGTTTGATTACTATCCCATTCAGCAAAGTCACTCAAAGCATTAACAAATGAGTGTAGTTCTAACATGAATGCTGATGGATGTTTTTGTTTATTCTGAATGAACAGAAAGAAAACCATCAAGATGTGGAAACTTCATTCATTAGTCAGTATGAGTAACAGCACTGAATTAGATCATCAGTATTTTTGAATTGGCTCTCCCAGTATTTTTGCATACTGGAAGAATATTTCCTCAATTTTTGGTGCTACTCACAATCTAGCAGCTATAGATCAGCTTTTCTGTTTTATGACACACTTTTACATTGAATCTGCATCATTAACTTTTCCTGTCACCTTTTAAAGTATAGACAAGCAACAAAAAAGCCCTGACTTTTAGTGTTTGCCAATTTTTGTGGTGTAAATACTCCTTGCATGGCTGATTTCCAACGTGACATTACTGAGCACATTGACCGGAAGAGATGTGCATACATATCATTATGTAGTACTTTGACAATACAGGTCCAATAGAAGAAAATAACTCCCAGAGCATAGGTAATAACAAAATGTAGTAAAATTATTAGAAAGAGATGTTTTGAGTATTTATCACCTTTGTTTTTAATACAATTTAATTGCAATTTTATACAATTTAGGGTTTTGTTTGTTTGTTTGTTTTGAGACAGAGTCTTGCTCTGTCACCCAGGCTGGAGTGCAGTGGTGCGATCTCGGCTCACTGTAACCTCTGCCTTCTGGGTTCAAGCGATTCCCCTGTCTCAGCCTCCTGAGTAGCTGGGATTACAGGTGACCACCACCACGCTGGGCTAATTTTTGTATTTTTAGTAGAGACGGGGGTTTCACCATGTTGGTCAGGTTGGTCTCGAACTTTTGACCTCGTGGTCCACCCGCCTCGGCCTCCCAAAGTGCTGGAAATACAGGCATGAGCTGCCACGCCCGTCATTTTAGTTTTTAATAATAGCTGTATTTAACAACCAGCTTGCAAAATCCTGAAAATTTAACAATCAGCTCCCGTGGGCTAGTACAAACTGGCTCCAGCACCCCACCACTGTCTGCATATCACTCCCATTTAAGTGGAAAAGATTAGTTTCTTCTCATAAAGTGCTGTGACACTTGCCTTCTAAAATGAAATTTATGGCCAGGCGCAATGGCTGATGCCTGTAATCCCAACATTTTGGGAGGCTAAGGCGGGTGAATCATGAGGTCAGGAGTTCCAGACCAGCCTGGCCAACATGGTGAAATCCTGTCTCTACTAAAAATACAAAAATTAGCCTGGTGTGGTGTCACGCACCTGTAATCCCAGCTACTCGGGAGGTTGAGGCAGGAGAATTGCTTGAACCCAGGAGGCAGAGGTTGCAGTGAGCTGAGATCATGCCACTGCACTCCAGCCTGGGCGACACAGCAAGACTCTGTCTCGAAAAAATAATAATAAAATAAAATAAAATTAAACATATAAACAGGTGCCAATATATGTATGTCGAATGAATGAATTTAGAAGAATATTTACTGTAATCAAAGCATGCTCTTGATTTTTACAAAATCATACAACTGAAAGTAGAATAACTACATCTGAACTAGCAAATACTGTACTTACTGTAATTAGTCCCTGTTCTCTGCTGCAGTGTGATTTTCCACCGTTCTTCTAAAGGTACAGCTTGAATTTTGAAACTAGGTCCCTACAGTTTGATCCTATCTTGTTTGACTTGGAAGAATAACTCATAACACAGCTGATTTTTAAAATACTGGTAGGTTCCTTAAGACCCTGAGTGTGATGTCTGCTCAGGTGAGCATCTGCTAATTAGCTAGCTGGGATCTGGTCCTTGGGGGACTTGTTTTACCAGCTGCTTCAGGTTGTTTACACTATGAGACACTCACCTTTATCCCTGCAATTAATTAGTGGTGGGGCCTTCACAGTCTTGCTTTTGATTCACAAATGACAAACAACTTCCCTCTCAGCACACTCCTCTCCGCAGTGTTATTCTTCTGTGAGTGATCTGTTTGTGGGTTACAGAAGGCAAGCCTAGAGCTGTATTGAAGTCACTGCTTTGCAGGCACAGAATAAGGTAGCCATCCATCAGATGAGCAGGGACCTATGGCACGACTGTTCTCTTGTCTTTCATTTATTCTCATTCACTCTCACTCACTCAAATAATTAACAAGTACCCAGTGTGATTATTATTATAATCTAAGTAGTGTGATTATTATTATTATTATTATTATTTTTTGGAAACAGCCTTGCTTTGTCACCCAGGCTGGAGTGCAGTGGCATGATCGCAGCTCCCTGAAGCCTCAACCTCCCAGGCTCAAGCAATCCTCCTGCCTCAGCCTCCCAAGTAGCTGGGACTACAGGCGTGCACCACCACACTTGGCTAATTTTTTGTATTTTTTCATAGAGACAAGGTTTCGCCATGTTGCCTAGGCTGGTCTTGAATTCCTGGCTCAAGTGATCCACCCACCTCAGCCTCCCAAAATACTGGGATTACAGGCATGAGTCACTGTGCCTGGCCATGAATTCTTAATACTTAAAAAACTTCATTGACTTTTTCTTACAGAGGCAAAGCGTAATCATCATTGACTGTAGAAGACAGTAATGAAATACAGATAAGCAAAGACAAAAGAAAAACATCCATAATTCACTCTCCCAAAGATGTTCACTAAGTCTTCCAGACTTTTTAGTGCCTATATAACATAAGATTGCAAAATTGGGACCCTACTTAATGTAAGGTTGTGAGTTTTTTAACTTAAAAATATATAATGAAAAAAGTTACATAAAAACGTTTTAAAAATGTATTTTAGTGATAAAGTTTTGCTCTGTCTCCCAGGCTGGAGTGTAGTGGCACTATCATTGCTCACTGTAACCTCTTACTCCTGGGTTCAAGCTTTCCTGCCTCAGCCTCCCAAGTACCTGGGACTGCAGGTGTGAGCCACTGAGACCTGCTAAGATTTACTTTTAGTAAGCCTTTAACACTAGTTAGTCCAAGGAGCAGACAAGATGTTCCTTTAGACTCATTGTCTTGAAGGGAAATGAAGTGACCCTTTTTGTAGTCCTGTCCACTCTGGAAGGGCAGCACTGGTGCAGAAGAAACCGAGTGGCCACCGCAAGCCCTTCTGCATAGAATAAGCTGTTCATGGAATGAGGCAATTGGAGGCCTTGGAATCTTGTCGTTGTTTTCTTGTGGTGTCAATTGGATTAGAATCTGTAATTTTGGAAATTAGACTGTTGCTGTTAATTAATGCATATTTCTGTAGTTGCTTCCTTTAGCTTAGTGGTAAAAAAAAAAAAAAAAAATTGGCCAGGCACAGTGGCTCACGCCTGTAATCCCAGCACTTTGGGAGGCTGAGGCGGGTGGATCACGAGGTCAGGAGTTCGAGACCAGCCTGGACAATATGGTGTAACCCCATCTCTACTAAAAATACAAAAATTAGCCAGGCATGGTGGTGTGCACCTTTAATCCCAGCTACTCGGGAGGCTGAGGCAGAAGAATCGCTTGAACCCGGGAGGCAGAGGTTGCAGTGAGCCGAGATCGCACCATTGCACTCCAGCCTGGGCGACCGAGTGAGACTCCGTCTCAAAACAAACAGACAAAAACAACAACAACAACAACAACAAAACAAACAAAAAATGCATGGTTGTGGTATTACCCTGTGCTAAGAAGAAACAGAAAAGAGCTTTAGTGGCATCTTTGCCTTTAAAATAGAGGGAGCAATGAACTCCTGGGACCCAGCCAGGGGAAGAGGTGGCCAAGGTCAGAATTCTCCTCTGAAAAACTCTGCATCTAATGTTGGAGACCTGTAGGCATCGCTGCCTCCTTTTGTCTCAGAGCAAATTGTGGAGATGCTAAGATTAGGCTCTGAGCTCAACTGTTGATAAAAAATAAATAGAGGCAGGCAGGCAGCCTGGGGTGGGGTGGGGTGGGCTCCTTCACGGAAGCTGGAGAGCAGCAGGGAGGAGGCACGCTCTCCCCCGCTCTGTCCTTCCCTCCACTGCCCTTCCCCCAGGGGTCATAGCCCACACCCACTATCACCTGCAGCTTAGGCCTCTCTCTCCTCTGAGCCGCTGACACTTGTGGCCAGCTTGTTACCCAGCAGTTCTACCTGATGTCCCGCCACCCTCTTCACACTGAACGACGGAAAGGGAGCCCATTGCTACCCCGCATCATCAACTCCCGTCCTGCTGTGGGTCCCCCTTTCTTTCTTTTTAACTGTCTCTACCGTCTGTCTCCACTGTCTGTCCCACTGCCACCAGCTTGGCTCAGGCCCTCATGATTTGTCACCTGTATTAGCACAATCCCCTCCTTTGAAGACACTGTCCCTGCCTGCAGCCCAGCCCCTCACAATGATCCACGTTCTGGTGAGCTGGCTACAGCCTTGCTACTGCACGTGGGGTGCCCAGACCGGCTGCTTCAGCATCGCCTGGAAATGTGTCAGAAATGAAGAATCACCGCCCCCGTGTTCTCGATCAGTGAGGGTCCTGTCTGAAGATGGAAAGCTCCATTAATGTGAATAAGGAAAATTTGATATAACAAATGGGCAAATGGATAAATAAATTGTATCCATTCATGCAATGGAAACTTATTCGGGAAACAATATGAATGACTCCCAAGGGCATTATGCCAAATGAAACACTCAAGTCTCAAAAGGTTATAGGCAGCATGATTCTATTTATAGGACATTCTAGAAAAGGCAAAACTTTAGGACCAAGTTCAGTGATTTCCAGTGGCTAGGAGGAGGGGGAGGATTTTATTACAAAGGGACAACATGAAGGAATTTTGGGGGGTGTGGAAGTGCTGTGTACCTTCATTTTTAGGTTGGGTACACTTGCCTACACTTATATTAAAACTCATGGAACTGTACACCAAAGAAAGCCAAGTGGACTGCAGGAAGATTAAGAATAAATAAATAAAGTAATGCATTATAAACCATTGACTAAAATCAGAAACCATAAGTTCATATTGATAGAACTAAGTAAATATAAAATATCTTCCCCCAAACACTACAAAGCGGGGAAATATTAACTTTATAGTGGAGAAGCCTGGTCAACCCACTTTAATAGAGTGACTAAAGGTAACATCATCAGTAATGTACTAAGGAGAATCATTTGCCATCTGGTGAGATGCAACGTGAAGATCACAGTCAGGGCCAGCTTCATGGACTTCTGCAATAGCACAGGGCCCAGTGCTCAGAAGGGGCATACGTTTGGTTTAATGCTCTGTTGTCGGTTTGAAAGTCTTAGTAATTGTTTAATGGGGGGTCCATCTACATTTTCATTTTGCAGTCATCCCTGCGTGTAATGTAGCTGGTTCTGAACACAGTATCCTTTCTGTGATTTTCCTGCCACAGATGTATAACCTGAATTTGATCATGGTGAAACATCAGACAAAGCCAAATGAATGGATATTTTACAAAACCAGTTGCTTGGTCCCTTCCCAAGTGTCAAAGTCACAAAAGTCAATGCAAGATGGAGGAGCTGTTTCATGTTGGAGGATGCTAAGGTAACATGACAAGTAATTGCAATGCAGGTTTCTGTATTGGGTCCTTTGGCAACAAAAAGTGTTGTTGGGACAACTCATGAAACTTGACTGAGGTCTGAAGATGAGATAGCAGGAATGTACCAGAGTCAGCTTTCCTATCCTGATGGTTGAATTGTGATTGTACAGGAGAATGTCTTTGTTTGTAGAACTTCCAAACTTAAATATTTAAGGGTGATGGGGCATCATGTGGATGTCTAACACTGAAATAGTTCAGGGCAGAAATTCTTTGTGTTATCTTTGTAAGTTCTCATGAAGTTTCAGGTTGTTTCAAACAAGAAAGAGTGATAGGGAGGAGACAGAGTGATGAGGGAGAGGGAACACTTCTCTAATGAGGTGACATTTGACCAAGACCTGAATGAAGTGAAAGAGCAAGTCACTGAGTATCTGGAGGAAGAACATTCCAGGCAGAGGGAACAGAATGCACAAGGGGTGTGAGGAGGGCACACGCCTGAAATGTTCTGAGAAATAGCCAGGAGGCTCATGCAGAGACAGAGAATGAGAAAGTGGTAGGAGGTGAGGTCAGGGAGGTAATGGGGACCGAATCAAGTCCCAGCAAGGATGTTTGGTTTTGTTCTCTGTGCTGGGAGACATTGGAGGGTTAGCCAGAGGAGCGACATGACACGACTTGCGTTTTACAAGGATGTCTCTGGCTGCTGTGTGGAAAATAGATGACAGAGAGGCAGGGGTGGAAGCAAGGACACCAGTTGGGAGACTGTGGGAACAATTCACTCTCTGGTGGATAACAGGGCTGCAGGAACCTCCAGGAAGACTGCGAAGAGCCACTGCCGGCCCACAGCACAGAGCACTGGGCTGGCTCTGCCCCAGCAGCAGTGATGCCATCTGACTGCTCCTGCATCTCATGCCCGTCCTCCCTTGGAGGCCTGCCAAGAGGTGTCTGGCACAGAAGCTGCTCGTCAAAGGGCAGTTCTGATCATGACTCATTAGAAAGGTTGAAAAGCCAGCTGGTTGCATTTTTAATCAAATATTTCATTATTCGGCACAATTGCTAAAGTGTCTTTTTAAATTAATTATTATAGAACCAAAGACAAGCTCAGGGAGAAATATTGTAATGGTCAGATTTTGTCTTACTGCCTGGAGCTGCCTGACGACTCCAAGCACTTTTGTCCTGTGCAGAGTTTGCATCCTCAATGCCCTTGAATGAAAGGGTCTTGAGGTTTTATCTGGTCCTACCCAACAACAATAAAAAAATTTGAGCATTGACCTCTGATTTTTGGACCCAAAGGGACTTTGGTGGAAAATGATTCCAGTCCCCTCTTTTTCTGGATCCATCAGATGAGTGATAATTTAGAATTCAGTTGGTTTTGTTTTGCTCCAAACTCATCCTCATAAAGTTCCAATGATGAAAAGATATGGACTTAGGTGCTAGGAGTTGTGTTCAACTTTCTTCTTGGAACACCCAGTAGTCTTAAGGACATATCTAAAAGACAATTTCATATCTTTTTTTTTGTTTGGGCAAGAACAATGCTTTAATATTATTATATGATTCTTTTCAAACATAAATATACACTTATGGCATTATGTGTAAAACACACATTTTTAAAATCCAAGAGCAGGCTTACACTTGAAGAGCAACATTTTAAAAATGTTTCTTTCCTACCTTTAATAAATGCATATCTATTGTAAAGTGCATTTCCAATGTGATCCTAAGCCTCTGAGACAGTTAATCCCCAGTTTACAAAGCACAGACCCAGCTTGGTTAAAGGATGATTTGCTCTAGGTCGGAGACAAAGCCAGTGACCTTGGCAATGAACAGCTAGTTAGAGTTGAGTGATTTCCAGGTCAGCACAAAAGATGAAGCACTGCCAAACAGAGCTGTGGTCACTGATTTTGTTGGCTTGATAGTGACTGAGCTGGTTTTTATTCATCCCATAGTGCCTGCTCTTATATTCACTGAGAAGGATGGTTTATGCTCAAATTTTGTTTGAAGAGATTTATAGCATTCAGAGGGTAGAGATGAAAATATGATCTTCTCCTTAACTTTTAGGATTATAATTCTGGGGAAGATGAACGATCGTTTAATTCTAAAAACACAACAAAAAAAATTTAAGCTTTAATTTAATAGCATTGCCATGAATTTAATCTTTCAAACAATTTGCACAAAATGTTAGGCATTGCTATGGTCTATATGTGGTCTATATGTGACCCTCAAAATTCGTATGTTAAAACTTAATCACCAGTGGGATAGTATTAAGAGATGGGGCCTTTAGGAAGTAATTAAGTCATGAATGGATTAATGCTCTGATAAAAAGAGGTTGAAGGGAGCATTCTAGTATGCCTTTTTGCCGTTTTCACCCCTTCCACCATGAGGATACAGCAACAGGTCCCACACCAGACACCAGTTGTAAGTGTCTTGATCTTGGATCTCCCAGTCTTCAGAACTGTAAGAAATAAATTTCTCTTCTTATAAATTATCCAGTTTCAGATATTTTGTTATGTCAGCACAAATAGATCAAGACAGGCATGCTGTAACGTTCTGATATGTCAAATTTAGAGTAGCTATGTCAAAAATCACGGGTATTTCCTGTGGCTATAACTTATGTTTGTGTCTTATTTCCTGAAACCATTCATAGATCTACTTACTTGGATCACATACTTCCAATACATTTTGTCACCTTAATAGACTGAATAAGAAAAATCAAAAAGTCTGGGTCTTGAGTATACTAGCCGTGTGACTTTAAGTTTCTATGCACGTGAATATTCTCATTGGTGGGTCTAATTCTCATCTATAGGTTACTGCCTTTTATGGTCTGAATAGTGTCCCTCCAAATTCATATGTTAAAGTCCTAACCCCAAAACCTCAGAATGTATCTGGAGATAAGGTCTTTAAATAGGTAATTAAGTTACAAGAAGATCTTTAGGGTAGTTCCTAATCCAATATGACCAGTGTCCTTATAAGAAGAGGGAATTGTGACACAGATAGGTACATGCATAGAGGAAAGACCATGTGAAGATACTGGAAGAAGATGGCCATCTACAAGCCAAGGAGAGAATCCTCAGAATGAAACCAGCTGACCTTGATCTTGGACCTCAAGCCACCAAAACAGTTAGGAAATAAGTTTCTGTTGTTTAAGCCAACTAGTGTGTGTTTCTTTGTTATGGGAGCCCTAGTAGATGGATACAGATTTTGGTACTGGGAGTGGGGTGCTGATATAACAAATACCAAAACATTCAAAGTGGCTTTGGAACTGGGTAAGGCTAGAAGAGTTTTGAGGCCATATTAAAAAACCTAGTTCCTCAAAGAGCCTGTTAATAGAAATATGGACATTAAATATGCTTCTGGTGAGGTCTCACACGGAAATGAGGAACATATTTTGGGCACTGGAGGAAAGATGATCCTTGTTACAAAGTGGCAAAGAACTTGGCTGAATAGTGTTCTAGTGTTTTGCGGAAGGTAAAACTCTTAAGTGGCAAAAAACTTGGCTGAATAGTGTTCTAGTGTTTTGCGGAAGGTAAAACTCTTAAGTGACAAACTTGGGTATTTAGCTGAGGAAATCCCTAAGCAAAGTGTTGAAGGTTTCTCTTTACCACTTACAGCAAAATGTGAGAGCACAGAGTTAAGTTGAAGAAGAAATTGTTAAGCGAAGAGGAACCAGAATTTGAAGACTTGGAAAATTCTCAGCTATATATATTGCAATGCATGAAGAGTTAGGTTAAAAGAATATCTTTAGGGTGGTCTCTAATCCAATATGACCAGTGTTATACAGTATTGAATAACAATACTGTCTTTTATGTTACAGGGTAGCTATGATGATCAAATGTAATTGGTTTTATATGTACTCTAAGATCTTGGTAAACTATAAATTGTTCTACAAAAATAAGGTGCAACAAAGATAAGATGAGGCTTGGATCTTTAAAGTCTCCATCCAGCCCTCTTTCTAATATATTATCTCATGCCAAAGACTTCTAGACTTCCAGCAAATCAGATCAACAAGCATTTAATTAAATACTCTGAACAGCACACGAATAGATACAGTAAGGTGGCCAGCACAGTGGCTAATGCCTGTAATCTCAGCACTTTGGGAGGCCAAGGCAGGAGGACTGCTTGAGGCCATGAGTTTGAGACCAGCCTGGGCAATATAGAGAGACCCCATCTCTATAAAACATAACAAAATAAAAAAAATTAGCTAGGTGTGGTGGTGTGCACCTGTAGTCCCTGCTACTTGGGAGCCTGAAGTGGGAAGATCATTTAAACCTCTGAGTTTGAGGCTGCAGTGAGCTATGATCATCACTGCACTCTAGCCTGGGCAATGGGGTCTCAAAATAAGCAAGAGAAAATAAGAAGAAGGCACAGTCTTTCCTCCACAGTATCTAGAAAGCAAAAAATAAACATATTTCTCAGCTAATAAACTACACAGCAATCTTGAGATAATATATTTTCAGCTTTCCACATTAATTAATTGGTTAACCTCTAAAGCAAGTTGGTATTCTTCCTAACATCTTTTGGGAAAATGACAAAAGCAAATTCAATTTAGAATCTTATAAACTTTTATTCTTTTTTGTTGGTTTGGCACAGACACATTTCTTTTTTCTTTATAACTTCTATTATTCTCTTGGAAGGGCCAGGTTTTCAAATCAGAGGCTGACATCACAGTTTGCAGCTCCTGCCAAACAAAAGTTTCCGATGGAGAATATTTGCAAATTTGACCACTGATTTAATTAAAAACGTTCCCAAGAAGTGTAAAAGAACAAGTTTTCAGATCTTTATTTGCAATTGTGAAGCAGTCTGGAAGCTTGAGCCGTGATATCTACCTTTTGTACTTCTTAGGAAGCTCAAAGCATGCAGCCTCCTGAGAGTGGAAAGCTTTCGTCCTTTCTTTCCTCATTCAACCTCACCATTGCTTTTGGAAAGCCACATCTGCTGGAATATAGGGGCTAAAATTCTGTCTTCCCTTAGTCACAGGGGTAAAAATTTTCACAAAATTAATAATAATAATAAATAATGGGGGGCTGGGCATGGTGGCTCACGCCTGTAATCCCAGCACTTTGGGAGGCTGAGGCAGGAGGATCACCTGACGTCAGGAGTTCAAGACCAGCCTGGCCAACATGGTGAAACCCTGTCTCTATTAAAAATACAAAATTAGCCAAGCGTGGTGGCACATGCCTGTAATCCCAGCTACTGGGGAGGCTAAGGCAGGAGAATTGCTTGAACCCAGGAAGCAGAAGTTGCAGTGAGCCAAGATCATGCCACTGCACTCCAGCCTGGACGACAGAGGAATACTCATTCTCAAAAATAAATAAATAAATAAAGAATGGGAAGAGAAGAGAGAAGATAATTGAAGGACACCCAGAAACCTTTCCTATCATGTCAGAAATTTACCAGCTACATGAACATTTGCTTCCAAGACGGTATCTGCATGGATCATATCAACTGACTAATCTTCATGGGAATAATTCTTTTTGTAAACCTTTTTCTTTCTAAGGAATCCACTTGAAAGAAAAGATCTTGGATACAATGGCCCCTTACTACAGTTCTGTGAGGTGTTACGGAAACGTCATCATATCCTCCATCAGTGATTTAAGGGAGTACAGTGGTGAATTATTTTGTAAAGTGTAGAATTTTCTTCCTATTTGAAGAGTCTCCCACTCACTTTTGATTTTTAAGTTTGGATTTTCATGTATTTGTCTCAAAGTCAGAGACATAAATCAACACATGACCCCAAAGGAATACTGGAGGACTACACAAGGGTCTCTGGCAGAGCAAATCTGTTCTGATTCCACACCACCCATCTTCACTCACGACAGAGTCGCAGCGTGGGACAGTGCCTCCGTTCCTATAAAGAAAGGCCACTCTCAGTGTGTTCGGCTGTGCTGTCATGCACTACTACACATATCCCAAGAACCCCAGATACTGAAAAAAGAGAAGTTGCTTTCCCAAAACAGAGTTTTTTCCTATGATCAGCTCATGATCATCTCTCTCCCTTTATCTTTCTTAACCCTAAAAAACCAGTTTTACTATTCATCCATCCTAACAAGGTAAATTAGCCAAGACCTTACCACACCACCTTTACACTTTCATCTTCCCCCTTTTAGCTGCCTTTAGCAGCCTTATGGATGGGGTTTCACATCTCCCTATATTCTGTACAGGCTGTGTGTGTGCATGCATGTGTGTCCCTGTGTGTGTGTATCTGTGTCTGTCTCTGTGTCCCTCTGTGTGTATATCTGTGTGTTTCTGTGTCCCTGTGTGTATGTATCTATGTCTGTCTCTGTGTGTGTGTGTGTATCTCTGTCTGTGTGTGTATCTCTGTCTGTGTGTGTGTGTATTTGTGTGTGTGTGGGGGGGGTGGGTATGTGTGGTGTGTTTCTCTGTATTCCTTTTCATTTCTCCCTAGGTGGCTGTGCCCAGATCGCCTCTCTACTCCTTCAGATAAAAAGCAAAGGGCTTTGGGGAGGCTGAGGCAGGAGGTTCACTTGAGCTCAGGAGTTAGAGACTAGCCTGGGCAACATAGTGAGACCTCGTCTCTCCAAAAAACTTTAAACAAAAACTTGAAAAAGCAAAGAGCCTTGGGTAATAGTGACAGTAGTCACAGCTAGCGTCCACATGCAGCTTCCTGTGTATGCATCAGGCAGCTCATCACCTGTATATCTGTGGACCACTTTAATCCTCATCACAACCATACGAAGGTGGAACTATTAGTCTCATTTCACAGATGAGGAAACGGCTACGTAAACTCTTGTAAAGAAATCCAGACAAGGCCGGGTGCGGTGGCTCACACCAGTAATCCCAGCACTTTGGGAGGTCTTGGCGGGTGGATCACTTGAGGTCAGGAGTTCGAGACCAGCCTGGCCAAAATGGTGAAACCCCTTCTCTACTAAAAATACAAAAGTTAGCCAGGCATGGTGGTGCGGGCCTGTAATCCCAGCTACTCGGGAGGCTGAGGCAGGAGAATAGCTTGAACCTGGGAGGTGGAGGTTGCAGTGAGCCAAGATTGCACCACTGCACTCCAGCCTGGGCAACACAGTGAGACTCAGCCTCAAAAAAGAAAAAAAAACAAAACAAACAGAAACAAAACAAAAAAGAAATCCAAAGGAATGAATAATGAACAATACACTGTCCCTCAAATGTGCTCTCCCCTCAGGCTCACGTTCTTCAGTATATACACATATGCTTACTATATGCGACTACTCTAGTACTATATATTACTACTGTGTCTTAGCTCATTCACCTTAGAGACAAATGGATAGTAAAATTATTTTTTTTTAGAGTTAGGAAAGGAAAAAAGAGGAGGGGGTCATGAGTTGATTATATAAACAAACCTTGTTTTGAAGAAGTAGCTTCTCTTATCTCAATGTGTGTGTGTGTGTGTGTGTGTGTGTGTGTGAGAGAGAGAGAGAGAGAGAGAGAGAGAGAGAGAGAGACAGAGACAGAGTATATGTAGAGCACAGGTTTGGAAAAATCCCTATACCATAAAATATTTCATTGCATCCTTCATGTAATGTATTCATGAGCCTGTAGCTTTCCTTCCTTCCTCCAAGGTAGTCACAGGGGACAACAGTCGTGAGTTGACCTGCTCACAGAGTGTCTAGATAGCGCTGGCACCCAGTAATCCCATTAAAATTTTCCTTAAGGTTCTCTTCCGCCTCAAGCCTCAAGCCTCGAAACTTGGCAGCCTGCTACCTGGTAAAGCACACATCTTCATGGTACATTACTGCCACCTAGAGCTGATATATTGAAACACAGATTCTAGATAAAGCAAAACTGAGAACAAAGCAAAATAAAAAGTCACGCCCAGCCCTGTCCTAAAGCAAGCTGTTTTAGTCCAAGCAGTTTAGATTAAAAATATAATGGACTTTAAGATGAAATTCCTTTCTTCAAGACATCCAACTTCCTATCTCTGTAAGTGGGTTACCATCCAATAATATTCAAATTAAAAAGCTCAAATTTAGTAGCTGTCAAAATAAGGAAGAAGGAATTTGAGAGAGAGAGACAGGGAGAGAACATGTTTTGAAAAATAAACCTTTGCAGTTGTAGCCATCATTTGAAAGATGAGGAAACTGAAGCTCAAAGCTGTAACGGATTTCTTTTTTTTTTTTCTTTTTTTGAGACAGAGTCTTGCTCTGTCTCCCAGGCTGGAATGCAGTGGTGTGATCTCGGCTCACTGCAACCTCTGCTTCCCAGGTTCAAGCGATTCTCCTGCCTCAGCCTCCCAAGTAGCTGGGATGACAGGCGCCCGCCACCATGCCAGGCTAATCGTTTGTATTTTTAGTAGAGACAGAGTTTTGCCGTGTTGGCCAGGCTGGTCTTGAACTCCTGACCTCAGGTGATCCACTTGCCTTGGCCTCCCAAAGTGCTGGGATTACAGGCGTGAGCCACCACACCCTGCCTGTACCAGATTTCTTGAGTTCGAATCACTAGCAAGCAGTTCTGGCAAGATGGAATACAGGGCTCTGGTTTTTTATTCCAAAATGAAATCATAACATAGAATCAGCGTAAGCCTTAACATAACTCCACAATTAGTGGTGGCCTTCCAACTGCTCCACCCACAGTCCTGTGGGGGGTGTGTCCATGTGCTGTTCTGTGTGAAGGTCACCCTTGGTAAGATCTGGTGGCTTTGGAATTCATTCCTGGGAGCAGCGTTGGGTATACACCCATCTGTGCACATCCTCTCCGCCAACCAGCAGATGCTTGTCAGATAGTGGCTGAGGTTAGAGGGCAAAGTCTGTGAGTGGAGACCCTGATCTACAAGGGCAGAGACCATAAAACAAGCTTTATTATACCGTGTTCTCACCCACCATTCCTCAATCTGGGAGGTGTAAGGAAGCTGTTCTTGTTAAGTGAAGATGTGGCCCAGATGGAGGAAAGGAAGGAGAGTCTGTTTTGTGATCTTTCTTGTGCTTGGACGTCACTGGAGAAGTCTATAGACCTATTCTTAAAATAATGGTTTCAAATGCATAAAAGGAAATACATGGGATTGTAAAGGAAACCAATTATGGGCAAGCGAAGTAACCACATTCTTTAAAAATATGTGATATTATGTGTCTTAGTCATCTTGGCTACTATAACAAACAAGCTGCCCACAGACTGGGCGGCTTAAGCAACAGACAATGATTTCTTATAGATCTAGAGGCTAGAAGTCCAAGATTACGATGCTGGTGAGAGACAGGACTAGCTGGATTTCCTAGGCTGACTAAGAATCCCTAAGCCTAGCTGGGAAGGTGACCGCATCCACCTTTAAACACAGGGCTTGCAACTTAGCTCACACCTGACCAATCAGGTAGTAAAGAGAGCTCACTAAAATGCTAGTTAGACAAAAACAGGAGGTAAAGAAATAGCCAATCATCTATCGCCTGAGCACGGAGGTGGGGGGACAGTGATCAAGATATAAACCCAGGCATTGGAGCTGGCAACAGCAGCCCGCTTTGGGTCCCCTCCCTTTGTATGGGAGCTCTGTTTTCACTCTATTAAATCTTGCAACTGCACTCTTCTGGACCGTGTTTGTTACGGCTCGAGCTGAGCTTTCGCTCACTGTCCACCACTGCTGTTGGCCACTGCCGCAGACCCGCCGCTGACTTCCATCCCTCCGGATCTGGCAGGGTGTCCGCTGTGCTCCTGATCCGAGGAGGCGCCCGTTGCCACTCCTGATTGGGCTAAAAGTTTGCCATTGTTCCTGCATGGCTAAGTGCCCCGGTTCCTCCTAATGGAGCTGAACACTAGTCGCTGGGTTCCACGGTTCTCTTCCGTGACCCACAGCTTCTAATAGGGCTATAACACTCACCGCATGGCCCAAGCTTCCATTCCTTGGAATCCGTGAGGCCAAGAACCCCAGGTCAGAGAATAAGAGGCTTGCTGCCATCTTGGGAGCGGCCCCCCCCCGCATCTTGGGAGCTCTAAGAACAAAGACCCCTGGTAACACTGGCAGATTTGGGTTTTGGTGAGGGCCCTCTATCTGGCTTCACAGTGCCACCTTCTCCCTGGATCTCCACATGGCAGGGAGAGAGAGAGAGAGGAGTGGGGAGAGAGAGAGGACGGGGAGAGAGAGAGTGCTCTGGTATCTCCTCCTCTTCTTATAAGGGCACCAATTCCATCATAGGGACTCCAACCTCCTGATGCCATCTAAACCTAATCACTTCCCAAAGATCCCACCTCCTAAATACCTTCACATTGGGCGTTAGTACTTCAACATATGACTTTGGAAAGGGGGGACACAAACTTTCAGACCTAATAACCACCATACTTGTGAAGGGGTGATGAGCATAGCTGGTATTTTGAGGTATCTGCCACAAGGAAAGAGAACATGAAAATATTGACAATTTCCTGTGGTGACAAAGTCTCAGGAACTTGGTATGTTATTGTGATTTGTTGCTTATGTACATAATTGAGGAAATGCTAAATTTCAGTAGGAAGTTAGTAAAAATAAGTATGTAATTTTCTCTCACCCATATTGGCAGACCCTGATTGTGACAGTTAATACTCAGTGTCAACGTGATTGGATTGAAGGATACAGAGTATCTCCCATAGACTTCTCCAGTGAGGTCCAAGCACAAGAAAGATCACAAAACAGACTCTCCCTCTTTTCCTCAAAGATACAAAGATACAAAGTATCCTGGGTGTGTCTGTGAGGGCGTTGCTAACATTTGAGTCAGAGGGCTGGGAAAGGTAGACCCACCCGTAATCTGTGGCGGCACAATCTAATCAGCTGCCAGCTCAATTCGAATATAAGCAGGCAGAAAAATGTGAAAAGAGAGGCTGGCCTAGCCTCCCAGCCTCCATCTTTCTCCCTGGCTGGTTGCTTCCTGCCCTTGAACATCGGACTCCAAGTTCTTCAGTTTTGGAACTCAGCCTATTGTGGGACCTTGTGATTGTGTGAGTTAATACTTAATAAACTCATATATATATATATATGTATATATATACGTATATATGTGTATATATACACATATATATACGTGTATATATATGTGTATGTGTGTGTGTGTGTGTGTATATATATATATATGAATTCTGTACCTCTAGAGAAGCCTGACTAAAAACTGATATTCTGTCTGTGGGCCTTAGTTTATGAACCTCTGCCTTAGAGAATTCAGCAAATTTATTGGTTTGTAGTCAGCGGGATACAAGTTTTGGAGCACGCTGCAATGGACTGTATTAAATAGCCCTGACAGGGTGCTGAGAGAGACAACTGTGATTGTGTGGGCAGGAATTGTCACACAAGCCGCCCCTGGCCGCAATATTCATCTTCCCCCAGCCATTTCTGGAATGGAAGACATGGATCAATTGTAAGGTCTATCCTAAATCCAGTGTCCTTTTCTCACTGCATGGCCTTGGGTGAAAGGGTGAAAAAGAATGTTAGCAGGTTGCGTCAGCCTCCTGGCCAGAGACTTCTGACTCCAATAGCGAGCTCTGCTTTTTTGTTGTTGTTGTTATCTTCCTGGATATATTAGGAAATCCACAGATTTGTGTTCCTTAGGGAAACAGTTAATTTCTAGTGTTCAAGGCCAAATGAATCCTTTCATAAGTAGAGTAAAAGTTAAAATTCAAAAGGGGAGAGGTAGAAATAGTTGGGAGGGTGTCAAATCTCAATAGAAACATCTTTCCAAACTAGAAGCATTTTTTCTTGAACATTTTCAGTATCTAAACTAGTAAAAGATGTCTCAAAATATCTTTTCAACCTTGTTAAGGAAAACCATTGACCAATTCTAGAGGGACTATTTTAAAGCCATTTCTTTGAGACCATCCTGAAATTAAAACACTCAGGGAGATGTTCTAATTAAACTTTCTAACAAAAAAGAAAAATGCCCCATATCACTTCATTTAGATGCTTCTCCTGCCTCCAAGTTAATAGTGTCATTGGTACCTTTTCAACATATGAGAGCTTAGGCTCACGGAAGGCCTCTAGTGCATGTACACCTGATGTTCACTGTGGTCAGATGTCCACAATGTGGCACTTCTGCAACAGGCATGCTTATGTGCTGGGGGTGGGCAGGGAGGATGATGACTATGCTGGAGAGGAAGGTGGGCTCCTGGCTGCAGGCGCATTCAGAAAACTGTCCGCCTCCATCACCTTTCCAAAAGCCAGGCCTGCTTTAATGAGGTGGGAGCAGGAGGGAAGTGAAGACTTATCACAAGGGAAGCAGATGGGGGACAGAAGAAGGCAGAGAAGGGCAGTTATGGAATGCATTTGGAGTTATAAAAAAGGTAGTTGTCGCTGGGCGTGGTGGCTCATACCTGCAATCGCAGCACCTTGGGAGGCCAAGGTGGGCAGTTTGCTTGAGCTCAGGAGTTCAAAGCCAGCCTGGGCAACATGGTAAAACCCCATCTGTACAAAAAAATACAAAAATTTAGCCAGGTCTAGTGGCCCAAGCCTGTAGTCCCAGCTACTCGGGAGGCTGAGGTGGGTGGATCACCTGAGCCTGGGGAGTTGGCTGCAGTGAGCTGTGATGTCACTTACTGCACTCCAGCCTGGGCGACAGAGCAAGACTCTGTCTCAGAAAAAACAAAAACAAAAACAAAAAACAAGTTGTGGCCTGTCATCTCAGCACTTTGGGAGGCCGACGAGGCAGGCAAATCACCTGAGGTCAGCAGTACGAGACTAGCCTGGCCAACATGGTGAAACCCCATCTCTACTAAAACCACAAAAGTTAGCCGGGCATGGTGGCACATGCCTGTAATCCCAGCTACTTGGGAGGCTGAGGCAGGAGAATCACTTGAACCCGGGAGGTGGAGGTTGTAGTGAGCTGAAATTGCGCCATTGCACTCCAGCCTGGGTGACAAAGTGAGACTCCGTCTCAAAAAAAAAAAAAAAAAAAAAAAAAAGTGGTCCTAGTGCTTTTTTGTGAAAAGGGAAATTCTCAATATGATGCAGACATACCCGCTGATTCCCGTAATTTCAGGCTGTTAGCAAGAAAAGCCAAGGGGATTTTTAAAAGCCCATGAGCCACATTCGGTGAATACACTGGGCATGTGCTCCACTCTCCCCCAGCATCTGACTCATCTTAACACACAAACCAACAAATCCTCCACCTGAAGCCAGAGTGCAGCCTGACCAACATGCCTCTTGGTTTTTAAGGGTCTTTATCTTTTGAGAGGATAGACACTAAAATAATTTGTACTGGCCGGGCATGGTGGCTCACACCTGTAGTCCCAGCACTTTGGGAGGCCAAAGTGGGTGGATCACCTGAGGTCAGGAGTTCAAGACCAGCCAGGCCAACATGGTGAAACCCCATCTCTACTAAAAATCAAAAACTAGCTGGGCTCGGTGGTGCATGCCTGTAATCCCAGCTACCTGAGAGGCTGAGGCAGGAGAGTCGTTTGAACCCAGGAGGCAGAGGTTTCAGTGAGCCAAGATCATGCCACTGCACTCCAGCCTGGGTAACAGAGCAAGACTCCATCCGTAAATAAATAAATAAAATAAAATAATTTGTACTGAATAAATGAAGACTAGCTCAGAGAATATAAAAGCATAAACATTTTATTTTGGTAAACTCTCTTTTAGTTTTTGTTTATACATCAATATTTAAATGCAAATATAAACAGAATATATATAATTTATATTGTTTCAATATAATATGTACATTTTCTCATGATGGCCTATAGCCTTTGTAATTATCAAGTAGCTGTATACAGGGAGATAATATACCATAATTTATTAATTATGCTTCCATTTTTGCATATGCATTTCTTTTCCAATTTTTTGCTATTTTGATGTTTTTCCTTCATAGAGCTTTTTCCTTCACTTGAATTAAGGAGGTATTTTGGGGATAATTCTCAAGAATTGCATAATTGGAGCACGGAATGTGAACACCTTGTTTAAATGAATATATAGTATCAGTTTGCTTTGCCAAAGAGTTGTATAAATTGACAATATCAACAACATTGAAGGGTGTTCTAATTTTATCATAAATTCACTAGCATAAGGTCCTGTCTTTAAAAACCCTTTGTTAATTTAGAAGATATATGATGATTATTTAAAAAATTTACATCAGCTTACTGATGAGATTGGACATTTCCCCATATATCTGTTTCCTATTTGTATTTTTACAAATAGGAAAATTGGGGGATTTGGGGAGATTATTGCCTGTATCTTTCCTAGTTTATCTACTGGGTAATTCATGGTTTCCCACTACTTTAGAAGGACTTCTTAGTATATAGATACTAACCCTTTGCTATTCATATTTGAGGTAAATAATTTTATTTTTTATTATAAAGAAGTATATTTTGCATGTTTGAGTGTGTTAATTTTTTAATTAAATTGTTACTTTGTTACCGGAAAGGGGTCCCAATCCAGACCCCAAGAAAGGGTGTATTAGTCAGTTCTCACACTGCTATAAAGAACTACCTGAGACTGGGTAATTTATGAAGAAAAGAGGTTTAATTGACTCACAGTTCCACAGACGGTACTGGAAGTATGGCTGGGAGGCCTCAGGAAACTGACAATCATGGTAGAAGGCAAAGGGGAAGCAAGTATGTGTTACCATGATGGAGCAGGAGAGAGAGCTAAGGGGGAAGTGCCACACATTTTTTTTTTTTTTGGAGACAAGAGTCTTGCTCAGTTGCCCAGGCTGGAGAGCAGTGGCATGATCTCAGCTCACTGCAACCTCTGTCTCCAGGGTTCAAGTGATTCTTGTGCCTCAGCCTCCTGAGTAGCTAGGACTACAGGCACATGCTACCATGGCCTGCTAATTTTTGTATTTTTAGTAGAGACGGGGTTTCGTCATGTTGCCCTGGCTACTCTCAAACTCCCAAGCTCAGGTGATCTACCCATCTTGGCCTCCCAAAGTGCTTGGCTTACAGATGTGAGCCACCGCACTCAGCCACTACGTACTTTTAAACCATCAGGTCTCATGAGAACTCACTCACTATCATGAAAACAGCAAGGGGAAATCCACCTCCATGAACCAATCACTTCCCACCAGCTCTCCCCCCAACACTGGGGATTACAATTCAACATGAGATTTGTGTGGAAACAGAGTCAAGCCATATCTGAGGGTTTTTGTACCTCTCACAATCTGTCTCTCCTGGGATTCTAATGTACAGGTGAGTTTGATAACCACTAGGCTAGAGGAAATGTACTAGAAAACACACACACACACACACACACACACACACACACACACACAGAGAGAGAGAGATTTAATGTCTCAAAATGTGTCTGCTCAAAAGTATTCAATAATTTCATGTCTTTTTGTATAAAAGGTCACAGGGATAATATTTACTTCTAAGGAAAATGTCTTTTGATCATGGGAATGATCCAGTTAAAGGGAATAGCTCAACTAAAAGTCAAGGTCTAATTTATAAATGAGGTTTATGCTCCCCTTTTCCCCATGGTTCCTTCTTGCAATTTACATCACATAATGGATTGTCATAAATGGGATCATAGTTTCCTGCAGGGACCCTGCTCTAATTATTGGTTGACTCTTGATTAAGAACCAAGCATGACATAAATTAATCAGAGATACAAGTAGCAGTCTGTCAGAAGAACAACTATTCTGTGGTTAAAATCTCTTTATTTCATATAATAAAACCACAGTTCAAGTCCAGAACCGGGGCCTAATGTGTGGTGTATTCAGATTATACAAGAGATACCTAAACCTACATTAAACGAAGAGGCAGCACACCAGAACAAAGCTCCACTGTGTCATAAACTTCACCGCAAACTGAACTGTGCCAGCTATGATAGTTACCTCAAAAGATTGTCCTGAGAATTATAATGGGATTTGTATGTGAAAGAACTTACTGAAAATCACAATTATAACCACCACATTTTGAGTTCCATTATCTGCCAGACCCTGTACCTGGCACTGAACAGACCTCATTTCACTTCGTTCTCATGGTAACACTTTGAGTGAGGAATTAACTCATCCCTCGTTCAAGGCTACACTGCCAGGGAGCCGGGATACCAGGACTGAACCCGGCCCTTCCTCCCACACATGTCCCTCCCATAAACCCTGCTCTGTCTTTTACAAGTGCCATGCAGCTAATCACAAGCATTGTGATTAATGTTCTCTTAGAATACAGAGTTATTCACAGGATTATTTGGGAGGCCCAGACAGCTTTAACAAGCTGCCTAAAGAAGTTCAAGCTGATGGTTTCATTTTCAATTAGGAAGAACTTCTGACACTGATTGGGGCATTCCGTCTTTCTGTTACCCTTGCAGTCGTTGTGATAGGAAAATGTTTTTGTGTTTGATGATGAAGGTTGTTACTGAAAGAACTCAGATTTCAACTCTCTCTAGATCTCCAGGATATAAGTGAAAAAAGCAAGATTTCAGAAACAATAAAATGCCAAGCTATATATAAGAAAGAGGGAAAACACACAGAGTCCTATTTGCTTAATTTTTTTATATGATAGGATAAAGTAAAAACTAATAAAAACAGTTACTTATCGGGAAGAAGGGACAGGTCAGAGAGGTGAGAATGGAAGCCAGACTTCTGAGTTCACATTTTGTTGATTTGACTTTGGACTTATGTAAATGTTTTATATAATTACAAAATAAAAGTGAATAAAAATAGAAAACAATCCTTCAAAATCGAAAGCAAAGTGGAAAAAAATTAACCTTGTTAATTTCTTAACTTCTAATCAATTTTGTTGAGCAAATGGGTCAACCACATATAAAGGAACTATTTCATATGGCTTTCAAGTACTGTAATATAAATACATCCCCAGTGGATTATACCTTAATGGACCAAACAACTATAAATAAATTTTAAATTGTGTTCAATAATACTACTTATTAATTATATCTTTATTTGGTAATAATATTGGTATTGTTCATTTGAAACATATGTCTGTTTATATATATGTGCAAATATATATACATCATAATTATGTCAAAGTTATTAGGAACCAAGATTTTCAGTTTAAAAAGGTTGCAAGCATAAAATTAAACAATTTACATACAAACCCTATAACTCTAAATTTAAGTTGACAATATTGATATGAACTCATGATATATCTTCTCTTATAAAAGTATTTCTCCTACAAGCTCATGCTTGTAATCCTAGTACTTTGGGAGGCTGAGGCAGGAGGATTGCTTGAGGCCAGTTCAAGACCAACCTGGCCAACAGAGCAAGATCCCATCTCTAAAATAAAATAAAATTTAAAAAAAGTATTTCTAACCACTGTTCACTAAATAATCTGGCAATGAGCATTCTTAGCACTCAGATATTTGACTCTAAATGCCAATTTCCAATAAAAGAAACCAACATTCTTTGGACAAATAGCTGATTCTAGATTTGGGACAAGAAGTGAACAAAGTGAACCCAGAGCACATTGATTTACTAGAAAGCAAGGAGATTGTCAAAGCCTTTGGAGTTGCATCATAAGAATTCTGGATTGGGAGGCTGAGGCAGGTGGAGCACCTGAGGTCAGGAGTTCAAGACCAGCCTGGCCAACATGGTGAAACCCTGTCTCTACTAAAAATACAAAAATTAGCTGGGTGTGGTGGTATGTGTCTGTAATCCCAGCTACTTGGGAGGCTGAGGCAGGAGGATTGTTTGAACCTGGGAGGCAGAGGTTGCAGTGAGCCGAGATTGCACCACTGCACTGCAGCGTGGGTGATAGAGTGAGACTTCAACTAAAAAAAAGAGAAAATTCTGGAACCAACTTGAAGGGACTCTCACTGGGCAAAGATGGAACATTTTGAGCTTCAAAAAGAATAATAACTACAGCAAATAGAATAACTGCAAGGAATCATGTATGTTAAAATCCACAAGTTAATTATAATACTCAAAAATCGTCCTCATTGTTCCCTTTTGGAAGATGCTCAGAAACCAAGTCATTATTTTAAAAGCCAATGAAGAAAATGAGTGAATGATTTATCCTGTCTTGCCTGTGTGAATTGTACTTCAGGGTTAGCAAGCAGTTGTTACAAGAAAGTTCTTTATGCAAGAATTTCAGATAATAAATGCCAGAGAACTAAGAATTTTAAATTACATTTTTCAACCTCTAATGAAATAATGGAATCAGGCACTGATCAGCAATGGCTATTGATGCCATTATATGAAAAGCTGATGGAAAGCTTTATATGGTTGTGTCAGAGGCATTGGAACCGGAGCGACTCCATCTTGAATAGGGCTGGGTAAAATGAGGCTCACACCTGCTGGGCTGCATTCCCAGGTTAGGCATTCTTAGTCGTAAGATGAGATAGGAGGTTACAAGATATGGGTCATAAAGACCCTGCTGATAAAAACAGGATGTGGTAAAGAAGCTGGTCCAAACCTGCCAAAACTAAAATGGCGATGAAAGTGACCTCTGGTCGTCCTCACTGCTCATTATACGCTAATTATAATGCATTAGCATGCTAAAAGACAGTCCCACCAGTGCCATGACACTTTGCAAATTGCCATGGCATGGTCTGGAAGCTTCCCTATATGGTCTAAAAGGGGGAGCAACCCTCAGCTCCAGGAACTCCCCACCCCTTTCCCAGAAAACTGATGAATAATCCGCCTCTTGTTTAGCATATAATCAAGAAAAAAAGCCATAAGTTTACTCAGTCAAGCAGCCCATGCTGCTGCTCTGCCTATGGAGTAGCCATTCTTTTGTTTCTTTACTTTCTTAATAAACTTGCTTTCACCTTACTCTATGGACTCACCCCGAATTCTTTCTTGTGCAAGATTCAAGAAACCTGTCTTGGGGTCTGGATCTGGACCCTTTTCCAGTAACAGTTGGATGAGGGCGACAGTTCTTGAGCCTGTGACCAGTCATAACATCACAAAAAAGGAGACACTCCTTCCCATGCTGGCTAGCTTTGGTGTTCCTTGGCTTACAGATGCATCACCCCTAGCTATACCATAATCTCCACATGACATTCTCATTAAAGTCCTTCTGGTGTATTCTTGCTGAAATGGCCAAACCTGAATCTGGCCATGGGATTAGGTCTACCACCCAGTTTACGGGAAACACAAGAGGACAGAGAAGCATGTTACAAATGGGATCATATGGAAGAAATCAGCAAAATCCAGAAGAAGCTGGACAATGTCCTGGATTCTTCAACAACTACATTGCAAGTAGATAAAAAGAGAAAGAAGGAAACTATTATGGGTTTAGAGTCTTCCCAAAGTCTGTATATTGAAGTCCTAACCTCCCTGAATTCAGAATGTGACATTATTTGGAGATAGGGTCTTTGCAGAGGTAATAAAGTTGAAATGAGGTCACTAGGGTGGGCCCTAACCCAATATGACTGGAATCCCTATAAGAAAAGTTTGGAGTCAGTTACAGATGAGGAGAATGCCATGTGGAGATTATGGTATAGCTAGGGGTGATGCATCTGTAAGCCAAGGAACACCAAAGATTGCCAGCATGGAACGGAGTGTCCCTCCCAGCCCTGAGAAGGAGCCAACTCCACCGGCCCCTTGTTACAGACTTCCGGCCTCCAGAACTGTGAGATAATCCATTGCTGCCATTTAAACCACCTGGTTTATGGTACTTTTTTTTTTTTTCTTTTGTTCTTGAGACAGGGTCTCACTCTGTCACCCAGGCTGGAGCAGTGGGGTGATCTCGGCTCACTGCAACCTCCACCTCCTGGGTTCAAGTGATTCTTGTGCCTCAGCCTCCCGAGTAGCTGGGATTACAGGTGCACGCCACCACACCCGACTCATTTTTTTGTATTTTAGTAGAGACAGGGTTTCGTATGTGGGTCAGGTTGGTCTCGAACTCCTGGCCTCAGGTGATCTGCCCACCTTGGCCTCCCAAAGTGCTGGGATTACAGGTGTGAGCTGCCGCACCCTGCCAGATTTGTGCTACTTTGTTACAGCAACCCTGAAACCGCCTTTGCAAAATTATGACTGAGACAGTGAAAGAGCTCTAACTTAACCAACTCCATCTTGCTTCTAACCTCCAAGCTGTCCTTGTTCATTCCTGGGTGTAGGCTGAATTAACTTTGAGAGAAACTTAGTTTATAGTTTAAACAAAGACTTTAACAGCCCTTTGCCAAAGCAGTCCTCCTTCTTGCCTGGGGGCTAGATTGCCTTTGTAGGACTAACATTAGCCACAAGATTAGAAATTATGGTTTAGGAGTCATGCAGCTGGAGGCTACAAGATCCTGACAGTCCCTAAACTGCTCCTAAAATCAGTGCTTGAGATATTTTGCAGACCCTGCACTTGATGGATCAGCTGGCACCACCCAGATGGATAAACTGGCTCACCTGATCTTATGGCCCCCACCAAGGAACGGACTCAGTGCAAGAGGACAGCTTTGAGTCCCTATGGTTTCATCCCTGACCAATCAGCACTCTTGGCTCACTGGCTCCCGTGTCATCCACCAAGTTATCCTTAAAAACTCTGCTCCAAACTGATTTGAGTATTTATAAAACTCTGGTCTCCCGCCCAGCTGGCTCTGCGTGAATTACTCTTTGTCTATGGTAATTCCCCTGTCTTGATGAATCAGCCCTGTCTAGGCAGCAGGCAACCCCCTTGGGTGGTTACAACCCCAGTGAACTAAAATAGAAACCTACTGAATTAAAAGAGACTCAAGACATATTAACAAAAAGTGCTGTGTGACCCTAGTTTGGATCCTGAGCTGAACAAATAATTGTATTAATCTATTCTATTGGGTATTTGATGATATTAAGAAAGTGCAGAGTTGTTTCGGCATGGTAATGCCATTTTAGATATGTTAGAAAAAGAGTCCTCATCATTTAGAGATAAGTATTGAAGTATGTATGGATAAAATGATAAGATGTCTGGGATTTGCAGCAAAATAAGCCATCAGGGACAAGAGCAATAAATTAACATTGGCCAATTGATAATGATTCTTGAAGCTGGGTGACCGGAACAGGCAGTGATGGACTGGGAAAAAGGCTGGGGAGTGGCGAGTTCACTTTTGAACCGTTTGCCAACTTCTGTGGGTTCCCACCATGGCTAATTTCAAGCTAGCCATGACTTAACAGGCATCTTGCAACATTCCTGAATATTTAACACTTAGGTCTCAGGAGCTGGTGGTAAGAGCTGGTTCTAACACAATGCTGTTCTATTCTTTCTATTTTGTGTATTTGAAATAGTCCATTTAATCAAAAAACAAAACAAAACAAAACAAAAACAGAATCTGGCCAATATTTCTGCTTTTATTTTATTTTATTTTTTTTGAGATGGAGTTTTGCTGTTGTTGCCCAGGCTGGAGTGCAATGGCACCATCTCAGCTCACCGCAACCTCCGCCTCCAGGGTTCAAGCGATTCTCCTGCCTCAGCCTCCGGAGTAGCTGAGATTACAGGCAGGCACACATCACCATGCCCAGCTAATTTTGTATTTTTTTTTTTTTTTTTGAGACAGAGTCTCGCTCTGTCACCAGGCTGGAGTGCATTGGCACAATCTCAGCTCACTGCAACCTCTGCCTCCCAAGTTCAAGCAATTCTTCTGCCTCAGCCTCCTGAGTAGCTGGGACTACAGACACATGCCACCATGCCCAGCTAATTTTTGTATTTTTAGTAGAGACAGGGTTCACCGTGTTGGCCAGGATGGTCTCGATCTCTTGACCTCGTGATCCACCTGCCTCGGCCTCCCAAAGTGCTGGGATTACAGGCATGAACCACTGCGCCCGGCCTAATTTTGTATTTTTAATAGAGACAGAGTTTCACCATGTTGGTCAGGCTTGTCTTGAACTCCTGGCCTCAGGTGAGCCGCCCGCCTTGGCCTCCCAAAATGCTGGGATTATAGGCGTGAGCCACCGCGCCTGGCCTCATTTCTACTTTTTGCCCTGGAGGTTGCTGTTGGAAAAGGGGACATCAGGCCTTGGAAGTGTAAGGGCCAAGGGAAAGCTTCTCCTCTGCCCTCTAAAGGTTTGCGCAAATGAACTTACAATAGGCAGGTTCATAAGAGAAAAAAGCGTTCAAAACGTGTTATCGTGCATACGGATATGGGAGCCATACCAAGGTATGAGACATGAAGAGGGGCCAGATGGATGAGGCTTGAATACTCTGTATAAACCCTGGAGGCAGACATTATTTTGCAAATGATTATTTTTGGAAGCTGGATAGGAGTGACAATTTCAGAAGGTGAGAGGAAAAACTGCACAGGAACAAAGGATGTGTTATTATGCAGATAACATCCTCCAGATAATGTAGGCGCTTCCCTCGGAAAAATAGATGAAAGGATGTCTGGGTGTGGTGCTGACCCCCAGTCCTTTCTCTTCCTGGTGATTAATCATTCCTGGTTATTTGATGAGATTCCTAGGTAGGGGTTCTTAAGGCAATTGCATTTCTTTTGGAAAGTTTTTTTAGTCAGATAAGAAAATTCTAGGCTGGGTGGTGTGGCTCATGCCTGTAATCCCAGCACTTTGGGAGCCCAAGGCAGGAGAATCTGTTGAGCCCAGGAGTTCAAGACCAGCCTGGGCAACGTAGGGAGACCTCGTTTCTACAACAACAACAAAAAATTTAGCCCGGCATGTGGGTGCTTACTTGTAGTCCCAGCTACCCGGGAGGCTGAGGTAGGAGGATCACTTGAGTCCAGGACATTGAGGCTGCAGTGAGCCATGATTGCACTACTGCACTCCAACCTGGGCAACAGAGTGAGATCCTGTCTCAAAATACAATATAAATAGATAAATAAAATAAAATTCTAGACAGAGTGCTTCAGGAAAGAGGATCAGAGAGGCAGGAAGTTGGCGATATGTCAGAGAGAGACCCTGAGGCTGCTTCTTTAGTTCAGTATGTCAAAGTGCCACATTATAGAGTATTGTTTTCTGAGCCCCAACAGAGGACACAGTCTCAGCTGTGTCCCAATTCTGCAACCTACTTGCTATGTGACCTTAGGTAAGTCACTTAACTTCTCTAAGCCTTGTTTCTCAGTGGTAAAATGAGAAAAATACTACTTCATAAGGTTGTTGTGAGGATTAATTAAAGTAACATAATGGCTTTTAAAAATGTCAAATATTGTTAACATGGTAATTACAGTTGTTGATTATCAGACCGAAGACTAAAAGGAAATGAAATTAAGAACTGACAGTAGACAGCTATTAGAATGTTCTATAATCCTGTGAAGGCCAAAAAAATCATTACTAAGTCGTTAGCAAGAACTTTGAAAAGGGATCTTCCAACCACCTTGGGAAATCACTAAGAGAGGCATTGGCAGTGCGGCAAGGACATTCAAGGGACTATGAGTCCTTTGACAGTGGCAGTAGGAATGCTGTCCACTAAGGAGCCTTGAATAAAGGAGTGTGAAAGAGAGAAACATGGGGGAAACCTGAGCTGAAAAGTGTCATCCCACATCACAAGGCTGGGTGGGAAAGAGGGGGGTTTGGTGAATCCTTTTTGCAATGCAACTGACAATAATTCCAGTGCACATGTGTGAACTCGGCTTAGAGTAAGGAGTGGGCAGCCCCGGTGAGTAGAGATGTCAAACAGAAGCTGCAGGTGAATGGAACATGGGCCTTGAGGCATCCATTCTGCCATGGACATTGACTGACTGACACCTCTGGGAAAAGTTTGGAGCTGACGTTTCTCCTGTCTGGGCCCCCGATCCTAAGAAATGATATATATATATATATATATATATATATATATTTTTTTTTTTTTTTTTTTCCTGTAAGTAAAAGACACAATTACCAGATCTTCAAAGTGGATACTGGATGGAGACTTCCCTGGGAGGAGGCGAACAAGAGCCTGAGACTTTGCTTCTCCCTCACGTTCACCTTTCCTGCATTGCTGCAGTCCTTAAGGGAGCTGTCTGGAGGGCCCTAGCTGTTGCATTCATGCTTACCTCAAGGGGTGTCATTTGCCTTATAATACTCTAGGCCAAGGTGGGGTCGATGGGGTGAATGAATCAGTCCTCAACTTTCAGCCGCACTGTAAACCCTCCCCTCATTTTAACAGGTGGTTCCTAAAGAAGAAAAAGCCTCCAGGACAAATAAAAACAAAACCAAAAATCCCTAGACATAATGGCAGAGGTGCAGGTGATGCACCATGAAGTTTTAGGGTCAAGATCTTGTCACTACCGTCTTAAATTACAACTGTGTGTAATGCTGACTAAAGGCCACCCAGAGGCTGTGGATGCCTTAGCAAATGAGGTTCCACTCATTCGTTCATTCATTCGATAAAAGGATACTGAACACTTCCTCTGACACAGACACTAGAGATGCTGAGATAAATAGAACATGGCTCCAAGCTCTGAAGATGACAGCAGAGTGTTTAAATGTGTGGGTTCTAGGACCAGGATGCTGTGTGACCTTGGTCATGTCACTTGATGTCTCTGTGCATGAGTTTTTATATTGATGACATGAAGAATTTAATAGACTTTCCTTCCCAGGGAGATGTGGTGAGGAAAAATGAGCAAATACATGAAAATCACTTCGATTGGTGTCAGGTACCTGACATACACGCTTATGCTATTATTATTTATATTATTACTTATGCGCCAGCAGCAATTCTTTCAGATTTCTAGATATCAGAGTAAATATATAAATAAATAAAACCTCCATCCCAGGCAAGTAGTTAAAAAAATAAAAAATCCACACACTGTCCCATTGCAGTGCCTGGAATGTGTCCCCTGAAATGATTTCAGAACCTGCTGCCTCTGTAGCTAGAAGGTGATTTGATACCAGATTGCGTATTTTCCATTCAAATAGCTCACTTTCCCCACCAGCACTCTCCCCCAGCCCACTCTGCTTCCACTGACACACAGAAGCAGTGCTGCTGGATCAATTTTTCTCTCAGTTCAGCCAGCACAGCCAGCACAGCACATCTTGGCTTGGCCTTCAGCTCAGTACAGAACACGTGTGTCTCCTCACTCATTCGGAGCCCATATCCTTGTCTTGGTTTCCTGACAATGATACCGAGCAACTCATCTCATCTTATCTTCTGCACACAATACCCATGATTCCTGTGCATCCCTGTTCCTAAAATCCTTGAAGCTCCTGCCTGGGAGGATTTCCACTGAGAAGAGGAGAAATCATCCCCTACCATCATGTAGTGGTCCAAGCTCTCTCTCTCAGTCTCTCTCTCTCTCTCTCTCTCTCTCTCTATATATATATATATACACACACACACACATATATATATACATATATATGTATATATAAAAATATATAAAATATATATTTTTTGAGATGGAGTTTTGCTCTTATTGCCCAGGCTGGAGTGCAATGGCACGATCTTGGCTCACTGCAACCTCTGCCTCCTGGGTTCAAGCGATTCTCCTGCCTCAGCCTCCCAAGTAGCTGGGATTACAGGCATGCGCCACCACACCCATCTAATTTTGTATTTTTAGTAGAGACAGGGTTTCTCCATGCTGGTCAGGATGGTCTTGAACTCCTGACCGCAGGTGATTTGCCCACCTCGGCCTCCCAAAATGCGGGGATTACAGGCGTGAGCTACTGCATCTGCCTGCGGCCCAAGCTCTCTAACAGTGGCATGCGTGGGGTTTGAACAAAGAGAATCTCATGAACTGGGTTTGCTGAGGAAGCGGCTCTGAGTTGGGAGCCCTTGGATTTCACCAGATGAATGAGACAAAGGAGGTGGGAAGGGGTCGTCCTGTCCAAATGGAAATTGTTAACACTCTCCCCTGCAGCACCTGCTCCTCCCTTTGTGTTCTTTGATATAATAGACAATTTTATTTGTTTTAACCACCTCTTCTTCACCCCATTGCTGAAGGAGAGATTCCCGCCCTAGGATTACAGGGGTGGCCAAACACGCACACTGGGCAGATGAGACCCGCAGCAGTGTGTTTGTCCCATACACTCACAGCATGGACGAGGAGGACACTGTGTGCCACACAGGGCCACAGGGAGGTTGCGCTCCAAGCAGAGTGAACAACCAGGGGCTATGGACGAAGGCAGGCTTTGTAGCAGCAAGAAGGTGGAGTGTCCCTGGTTCCCCCAGGAGGATGTGACTGGCTTGTTTGAATAACTCCATGGACTGGCAGGGAACTGAAGCCCACTACTCACAGATAAGCAGAAATGCATCTGTTCTCCTTGAAAAGGAAGGCTGTTTGGCTTGGGGATCTTACCCTCAGGAGAACAATGAGGGGATTTTGCAGTCAGGCCATTTAAGGCCCTCTCAATTTGACCAGATGTCAAGGCAGCACATTTGTGAATTTTAGGCCCTATACCACATCATCATCCACTTGGTCGCACAAACCAGAGTGTGGGTCTAACACTTGACCCCTTCCTCTTTCTCATCGCCCACAGCCAATCAACCACGACATTCTATTGTTTGTGTCTTTTTAGTATATGCAATCCATCCACTTCTTGCTGTCGCCATAGTTCCAGTCACTTTCATTTCTCATGTGATTTTTGCAAATTAACCTTCAGCTCTTTCTGAGGATCTACAGCTGCTGGCCCCTACAGGCTTCTTCCTCCCCAGAGCACCCAGCTTGGCAAGCACAGCACGTGCTGTTTCCACCTTACTCACCATCTGGGTCAGGCGCTATTGTGCAGTGCACACCTTGCATACCTGTGTGGCAGCCTTTGGTTTTATCTCTAATCCTGTTTCCCCTCTATAGCTAGAGAGCTTTGGGAGAAGGAAATATGACTATACCATTGCCTATTTGCTTCAGGACAAATCTAAACTCACTGCTTTTGGTGTGAAAGGCCTCTTCCTTCTGCTTCACCTCTCTCCCTTTCTCCTCTTGCACATTTTGCCTGCATTGGCCACAGTAAACTGGTCCCAGTTTCTAAATAGTCACTGTCTACCTCTGAACCTTTTCATGTTCTGGTCCTTTTGCTGGGCTACTTTTTTTCCCCACACAAACTCACTCTCCCAGTCTCAGGGGAGCCCTCACTTCTCCCATAAGCTTCCTTGGCCCTGGCTGAGCTTGGTTTGGGCACCTCCAATGCACGCTTGAGCTTAATCTTGTCATACACTTCCTATGTGTTAGTATTTGCTCCTCTCTCTACTGATCCTATAAGACTCTGAAAGTCAGGACCTGTATCTTTTCACCACCTCACTGCCAACATCAGGCACGGTGCATGGCACAAGGGAAACATACAGTAAATCTGTCAACCAAAAGAGGGCCATTCCGCTCAGAGGAAAAGTGTTGGTTGTTATCAGTGATTGAAGGCTTACTATGGGCCAGCTTTACTTCCAAAGAGAGAGAGAGAGAAAGAGAGAGAGAAAATGATTTCAAATATATACGTATATACACGTATATATATACGTATATACACGTATATATATACGTATATACACGTATATATACACGTATATATATACGTATATACACGTATATATACACGTATATATATACGTATATACACGTATATATACACGTATATATATACGTATATACACGTATATATACACGTATATATATACGTATATACACGTATATATACACGTATATATATACGTATATACACGTATATATACACGTATATATACACGTATATACACGTATATATACGTATATATGTGTATATACACGTATATATACGTATATGTGTGTATATATACGTATATATATACGTATATACGTGTATATACGTATATATATACGTATATACGTGTATATACGTATATATATACGTATATATATACGTGTATATATACGTATATATATACGTGTATATACACGTATATACGTATATATATACGTATATATATACGTATATACGTGTATATATACGTATATATATACGTATATACGTGTATATATACGTATATACGTGTATATATACGTATATACGTGTATATATACGTATATACGTGTATATATACGTGTATATACGTGTATATATACGTATATACGTGTATATATACGTGTATATACGTATATACATATATATATACGTGTATATATACGTGTATATACGTATATACATATATATATACGTGTATATATACGTATATACGCGTATATATATACGTATATACGTATATACACGTGTATATACGTATACGCGTATATATACACGTGTATATACGTATACGCGTATATATATACGTGTATATACGTATATACGTATATACGTGTATATACACGTTGCTTCTTTGAGGGCAATTTTAGTGTTTGGAGATATGCATTTATCATATGAAATGCCAGCCAACTGCTCTTAGCCAAAGAAAGAGTGATCTGTCCCAGTGCTGGCTGGAAGAATGGGCCCGGTGGCAAGTTTTGGAGAGATCACAGATTGGTCTCCAATAGGGTGCCTGCCTACATGATTTTTCAAGGGTAACTTTGAGTCACTGCTTTCATTAAATGTGCTGACTTTAGACCTCTCCACTGCCTCAGACATGATCCCATAGCAGTGGGCTCTGGCTTTGCCATTTTGAGTTTGGCTGTTTTCAAGACAATTTATCAGGTAAACTCCAATTCTAAGTCCTTTTGGTTTGAGACACTTCCTTGCCTGAAGTGTATGACTCATTCTCTCTTTGCTGGTGACTATTTTATCAGTGATGGCGAGGAATAAGGGAACTAGAAGTACTGAGTTATAAAATTTAGAGCTAAAAGTAACTTAAGGATTAAGAGATCCAAATACCCCATTTTTCAATGAGAGAACTGAAGCCCATGGAAATGTACAAATGTGTGAAAACCACAGGATGGATAAAAAGAAATCCAGGTCTATTCCTTTATTCAGTGATTTTTGAAAGGAGTTTCAGATCAGGAAAAGCCCAGTGGATGCAGATATCTTTGTGTTTGCTTTTCAGCTGGTCATGAATAATGCTGCTCACTTATTGTCTGCATTAAATACCAGCCTTGGAATCAGGGCTTTGATAGAATGATTAAATGTGTACCTTAATGAGTTTCGAATTAAAGTTTGTGAATAACCGAATGAACCATCTTGCTTCTGGGGTAACGATGAGATGGAAATCCTCCTTAAGGTAGATTTGGTGTCACAGGATTACAGATTCCAGAAGTTTCTAGTGGAGATCTTGGGATTCACATCTCAATGGGCTTCAGAACTTTTCTTTTCTTTTTTTTTTTTTTGAGACAGTTTCCCTCTTGTTGCCCAGGCTGGAGTGCAGTGGCACGATCTTGGCTCGCCGCAACCTCTGCCTCCTGGATTCAAGCGGTTCTCCTGCTTCAGCCTCCTGAGTAGCTGGGATTGTAGGCATATGCCACCACCCCTGACTAATTTTGTATTTTTAGTAGAGACAGAGTTTCTCTATGTTGGTCAGGCTGGTCTCAAACTCCCGACCTCAGGTGATCCACCCGCCTCAGCCTCCCAAAGTGCTGGGATTACAGGCGTGAGCCCCTGAGCCCGGTGGGCTTCAGAACTTTAATTGTGAGGTTTTGAAGCACAGCCCCAAAAAAGAAACTGTTACTTGAAGCCTATGTTTTAGGAAACACAAATGTAATATTGATGCTCACAGCCACTGAAGAAGTAATTCCGTGCAGGTCTCCCAAGCGATTTATTGGACAGGTCTAGAGGTTTGCAAAATGGATTTTATTCCATTTATATTTTGGTTCTTAATCCTCTTTTATGCCAAATACTTCACATTTCAATTTGGTATTTCAGAATCTATTTAAATAAATCACTAGAGCTTAATGGAAAATCAAAATCAAATTAAATAAATGGGCTAACTATTCAGCTGCTAAGTTTTACTTCAGCCATTACAAGGTTAGGAAAAACCACGGAGCAATTTATAACCCGACTGCTCAGGGAGAGACCTCTATATCAGCTGTCCCCTCCTGAGCATACTTAACCCATCTCAAATGACACATGGAGAAAACATCTGTTCTTTGACAAATACCTACACAAGAACAATTTAAATTGCAAACCCAAATCAATATCAAACACACATCCTGCTGCATTTTAAGTAGAAATAGGGGAGATAGCAATGTAGAATTCATTGCAAATCATAAAAGTTTATTTACCAAGCTTAATGCTCAGAAGGGAGTTAAACTCCTTAAAACTGAGAGAGTGTTATGTAATGCTGAGAATTAAGGGAGAAGTAGCAAATCTGAGTTAAGAAACCATGTTTTCCTGAACCCATCTTAACCTTCAGGGTCTCCAAGGTTCACAAGCATCTCTAGAACTCTCTGTTTACTCTCCCACTTTCTTCTTTATTAGCAATGCTGCTATTCCATCTTTAGGACCACTGCCAGACCAAAACTTCCTGAAAAGGTAATTTCCCTTCATCTCTTAAAGCTTTCTTGTCCTTGTTTTCCCAATCCATCTTCCTTTTCTTCTCTTTCTTTACTTCAATGTGCTGAAGGCACTTTTAGCTGGTGGTATATTAGGCAAATTTTGTTGCAGTAACAACCCCAAATTTTAATGATTTATGAAAATGAATAATTTCTCAGTCCTGGGACTGTAGGTCAGCTGCGCCGCAGCTGTGTCTCACCTAAACTTTTTGGCTTCCTCTAGACTTGATGGGGTTTGGTTGTAAGCTTCAGGTCAGATTCAAGTCTGCTTTGTGTGTTTTTCATTCTGAGACCCAGGCTGAAGAAGCAGTGGCCGCCTGGGGCATCCTTTTCTTATGGAGAGTAGCAGGAGTGCCAGACAGGAAGTGAAAAGACACAATGCCTCTGAGTCTCTCTTTGTGCTGGCATGCCACCATTGTGCCACACCCCATTCTTCAGTCAACGCACATCCTATGGCCCAGCCCAAGGTCAAGGGATGGGGAGTTGTACTCCATTCAGGAGTGTGGACCAGGAACATGAAGACTGACTGAAGAATAATATAATCTACAATAGATGGGAGAAGGTGGAGTACAGTGATCCCTCAATCACTCATATAAAGAAACATAAAATAGTTCTCCAACATTTATTATGCTAGGGATGCTCTGCCCTTATTTCAGCACTCAAGGTTGCCTCAACTTCTCTGGAAAGAGAAGGTGGACAGAAATATAACTGGTCAATAGTCATCATAATAATGCTTGGAATTTATTGTGCAACTGCCACGTGCACAGTTACTTTACATATATTCATGTAATGAGTACCCATATTGGACTGCAACAAATGTAACTTTCTATGACTAAACTTAATTTCTATTTCAGTTTCTGTTTAGTGCTCTCATTCCAAAGCGTTTCAGAAATCTAATTTTTTTATTTTTTTTTTTTTTTTGAGACGGAGTCTCGCTCTGTCACCCAGGCTAGAGTGCAGTGGCTCGGTCTCGGCTCACTGCAAGCTCCGCCTCCTGGGATCACACCATTCTCCTGCCTCAGCCTTCCGAGTAGCTGGAACTACAGGCGCCCGCCACCACGCCCGGCTAATTTTTTGTATTTTTAGTAGGGACGGGGTTTCACCGTGTTAGCCAGGATGATCTCAATCTCTTGACCTCGTGATCCGCCCGCCTCGGCCTCCCAAAGTGCTGGGATTACAGGCGTGAGCCACCGCGCCCGGCCCAGAAATCTAATCTTTTTCCCCGCAAAGGTGGAGGTGGTGGGGCGGCGGGGCGTGGCGTGGTTATCACCTGTCGGTGCCGGCGTGGTCCTGTGCGTCCTCTCTCCTGCCTGGCCTCCAGTCATCCATGTGTGTAGTACTACCGCTGCCCCCACCTCATCCTGATGAGGCCCTGTGGATCTGGCTCTCTTCGTCACTCCTTTGCCCTTCTGGGGAGCAGGGACAATATCTGGCTGTGTTGGCCCAGTCCCTTTCTGCCTTGCTATGCCACCTAGCAATTTCTGCTCTATTGCTTCCCACCATGCTGGGCTCAAGGGACTTTGAGGTCTTATGGTCTTCGAAGGTTTCACACATGTTCTTGGGTCTTTAAAGCTATTGGGGTTCCTATCAGTCATCCTTTTCTCAGTTGGCTTGGCCCAAGATGGGGTGGAGAGGAGCAGGAGGCAGCGCTTTTTCTGGAACCATATTGCAATGATTAACTCTCTTGATTCTTATCAGTCTCTTCTCTCAATCTGTGGAACTGTTTCTGGGTTCAACTGGGGTGGTTTGGCTTTATGGAATGTTCCCAAATGTGTGGTTTATGAGATAATTTTATGTCCTGATACCTTCATATTTATTGCAGGTGAGAAAGTTCATTTTGAGGCAGATGAAGTCACTCTCCAACCTTGACTTAGTGAAGAAGTGGAAAAAGGAGAATTTGTAGGATTCAAAAGCTGAAACTTTCTCCTCTAGGCTAAACTGGCTCTACAAAAAAAGCAAGTTTTAAGCAGAAAAGGGCAAAATAGGGATAGTTTTAGTTCGAGCTGCTATAACAGAAATACTAGAGACTGGGTGGCTTATAAATGACATCTGTTGCTCACAGTTCTGGAGGCTGGGAAGTCCAAGATCAAGGTGCTGGCAAATTCAGTACCCGGTGAGGACCTTCTTCCAGGTTTATAGATGGCATCCTCTCACTATGTCCTCACATGGTAGAAGCAGCAAGAGTGTGCTCTCTGGCCTCTTTTATAAGGGTACTGATCTCATTCATGAGGGCTTCCCCTTCATGACCTAATCGCTTCCCAAAGGCCCCACCTCCTAATACATATTGATACATGAATTTGGTGGCAAGGGGAGAGACACAAACTTTCAGTCCCTAACAGGGATCTTCTGGCATCTCAACCCTAGTAGGAAGATTGCAGTAACTTGTGTGGGACCAAATCGAGAATTTCTAACAGGATCTTCTGTTGGGTGTTGGGGAGATGGCCTCAGTTTGGGGGGCAAAGTGGAGATTGAGCATATTCAGCTCTTGTTTTTAAGACTACAGAACACATTCCAGATAGAGAGAGTTTGAGACAAAATCCACACCCCCCCGCTCCCAAAACTGGATCCACAGAGGTCCAAGACAGTGGTGAGAGGCTACGCTGAACTCACTGACTGTGCAGCCTTGGAGTTTGGGAAACAGACTTAGGTTTGTGTGTGCCTAGAAAGCATGTATAAACAGTACGATCCCTCTCAGTTTCTGAAAAGATCTGATACATGTCAAACACCCATTCCATCATCTCTGGTCCTGCCTTAAGTAGTGCTTCTTCAATTTCAAGAGATGTTACTCCATAGCTGAGCATTGACTGGGTAATAAACTTTTGTGACTTGTAATAAAAGGTGTGTTCACACACACACACATGCAGGCACACACACATGTTGTCTACATAAATGATTGACTTGGGCAAGGCATCTCATTCTCTTTATTTTCTGTTGGAACCACATAATTTTCTTTTCTCTCACTCTTGGTTTCTCTCTCATGTGTCATGCATTGTGGTGTTGTAAGTACTAAGTACTAAGTACTAAGTACTATTCTTGCTATTATCACCAAGGAATAGGGAATAGAAAATCAGGCTTTTTTTTTTTTTTTTTGGTATAACTGTTCTCCTTTTTTCAGCCTCAATGCATTTTGAAAGAAGTTGGAAGTTAGAACACTTTCTGAAGTATGACTGTTTGCTTGTTACTTAGCTTGTCTGATCCTTGTAAAATAGGAATAATGGGAATATTGACTGGGGAGAAAAAGGGGAGATGCAAATCTGCACACGTGACATCATCCTATTTACGTTAAAATATATACATAGACACTTACTAGCATAAAATATGCCAAGATATTCATGGTGGTTATCTCTGGGCTGTGAGATGATGGACAAATCTGAATTTCTTCCTTATATCACCCAGTTTGATTGCTCTTTTCACTAAATTTGTTCCCAAATGACTTTTTCTGTTTCCAAAATCATATTCATTCCCAAAGGACAAAGAGTTGCTGCCTTTAATAATATATTTTTTTAATGTATATTAGGCTTTGAAGGAAATCATAAAAAGATTTTCAGCACAGTTTTGACCACTGGCAATTCTTTGGAATAAATGAATAAGGTGGCTGATTTGAAGGAACAAGATTCATTTTGACGTATAATTTCTGGAATATTGCAAAATCAGTTGTGGTGCTTTGATAGCTATGCCCATACTTGGAAGGAAAGCAGGCTTATCCCATTGTTCTTTTGGTATTTTTTTGAACTCCAGGTCAATGTAACATGCGATTGTAGTAATCTGACCAGTCATCTGGAAAGTTCCAGTATATGAAAAGTAGATTTGTATTTAAAAAAAAAAAACACCCTTTCATTGAATGCTTTAATATAAAACAAACCTTCCTGACTTGTTTTATAAAAAGAGGAACTATACTACATTTGAAACTAAACTGTGGGAAAAAAAATGTGGTTCTGAAGAATATTCTCTGGTCTTAAATAGAGAATATGAAAATCAAATATGATCAGCTGTCATACACAAAAGTGTATTTTATTAATAAAAATGAAACAGAGCACTGTAAAATAGGAAGTAAACATTTGCTTTACACAAGGTTTTGCTTCATAGTCCTTTTAAATTTAATCTTCGCCAAAGGCTGAGAAGCGATTCACAGGCCTTTTAAATAGGTGGCTTCACTATCTCTCACTTATTTCTATTGATGTATTTTGGCTGGGAAAGAGAAATGCTTATATTCAATATCTCATGGAATTGAGAATTTGAATATTATCTTTATCAAAAAAGATAAGGCATATGACATTGAGTATTAATAGATCAGAAATATTTATTTGATTGACAACTCAGTTACTTTTGCTTTTCCAATGGACACTCCATAAATATTCGAATGCGTCTTATGTCTACTGTGTGCATAGCCTTATGCTAATTCCATGAATGCAATGGTGATGTGTTTCCAGCTAACATCTGGAAGCCTTATTCTGCCAAAGATGAGAGATCACAGTACAGAATGTTCCTAATAAGAGTATTTTATTATCCATCCTGTACTCGCATGGTCCCTGTTCTCAATGACTTTATAGTTTTGTTGATAAGGTTTCAAACATGCAAGTATTGAGTAATATGTCAGGCTGAGTTCTAGAAAACGTTTTATTGACTATGATCAGGGGCCCAAATATAGGACACCAAAAAGAAGGATTTAGGGTGATCAAGTTGTAGAGAGGCTAAAGGAACCAAGGAAGGTGTCACAAAAGAGGTGGTTTGAGGAGTGTGTGATGCAAGGATAGGGTAGTAATTCATCTCTAGTCTAAATCAGACCTTATTTTGGCAATTTTATTAGTCATCAACTACCGCAATAATGTATAACAAATAATGCTCCAAGTCTCACTGGCTGACGCCACAAACATTCATTTTTTTATTCACAGGTCTGTGGATTGGCAGGGACTCAGCTGATCTTGGCTGGGCTCCACTGGGCATGGCTCCAGGCTCCAGGTCTACTTTGGGCCTGCTTTATATATTTTGTTCTGGAACTGGCACCACCTGGGGCATAGTCTTCTTACGGTGATGGCGGAAATACAACAGGCCAAGTCAAATCATGCAAGCACATTTAAAGCCTCTTTTACATCATTTCCACTAGCGTCTGTTATTCAAGGCAAAGCCTGTGGCTGAGCCAAGCTTCCATGGGGTGAGGAAAAACACTGCACTCATTCTAGTGAGAGCCACTGCAAAGTCACATGGCAAAGGTCACGGGTGTAGAATTCTGTAACAGAGAGAGAGTGAAGAATGGGAAACAAAAATTCAATGTACCCCAGTCACATTTTTGAAAAAAATAATGGAAAAATTGCAAACAGTACAGATTTAAAAAACAACAACAACAAAACCTGCACAGAACAGGAACCAAGTGAAGAATGTAGGTGGAGATAATTGTGTTTAGCTGGCCTGAAATGAAAAGACTAATAGTCACTTCCACCACTATCTTTGAGTTTGCAAGTTTGTGAGGGGCCTAATGCTGACTAGTGGACCCTCCTGGCTGAAAAAAAAAGACAGTAGACCGGAGTTAAATGAGAACTCAAGTTGCGAGAAAAATCTTCCCTCTTTGGGAGATAAAGCCCTGGCAGCAAGAACTGAAGGAGGTAGAGTACTATTTCTGCGTCTTCAGGGAGAGCTGCAAGGAGAGGGAGCTGTGTCTTGTCTCACTGAGGTGCCTGGACAAGATGAACATTTCAGGTCTTTTTCAGTTCTAGGTTTCTATGACGTCAGTGCTACTTCCCTTTCCAAAACCCCACAGTGGCCAGGCATCACAGTGCTGCAAGTGAAAAGACCCATGACTGCCTTTATAAGTAAGTTCTTCTTTTGGTTTCTCTGGCAGGAGGCAGATGGAGGAGGAGAGAAAGGCCAGAGGTCTGTTTTGGGGTTGTTGCCTCTGGTTGTCTAATTCATGCCAAGACACCACCCCTTGGAGCCTGGTTCCTGACATCCGGCAGCATGGCATACTTGAAGGGCATGATGTGGGGATAACAACAGAGCCCTGGCTGAGTCCGGTGGCCCACGCCTGTAATCCCAGCACTTTGGGAGGCCGAGGCAGGCGGATCACCTGAGGTCAGGAGTTTGAGACCAGCCTGGTCCACGTGACAAAACCCTGTCTCTACTGAAAATACAAAAAAAATTTGCCGGGCATGGTGGCACACACACACACACGCGCGCACACACACACACGCCCCCATAAGCATCCCAGTATTTGGAAGCAATCAGTTGATTTTTTTTCTTTTTAGAATTCAGTTTGGTGTTATAGGGACACTGCTAGCCTCAGGCAGTGCCGCAAGAGCAGATCAAGGCTCTGATTTAAAAATTCCTCAGTTGTTCCCAGCTGGAGATGTCTGCTTACAAAGCCCTTACAAAGAAATGTTTTTCAATAGGCAACATTCTCTGGTCTGGCCCCACCAAGGAAGTACAGCAGGAAATCTCACAGGCATCCCGATTGCCATTGCCCTCCTGCTCCCAGACACACACTTGGCCCCAACTGGCCTCTGACATGCTCCATGGAGAGCAAAATGGACTTGCTCCATTTTGTCCATTGCTCTGGGCTCCACGGTGTTAAGCATAATGGCTTGGAAACTCTATATATCCAGTAAATGAATGCTTGTTGAATAACTTAATGAACACACCCCATGTCAGCCTATCTCCTCAATGCACATCCGCCATCCACCTCAGCTCAGGCACCTCGCTGATTTTCAAAACATGGGCTAAAAGCTACCATAGGGCATCTAATTATACCTTCTGGTGTAGAAGGTGTTCTCTCATAGGAGGCCTTAGCCAAGTTTGAGAACAAGGGCTTTGTATGGAATGAGCTGCATAATGGACAGCACTGGCTGGACCAGCCATTGGGGGTGTCTCTGGCTGAAATTTAACAAAGTTTCCATAGACCTTTTACCAGATTTACTGAGAATGTTGTTTTCCTCTATTAAAGCTTAAACGTCAATTCAGGGGAATTTCCCCATAAATGTTGTGAGACTAAATGTGGCTTCTTGTGGGTTCCACATGGGAGCTCACCAGGATGTCGCCCAGCCTTTGTAGAGGTCTGCCTGGTTTCCTGTACCTAATGGTCAACGTCAGCAGCTGTACCTGTGCCCAGCATTGGGAGGCTCGTCCTCGGCCCTCACCCGGCCATAGGCAGTCAACATCACTAATTCTCCCCTGCTTAGCACCCAGTGGCTGCCTTTTTGGCCTCTAAACTTGCTTCCCTGTGTTCTTGATCCCTGAAGCTCACCACTGGTCCACCTGCCAATTACTCACTTTAATCTTATCAGAGTAGATACCCCAGGTTTTACATTTCACCCAACAGAACTTGAGTCCTAATTCTCATTTCCTTCCTTTCATCCATGAGCTTTACATGGGAATTTGCATTTACAGTTATGCCTGTGAATTCAGAGGCCCCCCCTGGACAAGGCGGTCATGTGCTGAGTGAGGCGGGTGACCAGCTTGGAAGCCAGGGCGGGAAGTTCGCATGGGCCTCTGGGTGAATCCTTTGCTTCCCTGCTTTGGAAGACAGCTGGCTGCAGAGCAAGAGTTCTCTTGTGTGAGGCCCATGGCAGTGTGGGACCCTAAATGGCCACTGGAACACACCCCCAGGTTTCTAGCTGCACTGGGTAGGGGTGGGCGAAGGAGAACTGAGGGCACGTCAGCCTCTCCTGCCTGGACAAAGAGGCATGTAGGTCACAGTTCTCCCCAGGTGTTCTCAAGTCTTGCTTCTTTGTTGTCAAGAGAAGGCAGAATTCTGCCTTGAAAAAAACCTCTGTGATGGCCATTAAAACAGCCTGTGGATTGTTTCCAGGCCTGAGCACTGCTGGAGGAGGATGCTGGCTTACAGAGGCCTCTCCAAAGCATCAGTCCTTCGACTCCCAGGAGCACTATTATTAGCCTCCCTTCACATGCAGAAGGCACCCACCCACAAGAGTGGGTGGATATCAGGGTCTGGGCCCACATCTTCTGACTCCAAGTCTCTGTATCTTGCTACCATGCAGCTGATTTCCCAGTTGCTGAGTTTTCTCTGTGCACATCTTGATGGCTGATACCTGTAATAACAGAAACTTCATTCAACTCTCATAAACCCTGAGTCTGGAGGTCTGGGATATATTAGGCCATAGGAGGGGGCTTAGCTTGCTTTCTCTCTCTTTCTTTTCCACCTGGAACATAAGTTGTCCCCTAGGTGAAGGCCGTCTGCCACACTGACTGTGTAATCTGAACTTGGAGCCAGAGGTTCTGAGTCTTAGCGCCGCCCTTGCTATTATCTTCCAGCATGATTTTTGGGCTTGTGC
Source organism: Pan paniscus (assembly GCF_029289425.2). Lineage (NCBI taxonomy): Eukaryota > Metazoa > Chordata > Mammalia > Primates > Hominidae > Pan > Pan paniscus. The sequence continues at coordinate 28,749,793 of NC_073254.2, forward strand.
TTTCACTCTACTGAGACTCAGATTCCACACCAATAATAGAGAGTTGAACTAATGTATCCATTGAGATGGTTTGAATGCAAGTTACAGAAAACCTAACTCAAGCAGGCATAGGCAAGAACTTGAAATAATTAGTTCATGGAATTCATTAAAAAGGGCAGGGGCTTGATCCAGGGGCTTGAACAATATTTCAGGAACAGGTCTGTTCCCCTCTTAGCACTGCTCTCTTCCTTCCATTTCGGCTTCATTTCAAGGCTCCACATGATGCCAAGAGGGCTGCTGGTTACTCCAGGTCTACTACCTCCCAGATGCTAGTGCAAGGAAAAAGAGGAAGGTGGCCTCTAACAGTGGCAGCTAAAGGCTATGAAAAATCACTGACTCAGTTGTGTTAAGCGCCCACCCCTAGGCCAGGCCCCATGGCCAGAGAAATGTGGTACTCTGAATGGACAGGACTGTCACATGCCCACCCCACATATGGGTGGGGCCCATGAAACACACATGGGAAAAGGATGTGGGATGCGTGCTTTCCCCCCAAAAAAGCAGGGCATGGTTGCCCAAAGAATGGCAAATAGGTACTGGGTGTTAAGCTTCATTACTGATTTAATTTTATTGTTTGCCAGGTAGAATGTGAACATGCTTTCAAAAGTCAAAACGATATAGAAAAGCATGCTCAGGCTGGGCCCAGTGGCTCATGCCTGTAATCCCAGCACTTTGGGAGGCCGAGGCAGGCAGGTCACCTGAGGTCAGGAGTTCGAGACTAGCCTGGCCAACATGGTGAAACCTCATCTCTACTAAAAGTACAAAAATTAGCTGGGTGTGGTGGCCGGTGCCTGTAATCCCGGCTACTCGGGAGGCTGAGGCAGGAGAATCGCTTGAACCCAGGAGGCAGAGGTTGCAGTGAGCCAAGATCTACCACTGCACTCCAGTCTGGGCAATAAAAGTGAAACTCTGTCGAAAGAAAGAAAGAAAGAAAGAGAGAGAGGAAGGAAGGAAGGAAGGAAGGAAGGAAGGAAGGAAGGAAGGAAGGAAGGAAGGAAGGGAATTAAAAAGAAAAGCGTGCTTTTTCCATCCTATTCCCTCATACTCCTTAGAGGAAAACAACTACAAGATTTTTTGGATTTTTCTTCCCGTGTTTCTTTTTGTAGAGAGAAGCTCAAGAAGCTTGTCTTTGTAGAGACAATGTGGGTGGATCACGAGGTCAGGAGATCGAGACCATCCTGGCTAACACGGTGAAACCCTGCCTCTACTAAAAATACAAACACAAAAAATTAGCTGGGCATGGTGGTGGGCGCCTGTAGTCCCAGCTACTCGGGAGGCTGAGGCAGGAGAATGGTGTGAACCCGGGAAGCGGAACTTGCAGTGAGCCGAGATCGCGCCACTGCACTCCAGCCTGGGCGACAGAGCGAGACTCCGTCTCAAAAAAAAAAGAATACTCAAGTCTCATTATTTCCCTTCTTTCTTCACAAAAGATATCCCACTCTATATACTCTTTTGTACCTTGCCTTTTCACTTAACAGCGTCTCCTGGAAATCATTCCACATCATTTCACAGGGATCTTCCGCATACTTTTTATATCTGCTTTGTACCTCATTGCATGTGTGTACCATATTTTATTCAAGTACTCTATACTTAGGCATTTAGGTAGCTTCCAATATTTTGCAATTATAAAAAATTGCTGCAATGAATAACCTTGGGCATTTGTATTTTTACGTAGTGGAAGGGATATATTTGGGGCAAATTTACAGAAGTGGAATTGCTGGGTGGAAGGGTACATGCATATGTGGTTTTGTTAGATGTTGCTGAGTTCATCTCCACAGGGGTTGTGCCGTATCACAGTCCCACCTGCAATGTACCAGAGAGCCTTTTTCCTTAGCCTCACCAACAGTGTGTATTGTTAAGCTTTTGAACTTTTTTTTTTTTGCCAATTCAATGAGTTAAAAATGTGCATTTAATTTACATTTTACTATAAGTTTTTTTTGTTTGTTTGTTTTTGTTTTTGTTTTTTTTTTGAGACAGAGTCTCACCCTGTTTCCCAGGCTGGAGTGCAGTGGTGCAATCTCGGCTGACTGCAACCAACCTCCGCCTCCCGGGTTCAAGTGATTCTCCTGCCTCAGCCTCTTGAGTAGCTGGGATTACAGGCGCCTGCCATCACACCCGGCTAATTTTTTTATTTTAAGTAGAGACGGGGTTTCGTCATGTTGACCAGGCTGTTCTTCAACTGCTGACCTCAGGTGATCTGCCTCCCTCGGCTTCCCAGAGTGCTGGGATTACAGGCGTGAGTCACCGTACCCAGCCCTACTATAAGTAAATTTGAACACATTTTCGTATGTTTAAGGACCAGTGTTATTTCTCTTTTAATGAATTATCTGTTCATGTATTTTGTCTATTTTTCTTTAGGATTTTTGGTCCTTTTTCTCGATTTTTAGAAGTTTTAGAATTTTAAAACCTTATGATCCGCATCTGCAAATATTTTTCTGGTCAGTTTTCATCGTGTTTTGACTATGTTTATGCCTTTTTTTAAAAAAAACTTTTTTTGTGTGTGGTGATATTTACCGGTCTTTCCTTTGTAGCCTCTGGATTTTGGTCATATTAAAAAATCTTTTCCTATCCAGGTTATACAGGAGTTCACCCATGTTCTGTTCTAGTACTTTTATAGTTTCATTTTGCATCTAGGTCTCTGATTCATTTGGCAATTATTCTTGTGATAGTGTGAGAAATAGATATTATTTTTTTTTTCAAATGACTATTCAGTTGTTTGAGTACCGTGTGTTAAGAAGACTATCTTTGCCTCAGTGATTTGGGGATATTTGGGCATAGCACCTTTACATAACTTGGATTTCTATAAGCATTTGGGTCTACTTCTTGACTTTTTATTTTATTTAATTGATCTTTCTGAATTTTTATGGGTTAGTACCACACTATTTTCATTATAGGGGCTTCACAGTGTGTACTAATATAATGTAGAACCACTCCTTGTTCAGATATAATTTTTTTTTTTTGAGACAGGGTCTCACTCTGTCATCCAGGCTGGAATGCAATGGTGGGATCTCAGTTTACTGCAGCCTCAACTTCCTGGGCTCAAGTGATTTGCCCACCTCAGTCCCCAGAGTTGCTGGGACTATAGGCATGCACCACCATGCCTGGCTGATTTTTTTTGTAGAGGTGGGGTCTCACTATGTTGCCCAGGCTGGTCTCAAACTCCTGGGCTCAAGTGTTCTGCCCCCCTCAGCCTCCCAAAGTGCTGGGATTACAGGCACTGCATTTGGCCCAGATAGAATTTTTTTAAACATAGGAGTTATTGTAGAATATATGTAGGCTGATGAGTATAAGCAAGTAGTGAGTTGGGTCAAGAGAGAGAGGAGATGGTTGCAAAGTCCTTCAGTAGGCACAAGTGGAGAGGTCTTGGAAAGGAGCCAGATAACACAGATTCAGGAAGTTGGTAGATTTGTTGATGAGAAGAATTCTCTTCTGATTTTGTTTTCTGGTGAAATAAAAACCAAGGTCAACAGCTGAGTGGGGAGAGGAAAGAAGATGAGAAATAGTCATCTTGCGCAGGGGGATTGCGGAGTGAGTTGACTGAGGAACTACCCAGATGGTGCTGGGGCCCACTTGAATTTTATGGCCATACATATAAAGGAAGAAGTAGGCACAGTTATGTGTTTTCCACCAGCCTTGTACATGGCTTAGGTTTGGGAGCTGACTAGGCAAGGAGGTAAATGTAAGCAGACTTGGGGTGTTAGCCTCACAAGTATGACAGATGGGACAAGGGGTTAAGTGTGGAAGGACATGGATGCAAGGGAGCAGAATGATGGGCCCTGGATCCAAGCTGGGTAAGAGGGACAGATGTGAAAAAGATGATAGTGCCAATGGATCAGAGATCCCAAGAAATGCTGGAGTCTATGCAAGGGGAAGCAATGACCCTGGATATTGATCTAGGAAATGATCTTGGGAGTGGGTGGATAAAGTGGGATAGAAGAAAAGATGTCAACAAGGAGATAAGAAACAGAAAGGCCAGAATGTAGGGTGGGTTGTCTTTGTAGTTGTGATGACAGTGGGGGTGGCAGAGAGACAGTGAGCCAGATCCTGAACTCTTGATGAACAGGGGCAGTGGCTGGGAGGCTAGAGATGACTGCCGTAGCATCATCATCATGTAGATGAGAGCAGGTAGCCAGTGGCATCTGAACCAATCGTTCTTCAAGGACGTGCAGAATTGCAGCACCAGGAAGTCCTAGTCTGTGACTCCCAGATATCTCCCCACACCCCGTTTCAGTCTATTTCCCTGGTAACCTTCCAGGGTTGGATTTAATTGTGAAGTCTGAGTCTAAGAGGATTGTCTAAGAGATTTGTCTGTAGAGCTTACCATTTCTTAAAACCCAGAGGCAGAGATCATAGACAGCCCTTTATGAAGGGCTGACATGACTGGGATTCCTCTGCAGTGTAGACCAGAAGAATGAACAGTACATTCAGTGTCATAATGGAACTCAGAGCCTAGACCCTGAAAGACTCAAATAGACAAAACCTGGATCAAACCACAGGGATCCCTGCCTACCTGAGCAGCCTTCCCTGGGTCCCAAATTAAAGCCTCAGCTCTTTTCTCCAACAGTTCCCAAGAGTTGAAAAACACCCTCCTGCTTCAAGCTTCCTTTCCCTTGCAGACTTCTTGAGAATCCCAAAACATTTGAAGCCAGATTCTGAAGACTGTAAGTGTCCCTGCCAGGTGAACTTAACCTGGGCACCCTCGGAAGGCAACACTTTCCTAACCAGCCCTGTTTAATCGGTGACTCCAGTGTTGCTTTGGCTATGCCACTGAGGGTGATCTTACCTGGGGACCCAAGGAAGGAAGGGTCCCCAGTCTTTCTGAAGGGAAAATAGATACTGTTAAGGAAATCAGTCTTTCAGGGAGCAGAAATAATTAATGGACTTAGGATGAGGTCCATGTATGAGGTGACAAATGGTGTGTATGGGATATAAGAGCTGGGTATTTACTAAGAATTAAAGGTGATGGTCTATGACTAGTTAAGATGTTAGAAATAAAGTTCAGATTCTTTTTTTTTTTTTTTTTGAGACAGTTTCACTCTTGTTGCCCAATCTGAAGTGCAGTGGCACGGTCTTGGCTCACTGCAACCTCTGCCTCCCGGGTTCAAGCAATTCTCCTGCCTCAGCCTCCCAAGTAGCTGGGATTACAGTCATGTGCCACCATGCCCGGCTAATATTTTTCTTTTTGTATTTTTAGTGGAGACGGGATTTTGCCATGTTGACCAGGCTGGTCTCGAACTCCTGACCTCAGATGATCCTCCTGCCTCAGCCTCCCAAAGTGCTGGGATTACAGGCGTGAGCCACTGCACTTGGCTAGATTCATTTTTTTAGTCATAGCTGTATCATAATAATTTGGAAGTTGACATCCGTCTTTTTGGGGTAGAAAAAAAGTGCATCCTGGACTTGGGATCCCCTGACCCAGCTCACACAGGAAGGAGAGGAGAACAGGTGAGAAAGGCCACCTCTGTTTCCATGCCATGTCTCAGGAGGTCCTTGTGAAGGAGAGGCAATGTCCCACCACCAGCTCTTACTCTCAGGACTGGGTTCCAAGGTTGATGGACAGGGTCTAGACAATAGGGAAGAGGGTAGTGGTGACAGAGCTGAGGCTGGAGACATTCACCCATTCCTCCAAGTTCCTCTGCTCACAGAGAGAGAAGTGATGCTTGGGGATTACCAGCCCTGAATCCCCATCTGCAAGAGATGCCTCAGATCTTGAGGAAACACGCATACACAAACACGCAGAGACAGAGAGACACACACACATATCCATATGTTCACAACCACATATATACCCACTCTCATATAGGCATGTCCTCAAATGCACAAATCTGGAGTTGCAGCTCTTCTCATCCAGACACAGGCAGCAGCCCAGAACCCTCCGATTGCTCAGTAACCTGAGATCATGGGTGGGATAAAGGAGCCTTATCACTTAGATAACATGTTTTGAACCCAAACACCAACAGTCAATGGATAAATAAAGTATTTTATTTAAATACCAGTCCTTTGATAAATAAAGGCTATCGAAATCAGCTTGAGGTCTTGGGGACTGAGTCTGACCCAGGCAGAGACCCCGTGGGAAGTCCTCTGGCTCAGCTGGGTGGTCTTGGTCCTACCTGACTCTGGCCTAGTTGCCCCGAGTCCTCAGGGTCAGGAGTCAGACCTTGCTCCCCAGCCTGACTTTCCTGTGCCCAGTCTTAGCCCCTGGCACACACTCTCACATCCTTGATGCTGGTCTCCCACCTTCCTGGGCCCTCCTCACACCCTCACTGCCTGCCCCATTCCTGCTTGGACCAAATGACCACACTCAGAGCCCGATGAGATCTTGGCTTTTGCTACCAGACATCTGACCCCTCTCTTTCCTGGCAGGCTGGCCTCCTTGTACAGATCTACTTTCTGGACTCATGTACCACACAAGCCTGCCTTTGGAATGGTAGAGAGTTGACTGTGCTGTCATGTTTGAATCTTCAGGGAAGGTCTATTCGGCTAGCCATGAGACATCAGAAAGGCTGCCTTTACCTTTGCGACATCATAATCTTCTCATGTAAGTTACTGAAAATACCGTTGTCAAGGAGCTTTCACTTGTTTTCTTCCCTATCATGGAAGTGACCAGAGACAAAGTTGAACTCGCTCTTCCCTTTTGGCTTGATGCTCACCTGTGGTACCTAGAGGGCATTTATAGAATATCCTATAAAAATTCTGTAGGATATTAAAAGAGGATGGGGATAGGGGGCTCCTCACTGGCCTCATGACATAGTGACATCCCACAAAGGGAGAAGGTGTAATTGTGGAACACAGTATTCAAAATCTGGAACGTTCAAGACATATGCCTACCATATCTAACAGTAGTCTCTTGGGTCAGACATATCTGGGCATCAATTTCCTCATGTGTACTAGTGGACATTTTAATATCACCTGTCAGAATCATCATAAGGATTAAATGGTGTGATGTGTATGTCTGGTTAGTATCACTCAGTGGATGTTTGTTTCTTTTGTCTTACTGGTACCAGTAGAATGTGCTTTCAGTGGCATTGTTGATATACATTCCTAAAAATAAAACCCTTAGGCAAGCTTAGGTGCTTTTTCATATGAAGTGGGCTTGCTCCCATTGCAGGTAGAGATAAACGCTCTGTCATTTCTGCTGTTCCTGCCGACAGCTGCGCTCAGGTCTGTGCATGTGGGGGAGACCTTCCCTGGCCTTCCTCAGAACCATCATGTCTGCAGCATCCCCAGGGCTACAAGACAGCAAGGAAGTGAGGAAGAGCAAGCAACAACCTGGCGCTAAACAAATATCAGCTTACAAATGACTTGTCTCAGGAATAATTCTTGCACCTGTAGAGCAGACAGCCCATATCAGGACCAGTGACTGGGGAATAAACACCCTGAAAGGCAGTCGTAGGACTTACTGACAGCTCTACTGTGTCCACAGCTGACGTCCACCTTAGAAAAAAGACTAGGTGCTGATGTCCATAGCTTTTAGTCACAAACAGAAAAGAAGCCCACCTCTCGCTTTTCTGTTTCAAAGAGCAAAATTCTGCAAACACAGTTGAGGGTCAGTGTTTGGGGCAATGCCTAGTGAGGGGCGAGCGTAGGGAGGGCTATGTTAGCACCTCCCACCTTGCTCCTGAGCCCCAGGCAGAGGCTACTCATGTGCTGCCGCTGATGTTGCTTGAATTCCTGACACATTCTGCAGCACCCTACAGAGAGTTATACATGTAAATTACTTTGATCCTTGCCGGATTATTATGGGTGTTACACCCCCACCATTGAAAACTGTTAAGAAATCATTTCAGAACCCTTAAGTGGCCCCATTAAGCTGTGATAGGAACAGCCACGGGCCAAATAACGGTGAAGAAGTTTGTCTTTGGTATCCACTTGTGATGCCTGCTCTCCTCTTTGTGTGATTTTTCCTCTCTGAGCTAAAACCCATCACCCAGCCGCACACAAGGAACTGGTCAGCTCATGCTGACCCTGGCCATCAAGCGTCCTCTCCTTAAGGTCCCAGACAAGCCTGCTGCCACCAGATGTTGTATATCATGACATAAATGAGAGGTTGCATACAGACAGCCATAGGTGTGTTTGGTTTGTCTTGCAAAAGTGTTTTGAACAAAAATCAACCATTTGCAGCATTTAAGAGATTTCATATAATATCTATATCCAATCCTCTGAAAAAAAAAACTTGAAAGATTTGACGTTGGTTGACATTTTCCCATTAGCAACAATTGGTGGGAGCTAAGTGGTGGCTTCTCTTAGTTGGGTGATTACTGTCCAGTTTGCCATAGTCCTCACTACTCTCTATTGCTTTTCTTCTCACATGGGTCACATTTATTGTCAGGTAACTGGCTTTCTTTGTTCCCTCACATAACCCTCCTGGCCCTGTAGGTAACTGGATTTGCAATCACTGCTTTAGATCTTGCAAGCCTCCTCCCTCATCACCTGCTTTCATCCAAACTTCGTCAACTTGTGCCCATTTTCTCAAGCTACCCTGTTTTTGACAGCCAAAGGAGCTCTAATAGGATCAACAAACTTATGGAAAAATATAAATGGTCCTTAAGGGTTTGATATCTTTATCAGTTAATTATACCCATGATAATGCTGCTTAAAAACCAATCACAAAATCTCAGCAGCATATAGCAGAAGGCATTTATGGAGTTCAGATAGTCAGCCCACGAGATGAAGGCTGGCTCTAGGCTGGGTTCAGATTGAGGGTGGGTTGGCTTTGCACCATATGTTTCTCATATTCTTCCTGGCACAAATGGGCTAGCCTGGACATGTTCTTCTCATGATGATGGTAGAGATGAAGGAGAGAAAGTGGAATTAATACACCTTGATTTCTGCTTCATTCCATGGGCAAGAAGTCACACTACAAACTGTATGAAGCACCCTTGACATAAGTGACTCCATCTTAGAAAAAAACTCCATCTTACATTTCATAGGGCACTTGCCAATAGGGACAAGATATTTTGCTTAATAAATAAATTAATAAATAAAGACCGCATCCAACCAGATAAGGACATAAATAAGCACAATCTTCCACTATCTTCTTCACCAGAGGACACTGCAGCCATAAAACGGGCAGGAGCAGGACTTCAGCGCTTGAAACAGTGGTTTTTTTGTTTGTTTGTTTTGTTTTGTTTTGAGATAGAGTTTTGCTCTTATTGCCCAGGCTGGAGTATAGTGGTGCGATCTCAGCTCACTGCAACCTCTGCCCCACGGGTTCAAGCAATTCTCCTGCCTCAGCATCCTGAGTAGCTGGGATTAAAAGCGTGTGCCACCACGTCCAGCTAATTTTTGTATTTTTAGTAGAGATGGGGTTTCACCATGTTGGCCAGGCTGGTCCCGAACTCCTGACCTCTGGTGATCCACCCGCCTCAGCCTCCCAAAGTGCTGGGATTACAGGTGTGAGCCACCACAACTGGCTGAAACAGCTGTCTTAATCAACACTGTCTTGCTGTCATTCAAGATAAGCTCCTTGGCATCTGCCATGAAAGGCTCTGGCATCTGCCACGAAAGGCTCTACCCACATCAAAGGTGTTCCTTGCAAGACCACTGGACTGCTTGGCCCAGACCAGGAGATTCTTTTTGTCTCTGTTGCTCTTCATGGACTGGTTCATTAAACTTTTTTTCCCATTTCTTTTCTCTTGATGTTAAATGTTATTTTGTTTGTTGTAGATGTTTAACCCATAACATTTATATATTGATTAGGTGTACTATTATGTATAATTTGCAATATAGAGTGACTTGTGGAGTGGCTTCAGCCTGTGTGCCTGTGACTCTGACTGCCCAGTGAACAGGAAGTGCTAACGAGAATTGCCTCCTTGGGGACCTGATGTAGCTAGTGGCTTTTGTGATTGAAATAGCATCAGTAAAAGTCTGTCAATGTGAAAAGACACAAATGTGCATGGACCTGGTTACCTCTGATCTTGCACCACTCATGAGACAAACCCAAGGTCAAGAGGTGGGGGAGTTATTCCCACCCACAGCTCAAGGGCACAGCAAATTTATAAGGCATGTGTGAGTAAAGAATTAACTCTACCCAAAGAGAGGTCTGACCTTTGCGGTTCACTACTGGGAGGTAACCCCTAGGCTCCTGGAATATCAAGACTGATAGAAATGTCTTTGTTTGTCTAGGGGCATTGGCCACTTGACAGTCTAAAAATATGATTTGCAATGGAGGCATTTGGTGGAGGTGATGTTAGCTCTGCCTTTGGAGGAACTAGAGAATCATGTCAGCCACATGGGCAGTAGTGATTGAGCTGCAATAAAAACTCTGGCCACTGAGGCTCAGGTGAGCATCCCTGCTTGGCAATATTCCATGCATATTGTCACACATCATGGCTGGGAGGAGGTACCACTGTCCATGACTCCATGAAAAGAGGATGCCTGGAACCTCCAGGCATTGGACCTCTCTTGGACTCTGCCCTAGGCTTCTCTTCCTCAGCTGGTTTTAATCTGTATTCTTTCTCTGTAATAAATGGTAACCATGAGTATAACAGCTTTCAGCCACTTCATGAGTCCCTTCAGTGCATTATCATACTCAAGGGTGGCTTTGGGAACCCCTCAAACTTGAATTGATGTTGGAAGCGAGGGTCCCCTGACTTAACGTTTGGCCTCAACCCTCACAGCATGAAAACAAGGTGTGAAAATGAAAGCTGATAATGCAAATTGCCACAATATTTCTCTCAAGTACCTCTGTCTTCATTGATACATTAATTCATCAAACATTTATTGAGCACCTACTACATGCCCAATGCTATTCTTGGACCTGAGACTAAAGGAAGTGAATAAGACATGGCCTCCACATTCTAATGGAGGAGAAAAAATATAAATAGGCATACAAATATGTGCGATAATGTCAGATTGAGAGAAGTGCTGTGGGGGAAAATTAAGACAAGGTACAGGGATGGTGCAGGGCTTAGACCTTTTAGATAGATGGTCAAGAGAGACTCTTCTGGAAGAGTAACATTTGAACACACTTGGGTGAAATGAATGAGGAAGTTGGGCTGTGATTCTGGGCAAGAAGTTTCTAGAGAGAGGGACAAGCAAGCTCAAAGGTGCAGCAAGAAGCATACAAGCAGGAGATTTCAGCATAGAAGTTCCTGCCTTTAAAAAAAAAAAAAAAGGCAGCCTGGCGTGGTGGCTCACGCCTGTAATCCCAGCACCCTGGGAGGCCAAGGCGGGTAGATCACCTGAGGTCAGGAGTTCAAGACCAGCCTGGTCAACACAGTGAAACCCTTTCTCTACAAAAATTAGCTGGGCATGATGGCAGGTGACTGTAATCCCAGCTACTCGGGAGGCTGAGACAGGAGAATTGCTTGAACCTGGGAGGTGGAGTTTGCAGTGAGCTGAGATCACACCATTAAACTCCAGGCTGGGCAACAGAGCAAGACTTCATCTCAAAAAAGAAAAGAAGAAAAGAGAAGAAAAGAAAAGAAAAGAGAAAAGAAGAGGCTTGCTTTACATGGTCCTTGAAGGACTGTGTTGTGCCTATGGAGAGACTTTCCACTAAGTGCCTCAAATCAAGCCTGAGACCAATATCTCTGTGTTTTGTTTTTGTGTCACTTGCTGGATTATGCGGTTTCTTCCTCATGTTCAACAAAGGAATTGTTTCACCTCCCTCTTTCCTCCTTGGCAGAGGATGGACACTCTCTCTACAGGCTTTTAGTTTCTAAGAGAAAAAAAGAAAGCAAAGACAAAGCACGAGAAATAAGAGTTATTTCTATTTATTTGGTTCATTCGGTGAACAAACAAGCCCATAACTGGAAAGTACAGGGTGACTAAGAAGTAGCCCTCAGGGAAAAACCTGATGGGAAATTTTATTTAAAAACACAATTTACATAGCCACACTTTGGGCTTTCCTTCCAGCCCTTCTGTGGTTCTCAATGGCCCATGGGTGTTCAGGCCTTAACGCTGGGGAGTGCCGCCAGCAGTTGAGGTGTTCGCGAAGGTTCTACTGGCTTGAGGGAAGGGCTGTGGTAATGGGAACCCGAGACCTGGAGGCCAGCAGATAAGAGCTCTCCGCTGGGGAGCAGAGTCAGAAGGGGCTGAGCACAGAAGGCTTGACTCTCAGCCAGAGCTCAACAAGGGGCAGCTGCTGCGGTAGTCCGTGGGCAGGCCTAGGTTAAGTGCGTTCTTTTCACTCAAAAGCCCTTCTCTGGAAAGGAGGCTCAGAAGGCACACTTGGGGCAGAGGGGAACCCCCGCCTTCCCCTTTTACAGAACTTCCTCATCCTGCAGATCAGTCCAGCCAGGAAGTCAGGCTGGGTAGAGAGCTGGGTGCCTGGGGAGTACCATGGGTTTTGCCCCCATTGCTGGCAGCAGTCATCAGGTGAGCTATTTCCAGCCTATCACAAACTTCTTTCTGCCTATTTATGATCCATTCAGCATCTGACAGGTGTCTAAGGCAGACAGCAGAAACGTGTTCACTGGCCCCCCTCCCTCGGGACTTTTTCTTAAAGGGCATGCCTTACTCTCATTTCCTTTTTCTCCTAATCCTCTCTCCTCCCCTGAATTCTCCCGTCACTAGTTCTCTCCCTCCTTGTAGAACCACCTTCTGCCCCTGCATCCCAGTCCCCCCAGACCCTCAGCGAGAAACTGTGTAGAACTCCAGAGAAGCAAGCAAGGTCCACTGTGAGAAATGGTATTCAATGGCCAGGCACGGCGGCTCATGCCTGTAATCCCAGCACTTTGGGAGGCTGAGATGGGAGGATCACTTGAGCTCAGGAGTTCGAAACCAGCCTGGGCAACATAGTGAGACACTCCCCCAGCAACTCCAGAAAAAAAAGGAAACTGTATTCTACTGTGTAAACTTCTTGAGAATGGTCTTTTCTTATGCACCACTTACCAGCTGCTTAGTGAATGTTTAATAGTGAATTAAAACTTCCCTCTCTCCACACCCGTTCCCCATGAGTCCCTGACTTGGGAGGGGCAGGTGAGAGAACTAATAAAACATTCTAGAGCTTTCTCCCCTGGCTCCCAAACTCTGACCAGCTTCTCAAATGTCTAGGTTCACAATGTTCTGCCATGCTCTGTCAGGACGCTCTCTGAGATAAATTAAATGATGAAGCCCTGGCCGTGATGCAAATTGCAATCAGACAGGAAGGTTTGAGGGTCAGAAGAAAGGGAGAGGGACCTGGCTAGCTTTGTTCCTTGCCAAAGGTTACCAAATGCTTGCCTTGGCAGTGAGAATGCGTAACCACAATGTTTTCTAATGATTTTCGGTTTTTCTCTTTTTATAGTCACAGCAGAGAAAACACGAAGATGACAGCCAGTGGTTTCAGAAAGGCAAGAAGCTCTTCGTCTGCATTCACCTTTCTTTTCCCTTTTCACTGAAAGCGAAGATCAACATACGGGTAAGCCCCTCTCATACATTCGAGGAAGAACACAAGTCAGGACTTAGAGCTACTGAATTTCCACTCCTACTCCCACGCCAGACACACGCTGCAAAATACTGTCTGGTTTTTTATGGTAACGCAGCCTGTAGTTAGCCTGAAAATGCTTCCTCAGGAATGGCCTTCATCAGAAATCTCTTCATACTCAGTATGAGGACATGAGGAAGAATATGCTATGCGTGAAAATACACCTTGGCGTTCAACTCTGTGGGTTAAGAAGGGGTTCCTGTGATGGCAAGCTTTTAGGTTATTGAGCAGCAGATTGGATACTTCTGTTTTTCAATAACATAGGTTTCCATGTAATATGAAAAACAGCTGTTGCAAATTTCTAGACGTGCTGAATCCAGTCTAATAAATGCCTAGCTGCACCTGCAAGAAAGTAAGGGAATGCTGAAGGGTCAAAAATGGAGGAAGAACTATGACCAGTCTGGGTTGCCCCTGGGGCTGCTGGAGGTAAGGTTGGGGAGGACAGTTGGCCAGGCTGGGAATCCAATTTGGGAATATTAATTCACTTTAGAATTTATTAAATCAAGGAGCTTAGGCTTTCATGACCAGCAGGCACACAAGAAGGGGCTTGGGCCCCAGAAGAGTAGGGAGTTGGAACTGAGACCCTGGTGTAAGGATGAACTGAAAACCATTGCCTGCTTACACAGGGAGATGACAGGGAAGCTTGCTTGAGAAAAAGAAAAAAGCTCCCCTTAAAATTAATTTATAATAATTAATGTGCCCTCTCATGGATATGATATTTAAATTTATATTACTAGAGTGGTCTAAGACATGTCCCACCAAGAAATTAATATAAAGTGCTGTCACATGCCAATAATATCCTTGGGAACCTGGCTGAAATAAAAATAAAACCTTTCTGGGAGGCCAAACATCCATCCTAGGCCTCCTAGCATACCCTCATATGAAGTCCCAACTAAAGATTAACTTATAATTAAAAACTACCATACAGTCCCGGCATGGTGGCTCATACCTGTAATCCCAGCACTTTGGGAGGCTGAGGTGGGTGAATCACCTGAGGTCAGGAGTTCGAGACCAGCCTTGCCAACATGGTGAAATCCCATCTCTATTAAAAATACAAAACTTAGCCGGGCGTGGTGGTGCCCAGCTACTTGGGAGGCTGAGACAGGAGAATTGCTTGAATCTGGGAGGCAGAGGTTGCAGTGAGCTGAGATCGTGCTGCCACACTCCAGTCTGGGAGGCAAAACCAAAAAAAAAAAAAAAAAAAAAACCCTAAAACCAATAGTTAGTGAACAAAACAAAAAACAATATGAAACAGCCAACAACTTCAGATAAAATATAATTATCAGGTAGATTAAAAATAAGCATGTTTAAAATGAGAAGTCATAAAAGAAGTATAATAATAATAACATAACAGAATAAGACATCAAAAAGATTAGACTGAGCTACATAGGAAATCAAATATAACTCAGAAATTTAAAAATTATCATTTAAAGCTTACTATGTTAAACCAAAGATTATATATTACCAAATAAATAACTAATGAATGGAAAGAAAGATCTGAGGAATCTTCAGAAGCCTGTGCAGAGAGATGAAGAGACAGAACATGCAGAGGAAGGGCTTACTGACAAGGAGTGTGGACTGTGAAGGACCAACCACATCTATTAGATGTTCAAGACATGATAAATGAGGACTAATGAAAGTTATGAACCACAGCAGGTTAAGTAACATGAAATCCTCTACTGGACACAACACAGTATAACTAAAAGAAGACCAGCCGGGTGCAGTGACTCACGCCTGTAATCCAGCACTTTGGGAGGCTGAGGCGGGCGGATCACCTGAAGTCAGGAGTTTGAGAAAAGCCTGGCCAACATGGCGAAACCCCATCTCTACTAAAAACACACAAAAAAATTAGCTGGGCATGGTGGCACGTGCCTGTAGTCCCAGCTACTCAGGAGGCTGAGGCACCAGAATCGCTTGAACCCGGGAGGCAGAGGTTGCAGTGAGCCGAGATCACACCACTACACTCCAGCCTAGGCAACAGAGCAAGAATCCATTTCAAAAAAAAAAAAAAAAAAGACCAAGTAGAAAGGCCCAGATCTTAGAAGTTCTCAAAGACAAAAGCATTGCCTACAAAGGAATGAGTTATCAGGTTGTCTGGAACTTTGCAACAGCAACAACAGAAGCCAGAAGACCAATGGAATAATATGTTCAAGTGCTGAGAAGAAATAACCGTCAACTTACAACTACACTATGATTCAAGGATATGGGCAAAATAAACACTTTCACACAAAAACAGAGAGCATTTTCCACTTGAAGACCTTTGCTAAAAGAATTAACAATATACTTCAGAAGGAATTGAACCAAGAAAGAAGCAGTGAGATGTACAATATGAGATAAATTTCAACAAATATCTAATATGTAAAAAAAGACTACTTGGGGAGTATAAAAACATAGTGGAACGAGGGTACTGGTCATAATAGTAGATGAGATGGGCAGAGTTCGGGCATTTGGGCATTTTAGGGCAAAGGGTGGCAATATTAATTAACTCTAGAATTTATTAAATCGAGTATGCTTATTAAAAATTATAAAAAGGTAATCACATAAGAAGAGAAATAGTATGCATGACTTCCAAACCAGTAGAGAGAACACCACAGAATATATATTTTTATTTTTATTTTATTTTTTGAGACCAAGTCTGGCTCTGTTGCCCAGGCTGGAGTGCAGTGGTACAATCTCGGCTCACTGCAACCTCCACCTCCTGGGTTCAAGTGATTCTCATGCCTCAGCCTCCTGAGTAGCTGGGATTACAGGCACGCGCCACCACGCCCCGCTAATTTTATTTATTTATTTATTTATTTATTTATTTATTTATTTATTTATAGTAGAGGTGGGTTTTACTATGTTGTTCAGGCTAGTTTCAAACTCCTGACCTCATGTGACCCACCCACCTCGGCCTCCCAAAGTGCTGGGATTACAGGCATAAGCCACCATGCCCGGGCTAAAATATTTTTATTAATGGTCAATAAAAAGATGCAAGAAAGGAAGAGGCAGAGAAAAATCTGGTTAAGCATAAAGCGTAAAACAAAATGACCAAAATAAATCCTAATGTAGCAGAATTCACAAAGTAAGTAAAATTAAACCCTCAATTAGCAAGATAGATTGTCAGTCATACTGGATAGAAGAAAATCTAACAATATACTTTAAAAAGGACACAATAGAATGTAAGGAAAAAGAAATGTTGAATGTAAAAGTATTGAAAATGCCAGCAAAAAATTAACTCAGAGAAAGGAAGAGGCAGAGGATGGTAATATTAAGAGTAAACAGGCTGGGCGTGATGGTTCACGCCTGTAATCCCAGCACTTTGGGAGGCTGAGGCGGGCGGATCATGAGGTTAGGAGTTCGAGACCAGCCTGACCAACATGGTGAAATCCCATCTCTACTAAAAATACAAGAATTAGCCAGGCATGGTGACGGGTGCCTGTAATTCCAGCTACTTGGGAGGCTGAGGCAGAGAATTGCTTGAACCTGGGAGGTGGAGGTTGCAGTGAACCAAGATTGTGCCACTGCACTCCCGCTTGGGTGACAGAGCAAGACTCCATCTCAAAAAAAAAAAAAAAAAAGTAGACAAAGTTGTATTTCAAGCAAAAAGGAGTATTAGAAAAAAAGTCAAATAAATGAAGAGAAAAAGGAACAATTCATTGGAAAAACATAACTTCCAGACACTAAAACATAGCATCAAATTATACCAAGCCAAAAAAATGATAAAATTTCAGAGATAAACGGACAATTCTGTAGTCACGGGAGAGAATTTAACACATCTCTTTCAGTAATTGATAGTTTATGATTACAGAAGGGATATAGAAGATCTGAGCAACACCATGAGCAAACTTGATCAAAAAGATCTTTTTTTCCGAGTACATGCCACTCTTACCAAAAGATCACATATGAGGCTACAAAGCAATCCTTGATATTGCAACAAAGAATCATACAGACTGCTCTTGAGCAACCTCAACTGTTAGACACCAGTAGCAAAATGAAAACCAAGCCATATATTGGGAAATTTTTTTTAAAAACCCTCTAAATAATTCATAATTCAACAAGTGACTTAATGGAGAGTCTAAGAACACATTGTTAACATTAATAAGAAAGGAAATTTCTACTCACTGGCTATGGACACCTAGAAAAATATAGTTTAAAAAATACATATGTGAAAGTAGCAACACAATGTGAAGGTATCCAGGAAGAAATCTATCAAAAGATGTGAAAAACCTATATATATATACTTTTAAAAATTCTTGAAGACCTAAATAAATGGAAAGATACACAATATGGGATGAATTTGTAGAACTGACTTCTAAAGATGTTGATTTTAGGCAATTTATAAATTGAATATATTCCTACTAAAATTCAAATCAAGTTTTTTGAGGTTCACAAATTGATATAATATGTATAAGGTAGAACGAAGAACCAAGAATGCCAGAACATTTTTTTTTTTTTTGGATACACAGTCTTGCTCTGTCACCCAGTCTCGAGTGCAGTGGCACAATCTCGGCTCACTGCAGCGTGGACCTCCTGGGCTTAAGCGATCCTCCTGCCTCAGCCTCCTGAGTAGCTGGGACCACAGGTGCAAGCCACCATGCCCAGCTATTTTCTGTATTTGTTATTTTTTTGCATTTTTAGTAAAGACCAGGTTTCACCATGTTGCCCAGGCCAGTCTTGAACTCCTAATCTCAAGTGATCCATCCACCTGGGCCTTCCAAAGTGCTGGGATTACAGGCGTGAGCCACTGCACCCAGCCACCAGAACAATTTTGAAGACGAAGTTCAACATGTGAAGACTCACTCACTTCCACCACAGCAAGACTTAATTAAATTATAGTAATAAGAAAGTGTGATATTAGCACAAAGAGAGGCAGAATAGAGTCTAGAAACAGGCCCACTCATATGTAGAAATTTGTATAAAGCACAGATGTCATTTTAAATCAGTAGGGAAAGAAGGACTTTTAGCAAGCAGCATTGGAAAAAATGGTTATCCATATGGAAAAAATAAGTTAGATCACGACATCAAACCATATTTAAATGGGTTAAAGACCAACATATGAAAAAGCATGACTTTAAAAGTTTTGGAAGAAAATGAAGGAGAATGTTTTTATGATCTCAGGTCAGGAAAAGATTTCTTAAACACAATACCAGAAGCACAAATCATAAACAAAAAGATCAGTAAATTTGACCACATGAAAATATTTTTTAAAAATTCTTTGGTAAATTAAAGATATCATAAACAAAATGGAAAATACAAATCTTAAACTTGGAGAAGAGATTTGGCATGGATATAACCAAGAAAGGATTTGGCCCAGATTTTATAAACAGCGCTCATGGAAAAGGCCAAAGGATATGAATGACAATCCTCAGAAATATCCAATGTTCTTGAAACATATGTTATCAATGTAACATAAATTAAGCAAAAAGGATCTAATATTTCACACTCATTAGATAGGCAGAAATTTAAAAAGATCTGGCTGGGCACGTGGCTCACACCTGTAATCCCAGTACCTTGGGAGGCCAAGGTAGGAGGATCTCTTGAGCCCAGGAATTTGAGACCAGCCTGAGCAACATAGTGAGACCCTATCTTTAAAGAAAAAAATCTGATCATGCTAAGACCTGCTGAGGGGAGTGTAAATGGGCATGTGCATTTTGGATAATAAGACGGCAATATTTAACAATGCAGTGTAATTACTGAGCTAGAGTGTTGGAAGACTTTCAGCTCCCCTGCAACATTGTTTATAATCAGGAGAAACTGGAAAGAAGCATAAATGCCTAGGTATGCGATCTGGCAGAGGACACATAGTGGGTCTCAAAAGACCATCCTGGCTAACACGGTGAAACCCCGTCTAAAAATACACACACAAAAAAATTAGTCGGGCGTGGTGGCGGGCGCCTGTAGTCCCAGCTACTCGGGAGGCTGAGGCAGGAGAATGGCGTGAACCCGGGAGGCGGAGCTTGCAGTAAGCTGAGATCACGGCCACTGCACGCCAGCCTGGGCGACAGATCGAGACTCCGTCTCAAAAAAAAAAAAAAAAAAAAGAGGGTCTCGAAAATGTTAGTACTGTTTTATTTCTCAAGAATAAATTGTATACAGATGTGTTCAATTCCATATTTTCTATACTTATTTTGTATGCTTAACATTTTCACAATTAAAAATTAATTTGGTGAGGCTGCTGGAGAAAAGGTACTCACACAAGCTGGAGAGACTGTCAATTGATATAACTACTTCCAAGAGCAGATTAAAACTGGTGGTATAGTGATGCCACTCTTTTTAACCTCTTGGATGGACAAAGATAGAAAGGTTGGATAACAGTTTGTGTTGGCAAACAGGCACTCTCTTTGCAGATGGGAATATAGATTGAAGACACCTCCTTGCAGGTAATTTTTTGGCAATATTTAACAAAATTGGAAACTCCCCTTCACCTAGCACAATTTCCTTGAGGTATTTATTCTAAGAAAATAAGCAATTTTAGAGCAAAGATTTATCTACACTGAAGTTTCCCATAGCAATCACAGTATTGTTTCTAATATTAGTAATACAAAAAGAAACAACCTGTATGTCTAACACTAATCGATTCTAATTTATGGTGCAACTGAACAATGGACCAAAATGATGCTGTTGGAAGTTTTTAATGATGTGGAACTGCTTGCAAATTATTAAGCTAAAAGAAAGTAGGTTACAAGATAGCAGGAAGAATAAACCATTAAAAATACCAATCTGTGCACTGACATAAATGTTATAAATATTTTACGTTATGTTATGTTATAAACATTTTATAATATAAAAAAATGTTAACTGAAGTTACTTTCTGGATGAATTACAGGTGATTTCATTGTCTTCTAGAATTTTCTTTTCCAAAAATGTTGTGTATGTGTGTGTGTAATTATTATTTTAATAGGAGACACTCTCCTTTGGTGATATAATTTAAACAGGACGGTACTGACTGATAACCTCCCGGGGAAGGCAGGGAGCCAAGTACTACAGACTTGTATGTTTCTATGGAAATCTAACGCGCCTTTGATTATCACAGATTCTGGAGAAGAATGAGGACTTGGGTTCACCAGTGCGTTCCCAAGGACAGGCTGGGCTTCTGAGGAAGTTGCCCACCCTCTCGGAATCTGGTTTGGCCTCCGTAAAATGGGCAGATCCCGCTCGGATGGCCCGGTTCCCGGCTTCCTTTTGCGGGTCAACGGCAGCGTCACGCGCGCGAGCGCGGTCTGCGAAGCCCCCAGCGCTGGGCGTCACGCGGGGATTGCTGTTGCCGCTGCCAGCCGCAGCAGCGACGCGAACTCGGGGCGCCCGGCCCGGGCGCGCGGGGGCGGGGACGCGCACGCGGCGAGGGCGGCGGGTGCGACGGGGGCGGGGACGGGGGCGAAGGGGGCGGGGACGGGGGCGCCCCGGCCTAAGCGGGACTAGGTGGGCGCGCCACCCGCTTCCGCTGCCCGCCGGGGAATCCCCCGGGCTGGCGCGCAGGGAAGTTCCCGAACGCGCGGGCATAAAGGGCAGCCGGCGCCAGCGCGCCACAGCTCTGCAGCTCGTGGCAGCGGCGCAGCGCTCCAGCCATGTCGCGCGGCCTCCAGCTTCTGCTCCTGAGCTGCGGTAGGGCTCGCGAGCGCCTGTCTCGCCTGTCGCCCACCTCCCCTCCACGACACCCCCTCCCGTCGGTCGCTTGCTCACGACGCGCTCTCTCTTTCTTGTAGCCTACAGCCTGGCTCCCGCGACGCCGGAGGTGAAGGTGGCTTGCTCCGAAGATGTGGACTTGCCCTGCACCGCCCCCTGGGATCCGCAGGTTCCCTACACGGTCTCCTGGGTCAAGGTAGGTGCTGCGATACCCGCGGGCTGGGGTTTGGTGGGCTCATTTGAAGACAGCAGGAACCATCTCCCCTAGGCTGGCGACCCTCTGTGGCTGCCAGGTGGGGGCGAGGGGCGTCTCCCGCAGCTGAACTTGGAGTACCCAGCCTCCCGTCGCGCCTCCCCCACCCCATCCGCATCCAGGTACAGGGCCGAATTAGGTTTTGCTCTCCGCAGACCTCAATCCCCTTCCTGCCACTGAAGGTGGCCTGAGATGAATGATCCACTTAAGACGTTTTGGAAGGGCAGAGACTCTCTCATTTGGATTAATTCTGGAGGCCACCTGTGGTTGTGGGCCAGCAGGTCAGGAAGAAAGCAACAGGGACCTAGATTTGGGCATTGGACAGGGGGAATGTCTCCAGACTTCTGATTTCTTGTGTTTTGTGACTGTGATGCCCATGATACATGGGAGGGGGAGGGGGCAATTTGAAAGGAAAGGCTAAGACACAGAAGTGACTTAGGCCATTTCATCCATGGTAGTTATCGTGGTCATCTCCTTTGTGGGATACCCTTGGCTTCCTCCCC
This sequence comes from Pan paniscus, assembly GCF_029289425.2. Classification (NCBI taxonomy): domain Eukaryota; kingdom Metazoa; phylum Chordata; class Mammalia; order Primates; family Hominidae; genus Pan; species Pan paniscus. The sequence continues at coordinate 28,771,601 of NC_073254.2, forward strand.
TAGCCCTCCTCCTCCTTCCTCTGAGTGAGGCAGCCTTGAGGGCATCAGGTGGATGCACGATCCGGAGCCCGCATGTGTAAGAACAGGCCTTGCTGCTCCTACTGTAAGAGGACTGAGTGACAAGGAGGCTTTTTCAAGGTTTCCTCTTGACTGAAACATTCTCAGATTCTAAGATGGCAATGATGGTGTCATTCCAAAGCCAAGCAGCTACTGTTTGATATCACTGGTCCATCTTTAAGTCAGGCCACTGCTACCACAGCACCTCCATTTTAACCCAAATGAATATGATATTCCAACCTTACTCTGTAGCTCTCACTGATTTGCTGTCTTACCATGGGGGCAAATCTGTGCACTTGTAGCTTTCCCCAAAATGCAGGGCGTTCTTCTGCCCACCATAAAAGATACTATAAGAAACTGTACATGTCTTTGGCCACTTAACAGTACAAGGCGTCATTGCGGTGATCTCTTTGTGTGTGTGTCTCCTAACTGGATTGTCAGTTCCCTGGGGGGCAGTGGCTGTATCCATACTTCTGTGTATTCTTCACGGCACCTAATTTTTGCCCTATAAATTGCAAAGGTGCTCTGTGAATTCAGCCCAGCACTTCATGAGTTATGCGTGACGGGGATGGTGCTGCTGCCTCAGAGCATTGTATTGTGTATAAAAGTAAGGTGTTAAATATTCCTACTTCATTGGTACCTTACTTACTGTGGGATCAGAGAACACAATAATTCCGAAATTGTTCTCATAGTCAAAACAATAGTATTTTTAAAAATATTGTAAAAACAATTTTTGAATGCTCACCACGTGCCAAGCTCCAAGGTAAATATTTACATACATTATCCATTTCCATCCATCGGAAGAATGGACTTAGGGATTAGTACTGTTACTATTCCTACTTTACAGGTGAGGAAACTGAGCCTTAGGGAGGGAAATAACTTGTCCACTTTTGCACAGCTAGCTAAATGGTGGAGTTGGGATTTGAACGAAGCAGTCTGATTCCAAATCCTGAGTTGTTAGAGGTCTATCTTGATCTCTGTTTTCTCCCTTAATAACTTAAGGTAAAGAAAATCAAAGTGCCCCTGGGCTAACCAGGCAGGGACTTAGTTATCTCAAAGAACGGGGAAAAACATGAAACCACTATCCCTTCCAGAGAGTAACTATTTAATAAAGAAAACATTATTAATACCCCCAGGGGAGTAATTAAAAAGTACTCATGAAACAAGTAGATGAAATTTCAGGCTGTAAAGTTCAAACAGTTCTGGAGTGAAAGCTTCTTGCACAGGGTCATTTGGAATGGTCCACTAAACCATAGCAATTAACCTTGGACTTCTCCTTGGATGTCAGCTGGTGACGTAACTCGGTAACGCATGAGCTTGTTTATTGGACAGAATTCTTGCGAGATTTACCCCCAAGGTCTTTGAAAGCTCTGTCAAGAAAAAAAGGGACAGCAGTCTCTAGGCATTCTTTTTTTCCTGTTGATCCATGGAATAGTGCCAATGAAAAGTCATACCGTAGTTATTTTTTGAGAAGTAAATGGTGATTGAGATTCGTGGGTAGGAGAGTTATGCTATACCAATAAACGAATCAGGTGCCTCGAAAGTGACATATATTGTTCCTTTAAGCATTTTTTTTAAACAGCTCTCAGCATGTTCTGTAGATACTTATTATTTTCCAGCCCAATAATTATACTTTTTCATTGATTATGCTTATACAACAAAAATGGATAGAGTGTTCTGGAGACAAGGCCAGTGGTGAAATGCCGAAATACTTCATTTTACAGAACGTTAAGCATCTGGTCATTTTTCTATAAGTTTCTTGTAAAATGTTTCATCAAAGTGGAGGGGTAGCCACAAAGGGAGGAATTTCATTTTGGTAACCAGAACCAGCTTATCCCATCCTACTCACTTCATCATCACTACCCTGGCTTTGTAAAACCTGTTTTGCCAGCTTAGGAGGGGGCTTCATACTGGGCAAGGAAAGCAGAGTCCCTTGCAGTGGGTTTTCACCATCCACCAGATTGAAGCACATCCTGCAGGCTGTCTGCATATCATAAGTATGGTTATAATGACTCACAATTTAAAATTCCATTCACCACTCAATCCTCCGGCACCATGTAGCATCTTGACTTTGTCCATTTGGCACTGATACTTGTAATTAACAAAAGGACCCATGTAAACCATGTGTTTTTTATCATATGCCTTTGACCAGAAAACTCAAAACAGACAGCATCCAATCTGTTTGCAACATAAGGGTTGGGAAGGAAGAGTGTTCATTCTGTTCTCTCTGTTTCAAAGATGCAGTGAGATGGGCTAGAGGGGACTTAATAGACACATGTGCAGGAGGCTAAAGGTGAAGCCAAAAGTGGACAGAGATATCCCAATTCCTGTTGGTCCAGCTCTTCTCTTCTATGGACCATGTCCTCTTAACTGGGATCCAACAAAGGGTCCTCTTCTCATCCCTTCCTCCCTTATACTTTTTAAGGCATAATGGGTGATTGAGAAGAAATAGAAAAGTTCATACATTATATTCATTAGGATAGTAGCTCAATTTAGCTTTATTTTTATTTTTTGAGACAGAGTCTCACCCTGTTTCCCAAGCTGGAGTACAGTGGCATGAAGATGGCTCACTGCAGCCTCGACTTCCTGGGCTCCAGTAATCCTCCCACCTCAGCCTCCCAAGTAGCTGAGACTACAAGGGCATACCACCACACCTGGCTAATTTTTATGTTTTTAATTTTTTGTAGGGACAAGATTTCAGTACATTGCCCAGGCTGGTCTCCAACTCCTGAGCTCAAGCCATCCTCCCACTTCAGCCTCCCAAAGTGCTAGGATTACAGGCATGAGCCAATCGATTTATCTTTTAAAGTTGTAATAGACTGGGTGTGGTGGCTGAGGCTCATGCCTGTAATCCCAGCATTTTGGGAGGCCAAGATGGGAGGATCACTTGAGCCCAGGAGTTTGAGGCCAGCCTGGGCAATGTAGTGAGACCTGTCTCTACCAAAAAAAAAAAAAAAAAAAAAAGTTGTAATAGATGTGGTTCTTTGAGGAGGTATTTTGAGAAAATATGCAAATAGACTTTGATCCATGACTTTTCTTCCACTGGCCATGACCTGTGATTAAATTCCAGCATAAAAGGGCATAGCACAATATCATGTCTGTGAGGAGTAAAGCCATGCATTAAAGGGCTGCATGTGGACTTCATGAAAAGCATCACTGTGTCTACACTCTCTTTAATGTAGGTTTGGAGAGAGAGGATGACTTTGGTTGGAGTACTCTGGGCCTGGTTGATACTCACTAAAGATAGTAATGAGTGGTCATTTATCCCAGAGTTGCAATGCCTTCTTGTATCATGCTAGGAGCCCTGACAGCCTATGGGTGATGCAAAACGAAAGAGGATATATGGTGTCATCTCTGGGTGATGCTGCGGGGGTGAGGACAGTGAAGCATCACAAGACAAGTGCCCTTTTCAGATGATTTCCAAAGGAAGGGAGAAAAGGGAAGTAAGAGTGTGACTTCATAAAAAAGTCTACTATAAATAGACTTTATAATATTGAGAAGAGCCCCAGCTGGGGCAGATCATGGGCCATCCATGGAGTGTTCTGCTTCTGACATTAACACTAAGGAAACTGTTGGAGAGCAGGTTAATGGCTTGCGTGAGGCCACTTCAAAAGTTCAAGGCTGTCTTTCGTGTATGTTGCTAAACTTCTTTTTGGTGGAGTTATGTTTTCTGTCTCTACCATCTTGTGTGATAATGAGCTACAAAACCAGGGATACTGAGGAGAGCAGAGTGCCTTAGGAGGGCCTAGAGTTGATAAGCGGTTGGGGCAGATGTAATCTGTACAGCCACAGACCTTCATAGCCCATGGAAGGAGCCAATACTGAACACTTACTGTCCTCCCTTGATTCCAGAATGATTCTGTTGTAAGGTGGATTTAAGAACATGTTTTAGGACAAAAAGGAAACATTTCTACATTAAATGTAGAACCATTGAATTATGAAAACAATGTATGTTAGAATTTAAAAAAAAATCGTACTGTCCCCATTGGCACCTATAGTACTTGTCCTGGTTGAATCACTTTTATGGGCTCCTCCCTAGGTCAAACCATGAAAGATGTAAAGTTGCTTTTCAGATGTCTCTCATATTTACACTTTCATTGTTTAGTAAATACTTCTAAGTCCCAAATGTGTGCCCCATCCTGGGCCTGGCATTGGCCATCTCAGGATCAATGTAGAACTTTTGCCAGAGGACCATCTTGAGCAAAGGCCTGGGAATCCACTAAGACTTTTTGGGAACCATTGAGGTAACCAGTGATGTAGAAGGGAGACTTAAACAGCAGATGTGGCTGAGAGATAACATTAGAAAGTAGGCTAGAGACAGATTGTGAGGGGCCTTGAATGCCCAACAACAATGACTTGAACTTTATCCTTTTGGCAGTAAGGAGCCATTGAAGGATTTTTTGTTTGTTTGTTTGTTTGTTTTTGTTTTTGTTTTTGAGACAGAGTTTTGCTCTTGTCGCCCAGGCTGGAATACTGTGGTGTGATCTCAGCTCACTGCAACCCCCTCTTCCAAGGTTCAAGCGATTCCCCTGCCTTAGCCTCCTAAATAGCTGGGATTACAGGTGCCCACCACCATGCCCCGCTACTTTTTTGTATTTTTAGTAGAGACAGGGTTTCACCATGTTGGCCAGGCTGGTCTCGAGCTCCTGACCTCAGGTGATCCACCTGCCTCAGCCTCCCAAAGTGCTGGGATTACAGGCGTAAGCCACCACGCCCGGCCTCACTGAAGGATTTTAAGCAAAGACAATGGCATAATGCAAAATATGCCTAAAGCAAAGCATATTTCTCCTGGTGTTGGATAGAATATGATTCATCTTAGAAGATGAGTCTCAGAGGGAGACTTCATTCTTTTCCCTCTTTTCCTCTTGGTCACCAGTCCTGTCCATGTAGTTCTGCGGAGGAGTGGGCAAGGAAGAATGAGGCCGCCTCTGAGTGGCTATAGAAGAAGTCTCATCTAGATGAGAATGGTGGATCACTGAGATTTTTGGACAATAGTGGAACAGAGCACAAGTTGCCAAAATCTTTTAGCTTGACAATGGGGAGGGAGGAAGAAAGCAGCTGAGAGTTAAATTGAAAAAAAAAAAAAGCTAAACAAAAAAACCAACTTGTTTTCCATTAATAAAAGGGGGAACCTGAGTCACATGAGGACTGGATTGTCTTAGCTACGTACTTGGCAATGTCACTACACAAAGAAGAGGAAGTTTGGAGAAGGTCTCAGTGACCTATGGGAAAGTTTTATGTAGGGCAAGACTAAAAGCAGATTGATTACCTAAAAAAAGTTTCCTCCCTCTAAAGATGTTTCCGTAATCCCTTCCTGGCTACTCCTGGAATAACCCTAAATTTTGTATCAGCAATCATTAGCTCAAAATAGAGCTGGACAGAAAATACTTCCCTAAGATTCCTTTATACTCATAAGCATGTTTTTGTTTTTCATTTTGTTTTGTTTTGCACTGAGGTGTATTTGGGTAAAATTTCCGTGTGTGTCATGTGGGACTAGTACAGACTTGGGAGCCCAAGGCTTGTTAATATCACCTGATGCTTTCTTGGAGGACCAGTCTACTGCATATCCCAAATTGGGACAATTTGGAGAAGTGTTCCAGTTCTTAGCTTCCAGTGGTTGCCAGCAGTCCTCGGGGTTACCGATTAGAATCGGTATTACCGATAGAATTGAGGTTACCGATTCTAGAAGAGCTGGTAGCTGCCTAGGATTATGGGTCCACATAGGGAAAACCTTTAGGAAAAGAAGGATGCTGGTTTCCATAAACAGTTCATAATCACCTTGGACCAGCAGTTCTGGAGAACAGAGGTTCTGATTCAAATCAGGCCTTGAGATCTCCTTCCCCAAGGAGTGGGAGGCATGTGAGCCCAGGGGACGAAGCAGGACTGGCCTCGAGGCTGGAGCCATGTGCCGATAGCCCCCTACGTACCACCCTTATTTACATGGTGGTGCGGGGTGCCTTATCATTAGGAGTCTTTCAGTTGTGAGGGATTGTAAATCCAATCAAAACTAGCCTAAAGAGAAGGAAATATATTGGCTTATATATAATTGGAATGGGAAAAAATTGAAAAATCAAAATACAGTTCACATTTCAGTTATGGATGGCGTTGTGGCTTGAATTGTGCCCCCCCAAAAGATCAGAAGTTCTAATTTCTGATGCTTGTGATTGTGACTTTATTTTGAAATAGAGTCTTTGCAAATGTAATCAAATTGAGATGAGGTGCTACCTGACTAGGGTGGGCCCTACTTCAGTATGAATGATGTCCTGATAGGAGAAAACACACACTGACACAGACAACAGGGAGAAAGCTATTTGAAGACAGACACAGGGATTGGAGTGATGTGTCTACAAGCCAAGCAACGCCGAGGACTGCTGGCAACCACTAGAAGCTAAGAGAAAGGCACAGAACAGATTCTCCCCTAAAGCCTTCAGAGAGCTTGGCCCTGGCAACACCTTGATTTTGGACTTCTGGCCTCCTGAACTGTGAGAGAATACATTTCTATTGTTTCAGCCACCCAGTTTGTGGTGCTCTGCAGCCCTGGCAAATGAATATAGCTAGGCTTAGAGGTTCATGAATGTCCCCAGGACTTGGTGACTTTCCATCTGTCAACTCTGCCTTCCTTTACATTGGTTCTGTGTCCAACCTCTACATAGCAGCCAGATCACAGCCAGTAACTACAGAGTTGGACAAGTTGCACATCCTTTATCTGAAATGCCTGGGAGCAGAAGTGTTTCAGATTTTTGGATTAGGGATGCTCAACCTGTATATCCTTCCAGAAGCAAGTGCAAAGGAGAAGGTTGTGTTTCTCTTCAAATATCTCAACTTATGTCTGATTATTCTCAAGGGACTTTGACTGGGTCACGTGGCTATCAGAGCCAGTCTCCATGATCGTGGGGTACCAGGCCTGAGTTAAGTTGCCTCCTCTAGAACCTAGGTGTGGAGTTCTTCAGAGGACATGAACTCAGAGCTTGTAATGGTACCTCTTCCAGGTCCAGCAGGCCCCACGGGATGCTAATAGAAGAGAGATGATTGGCATGAACAATGAAGGGTCCAACATTGCCTTCAAATCTCAGTTCCAAAGGGGTTTTGCTACATTATTATGATGGTGCTTTAAAAAATACAGAATGTTGTGGATATTTTGAAGACATCATATGTGGAAAAAACAGTTTCTCCCTAGAGCAGAGATTGGGACTTCTAGGACAACTTTCCCAGAGGAGACGGGAAGTGTCAGTGGTAAGGAAATGACAGAGTGGGTGGATGGTGTGGAAAGCTATCACAGACAAGAATAATTTCTATTACCAGCATTACCAATTATACAGCACTTTTCTTGTTTTCTCACTTGATTTTATAATAACCCCATGAGCAAGTAAGGGAGCTCCAGATCACGAAATGGGGCTCAGAGGTGAAGTGACATATGGAAGATGACCCAGCTAACACATGGAGAAACTGGGATTGACTTCAGACCTTTGATTCCAAAGCTAGTGCTCTTGTAACTTTCTCACTCTTTCTAAAATTCACGCATTCATTCAGTAAATACTTTTTCAATACGTCTTATATTCAGGGAACTATTTAGTATGCAGAATGAAACCTTGGTTATAAAAAAAGGAGAGAGAGAGAGAGAGTAGTAACATCTTCAGGGCTTTCTATGTGATCGATATGATGCTTAGGGTCTGTATACATCATCATAAGTATCTTCACGCCAGCTCAGTGAGATGTGATCACCCCCAGATTCCAGTGGAGCTATCCAAGCCTGAGAGTGGTTCAGTCAGTTGGCCAAGAGCAGAGGTAGCCGTGGGAGGGCTGGGGTTTGGTTCCAGCTCAGTCCAATGCCAATGCCTGTGCTCTTAATTATGTTGCCTCTGCTATACTCATAACTCTGTTAACAGCCATAAATCCAGCTCTGTCTGTTAGACCCAGTAAATTTCAAAGTAGAAAATCATTTTTCTAATAAAACTACGCATAGAAAAAAGATATTAATGCTCATACATTCTACCCTCATTATGACATCAACCTCTGAGCCAAACTATTTTGCACATTATAAAGAGCTGTTTTTATGATGAATGGGAATTATATTGGCACTTTAATTGAGTTAGAAACCAAGGTACATGAATGTTAGTGCACAAGAAATGCGATAAAAAAAGCTGCTCAATGTGGTTGGAATACATCAGATTAATTTAATACCAACTTTAAATCCTTACAATCTATACCCTTAAATATGTTTTATCAAATTATTAGATGAAATTTTTATACTGTTTTTTTTTTCTTTTAGGTAGGCACCTATTGCACATTCCCCCCACCCCCGCTTTTTTTTTTTTTTTTTTTTAAGACGGAGTCATGCTCTGTCACCCAGGCTGGAGCGCAATGGCGCAATCTTGGCTCACTGCAACCTTCGCCTCCTGGGTTCAAGCGATTCTCCTGCCTCAGCCTCCCAAGTAGCTGGAATTACAGATGTCCACTACCACGCCCAGCTAATATTTTGTATTTGTGGTGGAGATGTGGTTTCACCATGTTGGCAAGGCTGGTCTTGAACTCCTGACCTCATGTGATCCACCTGCCTCAGCCTCCCAAAGTGCTGGGATTACAGGCATGAGCCACCGTGCCTGGCCCTGCATTCTTAACAAATCTGCTATATGATAAATTTAGATTTCAATTTTGTGATCAAAACTCTTTTTTTTGCTATAAAATGAAACTATTGCCCTCTTAGCTTCAAATATGGTAATGTAGGAGGTTGGCATATATTTGGATAAAATTATGTAAACTTAAAAAAAACACTTTCCACAATAGGATGTTTTAATATTGGTTCAGTTTCAGCCATAATTAATGATTTATTTTATGTCTTTTGTTTTAGTTCAAATTAGTTCATCATTAAAAAAAAAAACTGACTCCATTCACGTGCCCATACGATTAGTACTTGTGTTTGCTTGATTTAGCATTCTGCAAATGAAAGAGAGTTTGTTTTAATTTAGGGCCTGTGCTTTCCTTAAGGTCAAATCTCCATTTGAGAGAAAGAATATGGTATTTAAATAATTTAGTCAAATTGGAGGCCTTGAGACAAGTCAGAGTCCCCAGGCTTTCTGAAAATGAGATGTCCCATGTTTGCACTTTTCCAGCTCAACCAAAAATGATAGAGTTGTCAGCATAAAAGTTAATGTACAACATGTGGATTTTTAAAACATGATTGGGATGAGTGTTTTGAGTAATTAATTTGCTGAAATTGTGTTGTGCTTTAGCGCACTGTACTACAATATTAGCATTGTGAAGGGTGCATTAAATAGTTCCTGTCAATTATGGTTGGCTGTGAATGAATCTGAGGGTTCCTTTTGTTATAAATTACTATTTCCTAAAATGCTTTTGCAGAGAAGCGATGGAACACTTTTAGATTTGGAATGTTTAAAGAGCTGTTCTTGCCAGTGGTTGATTTTGAGCCAGCTCCAATGTTTATGAGAACTCATAAAACAAAGCAAAGTGGGGATGGCCCATTTGCTGTTACTCCGTTTTCCTCCCACTGAAATTTCCCTTCAGTTTTTGGTGGTGCCTCTGCCACAATTAGCTCATCTGATAAAGCAGGGTGATAGCTGCCTGGCCACATATCTGATGATAATGATTTGAGCTTTTGCATACAGTCCCTTGATCCTGCTAGGGCCCCACCCCCATTCTGAGCATGCAACACTAACATAAAAACTACCACGACTTTTGCAGCTGTGGATAAACCCCAAATTCCACAGCTGGGGGTCACAAGAGAAAGTTTAGCTGAAAATGTATATACCTAAAACTGGAAGTTAGAGAGAGGGTTATGAAATATTTCCAGGTGCAATGTATGAATTTACAGGGAATTCTTTTTGCTGTAGTTAGTTATTAGGCAAACAGCGCTGTTCATTGGTTTGGCAAGAGTTCCTAGGTTTTGCGGATAGTTCTCTGGGTCATTTAGGAAAAGGGGTGTTTGGAAGATGACCCTGTGAGAGTTGAGATATTTTGCCATGATCCCACTGGTGGCAGCACATCAGAATTCTGCAGGTCGCTTTGAGGTTCTTTGTTTTGCCTTCTCCCTTGATTCTTCCTTCTGTTCTTATGGCTCACCCTGCCTTTGTTTTGCCATTTAAAAATAACTAGCGGCCCACTGACGGTTTTGCCAGAGGCCCTTGGAAATCTAACCATCAAATAAATTTTATTGGTGTTGCTGCTGATTTTTAAAATGAATTCTCTGCAAATAGGCAGAAGTTACTGCCAGCCAGTTTTGATCACCAGCACCTTTTTGCTTCAACAGTTCCCAGCAGCTAACACAATAATGGGGCCATCTTTATGTAAATAGACACAATAGTTTATGTTTCTACCAGCTCCAGAGGGGTTCACAGTGTTGATCTTGACTTTCAGATGGGCCTTTCTGAGCTGAGGGAGGGGTTGCTGGATGGGAGAGGAGCTTCCCAGGAGAAAACCATGGGTGAATAATCTCAAAATGGTTGTTGCAGCTACACTCGCATTTGGAGGTTAATTTAGAAAAAGAAAAGCAAGATTGGACATCGGAATGGGGACTGCAGGGACTGGGCCGAGCTAATTATTTCAAACTGGCCTTTCAGGCCATCCTAGACACAGATTGGCCCTGGATGGGCCTCGGTCTCTGGTCTGTTGAAAGCCCTTGCCTGGTAGGAAGAAGCCGCTCTGCCAGGCAGCGGAAGGGAGAGGCAAGCAGTGTGAGCCCATGACGAGGCTTCAGTTTATGGTTTACTTAGGCTTGAAAAGGGAAAAATGGTGCTAAATTAGATGTGTTCTGGAATCAGATGGACACTGTTAATTTCCTCTAAATTTCCTTGGCCCCACCTCCTTTTTGTGCTTTATTTTTGCACACCCATGGGCCCCAGTCTTTTAGCTTCCTCCCATAGATTCTTGATTATTTAGGAAGGAATCTTTCCACACAAAAAGGACCATCAAGAAATGGGATTTATGTCCGCAGACTCAGCCTGAGAAGAGCCGTTCATCTCAGCTCAGGGCTGGGAGGGAGCTGAGCAGGTTTTCTTGCAGGAGCGATCAATCTGCCACCAGATGTCTCTGTAGCCCACTCTACAGGAATGCTCACAAACACCAGGGCTGGAGCCTGAGCTTTCCGGTGACCTTGTGGTATATGCTCTGAATTAATAAATGAAGCAGAAATGACTGTGTGTGTGTGTGTGTGTATATGAGTGCACACGTGCCCATGTGTATGTATTTTCTTTCCTGAGTTGCTTCTCAGAGAATTCCCCTAACTCCTTGGTTATCTCTTTCCCTACACTGAGTTCCTTCCTAAAAGTCAGAGAAGAGTTGTAGGGTGCTCCCGGAACGGGAGATTCATCATTGATAGGTGCAAGCAAAGACAGTGGCAGTGGGCCCTGATAATCTCTGTCTCCTTCCCTAAGGTGGCTCTTGGGTGCAGTTATCATGCTAGGGACAGGTAAGGAATGTCACTTAATCCTGGGCTCCCTGCTGGTCCCCAGCCAACCAGCAAAGGGAAACTCAGGTGCTGCTAGGGGATGTCATTGTTGAAGGGCTGCCCAGGAAGGCTGAAAACAAGGATTTGCTTTACTGCATGTGTACATTCATTTTAGAAGCTTTAAAGTATTTCAATGGAGGAGCAACTTAGCAAGTTAATTAGGCAAATTAAAAATATGTCTAGGAAAGAGAGAATTAATGGTGAATGTGGTATGAGCCTAATCTATGCAGTGGGAGATGCTGAGGACACTCCACCAGTTTGATCACAAAGAATTCACAGAAAGCAAGCCGCGCACGGTGGCTCACGCCTGTAATCCCAGAACTTTGGGAGGCCAAGGCGGGCGGATCGCTTGAGTCTGGGAGTTCAAGACCAGCTTGGGCAACAGAGCAAGACACTGCCTCTAAAAAAACAAACAAATAAAAATTAGCCAGGTGTGGTGGCACAGGCTTCTAGTCCTAGCTACTGGAGAGGCTGAGGTGGGAGTACCAGAAGGTTGACTCAGGAGGCCAAGGGTGCAGTGAGCCATGATCAAGCCAATTCTCTCTAGCTTGGGTGATAGAGCGAGACCCTGTCTCAAAAAAGAAAAAAAGAAAGCCAGCCAGATAAAATGTCTGGCTAAATTGGGCATCTCCCCAAGTCCGGCTGGTCTGTCCTGAGTACAGTGAAGTCAGCTGTTACTGCCCTTCCATGTGGAGTTTGATATGAGCAGCAAATGATCTGACACATACACTCTCTATAAAGCATGCTTCTCAGCTGTCTCACTGCCATAGTACAGAGAAAAGGTGTGGCACATTCGGCGACGTCAGGCATGACCACACAGAGACACAGCCCTTGAGGAACAAGGTGACTGTTCGCAGGAGGCGTTGCTCAACTGCTTATCTGATTTTAGTTGAATTGTCTGGCAAGGATCATAACAGATTTAGGAATTTTTCCAAATAAAAGGCTGGGATACAAAAATAGGAATCATTCAGTGGGTGAGTTGGTATCTGAAGAAAACAAGAGAACATTTACTACAGAACAGTCCTATCTATACATGTATACATAGACACAAAATATAATCCAGCAAGATTCACACACAACATATCACTGTCATCAACAGTGACTCTCTCTCCCTAATATAGGGTGGAAATTGGGATACTTATGATAGAATCATGAGATGTAGTCCTGATATATTCCGAAGATGTAGCCTCGGGAATTTTCATAGATCTCTCCTCCCCCAGAGGTCACACACACACAAAAGCATCACGTCTTGTTTTACAAACATAAGTTGAGGCTGGATCTTCTGAAAACAAAATGGAAACATTGGTGTCGAGTTGGAGTGCTTGCAGCGGACCGTGATGCGCTCTGATTCCTTCTTCACAGTTATTGGAGGGCGGTGAAGAGAGGATGGAGACACCCCAGGAAGACCACCTCAGGGGACAGCACTATCATCAGAAGGGGCAAAATGGTTCTTTCGACGCCCCCAATGAAAGGCCCTATTCCCTGAAGATCCGAAACACTACCAGCTGCAACTCGGGGACATACAGGTGCACTCTGCAGGACCCGGATGGGCAGAGAAACCTAAGTGGCAAGGTGATCTTGAGAGTGACAGGTGAGGTGACCTGCTGCACTTGTTTTCTTCTTGAACAATGCATGTGTACTTCCTTTAGGTCCTAAAATCGATCCTCTCTTTTGGAGTGTAGCTCTAGAGCTTTGGATCACATCTGTGGCTGAAAGTGGAAATCCGCTGCAAGCATGTCACCATTTTCTCTTTCTGTGGCTTAAATGATGCCTTTTGTTTGACTTTTGCCCAACACTTGTTAGGGGCTGAGGGTGGAAATGATAAAAGTGTGGTCACAGAGCCCCTGATTCCATACAACAGTTGATTTCTCCTTCTGTCAGGGATCTGAAAGGAATTGGACTTCGGGTAATATTATTACACCTGCAAGAGTACAGTCCCTGTTTAAGGGGGCAGTCTGTGCTTTTTGCTTAGTGTTGTATGCACACACCTCCCTTAGGCCCTCCTGGATCTCCAGCCCTTCATCCTGGTTTCTTTGTTTCCTGGTACTTAGTACAACTGGCATGTTATGTATGGATTGATTTACTGTCCGTCTCCCCAAGAGAACAAGAACCTCTGTGTTTTCTTCTCTGATGTATCTGGGCACATAGTAGGCCCTCAATGAATATTCACCTGAATGAGAGGAACCTTGCAGAGGAGAGTGGAGAGGGCAGGCATGTCCTGCGGGGAGTGGAGAGAAAATGAAGAGAATAGCTGATTTTCTCTCCTTTTCCTCTTCCATGGCGATATTGCCTACAACTTAAGGGGTCAGAGTCTACAGTCACTTAGATCTGGCTCAAATATTAACTCTGCCTTTTGTTAGTGTGTGACCTTGAGCAAATCACGGATTGACACTAAGCCTCAGTTCTCTAATCTCTAAAATGGAAGTAATGTCTACAACATAGGCTTGTTGTGAAGGTTAAATGAGAAGTTGCGTTAAAATGCTGAGTGTAGTGCCCGGGATAGACTGAATGATCAATACATATTAGGGACCATGAGGACAATGGCTCTCATTACCCACGGCTGTGAGAATCCATCCCTCGACTGCTGCACAAAATGTTGAATCCATTTTCAGGGGTTGACATCTCTGGAGATCTAGCCATTGGCTCCAATGGCAGAACCCCCTCCGCTCACTTGCACTCCACCTGCTCCTGCCTGGGGCATCAAGCAGATTCTGTTTGCAAGCACACTATAGCCAAAGCTCAACTTGCTTCCCCAGACAGCACATTGGGTGTTGCATCTGAGTGGGGAGAGGCACCTCCCTTCATGTCTGTCCCTGGGCTAAAGGCCTCGCTGCTCTTACCCTCCCTTCGTGCTGCACCACACCCTTTAACAGCCCTGAGGGAGTTGTTCTTCCACCCAACCATGCTGGCACCCTTGCCGAAAGAGCTTGAATGATTCTAGAAAAATCTGTTGACGTATTTGGCAATATCAGGGCAGCTCCCCTGCTTCCTTTCATAGTCCCTGAAACCTCCTGAGGTGAGGACACACCACAGTCTACCCAACAGTGATGAAGTTAAGATAATTTCTGGATTAACAAGTGGTGGTTCATCTGGTAGGAGGACAAAATAAGCCAGGAAAGGCTTGACATCTGAAGTGCAGGCAGACAGGCCGCAGGATAAGCCTGGACCAGATGTCTGGCTCAGCCGCCTTGGTCCTTGGTCCTTGACCCTCTCTGAGCCTCGGCTCTTTCATCTGTAAAATGGGACTACTCAGGCCTGCTCTGAAGATTCGGAAAGATACCATGTGAGAGTCGCATGCAGCCAGACACAGAGCGACAGTGCGCACCGGCTGCTGCTGTCACCTTCACTGTCACTGTTACTGTCGTTCATCCTGATGGTGGGAAGAGGAGACAAGCAGGACTCCAGGACCAAGGAACAAAGCATTCTTAGCTTTTTTTCATGGTAGAAAAATCCTGTTAAAATGGCTTCACATGTCGCTTACTTTTTTAAAGGATGCCCTGCACAGCGTAAAGAAGAGACTTTTAAGAAATACAGAGCGGAGATTGTCCTGCTGCTGGCTCTGGTTATTTTCTACTTAACACTCATCATTTTCACTTGTGTAAGTATCTTCTTAAAACATCTTCTCTTATTAAAAGATTACCCAGGGCACCAATCCAAGTATCTCTTGCAGATAGTGCGAATCATTTAATAATGGCGAGAGAGATTATTCTTTGAACCCTGGACTTTTTGAGGCCCCTAGACTGGGAGAATCATTACAGGAAGCTCCCTGAAATATTTCCAGCTTTTGTCTAGTGGCTACGTTTAGAGCATTGTGGAAAAAAAAAACAAGATATAGGAAGGACGTTTGGGAAATGACAAGGGGTTCTATGCAAGAGCAGAGGCCCTGTAGGCGCAGTGCTAGAAGTTGCAGCGCTGAGGGTCCCCCATCCCAGAGCAGAGGCCCCGCTCTTCCTGTGGGTGAGGGAGTGGGCCCCACTGCCCCAGGGATGCCAGGGGATAGATCAGCCTCCTTTGGCTGCCTTCAAACTATTTTCTCGTGGGGGTTCTCCCCTTCTATTTTTGGTATTTCTGCCCATGCCTTAATAATTAATCCCAAGAAGCCAGAGCAGTGAGGCACAGTGGGAGGCTTCCGGGGTGCAGGATGGCTGGCCGGTGCTCGGGCACCCTAGACATGCCCATGAGCTGTTGGTTGCAGGTTCCGGCTCAAAGCCCTCAGAGATTCTTTCTGCATGGCTGCTCACCTGTGTTGACCATGGTTGTGGGAGAGTAGGGCCACATGTGTGTCTGACCCCTCTAGGAAGTGATCTGCCCCCTTTGTCTCCATCTACCAGGCAGGGCTGGCTACCTAGGGGCCAGGACAGACTTCACCCAGGAGCTACCCCAGGACTGGTTCTTGCCACTCACTGTGTCCCTCTATTCACTTACTTGCCTCTCTGGCTGTGCACTCATCTCTCTGGTTTCTATTTTAGATACCAGTCAATCAGAGACTCCAGTGAGCACCTACTATGTTCAAGGCATTATGCTAGGCACTGTACAGGGCATAAAAAGGTGTAAGACATTGTTCCTGCCCTCAAGGAGCTTACAGTTAGGATGTTAGGGTTATTTGCGTATAAGAAGATAATTAGAGTTACCAGGCAGTATGTTTTAAACATGAATGACTTTAGCTTCTTGTTGGAAAATGCCTGCTTCTGTGGGCATTGACTTTCCATACAGAGACCTAACAGTAGGGGGTCGAAATGGCCACAATCAGTGAATCTCCTGGTCCAAGTTTGGAGACGCCAGTGAAATGGTTGGTACAAATCCCTTGTGGAGCGAGTGAGGCAGTGAGTACGAGAGCTTCCAGAATGGGTTGTCTAGCCAGCTCTTAGTGAATAGAGTTTAAAAGGAGGTGACAACTGCTGAATTTTTCCAATTATTCACTTCACATTTCTTTCATTTCTTTTTAGAAGTTTGCACGGCTACAGAGTATCTTCCCAGATTTTTCTAAAGCTGGCATGGAACGAGCTTTTCTCCCAGTTACCTCCCCAAATAAGCATTTAGGGCCAGTGACTCCTCACAAGACAGAACTGGTATGAGCAGGATTTCTGCAGGTTCTTCTTCCTGAAGCTGAGGCTCAGGGGTGTGCCTGTCTGTTACACTGGAGGAGAGAAGAATGAGCCTACGCTGAAGATGGCACCCTGTGAAGTCCTTCACCTCACTGAAAACATCTGGAAGTGGATCCCACCCCATTTTCTGTGGGCAGGCCTCGAAAACCATCACATGACCACATAGCATGAGGCCACTGCTGCTTCTCCATGGCCACCTTTTCAGTGATGTATGCAGCTATCTGGTCAACCTCCTGGACACTTTTTCAGTCATATAAAAGCTATGGTGAGATGCAGCTGGAAAAGGGTCTTGGGAAATATGAATGCCCCCAGCTGGCCCGTGACAGACTCCTGAGGACAGCTGTCCTCTTCTGCATCTTGGGGACATCTCTTTGAATTTTCTTTGTTTTGCTGTACCAGCCCAGATGTTTTACATCTGGGAGAAATTGACAGATCAAGCTGTGAGACAGTGGGAAATATTTAGCAAATAATTTCCTGGTGTGAAGGTCCTGCTATTACTAAGGAGTAATCTGTGTACAAAGAAATAACAAGTCGATGAACTATTCCCCAGCAGGGTCTTTTCATCTGGGAAAGACATCCATAAAGAAGCAATAAAGAAGAGTGCCACATTTATTTTTATATCTATATGTACTTGTCAAAGAAGGTTTGTGTTTTTCTGCTTTTGAAATCTGTATCTGTAGTGAGATAGCATTGTGAACTGACAGGCAGCCTGGACATAGAGAGGGAGAAGAAGTCAGAGAGGGTGACAAGATAGAGAGCTATTTAATGGCCGGCTGGAAATGCTGGGCTGACGGTGCAGTCTGGGTGCTCGCCCACTTGTCCCACTATCTGGGTGCATGATCTTGAGCAAGTTCCTTCTGGTGTCTGCTTTCTCCATTGTAAACCACAAGGCTGTTGCATGGGCTGATGAAGATCATATACGTGAAAATTCTTTGAAAACATATAAAGCACTATACAGATTCGAAACTCCATTGAGTCATTATCCTTGCTATGATGGTGGTGTTTTGGGGGTGAGAGGGTGCTATCCATTTCTCATGTTTTCCATTGTTTGAAACAAAGAAGGTTACCAAGAAGCCTTTCCTGTAGCCTTCTGTAGGAATTCTTTTGGGGAAGTGAGGAAGCCAGGTCCATGGTCTGTTGAAGCAGTAGCCTAACACACTCCAAGATATGGACACACGGGAGCCGCTGGCAGAAAGGACTTCACGAAATGTTGCATGGATGTTTTAGCCATTGTTGGCTTTCCCTTATCAAACTTGGGCCCTTCCCTTCTTGGTTTCCAAAGGCATTTTATTGCTTGAGTTATATGTTCACTGTCCCCCTAATATTAGGGAGTAAAATGGATACCAAGTTGATTTAGTGTTTTTACCTCTGTCTTGGCTTTCATGTTATTAAACGTATGCATGTGAAGAAAGGGTGTTTTTCTGTTTTATATTCAACTCATAAGACTTTGGGATAGGAAAAATGAGTAATGGTTACTAGGCTTAATACCTGGGTGATGACATAATCTGTACAACGAACCCCCATGATGTAAGTTTACCTATGTAACAAACCTGCACTTATACCCATGAACTTAAAATGAAAGTTAAAAATAAAAAACATATACAAATTTAAAAATCCCGACTTTGGGATGAGTGCTAGGATGTTGTAAACCAGTTTGAGAATCAGAATCCAAAATGAGAGCTGAAAGATTGGCTGAGTCTTTCTCGGAGGGAGGGCATGCTGGCAGACAGAGCTTTGTAAATAGCACCCTCCTTCCCAGAGATGCTTCTGCTTCCATCCTGGGACCACGTTGCTACCCAGTACATGAGCAGCTCATACTAACATGCACGGTCATGGGTGGGCGGGATGGAGGGAGGGTTTCTGCTTCAGAAAGATGTGTAACATCAGGGGCTTTGTGCCTGGATTCATGGGTTTCACTCAAGATTCTCAAATAGGTCCCTTCCCCCCAAAATGTTAAGAACGATGTGGTCTAAGTAGTTGTAATAGTTATAAAAGCATCAGGCCAGGCACGGTGGCTCATGCCTGTAATCCCAGCACTTTGGGAGGCCGAGGCAGGCGGATCACGAGGTCAGGAGATCGAGACCATCCTGGCTGACACGGTGAAACCCCGTGTCTACTAAAAATACAAAAAATTAGCCGGGCGTGGTGGCGGGTGCCTGTAGTCCCAGCTACTCAGGAGGCTGAGACAGGAGGATGGCGTGAACCCTGGAGGCAGAGCTTGCAGTGAGCCGTGATTGTGCCACTGCACTGCAGCCTGGGCGACAGAGCAAGACTCCGTCTCAAAAAAAAAAAAAAAAAAAAAAAAGCATCATAAGTGGAAGTCTCTTTACAAAGATGAATACACATAAAATGTCTCTAAAAGCTGTGGATTCACTTTCAATGGAATCAAGTCTGTTCTCAAATGCTTTACCAAAAGTGCCAGGGCATGGTAGTTGAGAGTTCACAGAGCAACTAGTCACCTGAGTGTGTAGCCCAGCTTCAAGATTTGGAAGTTATATTTCCTTGGGCAGAGGACTTACCCCTCTAAGCCTTAGCTGGCCAATCTTTAAAATAAGAATAGTATCTGCCTAATAGGTTTATTGTGAGGATTAAATAAGATAATATATAGAAGCAGTAAGCCTAGTGTCTAGCAAACGGTAAGCCTTTGATTGATATTAGAACAAGAAAGGAGAAAAAGGTAGCAGAGAAAGTATCAGTAACCATAAATCTTTGACAAAGTGGTTTTGTTAAAAGGAATGAATTGGCTTGGTGAAGGAGTCATGCTGCTTTCAGAGGATTAATACTCAGTGTACTAAAATTCTTCGTGGCCATTAGAATTACAGTACAGGACACACCATGAAGAAGGGTTGCCCTTTGTCAGTTTGGACTGAATTAAGCTGGAAACATGATGGAAATTTGAGAGCAGGTGGACTCAATGTTTCAGACCTAGTCTTTGGTATAAGAAAAAGTTTGTGTGTGGCGGGGCACGGTGGCTCACATCTGTAATCCCAGCACTTTGGGAGCCCAAGGCGGGCAGATCATGAGGTCAGGAGTTTGAGAGTAGCCTGGCCAGTATAGTGAAACCTATCTCTACTAAAAACACAAAAATTGGCCAGGCGTGGTGGCGTGTGCCTGTAGTCCCAGCTACTTAGGAGGCTGAGGCAGGAGAATCGCTTGAACCCGGGAGGCGGAGGTTGCAGTGAGCCGAGATCGCACCACTGCACTCCAGCCTGGGCGACAGCATGAGACTCCATCTTAAAAAAAAAAAAAAAGTGTGTGTGTGAGGCAGAGAGAGAGAGAGAGAAGGGGGTGTAGAGGAGAATGGAGGGCAGAATTTGTCAAGGAGAGTGAACTGGTCTCAACTGCCTCGATTGAGGCCTATGAAGATGTTTCAGAGGAAGGCAGATGATCATGGACCATATTTATTCTTCATCTCCATTGCCAGGGAAAGCTTTGTATTCAAGGCTGTCCCTTGTCTATGAAATTAGTTCTACAGTTATAATAATTTTGCATTGGGATGTCCCAGGGCACAAATACAGATGTGACTATCAGCTCCACATTCTTCCAAAAGAAAGCCTGTGGTTTTTTCGTATTTATAATAATACTTAGGAGGTTTCCTCGTAGAAAATACTGAGCCACACTCATGGAATCCAGCAGAGCCCGATTATTTGCTGGGTTGCAAGGGAAGAGATAATAACAGAGACTTCTGGACGTAGAGACAGCAGAGCGAGGCCATGTGTTCAACCTAGCAGCACAGTGAGAGTCGAGAGTCTTGGAATAACTCAGTCTGGTTCCCAGCTCTTTCCTCACTAGCAACTTTATTTGGTAGCATTAACTGGGTCATTGTTTAATACCTCATCTTTCCTATGTAAAAATAGCTGAAGACCTAAAAATCTCAGGATACGAACTATGTGCTTAATTCACCAGCTATTGTCCCCCATAATTTTGTAACTGATTGTCTGCAGAGGCAGATGGGACCAATTGGTTGGTTAAATACAGTCAGTCAGTTATTTGGTCATGGTCTACTATTGTTATTTATTGTCTTCTCAAGACTAGATGTGCATAGTTTTTAATTTTCACCTTTAAAGTACATTTAAAGTACGTACGAAATTAAGATTCTACCACCTGCCATTCTGTGGTGTGTGTGTGTGTGTGTGTGTGTGCGTTGAATGGGTGAAATTAAACATAAGTTATGTTGGCCGAGTATGTACTCCAGATACAATACTGTTGCAGACATTGTGCAATACTTAACCTAGTGGGACACATTCTTTCAAGGAGCTTACAGTCAACTGGAAGAAGTGAGCTCAGAGCCGTATACATGGTTGCTTGTTTTACTAAATATGAGAGCAATATATGAAATATGAAGATTACTGGGAACACAGAAAAATAACTGTGGCAATGTCCGGATTCTTCTGGGAGCACCTTAGGAGGCCTTGCAGAGCTGATTCTGTGTGAGCTTGGACTGATTTTGAATGGTAGCCATGGGAAGAGCAGTGAGAATGGTGAGGGCACAGTCTCTAAGGCAAGAAAGGAGAGAGCAAGCTGAAGATAGGGTCGTATGGGAGTTTAGGTGGGCATGGGGTGGCTTCCGCCCAGGTGGAGGAGGGAGGAGGCAGTAATGGAAGATGGATAAGTTATTGTAGAGTTTGTACAGTGGTAGCGTCAAAGGATTCTGAGTTGGGGAGCCACATTGTCAGATCCAATTTTAGGATAATAACCAGGAAAACAAAGTAAAGGATGAAAGAGCTGGAAGAGATGGGAGGCAGGAGGACCACGTAGGAGACTGAAGGGAAGCCTGAAGAAGCACCGCATCAATAGAAGAGAAGAGGAGGGCTGGACTCCAGCCGGCTCCTGCACGTGTCTTTTCAATTGCCAGCCTTGGGTTTTCTTATGATCCTAGCTGCTGCTTATATGTTTTTGTTATTATTTTTTAAAAACTCAGCCATCTTTTCCTTTTAAAAAATAACAGAATGCAGCCGGGCACCGTGGCTCACGCCTGTAACCCCAGCACTTTGGGAGGCCGAGGCGGGCGGATCACGAGGTCAGGAGATCGAGACCATCCTGGCTAACACGGTGAAACCCCGTCTCTACTAAAAATACAAAAAAAAAAAAAAAAAAATTAGCCGGGCATGGTGGTGGGTGCCTGTAGTCCCAGCTACTCGGGAGGCTGAGGCAGGAGAATGGCGTGAACCCGGGAGGCGGAGCTTGCAGTGAGCCGAGATTGCGCCACTGCACTCCAGCCTGGGCGACAGAGAGAGACTGTCTCAAAAAAAAAAAAAAAAAAAAAAAAAAAAAAAAAAAAAAAAATTAACAGAATGCAAAAGAAAAGAACCTATCTCTCCCATCCTTATCTCTACCTAAAAGACAGAGCTCAATCATTGGAGACCATGGAAAATGTTCTCCCTGTTTCACAGTCATCCCCGTAGCTAATAAAACACTACCGCTGCTGCAGCCATAGACTTCACGTGTTTCACGCTAGTTTTATCCTTCTTTCCTCCCACTTCAGCCTCAACATTCCTCTCCCGGAAGAATAGTCCTGGTTTTTCCCTTATGTAATTTGCATTCCTGTCCTGGAAGAATATTCCTATTTTTCTCTTATATAATTTGATATTCTATTTAATCGGTGATTGGTTGACTTAGGAAACACGGTGTGCACTATCTGAGCTCTTCTGGTTTATTTATTCCTGTGTTTATAACCCTGTAACTAACATTTGATCCTTTCATTGATTTTGTGCCTTTATACTTTTGTCCAACGGATTACATGTTATATAATTGCTCCTGAGCAATTTTTAAAAATAAAATCTTCCAGCAGTTGGCCGACTAACAAACACTGCTAACAAAGCATAATGATCAACCAAAAGATACCTTCAAGGGAATGTGATGGGTTGTGCCTGAGTGATGTGGGACGGGTGTGAATACGTCTTAGGGAAAAGGAAAAGGAATATAACATTGTTTATTGCCCCCAGAGCTTGATAAATCACACACGAGCCCCACTCTGTCCTTCGGAGACAAGACATTCCACTTGCAGACATATCTTTCTTCTTTTCCACTTTTTAATTTCATTCTCCCTGTGGGATCCCAGGCAGCGCACAGTGAGGTAACAAAGGACTATCAGGAAAACATCATCTAGGTGGGGTGTATTTGTTTCCATGGTTCCTGAGAAGTTAGGGTGAAGGAAGGAGGCAAAATGTGGGCAGTGGAAGCAAATCTTCTATTCTTTTCTTCTTTCAATGCATAAACACGTACAGTATTCCTCTGGGCGAGGGAGAGAGACCTCACTTAGTGGTTCATTTAGATTCTGCATGAGAAGGAGATATTGTTATATTCTTCATTATAAAAGGAGCTATTTCTTCAAATTGACCATTTCCTGCCCCCCGCCCCAACTCTTTGCAAAAGTAGCCTGTTTACAATCTACTCTTGTAGATTACAGTACTTAGTAGAGACAAGTAGAGAGAAATTCAGACATTGAAAAGCTTTGAGACATCCCACAGAGTTGGAATGCTTTTTTCAAAGGGAAAAAAATCTGTAAATGTGTATGTACCCAAAAGAGCCAGCTGGACAGCCCATAAACGGCTCCCATTCAGGAACAACAAAAGCCTATGTCAGAAGTCAAGGGACAGGAGGCTGAGAACTAATAATAATTTTGCACTTACACAGCAGTTTTCATCTGAAGACCTCAGAGTGCTTTATAAACATTAATTAAATTGCCCAACAGCCCTGTGAGATGGCTGTGTATCACTATTTCCAATTTGCAGGGGGTATAGGAAGGAGAAATGTATGCATGGAGTGAAGTTGGAACCAGGCCATACTACAATGCATGTGGATTGCGAACTCAGAAAAGGCACCGGGAATATCTCCCTTGTGAATCCAGGGCTCTGGTCAGGTGTACGTAGTCCCCGCCAGGCCAAAGAGACAGTGTGATGACTCCCTCCCCAGCAGGACCCACCTTATGCATACAGTGAACTGGCCACCCACACCCGGGCTTGAAGGATGCTGGCACGATCTCCCCAACACGCTCATCACCACATGTTAGGTTGCCGTCATTTCAGACTCATTTCCTTTAGTGAGAATTGTGATGGCAAATCGGCTTCACCACAGGTGTCAGCTCTGATTGCTGGTAGGTACAGCCAGGCCGGCTGCCTGGAGGATCGCTGTATCTAGTGTGCCTAGTAGAATAGGCCATGATTGATTATTGATATCTGGAAAAGGTAGTTGTTGTAGATTAAATTGTGTCTCAAGAAAAGATACGTGGAAGTCCTAATCCCTGGTACCTGTGAATATGAGCTTATTTGGAAACAGCATCTTTGCAAATGTAGGCAAGTTAGGATGAGATCATGGATTAGGATGGGTGTCCTTATAACAAAAGTGAAATGTGGAGACAGACACACAGAGAAGAGAAGGCCTTGTGAAGACAGAGGCAGAGACTGGAATCATACATCTACAAGCCAAGAAATGTCGAGGATTGCTGGCAACCACTAGAAGCTAAGAGAGGGGCCTGGAACAGATTCAGAGGGAGCATGGCCTTTGCTGACTCCTTGATTTCAGACTTCTGGCCTCTAGTACTAAGAGAGAATACATTCCTGTTGTTCTAAGCCATCCGGTTTCAGGTACTTTGTCATGGCAGCCCTAGAAACTAATATAATAATCTGAATATTGGAAAGCTTTCAAATGCAGGATTGTTAAAATGATCACTCATTTAAAAACACACCCTACCATCTTGATAATGAAGGAAGATTTCCTGGAGGGACTGGGCTGTGGCTGTGGTGTGCTCCAGCTGGAGATGAGGTCAGAGTGCAATGGTGGTGACAGGGACATCACAGCGATCCTCTGGCATGGCAGGTGTTGATGGTTCTCAGACACTTAGATGTTTTGGCGGGTCAATCCTGTCTTAACATGTTGAATTGCACTTGTGCAAATGCATTTAACACATTCCATTTCTTAATCCCCACAATAAATCAGAAAATCAAAGAATGCACCCAGAAGCCAGTGGTGCTAGATTAAGTGTAGCAAAAGGAAAAAAATCTTTAGACATTAAGACCCAAAGTCTGGAAATACCATTCATCTGGCATGGGTGAGGTTGCAGACGTTCGTGGTAAGAGATTATATGTGGTATTTATCTTTAGTCTTACCCTTTTCAGGCTCCTTTAAAAAAAATGCAAACAGTCCCCAGAGGGGGTAACACATAATAAGGTAGAAAGATGATGGCTGACACACTGGTGTGAAAAAAATATAGTCTTTGGAGTCAGTCAATGTGAATTAGAATCCAGGTGACTCAATTTACTCATCTGGTAAATGGGTATGATATTCTCATAGATTTGTTGTGAGAACTAAATGCATTGATATTTGTGTAAAGGTGTGGTGTGCAGTATGTGTTAAATTATCAGTAGCATTTGCTTCTGCTCAATAAGTAGTTTTCTTCTTTTGGAGCATGGAAGCTGATGATATAGGCCCGGCAAGCTGGAGTAGGGGCAGAAGGCGAGGCTGGGAGAGATGGCTCCATTGAAGGAGGCTGCATAATTGAGCCTGCCATTGGACTGTGGCTTGGAGAGAAGTTGCTTCCTACTCTACATGGCTTTAGTTAGCCCCTCCCAGGATTTCCCTGGGAAGATTCTCCTTGTCTAGGGTCACCCCCGAGAGCTCCTGGCAGCAGCAGCAGCAGCAGCAGCAGCCTGTCCACAGTGGGCCAACAGTAGGCAGTGGGGCTTCTTCCTTCTCTGTCTCTTCTCTCTAAGGTAGGGTTCATCTCCTGGGGAACCAGAGATGCGGAGCAACAGGGAGGCAGCTCGAGTTGTGGATGGATCCTCTTCACAGGCTGAGAGCAAAGCAATATAAAGAAAGCAAGAAGTCACTCCTCTTAGACTAGGCCAAACATCGGCATCAGCTGAACCCAAAGGAGGTGAAATCAGCAACCTTACTTTCTTTGAAAGTGATTTCCGGGCTGGGCACAGTGGCTCACGCCTGTAATCCCAGCACTTTGGGAGGCCGAGGTGGGAGGATCACTTGAGGCCAGGAGTTCAAGACCAGCCCAGGCAACATAGCGAGATCCTGTCTCTACAAATAATAATAATACAAAATAGCCAGACATGGTGGCGTGTGCCTGTTGTCCCAGCTACTTGGGAGGCTGAGGCAGGAGGATCCGTTGAGCCTGGGAGGTTGGGGCTGCGGTGAGCTATAAGTAACAGTCATAATGAGTGCATCATACCACTGCACTCCAGCCTGGGTGGCAGAGTGAGACCCCTGTCTCAAAAAAAAAGTGACCTCTGAACCCCCATTATATTTTTAACTCGAATTTACCCAGACAGAAATGATCTTTGCCAAATAACTCATTATATTTTCATTTTTTAAAACAAATCCTAACAAGTTTTGAGTATAACTTTATTTCTCCAGGCTCTTCATGACCAAGAACATGAGTAACGACCCTGATAAAAATAAAATTATCCTTGACGCTGCATTTCCCCACCAAATAGGGCTGGTGTCCCGCGCACAGGCCCCATTCTTGTGGGCCTCCGTGGCTCTCCTTGGCCCTTGGCCCCCGTCAATGTTGTATTGTTGGTCCGGCCACTGCTGCTGTCTGTGCTGCCACCTGGTGGATGGATTAAGCAACTGCTTCCCCCATCCCTCCTGCTCAGGCTGACTTGCTGCTCCCAAGGCCGCGGCCCCTGGGCCCCGGGAGTCGTAAAGGCCTCTCTTGCCAATAAAACCTCCCTACATAATAAGCTAACTTCTTGCGTTTCTTTCATTTCCTGGAATTGGGGCATTTTCCACCACCCTAGTGCCCCATTCAAAAACATCTTGCCCCCAACATTAGCCAAAAACCACAGCAGGGGCCAGACACAACTGTTGTCACTACAGGAAGATGCCCTGCCCACATGGGACTTCACAGGTTGTACAGCCTTTCTCTGTCATCTTTGTAACTCTTAATCCCAGAACAGGCTTGACCCACCAGGTTCAGTCTCCCAGTAATCTTCCCTAGGAAGCCTGTGGAGGTTGGTTGCCATATAGCTTAGATTTGGGGTGGAAGTGGGCCTCTGTAATTTCAAATTTCCCTTCCCACTGCATGAATCTTTTTGTTCAAATAACAAGGTCAGCCTATTTTCTGCTCATGTGCACTAGAGTTCCTGATGAGCCCGTCGCTTAGGGCAGTGTTTCCTTTCCCTCGGGCTCTTATAACCTCCCTTCCCCACAAGAATGTGGGAACAAGTGACCAGCCACCTCCTTCAGCTTCAGTCTCTGCGTGTCCTTCATGGCCCTCCCAAGAGCTAGTTCAGAATAGCAGCAGGTCAACTGGGATGCAGCCCGGTAGGCCCGCTCTCGTGGTTGCTCTGGTCCTCAGGACTGGGTAGGAGAAGAGGAGAGAGAGGAAGAGGTGTGCCTTAGTTTCCTCTTCTCCTCCCTGCCTCCTTGCCTAAATCATGCAAGCTGGGAGTGGGATGCTCTCACCTGGCTCCTTTATTCTCATAAAAATCCCGTTGTCCCTAATGCCAGATGCTGAGTAAAGAGAAAGCCAGGTCAAGCCTCAACCATAATGAACAGGAAGCAAGAGCAGCCTGGAGGTTCTGGGCACAGAAAAGGGATTGGTGCAGAGAAGAGAAGAGGTCCTATGTGGCAGGTCTTTGCTGGGGAAAGGGTGCAGTACACACGTGGGGAGCGTGAGCTTCGCACCAGGCACTTTGCATCCGTTAGCTTTTCCCCACTTTATGGATTAGATAACTGAACCTCAGAGAAGTCAGATAATGTCCCAAGGTCCCATGGCTAATGTGTGGAGCCAGGATCCAGACTCACGTCTGCAGATCTATTTGATTTCCATGCTCTGGCTTTTGCTGCTAAACCCTCCTCCTCACACTGGGGAAAGAATGCGTGTGCTTCTGGGAACATGAGTGCAGAAGAAGCCTGGCCACCTTCTCCTGACTACTGCCCCTCCGTGCCTCTGATCATGTTACCATTGGTGTGCTTTCCAACCAAATATTTGCAGTCATCTCTGAGGTGGCAGAGATGGCACCAGTGTGCCCACATCTGGGAGGACTCAGGCTGCGTGACCACTGGCACAGGATCCAGGCTCGTCCCTTGTCCACTGCAGACCCCAGATGGCCTGAATCAGATGCTCTTGGCAGGGAAGAGCGTGAGCAAAATGGCAACCAGGCCTGAGAGGTTCCCCCAGACACAGCCCTGAGTTCTGTCTCTCTGGAAAGGCCGATTTGTGCAGCAAGCCCTTGGGAGGTAGATAACCCAGTCTGACAAGTGACCTTGAAAGAATTACAGCAATAATATTTTCAGTTCGTTGGGCCAATCTTGGCCAATTTCTCCAGAGCGTTAGGTGCGAACGTCAGTCTGGGACTCCACATTGCTCATGCATGTGTTTGCCGTGTCCCCTTTGCTGTTTTAAGTGTTTATCCTGTGGCTTGTACAAGCGACATCGCTCTCTTCCCTGGTGAGAGCCAGTCTCCAGGCCTCCCTCCCCCACACTCTGCTAGAAGTGCAGCGAAGCAATGAGAACAAGGATCTTGTTCCAAGCCCACTGAGCAAGTGCTAGCATTTAGTGACCTTCTGCACCAGTAATTCTGTCCTTCGGGGATTGAAATTGATTTTCCTCCTTTCTGTGTGTGAGCACAACCCAAGTGCACAGCTCTGTTACGAATGCTGATCTCAGGTGTGTATTTAAAGGTGAACAGCAACACTCTTGAAGACAGAAATGAGAAAAGTTGTTTGCATAGCCTCTGTGAATGGACGGGATGTCTGCTCCAAAGACTGGCTTTGAATTTCTCCAAGCCCTTTTGTGTGTATGTGCATACATGTTTGTGTGTGTGTGTGTGTGTGTGTGTGTATGTGTTGGGGTGAGGTGGGGTGTCCAAAACTGTAAGTGAACACATGTAAAACTACTCAAATTCCTTCCCGTGAAGCTGGTCCAAGAGTGTTTGTCTCTGGCACGAGATTTAAGAAGGTGTCCAAAGAGTCAGTACTCAAGATTAAAATGTTTTAATGCTGTATTTTTTTAAAAATCCAAGTGAATGCAATGATGAGCAAAATCTGCAAATTTTAAATAAGTAAACAACCAGCATTACTGATTTTTTTCTTTTGCTTCAGGCTCCAGTATGGCTTGGCAGGGCACCTTTTTGTATAACATTTTGATATTTTATTCATCATGGATTTTTCTATGTTCATTTTAATTTTTGCAATATTGGAAATATTCTAAATATTTAGAAATATTGGAAATATTTTATATCTTGATCGCTGAGTTTTCTGGGATCCCCTCATGGTTTGCATCCCAGGTGAATTGCCTCTTCCTAGTCCCAGCCCCCTTTAAACCTTGCCTGAGTCAGGGATAGGACTGATTTGAGACTGGCCAAAGACACTAGCTTCATTATTTCCCACTAGTCGAAAGGCGTTGTTGAACTATTCCTCTAGTTAGTCACTGTTAAAGCCCAGATGGCATTTATATTTTGGCCTTTGCTCTGTCACAGCTAAAGTCATCGTCAGTGCCAAGTAGAAGAAGTAGAGGAGGCTTAGTTCTCTTGGGGAGAGTGCCAATTTTGTAGACCTTGATGGTCCAAGAACTGCCCAGGCCATGAGAAGATACAACGAGGGCTGTGGTAGAAGCACAAGTTTAATTTTGATGCCCAGCCCTAGCTGACGAGGTTTGTAGAGGAGCCTCAACCTGGTCTCCCACCTTGTCCAGCTCATAGCACACACTTGGCTGTGCACCCAACGTACCCCCACATTCCCACCGTACATGAATCATCATCCTCAGTGTGTCCCCCAGTGACAGGCTGCACAGGTGCGATATTCATAGCTGCCCTTTGAGGATGTAGACGGGTGACTGCTGGTGTTTCTGGAAAAGCTAGCTATTTCGTAATTGTGAAATTGACCTCTACTCCACAGCTTCACTGCACACTGGAGTATTTCCTGGCAGATCCATCTAACCCAAAATGAGATTACATTTCCTGGCAAGAAATGGGCAACTGGTTTAAAATCTCACAGCAACCACATGGCTCAACTTGCAATATTTCTTTACATTCACTTACCCAGGTCTTTCTGGGTCTATTAACTGGCAAGGTTAAAGGGGCAACATTGGGAGCTTGGGGTCCTACCTTTTGAACCAAGAGGTCAGTGAGAGACCGCCTGACTCTGTTAGTTTTAACTTTTCCTCTCAAACCTATTCTCCCTCCCCCATATGCTTTTCTTCAGGAGCTGTCATCCTCACCTGGACCCAACCAGTCATTCCCAGTGTTACCTCCTTCATTATTTAGAGCCCCTCTACTGCCACAGCGATCCTGTTCCAGTGCTGGTATGGCCATGCCATTTAACTTTTTTAGAGCCTTCTGGTCTCCCACCCTCACTGGAATTCTGCCCACCTCCCTGCTCAGGGCTCATGCTCTCCCTGCCTGGTTGTTTGCAGTTCAGTCTCAGCCTCTGCGGCTTTGCACACATCATACCTCCGGTCTCGCTCCAGTCTCCCGCCTGGGGGTGACTGCCTGAGCTCTGCCCAGGCAGCGTGGTGGTGGGGTCTTAGGGTCCAGCATCTGGGCTTTTTACTCCTTGCCCTGATGTCAGTGGGGCACCAGCCCCTGCCCTCTGACCTGCCTGGTAGCCTCGAGCCTGGAGCCATGCTTGTCCATGTTATCCCCCAAATAAGACCCCTGCATATCCTGGTGGCAGTGGGCATGGGGACCAGTTACCCCGCTGGACAAGTTGGGAAGTCTTACTGCCTCTTTTGTGACATCTAATCAATCTTCCTGATTGATTCAATGCCCCGCCTCCCACTTTCAATGACACTCTGGCGGGGCCTGTAATTCCTGAATCTGTCTGGGGTTCTAGAGAGCAGATGAGCTTATTTAGCATCGGTAACCCCTTTGTTGCAAGCATTCACAACTCTCTCAGGTTTGCTAACATCCTTGGTCTGACTTCATTTTTCTCTTCTGTAAAATGATAAAAAATTTTACATTATTTTCAGTTCTGTTAAAGGAGTGGAATGAGCTAATCTCTCAGGTGACTTTTAAGCCCGGGATTATTTTATGATTAGTCAAGGAACTTAGGTTTGGGGAAGTGTTGCGTTAAGTTTCTCTTTCTTTTCTAGTTGACTTTGGTCAGAGAGGGATCGGGGATTGTTGGCATAAGGAAAAACTGGCAAATTAAGGTACATTTATTTTTAGGTTAAAGTCAAATGTTGGTTGTACGTATTAATCTTTTTTATGATTCTCCATGTTAATAGGCATTTTAATTAGTTGACTAATGACAATGATAGTGTGTTGGATAAGAAGCTTTGTGAAAGGAAGCAACAAGGGATTGACACTGGAGAACAGAAGGACCCACTTAACAAGGCATGAGTGATGTCACCCTCTGGTGGAGGCAGTAACCACATTACCTGCATCTCCTCCGTGACTTGGTAGATAATGGTGTAAGGTTCAGGGACAGATGTTATTTGGACCAATTAAATAGCTTAGAACCCTTAAAAAAGACCAAGTTTTCATTATGCTTTCCAAGAGTGGACTGTAATTTTTATTTAAGTACACACAAACCACAGAAGTCTGAACTGTACTACTAGTCAATGTATGTAACTGTTCTTTGGCAAATGGGACATCGCCCTAAATTGCTACTTAGGGGGCCATGTGCGGCCACTGCTGGCAGCAACAAGTCACCGGGCAGCGCTTTCCTGGCAAGCAGGGAAGGGATCTTAGCACTGCAGTGATTTTGGAAAGGAAAATGAGCAGATGTGCCCCCGCCTGACTCCCCGCTTGCCTTGGGACTCATTTGCACATTCTAGGGGCTTGGATACCCTAAGGCACACGGTTGCTTTTGGTTAATTGTTATTACTGCATGTGTAAGGAGAACTCTGGGTAAAATTGCCAAGCCTTGCGCCTGGCCCCAAACTGGAAAAATCTTTCAAACAGAAAATGAAGTTTAGTTTGGCAGCCTCATAGATCATTAGCCTGAAAATGTACACTTGGCCTGGCTGGTAGGTTGGAGGAAAGGAAACAGGACTATGCAGGGTTTGCATGCTCTGCCCAACGAGGCCAGCCTCCTGGCCCATGGGCCCCATAGAGCCCAGGCCTGGCCGAATCTCTACTTGGGACCAGGTGTTCCTGCCCTATCGTTTTGCTGTCAGGGGAAGGGCTGGTCCTCCCTGGTGGTATCTCATTTGCCCAGCATGAGCATTATGCTCTGTTGGATGGTATACTTGGTCTATTCAGTTCATGCTCCTCCCATGGCTGTGCCAGCTCCACCTGACTGCCTCATTGCCCATGACCTTGGCCTCCCTTCTGACTCTTACTACCCCTACACAATCAACACCAGGACATTGAACATGGACACAGCTGTGGTTTCTTCTTCCATCTGAGGCCCTCCTTCACAAGCCTGGGACCCTGGAGGATTTTATCTGATTTGTTGCACAGCTCTCATGCATGCAGTTAACCTAGTTGCCGACGTGGCTCAATTTCATCCCATGTGGAAAGAAATGTGCCAATCTTTGGACCTCCACAGCTAGGTTTGGGAGCATGTTGATATCACTGATGATGTGTGGGTTACTCAGATTTATGTGGCAAGTTTGCTTGGTAAGCCAAACCATTGGGGGCACAACCCCCTGCTCTTTCCAAACTGTGACCAAAACTATCTGCATCTCAAGGTGTTCTTTGAGCAGAGGTTATCTACTCAAGCGAGGGTTCATGCAAACAAAAATGTCAGTCACAATGTTGACTCTGTATGAGGGAAGGGGGGAAGTAGGGGGAGGTGCTGGGGTCTTGGGGGCAGAGCAGATGGGGACTGACAGCCTGAAGGATAAGAAAGGAGAAGGGAGGATTCCAAAGAGTCAAAACAGACTTCAAAAATCGATTTCTTGGATTTTGTGTTGCCATAGCTCAAAGGGGAACTGAAAAAAGTGGATGAGGGGTGGCCATGCCTTTGGGGTCAAATATGTGGAGTCTGAATCCTAACTGTGCTGGTCACTTACTTTGAGATATGACTCTGTACCTCAGTTTCTTCTGTTGTTGCCACCATGAAGACTAAACAACCCATCCTCACGTTTGCTCACTGGCACTTCTGGGAGTCTGTTTCAAGGCGTGGAGTGGGCATCATTGCAAGATCATGATGACAAGAGTTTGAGTCCAGGGTTGTGTGAGCTCACTGCAGTCCCTGGAGGGGAGATGCTAGGACTTTAGCAGGCACAGGAGAAGGGCATCATGTGCCTATGGACTGGAACAAATAGAGCATGAGCAAGTAATTTAAGAGAAAATAACTTAGGAGGAAATCCAAGTCGAAGCCAGGCAGGCTATCTTTTTCTTTTCCTTCCTTCCTTCCTTCCTTCCTTCCTTCCTTCCTTCCTTCCTTTTTTTTTGAAACGGAGTTTTGCTCTTGTTGCCCAGGCTGGAGTGCAATGGCATGATCTCGGCTCACCACAACCTCCGCCTCCCGGGTTCAAGCAATTCTCCTGCCTCAGTCTTCCAAGTAGCTGGGATTACAGGCATGCACCACCATGCCTGGCTAGTTTTGTATTTTTAGTAGAGACGGGGTTTCTCCCTGTTGGTCAGGCTGGTCTCGAACTCCCAACCTCAGGTCTACCCACCTTGGCCTACCAAAGTGCTGGGATTACAGGCATAAGCCACCGTGCCCAGCCCAGGCAGGCTCTCTTAAGGAGCAGAGTATATTGTGTTTACTGGATCTTTCCAAATAGGGCCCCAGCAGCTAGACACTGAATGCAGATGCCCTCTGAGCAATGAATAATGGAGCACCACACTTGGATCTGGGCATTTAAACATTTATTAATACAGGACATTCCCCCTCCCCCTCGTCCCTCCCCTCTCCCTCTCCTCCCCTCCCCTCTCCCTCTCCTCCCCTCCCCCCTCCCTCTCCTCCCCTTCCCTCTCCTCCCCTCCCCCTCCTCCTCCCCCTTCTCCTCTTCCTCCTCCTCTTCCTCCTCCTCCTTCTTCTTCTTCCTCCTCCTTCTTCTTCTTCTTCCTCCTCCTTCCTTCTTCCTCTTCCTTCTTCCTATTCCTCCTCCTTTTCCTCCTGCTTCTGCTTCTTCTCTCTGTCTTCTTTCTTTTTTTTCTTCTTTTTCTTCAGCAATTGCCTTATTCTTTGGGATCAAATTGGTTAGAGATTATTTAAAGCTATATATGAACATATAATTGGCCACTTCTTCCTGATGTGGTAGTTGTGTGTTTGAATTTAATAATTCTAAATACAATATTTTATATTCAGCCCCACTAAATTTAATCTTGTTTGTTTTGGTCTCTTGTTCCAACTGGCCAAGATCGTTTTGAGACTCAGCTCTGTCTTCCAATATATTATGTCACCCCCAGCTTCAAATTTGATATTCATGTTTGATAAACTTTAATTAACATAAATGTTGAAAAGATAAGGTTGGGATCTTCTACAAAATCTGTAGCATTCCATTAGATATCTTCCAGTTTAATATCAATCCTGTAATCCAATCTCTTTGGGTAATTGCAACCAGCCAGCTATTGATCATCTCACACAATATGTGGGATACACAATCTACTCCTCTTTAATGGTAATGGGCATGCTGCATAGGCCAAGCCTTTACCTTCCATCCTGTTGGCACCACATCCCTTCCAAGGGAAGCTTCTTTACCTAACCTCCTTCTCAGGCAGCCTGGGTTTGTATTCTGTCATCACACCCCCTTGCTAGCTAACCCTGACTCCACAACAATAATCCTATTAATTTTGGCCTAATGTAAAAAAACTGGATCAATCATATCCTCTAATTTTAAAATCTGAACTAGGAAAATAAAAAGAATTTTGTAATTTGCAAGTGATCGGGAAGTGAATGGATATTGTGGGGTTAAGGTGGGGCTGAGGCAAGCCAAGGCTTCTTTCTTTCTGGAGAGAGACAGACAGAGATAAGGAGGAGGTTTTAGCCTTCTTTTGTATCTTAGATTACCCTGAGAATCTTACAAAAGCTACAGACTCCCCTTGTAGAGAAATGCATAAATGAACAATTTGCTTACAGTTTTAAGATGTTTATAGACCTTCCAAATTTTGAGAGAAATTGGCCCTAGAGAAGAGATAATAAAGTCAATACTGTGAAAATGAAGAGGATATACAGAAATAAATAGGATTGGAGAGAGATGGATACCCCCAGACCTGCCTCATTTGCTGAGGTCTCCGGGTCTGATCCAGACCCTTCCACAAAACCTCCCTTCTCTTGAGATAAATTGAACGAGTCCCAGTTACTGCAGCTAAAGGTGCCTGCCTGAAATAATCAGGTCAACATCTACTCAGTCATTGGAGTCCTAAACCCTAGAGTCCTATCTCTAACTCCAGACATCACTTTCCAAAGCTCTGTGCTTGCCCCATGACCCTTCTTACTGTGCTGATATTCTGGGGTGAACCCATCCCTCTGTATCATTTATTTGCCTGTATCCTAATGATTTCTATACCCCTAGCCCAGAATGCTCCCCAAACCTTGGACTCAAGTATCCAACCACCAGCTGAACATCTCTACTTGGTTGTCCCATAAATAATGTAAATGCAACATGTTCAAAACTGAACTCATAGCTTCCTTACAGACAACAAAAGAAATAAGCAACAATTTAAAAAGGCTCACACAACGGGTCTTCTCTATATATGCTTTGTGTGTTTGTTTGTTTGTTTTGTCAACAGTATCCATTCCAAGAAACCTAAGAAACATCACAGAAACCCTTCCCTCACCTAACCTCAGTCCAATCAATCACTCCGTTTTGCCCATTCTATCCTTTGGGGGGTTCTCATACCTGTGTGTTTCTTTCTCCCCACTACCACGATCCTTATTCCACCATCCTCATCCATCACCTGGATGAGGTTTGTTGCAAAATAAAACCCTAATTAGTCTCCCTGTCTCCAATCTTGACCACTCCAATCTGTCTTCCAGCTGCAGCCACATGCTCAGTTTAAGTTACAAATCTAAGACACTCCCATTTAAGGCTGTTTGGTAGTTCCAAGTAATCTATGAGATAACGTCCACAAGTCCTGTAAGATATAGGGACCTCCAAGACCTGTCTCCTGCTTATTGTCCATCAGGCCCCATCTCCTGTCTCTCCCTACCTGACGCTTTATGGCTCCAGCCAACTGACCTTCTCACATTTCCGGCCCAGACCATCCTATTTCCTGTCCCAAGACTCTGCTGGGGATATCCTTCTACAGGTGGAAGTTTTCAGGTTCCTGTTCAGCTGAATTCCTTTGGAGGTGGGGGTGTTTTGGAAAACTATATACATATATACAAAGTTACTGATGCTTTCATAAAGAAATGAGGAAGAATTGTACATCACAGACCATATGGCCAAGCATAAAACCCCCTTTGAAGATACCTAATTTATGGAATTTATCTAGTGTTTACTGTCTAAGGTGCCCAGCATTCGTCTGATGGTCTCTTCATGGCTCCTTTATACTCCAGTGACCTTTACCCTGCAACCTCGTCAGCAATGCTGTCCAGCCTTTCCCTTCTCTTGTATTTCTCTTTGTCCACCCTAGATTTTCTTTTTAAAAGTATAGTTTTCTTTTGAATTTTTCTACCAGCATCCTTCAGCTTAGCACTCCATTAGCAGAAGCAACATTTCTCCAGGGATGTGTCTTTGTTGGAAGGCAAGGTGAATCTGAAATAATACGTGAATTTTAACTAATAAGTGAACTTTGAAGAATATATAAATTTTTAAATAACAGTTTTTTTGGTTACAAAAATTTCTGCTCAATGAAAAAATGTTAGAAATCACACAGAAATATAAAGGGGGTTATAACAATTACCACATTGCTAACTACCACCGGCATAACATATAACATATTTCTCTCTTTCTGTCTCTCTTTCTCTCTCTCTCTCTCTCCCTCTCTCTCCCTCCCTCCCTGTCTGCCTCTATCCCTCTCTTTCTGGTTGGGTTTGAATCCCCACGAGAAACCAGGAGGAATCTCTCCTAGGACCTCCTGGAATGCTGAAATCAAGTCTAACTTGCAAAAAATTCTGATGACAGTTGAATGTTTTCTTTTCTTTTGACAGAAGTAAACTGCCACAACTGGGAAACCCAGTGGTACTCATTCCCTTGTTTTTAAAAAATTGATGGATTAAATATTGAATAGGTGGTATATTCATGGGGTTCAGAATTTTAGGAGTATAAAAACTGGTTTTAAATATGTCTGCAAATTCTTTGACCCTCTTCCCATCAAAGACAGAGTCTAATTTCTCTCCCCTTGAATATGGCTTGCTCTTAGTGACCCAGTTTCTTGAGTATCCATCCAGAGATTTTTATGCACTTGAAAAAGATATATATTCTTTTCTCTCCTTTTCACTCATTGTTTCATATCTCTTTTTTTTCCAGCTAGCAGCATATATTGGAGATCTTTTGTTCTTTTTTACACCTTAATAATATTTCCTTGTCCAGGTCCCTTTTTAATGGACATTTAGGTAGTTTCCAATCTTTCCCTCTTACGTTGTTGCAACAGATAAGCTTGTACATACATCATTTTGCATATGTGTGGGTACAACTGTAGGATAAAGACTGTGAAATGAATTGCCAGGTCAAAGGGTAGGCACATTTGTAATTTTAATAGATATTGCCATATTGACCTTTGCGGCCATCCAATTTATTTCCCCTCCAGTGATAAATGAGTTCCCTTTACTCCAAGCCTCACCAACTGAGTATGTTATCGGGGTTTTGGATCTTTGCCAATTTCAGCAGCAAATAATTGTATTTCAGGGTAGTTTTAACTTGTATTTTTTTGTGAGTGCTGTGAACATTTTTCATATTTTAAAGAGCCTTATTATATTTACTTTTCTATGAACTGTTTATATCCTTTACTCATTTTTAAATGGATTGACCATCTTAAATTAATTTGCATGAAAACATGCATGGTGGGGAAATTAGGTCTTTGTCTGTGATGGAGGAAGTAGATTTTTTCCTGATTTGTCATTTGTCTTTTTGACTTTGCTTGTAATGTTTATTGCACAGAGAATTTTCATTTTATGTTTTCATGATAGAATTTTATTAACCTATTCTTTTATAATGTCTGAATCTTATGTTGGATAAGTTGTTCCCATCTCAACTTATTAAATATCCTCTCATGCTTTCTTCTACTATTTTGGGGTTTTGATTTCTTACATTTGGAATTTATCCAGGTGTAAGGTGTGAGGCACGGATCCAACTTTATCTTTTCAAGATGGCTTCTTCTGTGTTGATTCAACACCACCGATCAAATAATCCACTTTCTCTTTACTCAATTGGGATGGCATCTATATGATGTATTACATTCCCAGATGTGTTTCAGTTTATTTCTGGATTCTTTATTTTGTTCCATAGATGTGTCTGTCTGTTCTGAGGCAGTACCATACTGTTTAGTTACTGCCGTTGTAGAATATAGAGTTGAGTGTGACAGCTCTTTTAGAATTTATCTAACAGGGTTTCCAGTTTTCACTGTATACCATCCTTGCCCCTCAAAAAGAGTATGTACGGTGGGCCCTCTGTATCCACAGATTCTGCATCTGCAGATTCAACCAACCTCACTGAAAACATTCAGGAAAAAAACACAATAAAAATAACAATACAATGATGAAAAATATACAAATTTAAAAAACAATACAATATAAAAACTAATTACATAACGTTTACATTGTATTAATATTATAAGTAAGCTAGAGATGATTTAAAGTATATAGGAGGATGTGCATAGGTTATATATAAATATGGCACCGTTTTATATCAGGACCTGAGCATCTGTGGATTTTAATATCTATGGGAGTCCTGGAACCAATCCCCCATGGACACCGAGGGACTGCTGTATTTTAATATCTGGTATATATATTCCCCATTCATTGTTCTTCTTATTCACATTTTCTGAAATAAATCTTGTTTATTGGCCCATATGAAATTTTGAATCACTACGTCTGCATTTTTAGAAATGCACATCTGAGGTACATGTTTACCGATACCTTTAAAGCTTGGATCCTATGGCTCCTTCCTTCCTTCCTTCCTCCCTCCCTCCCTCCCTCCCTCCCTCCCTCCCTCCCTCCCTCCCTCCCTCCCTCCCTCCCTCCCTTCCTTCCTTCCTTCCCTCCTTCCTTCCTTCATTCTCTCTCTCTCCCTCTCTCTCTCCTTCTTTCTTCTTTCTGAAAGGGTCTTGCCCTGTCCCCCAAGCTGGAGTGCAGTGGTGCAACCTTGGCTCATTGCACCCTCAGTCGCCAGGGCTCAAGTGATCCTCCCACTTCAGCCCCTCAAGTAGCTGGAACCACAGGTGCATGCCACCATACCTGGCTAATTTTTTGTAGAAACAGGGTCTCATGATGTTGTCCAGGCTTGTCTCAACTCCTGGGCTCAAGCAATCCTCCCAACTCAGCCTCCCAAAGTCCTGGGATTACAGGTGTGAGCCACCATGACTGGCCTGGCCACTTTCTTCCAAAGGTTTTTATCTCTTTCACATTCAATCCTAAATGGTTCTCACTGGTTGGTGAGAGACGATTCTAAGGGATACAACTTCTATTACTCCCTGAAGGTGAAATTATTAGCAAGATAAGTCAAAGAAGCCATGTATTTGGGGTACACAGTCTTTATCACTGCCTGGAGACTTTAAATCCATCACTAGTAATGGGCTGATGTTAGGAGAGCACCAGTAATACCCTCTGTCTGGTGGGGCAGCCTATGGTATATACTCAGTCTCCACTCACACACTGTCCCCTGGGCTTTCCTCTCCATATGTATGGATTTCCATACTCATTTATTCATCAGCTATTTTGGGGGAACCCACTATGTGCCAGGCACTGTTATAAGTAATGGTGATGCAACAGCAAACAAAACAGATGAAAAATATTCTCTGCCTTTGTGGAGCTCACTTTTTAGGTAGCTGATAGAATTTGCTATAAAATATATATATATAGTATATATCATATATATTATATATATGATATATAATATATATATCACATTTGCATGCACACATATATGTTATGTATATATTTATATTATTTTTATGTGTATATATTTTGTGTATATGTATTTAAAAATAAAGCTGTACTCTTCCTTTGCCAAAACCAAGTCAAGAGCTGCAGGCCAACATCATAGATACCTGTCATTCTTGGCTGCTCAGCATTCTTTCCTCTTCCTCTGACTTTCCTTTGGGGAACCATCTTTCCCACCTCTGGGGATGAGGAGGCTCAATGATAGTACTTCACACCCTTGCTCTTTGTGATTGGACAATAATTATGTGCTTTGTTAAGCCAGAAGGAGACCCCAGGACTCTTTCTGGAATAATTTAGGAAAAGGAATTTTTCCCACTGGGTTTACTAAGCTGATAGAAGGTAAACTATACTCTCTAGTGACCATCTCAGACATAGTTCAAGTGTAAAAAGTTTATTGAGGATAAAGTCAATACAAGAGAAAGCAAGACCAGGAGATTTTACTTCTATTTTACTGACATAATTTGAGCTCCTCAGTCTACCTGGTGTGGTTTGGATTTGTGTCCTCATCCAAATCTCATGCCAAATTGTGATCCCCAATGTTGAGGTGGGGCCTGGTGGGAGGTGATTGGCTCATGGGAGCAGATTTCCCTTTTTGGTGCTGTTCTGGTGATAGAGTTCTCATGAGATCTGGTTGTCTAAAAGTGTGTGGCCTCCCGCCCCTGCTGCCCTTCTTGCTCCTGCTCTGGCCATGTGATGTGCCTGCTCCTCTTCTCCTTCTGCCATGACTGTTTCCTGTTTACTGAGACCTTCCTAAAGGCAGATACTTATCGGGGGAACCAGCCCCCAATATTTCAACATAGGTTCTTTTCTATTTTCCCTAAGTGTTGGCCAGTCTGAGAAATAAAGGGAAAGAGTACAAAGGAGAGAAATTGTAAAGCTGGGTGTCCAGGGGAGACAACACATGACGGCAGGTTCCGTGATGCCCCCTGAGTCACAAAACCAGCAAGTTTTTATTAGCGATTTTCAAAGGGGAGGGAGTGTACGAATAGGGTGTGGATCACAGAGATCACATACTTCAAAGGCAATAAAATATCACAAGGCAAATGGGGGCAGAGCAAGATCACAAGGCCAGGGTGAAATTAGAATTACTAATGAGGTTCCATGTCCCACTGTGCACACATTGTCATTGATAAACATCTTAACAGGAAACAAGGTTCAAGGGCAGAGAACTGGTCTGACTAGAATTCGCCAGTCTGGAATTTCCTAATCCTAGCAAGCCTGGGGGTGCTGCAGGAGACCAGGGCGTATTTTATCCCTTATCTTCAAGTGCATAAGAGAGACACTCCCAGAGAGACCATTTTAGAGGCCTGCCCCTAGGAGTGCATTCTTTTCCCAGGGCTGTTCCTTACTGCGAAAAAGAATTCAGGTATATTTCTCTTTTTTTTTTTTTTTATATCCATAAAATCAGTTTATTAAATTACATAGCAATATACATCCCAAACCTTTTCTCAAAATTGTCATTAGCTTTTTAAATTCGTTAAATATTTTCATCTCATTAAAAATGGTTTCTTCCTTTAAAATTTCCCAGAAAGTGTGGCCTCTGTTTTCTGCTACTCAGTTTAAACACATCATCAAGGATAGATAATTAATGTCAGGTGAGCATAAAAGGAGATTATAAACCAGAAATGTATTTTCTGGGAACCAAGTTTCAAGTGACTCAGATAAGTTTTATTAATTTCATGGGTGAAGCCCCTGGATAAAGCAGTGCCTAAATCAGGCTTGTTTACCCTTGGCATTACGTCACCAAACACTGTTTCAGGATACTGGAAGTACATACAGCTTGGGAAGCCTTTGGCCTGAGCCTGTTTTGGCCAAGCCCATCCAGAATGAAAAGTACAAAAGAAGGCTAGTGTGTGTGCAAAGCAGCATGGCTTATTTTGAGGTCCTATTAGTTGTGGGCCAACAAAACAGTGGCAGGATTTGAAGGAAGAAATGTATTGCAATAGTCCATATCCTTCGAACCACAAAGGGAGACTGAGGAAATGCTGGCTTTAGGCCAAAAAACCCTGGCTCAAAACAGCTTCCTCCAGTGGCTCAGAGGCAGACCAAATTCATCAAGTCAAGGACCTTTTCCCGCTACCACCTTGCGGAGAGGGGCCTTCACCAGCCCACCCTGCACATGGGTTTCTGCTGTTCAGAACCTACCCAATAACAACAGGAGCAAACATACATGTTTTCCCCTCATGTAACTTTGCATTTAAATATATTCTGGGAAACTGCTGGGCACAGTGGCTCACACCTGTAATCTCAGCACTTTGGGAGGCCAAGACAGGAGGATCACTTGAGTCTAGGAGTTCAAGACCAGCCTGGGCAACATAGGGAGACCCTGTCTACAAAAAATTTAAAAATTAGCTGAGTGTGGTGGCACTCACCTGTAGTCTCAGCTACTCAGGAGGCTGAGGGGAGGGATCGCTTGAGCCAGGGAGGTTGAGGCTGCCGTGAGCTGTGATCCTGCCAGTGCGCTCAGCCTGCGTGACACAGTTTGGAAAACTGTCTCTCTCTATGTATGTATCTGTTCAGGGAAATGGCAGCGTGAGATTTTATGGCAGTTCTTGAGACTTCAGAAACACTTCGGCACCAGCCAAATCCCCCCATGAGAGCAAGGAACACTTTTCCAGTTGCTTAAAAAATTTAAAGTTATAATGAAAAATGTTGCAAAAAGAACTACAGAGGCTGGGTGTGGTGGCTCACACCTGTAATCCCAGCACTTTGGGAGGCCAAGGCGGGTGGGTCACGAGGTCAGGAGTTCAAGACCAGCCTGGCCAAGATGGTGAAACCCCGTCTCTACTAAAAATACAAAAATTAGCCGGGCGCGGTGGCAGTCACCTGTAATCCCAACTACTCGGCAGGCTGAGGCAGGAGAGTCGCTTGAACCTGGGAGGTGGAGGTTGCAGTGAGCTGAGATCACTCCAGCCTGGGTGACAGACTGAGACTCCGTCTCAGAAACAAAACCAAAAAACTACAGAATAGAGTAGGGGTGGAGGGAAGTCATGCATTTCCAGTGGCTAGCACTTTGCGCTCTGCCTTGGCGAGTATCTGCAAACTTCCTGACCATCGAGTGTGCTTGCAGCCATCCTGGATGTCAACTGGCCACAGACCCTTTGCTATGGGGAGTCCCTGGCTACATCCATTAGCAAGTCAGAGGTTTCCTTTTGTCCCCGTGATGCCACTCTCCAGCAAGCTCAAACTGCTGTCACAATTGTTTTACTGTACCTAAAAAGGAACAGATAAGGCAAGAGCCACTTTCAATGTTTTCTGTGAAATGGTCTTGGCAAATAGCATTAAGAAATCTTGTTGAATTTCAAAGAAAAGGTCTGATTAGAGGTGCCTGTTGGAAGCAGAAGCCTCAAGAAATGAGGAAGGAAAGTTAATTTGAGGGTCCGTTTCATTTCTGATACAGAATAATCACAAAAACAAGTATATGCCGCTGGCTGTAGCTCCCCTTAGGATTTGGATAACCAGCTGGATTTCCAGATGGCCACTCCCGTTTTCTATGCTTCCGTCCTCCGGGCTATATCCTGCAGAGCTTCAGCGGGAAGTTCTCCGTGATGAGGTGGTCAGGGTGAAGAAGCACCACGATGTTAACCTCAAATTCCACTTTGAAGTTGGTGGTCTCCAGTGTAGGGCAGGTGAACAGCCTAGGGAAGACCATGTAGATGGGGACAGAGAGGCCCCTGCACACATCCCCGTCGGCGATCTGAATGTTCTGAATCTCCGTGGCGTCGCGGGCATAGCCTTCTGCACACCCGCATGTCTCCACGCGCACCAGCTGCAGCTCCACGCTTCTGATGGCGGCTTCCGAGCTCTCCACCACCAGCTCTCCCGTTAGCGGCTGTGTGATGACACAGTTTGTTGAGTTGAGATGTCCTCGAAGGAGAAACTTGGGAAGCAAAGCTCTCTCTTTGACGTTCTGTAAGGTTTCAGGTGTAATCGTGAAGTCCACGGGACTGGGAGTAAACTTCCCCTTCTGAGGAGCGGAGTGAACGATAAATTCACAGGTCTTTGTCAAGTCCTTGGCCAACAGAGACCGCTTCATGTCACAGCGCAGTGTATACCCGGCGTGATAAACTTTATTCGCTCTTTTAATCTTGATGTCCAGGGCGGTCCCCATCTCCAATTCTCCGCAGCAGCCGCCACTCAGGTATATTTCTCTTATTCGCTCTTGCGAGAAGAGAAATATGGACTCTGTTCTGCCTGGTCCTGCAGGCAGTCAGACTTTATGGTTATCTCACTTGTTCCCTGAAAATTGCTGTTATCCTGCTCCTTTTCTACGTGCCCAGATTTCATATTGTTCAAACACACATGCTCTACAAATAATTTGTGCAGATAATTCAGTCATCACAGGATCCTGAGGTGACGTACATCCTCAGATTATGAAGATGATGGGATTAAGAGATTAAAGTAAAGACAGGCATAGGAAATTATAAGAGTATTGATTGGGGAAGTGATAAATGTCCGTGAAATCTTCACAATTTATGTTCTTCTGCTGTGGCTTCAGCTGGTCCCTCCATTTGGGGTCCCTGACTTCCCGCAACAGATACTTCCATGCTTCCTGCACAGCCTGCAGAACCAGGAGCCAATGAAACTTCTTTTCTTGATAAATTACCCAGTGTCGAGTATTTCTTTATAATAGTGGGTGAATGGACTAATACACTACCCATGCTTAAAACTAGCTCTACCTCTGGACTTTTTAGTTCCATGAGCTCCTAACTCTCATTTGGACCCATGAGGCCAATTTATTTTCTATTCTTAGAATTTCAAGTTCACTTGGTTTATTACTTATACTCTGGGAATTTGCATATGAAGTTGTGAATATGTCAGCATTGTTTTTAACCCTCTTCCCTATTATTCTTTCCTGAGAGGGACTGGGAACCTTCCTTACTGTTGTTTGTTTATGCTATGTGGTGTTTGTTTTGGCTGTGACACTGAAGCTGAACTAAGATTGGGTGAGGGCTGCATGGAGGCACTCTGCCCAAGGGTGGGTTCTCCCTGGGCTAGATTGGGCAACATG
Source organism: Pan paniscus (assembly GCF_029289425.2). Lineage (NCBI taxonomy): Eukaryota > Metazoa > Chordata > Mammalia > Primates > Hominidae > Pan > Pan paniscus. Next base: position 28,816,137 of record NC_073254.2, read on the forward strand.
GTCATCACAAAGTCATCTATCTGGGTTGCCATGATGCAGGAACACCACAAAAGCAGCATCCAGGAAACTAAGCCATGGCCAGGAGCTGGAAGTTAGCCTATCACCGGATGAAAGTAGAAAAGCAAGCCAGAGGGTGAAATGATGAGCAGGCAAGGTTGAAAATGAGGCCTTTGAGGCCTGGAGCAGAGCATAAGCAAGTAGGAGTTAAGATTGCTTAACTCTGAACACCCAGTAGGTGTTCTATACTAGAGTAGACACTTGAAGGGGGCCCACTGAGATAGGCAAGGGTATAGTGCATGTTTGAGTTTGTCTCTGTTCCACACTTGAATATCATTCAACGTTGTCCTGAACACATCATCATTCTGCCAAGCATGTTAGTCCAATATTTACAAGACAAACTCTATCCTTTCCTAAGCCATTTATTTTTGCATAGTGTACTGTGGTTCAGAAGACTAAATCCAGTTCTTTGAAAGCATCCAGTGTTGCTCACTTGGAAAACATTCCCCTAGACGGCAACTGGAACTGTTTTGGGGCATTTTTTGGTTGTCACAATGACTGGGGTGTGTTAACTGGCATTTCGTGGGCAGCAGGCAGGGCTGTACTATTGGCCTACAAAATAAAATATTGTCCCTCCCAAAATAAAGGCAGTGCCCAACCTTGACTGAAAAGCTATGGGTATGCTTTAGAAAATTAACTTCCATTGCCTACTTCATAAAGGTGCCTTGACTTTCAAAGTCATGAGTTTCAATGGAAGAAGAGCTGAAAACACTACTTCTGCCCACAACTCAAGTTTGCTTCTCATGTGGATGGCATCTATTTACACTTGAATCACATAAGCCAAGTTTGGAAAATGCTGAAAATGTGTCCATCATGTTTCCTTTACCTCCCAATTGGCCATGCCAAGTGTACTCACAGCCACCTCTACCCCTGCAGAGGGGAGACATCAGTCACCACAATGAGAATCTCCCTTCTAGGGACAGCATGAAGCTTTAGTTGCCCACGGATTATGAAATGTTTGCTTCCATCTATTTTCAAAGCTCCAGATCCACCATCTATGGAAAAAGGCAATTCCTAATACATACAGTGGATTAAACCTTTTCCATTTATTCATTTAGTGTTTTATTCTTTCATTTCTTTAATAACATGCATGGAGTAAATGGCTTTTTGTTTGTTTGTTTGTTTGTTTTTTGTTGTTGGTTTTTTGTTTTTTTGAGACAGTCTCACACTGTTGCCTGGGCTGGAGTGCAATGGCGCGATCTTGCTATCTTGGCTCACTGCAACCTCTGCCTCCCAGGTTCATGCAATTCTCCTGCCTCAGCCTCCCAAGTAGCTGGGAAATCTATGTCACTCAAGGCCTTAGTGGGGAAAGGTGCACACCACCATACCTGGGTAATTTTTTGTATTTTTACTAGACGGGGTTTCACTATGTTGGCCAGACTGGTCTTAAACTCCTAACTTCGTGATCTGCCCACCTTGGCCTCCCAAAGTGCTGGCATTACAGGCATGAGCCACTGTGCCTGGCCGAGTAAGTGTTATGTACCAGACATGATGCTAGGTCTTGGGTGCCTTCTTTCCTTGTGCCTTGTGTTTTCCATTCACTGGTTTCTTGACATTCTTTGTGATTCTAGCTTCGTAGAGTTATTTTTCCTCCTGCTGCTTTCTGCAATCTTCTTGGCCATTACATCTAGGAACTCTGTCCTTTCTAGCCAGCCAGAATTTAGGAGACTGTCCCCCATGTGCTTTTCTCTCTAGCAAAATAGCTTGCATTTATAGCATAACTAATCCACAGGAAGGCAAACACGTGTGTGCCCTGCATGTCCCCAAACAGCTTAATTTCCTCAACATCCTAATCCTTGGGTTTTGGGTTGGGCTGAACTATAGCTCTTCATGGATTTGTTCTGGACCCTGGCCCTATAAATAGTTGTGATATTGGGACTATTAGCCACACTTGTTTACCAGGTCACATTTGTTCTTAAAGAATTCCTGGAAACTGCTTGTCAGCTACAGGCAGCTCTATATCTGCCTCATACTTAAGCACAGCTTTTTGGCTAGGTGATTGTGTGTTTGCTTGATACGCAAATTTTACAAACCATTGTTATTTACTATTAAAGAAATCCCTCACTCTGCTGATGGCAATATTGCCTGGTATTTCCCTTAGTTCACTGAGCTTCTTATGTAAAGACTATGTTCATTCTCAAAGGCTTCTGGTTCCAAGACTGCTAAATTTCTTTAATTGCCAGAATTTATTAAAAACCTCCTTGTCAAAATAGCATAACAATCAATCATCGTTGGGGAAAAACTTTAACTTAAAATAAGTGGCTGGCCACTTATCTCTTGTCTATTTGGTCTCAAATCTTCCTCCACGTGTTCGCATTTTATACTCTTCAAAAAACGCAGAGGTTTGAGGATGCATTGGATTGTTGGCTTTTATGGATGGCAGAGTTAATTTAATTCCGCAATGGAACTCCATGAATTCTGCCCCTATGGGTAGAAGGTGTTACAGGGCCCACAGGGACCCAACTTCAACAGCAACGGATCTCATGGTTCAAAAACATGAAACTGGCAAGCGAGAGTACAAGAGTGTACCTTTGTCTATTTTATATATTATATACATAATCAGATCCATCCCAAGCATATGGCCCTTGTGAGGGAAGATGCAGTCATTAAAGGCATTGGCTGAGGTTTGACCTGCTTCAATCTAACTTTCCATGTGCTCATAAAATTGGACTCTGCTCTGAGATAAAAGAATTCTGCTTTCTTCAAAGAGAATGCCCAGCGCTCCTGCTCCACTTTCAGGAGCAGCCTTCTGCTCTGCAGCCTCCCAGATCCAGGCTATAAAGAGTGCTTTTGGTTCTCACTTGAAGCAGCTATATGTGAAAGAAGTAACTTCCTAAGGCAAGTTTAAACCATTCACCCAGGTTCTCTGGAAGAAATCTATGTGTCTCAAGGCCTTAGTGGGGAAAGGTGGAGACATGGTGGGAGTGGGGGAGAATTACATGCAGGAGCCAGGAACTAAAAGCAAAGACTAATGGGGAAAAAAGGGAAAGAGAGAGAGACATCAAGCTCCATTAAAAGCAAGATGGAAAATCTTAGAGAAAAGTGGAGAGAGAACTGCTGGAAGCTGTACAAATCAACAAAATAGGGAGACCAAAGGAAAAAAAAAAAAGCACTAAACAGTAAAAAGGAGTAGGAACTACTTTTTTTTTTTTTGAGACGGAGTCTCAGTCTGTCACCAGGCTGGAGTGCAGTGGCACGATCTTTGCTCACCTCCCAGGTTCAAGCGATTCTCCTGCCTCAGCCTCCCAAGTAGTTGGGACTACAGGCAGGAGCCACCATGCCCGGCTAATTTTTATATTTTTAGTAGAGATGGGGTTTCACCATGTTGGCCAGGATGGTCTCGATCTCTTGACCTCATGATCCGCCCTCCTCGGCCTCCCAAAGTGCTGGGATTACAGGAGTGAGACACCACGCCTGGCCAGAAACTACTTTTTCTGGTGTCCCCTGAAGTGTGAATCTTCACTATAAGTAATTGTGCAGTTGATTATTGCCTGATTCTAAGGAGTGTCACAGTTTATTTATTTATTTGTTTATTTATTTATTACTTACATGTATTTTCTTGAACATCTGAATTTTCAGAATTCTCTTCTCACTGTGGGCATAAGTGGCTAAATCTTGCTCTGAAATTCACAAAACAAGGTGGAGGCACTCTAATTTCTGATTCATACCAATGGCCTTGAAAGCCCTTAACTCAAGGCCTTGAAAATGCAGGGGACCCGTTTATTAACTGTGTTCTGAATAAATGAACTAAGAAAGTGATGTCAGTGTCATTTCCAGTGATGATAAATTGAAAATACCCTTGCGTATCCTGCAATCATATAGCCTGGTTTAATGTTTTGCTGGTGGTTCTCACAAATAAGTGACAGGTGCAGAATAGATGTACAAAATCTTAAAACAATTTCTAGACTTGAGAATCATTGTCTTTGGATCTATACACATAACTGAACATGCTTTCAGTGGTCTCTTTTGAGTCTGGTTCTTGATAAACCTGTGGGGTCCCTGAACTAACAGTGGATACTCTCTTCCTCTGGACACCTGAACACGAGAGTCAAGTTTCTGCTACTTGCAGACAAAAGCTTCTTCACTGGTGTGACGTACTGAATTATTCTCCCCAAAATTCATAGGTTGAAGTCCTAATTCCCGATGTGGCTGTATTTGCAGATAAAGCCTTTAAAGAGGTAATTAAAATTAAATGAGGTCATAAGGCTGGGTCCTAATCCAATAGCAGTGGTGTCCTTATAAGAAGAGGAAGAGACCCAAGGATGTGCACACACATAAAAAAGGTCATGTGAGGCCAGGGAGAAGGGGGTCATTTGCAAGCCAAGGAGGGAGGCATCAGGAGAAACCAAACCTATTGACACTTTGATCTTGGATTTCCAGCCTCCAGAACTGTGAAGAAATGAGCTTCACTGTTTTAAGCCATTCAGTATATGGTGTTTTGTTATGGCAGCTGTAACCGACTGATACCACTGGTAACCCCACCTTCATGAATTTCTTGCCTCTGTTGGAGTTACAGGGGCTTGACCTCCACTTTAGGCTGTTGGCATTAGACTTTCTGCATACGAATGAACTGAGATTCATGACACAAGGGAGAAACCAGGGCCTGGCCCCTGGCTAAAGACTAGGTGATCCATATATGCTTATAGACTACACAGAGAAGAAACTAGTGGGGAGGACTTCATAAAGGGGCCTCTGGAGCTTCTGAAGAAGCAACCTCATGTCTCCATCCAAAGAATAAAGCAAAATTTCAAGGAAGGATGGGAAGTAAGAGAGGTGAGGCAATAAGGGAGAGTAGAGGTGTCTCAGAGGTCATGACGAAAGTGGGTGGAAAACTTCAGAGGTTTTTGCTATGAGTGGGTGAGCTAGCTAGTGCCCAGAAAGAAAAGGCAGTGGAGCCTGGGGACAAGGAATCCTGGTGGCTGGTCTATAAAGGGATCCTGGAGTCTAAAATCATTGTTACTGTGAAACCACAGGCTTGGCATGAGATTTGAGTGTGAATCACTCAAAGGAGGGAGCAAGGGTTACACTCATCTCTGCCAGCACAGAAGCTTCAATTTTCTCTGTACAAGGCCCTGCTTAGTAAAAAGCCACTGAGCAACCCTCCATGTAGCTTCTCATTTTCCCATGCCCATCTCTGGGCATAGTGATGATGGACAGCAAGGGGGCCAGAGTGGCCCAAACACTGGAGAAAGGACCATATTCTACACCATCATAACCACCCTGTTCCTGACCCCAGGGTAAAAACATTAGCAACCAAGGTAGAGAGAGGCTTTAGTTATCATCAGGGCTGTCTTCTTCCCTCATTTTTTCTCTGGCTTACCCTAAGCCATTTCATGGAAGATGCCTGCCCAGGATTTCACACTTCATCTTTCATATAAAATAAACCTAGCTTCATCCTTTAAGGAGTTATCCCCACCTGTTTGCTGTCCTTCCACTTTCCATCCTTGCTCAAGTTCTCTATTTGCTCCTTTTTGGAATCCTTCTGGTTGCCCCAGCCATGACTACTGACTGCCCTTACTGCCAAATGCAGCCTTCACGGGCAGTCTGTGTTGCTCAGCTACTTGGAGGAGTTTCTGGGTGGAAGGTCAGCCAGCTGTTTTCTCCACACCAGGAGAGGTTCCAGCTCTGAAGTCATTTTCCTTATGCCACCAACTCACCTGGCTTGCTTTGCAAACACTGGCTGCCCTATTTCATGGCATTGAAATGTCATGAGCCATACCTTGTGCCCTTCAAAGCTGGCTTCTGATGCTTTCTGCATTTGATGCCTTATCTGTAGAAGCTTCACATGCCCTTGGCATTGTTGCACCATGGCTGAAAACACTGTCTTGGTATTCCAGAATACTTTGTGTCTCCTGTAACTAAACATAGATGAGATTGTCTAATTCTAGCATCATAAGGAAGGACGAAAGAACATAATTTAATAAGAAATGAGTTTGTTAGAAAGAAAGGACTGTTAACACAAGAAGCACAGTCTTGTGTTAAAATGAAGGTAGGCTGGGCGCGGTGGCTCACACCAGCACTTTGGGAGGTCAAGATGGGCAGATCGCAAGGTCAGGAGATCGAGACCATCCTGGCTAACATGGTGAAACCCTGTCTCTACTAAAAATACAAAAAAATTAGCTGGGCGTGGTGGCGGGCACCTGTAGTCCCAGCTACTCGGGAGGCTGAGGCAGGAGAATGGCGTGAACCTGGGAGGTGGAGCTTACAGTGAGCCGAGATCGCGCACTGCACTCCAGCCTGGGTGACAGAGTGAGACTCTGTCTCAAAAAAAAAAAAAAAAACACACAAAAAAACAAAAAAACAAACAAACAAAAAAATGGAGATGGTGGAGAATTTGAGAAGGCTTTCTGGAACCACAGAATTTGCTGTAGTTTCTTAACATCTGAAAGAATAGTTTTAAACAAAGATAAAAATTGCCACATTAGGGGAGAAATTCTATATATATAGCAGTTTAAAAATATGCATTTGTTTGCACACACAAGTATGAAACCTCTTGGGTTCTTCTTCCTACAATTGCTTTCTATTTCACTCTAACTCAACAGCTGTAAATGGCTTTGGTAAATCATGCTAGTACATTTCCATTAACATTAGCAAAACTTATGTCAACTGCACTGACAACAACTGTCAGCCTTGAAAGACCCTAATCTTCTCTTGCACAGAGAACACACATCTGTGTCACACCTACGGTTTCTCATACATCACGGAACCATTTGTCTATCTCGTTTCCACTTTGTTGTCCTCTGGACTCAGAAGGCTCCTTGCTCATCAATCAGCTTTAGTGTCAACAGGGTGTATTCTGACTCCTTATAGGCTCCCCTGGTTACTCCCTCCTCTGGCACAGCTGGCTTTTTATATCAGTGAATGAGGTTTTCCTTGCAGAGCAGCTACATTTGTGTGCTGCGAAGATAGATGATAAATTGGTTTTGAAACTGCACCATACTGCATAACTTCAGGGTAATGTCCATTATTCCATCAACAGAATATTTTTTCCTCCTGAAGCACATGCAAAGGGCTTATCACTCCCGGGCATCAAGAATCATTACCCCAGGTTGGCAGTTTTTCTGCAAGTCACATGGCACCGAGTCTGTTCTATAGACCGGCTGGGCCGTCTCTACATTTGACCCAGCTGAGCCCCAGCCCCCACACTATTTGTAGATGAAGAATCAGCGATTTTTATTTCTGATGTATCTATTATGGACCAATACTTTTATAAAATACAAAATAAAGTGCTTGGATGCTGTGGCAATTTGTCAGTAGCACATACAAGTTTGTAAGTGCTTGTTCTAATGTTCTGTACTTATTCAGAGAAGTGATGCAGTTAACTCATGGGCCAGGCCAGGTCCATGGACCACACTGTGAGTAGCATTCAGTCTTGGCCTGCGGGTCACACTATTCTAAGACTCATCCTGTAAAAACTACCATGTGATGCAAGATGTGCTCTCTCCTGTTTCCTAGAGCAGAATAGTTTTAGATCGACAAGGGAGGAAACAATTTAAACTTGTTTCTTATAGAACAGGTGCTGAAAGCATCTGTCTTTGTTGGAACCCTGAGTCAATGTGATCAAAGCGTGATGATGTACAGCACTCAGGTGAGAAAAAGAAACAAACTAACCCACAGGGTAGGAAACAAATCCACTAAATGGCTGCTCAAAATTGGAAAAGAGAATCACAACTAAAAGTATGGGTAAGTTAGAAAAAATGGAAACATTTTATTTTAAAATTCATTCATTCATTCATCCATCCATCTATTGTCAAATATTTGGGTACCTACTCCAGTCTGGGTGTTGGACATATAACAATAAATGAAACTGATAAAGGTGATGCTTTCGTGGACTTTATGTAGAGAGCCTGAAGATGGTTACTAGAAAAAATGGGCATTGAAGATTTTAAAAGGCAGATTTTCTCCAGAAAAGCCTCCTTTATGGCAGTCTAGTAGAATAAAAGAACTAATCCCATCAAAATTGGAAAATATTGCTTGATGAAAGAGATTAAGAAAGAGCATAAGCCTGCACTTGTCAGTTGCAAATCAATACTAATTAGGAAAAAACAATTTAAGGAGACTCATTAATACAATGGACTCCAAAGCTAAGAGTAAAAGTTTCTACACAAAAAAGAGGAAAACGACTACAGAACCAGAAGGGCCACTTAATAACCATGTTACAAAAGATGGTTTGAGACCAAAGAGAAGCATAGAGAGGATCAATAACATCTAGTTGGATTTCCGTATTGATGAAATTCACAACTCTACATTTTCTTTTGAAGCTAATCGGGCAAAAATATTAGAAAAATAGTTATAAGATCATAGGCTGCTCTAAAACTAAAAACTTGGGTATGAAAATAAATTCTTAGGTTCCTAAATTACCCACCCAAGAGTTTAGACATAACTGAAGGATGACATGAAATTTTTAGCCATCACGTATAATATGCAGGAATCAATAGCCCCTGGGCACTGACTGATTAGCTGAGGAGTGGCAGATTATCAGAGGGACTTCCATTTATAAGATCTCCAAACGATGCCCAGGAACTGCAGTGAGAGAATCTCCCTTCCACAGCTGGCCAGGTAGTGGGGAAAATAACAGAGAAACAGAGAAAGCTCAAGGAAGCACCATGATTTAGAGGGGAGGATGTGTCTGACCTGTTTGTTAGATGTCATTAAGGCATAAAATTCTAACTATCCTTTTTAAGGTTCAAAGAACGTCTTCTCATACCTGATGAATACAGACTTACGTCAGCCAATCTTTTTTTGAGATAGAGTAGTGAACTCTTTGTTACATCAGGGTATTAGAGACTAACTAGAATGTAAGTTCCATGAGAGCAGAGATTTTTGTCTGACTTGTTGCCAGGGGCTGTATCTCCAGCACCTAGAACAGAACTTTGCATATATTAAGTACTAAACTAGTATTTGTTGAATAAATTAAACAGGCCTAAGGAGAGTCAAGACTCATACTTCAGCCAAGAAATAGAGGTCCAGTAAAGTCAGCAAGGACAATAGGTGGAAACTTGTCCAGAGGAGGCAGGTAGATTAGGAAGCAGTAGGTGGGTTCCATAGATTTAAGTAGGCAGGAACCAGAGTGCAAGAGAGTTGAGAGTCAGCTAGGATTTCAGCACTCTGACCTGAACACACACATCTTAAGCTTTACGTTGTTGGGTCCTGCCCATAGGTGTGGACAGTTTGGCTCAAAGGGCTTGAATGTTCCTGGAGCAGGTTGTATGTCTCAGATGAGATCTGTCTCTGCGTGGGGCAGAAGCAGAAATATCTGCCTTGTCTTATACACATGGAACAAGTAATTATACACAAGTAATCCCTCATGAGGCAGAGCTAAAACATACAGTTCTAGACACAGTTCTAGAAAAAACAAAAACATAAATAAAACCAGTTTATCACCAGAATTCATTATTTAAGGGAAGTTAAGGGTACCAGTTGTATGTCAGGGAGAGCCATGAGGTGACAACATTATGTTCTGCTATTAAGCATCCCTGGATGATACTCTAAGAGAAATAATACTGGTTTGGATGGGCCACTGAAATAAGCTAGGGTATAGTAAGTAGCACTTCCTGACTGCAGATGTAAGCTCTTTTAGAGGCAACACATAGCGAAGGAGGAATAAAATGGCAGTAACAATAGTAACCCATCAGTCAGCAGTGAAATGGAAGCCTGCCCTGTCCTGAGACTGTGAAAATTGAACAATGATTTGTTGCTTGCCTTCATGCCTCATTTACATTATTTCGTTTGATTCTCACAATAATCCTAATAGTGGATATCATTATATTTCAAAAATGAGAAAACCAGCTAAAAAGTGACACAGTTGGGGTTAAAGTCGATGTTTGCATCACGCCAAAACCACTGGCTTTTCCGCTATACTTCATCGTAATCGCTAATCAAACTGTTGAAGCCAAAGACAAAGGGAGAATCTCGCAAGCAACTAGAGAGAAGTACAAGAGATTCTTAATAAGACTTAGAGCTGACTCCTCATCAGAAACCATGAAAGCCAGAAAGCAGTGGAATGCTAATTCAAAGTGCTGAAAGATGAAAAACTGTCAATCAAAAATTCTATACCCAGCAAAACTATCCTTCAAAAAATGATCAAGAAATTAAGACATCTCCAAATAAACAAAATCTGAGAGAGTTTGCACTACTAGACGTGCCCTACAAGAAATGTTACAGGGAGGCCTTTAGGCTGAAATGAAGGGACACCAGAAGTTTAATCCACATGAAGAAATTAAGAACACTGGTAAAGGTAAATAATTACATAACAAATTATACAAGACAATATTAATGTATTGTTTTGGTTGTAAGTCCTCTTTTTCCTATCTGATCTAAATGACAACTACATAAAACAATAAATATAAATGTATGTTTATGAGAACATATGCACAAAGATGTGATCTGTGACAATAGTAACATAAAGTGAAGTATGGAGCTGCACAGCAGCAAAGTATTAGTATGTAAATTTTTAAACACAAAAACTGCCAAAACTTATTAAGGAAGAAATAGGAAATCTAGATTTTTCAAAAAAAGAAAACTCAGGACAAGATTTCTTCACTGGTGAATTCTACCAAATATTTAAAAAAGAATTAGCAACAGACATTTAAAAATACTTAATAGAAGAGGAGACTAAGTTAGAACACTTCCTAACTTAGTCTAGGAGACCAGCATTACTACAATTCCAAGCAAGACAAATACATCACATGAAAAGAAAACTACAGACCAGTATCTCTTATGACTATAGATGCAAAAATCCTCAACAAAATACTTGCAAACAATCCAACAGCATGTTAAAAAGATTAAACACCATGGCCAAGTGGGATTTATCCTAGGGATGCTTAGTTGTTTCAACATATGAAAATCAATCAATGAAACACACCATATTAATAGAATAAAGGGGCAAAATCATAATCAACTTAGAGAAAGCATTAGAGAAAAATCCATCCCTTTTATGATTAAAAAAAAAAACACATAGAAAACTACTGAAAGTAGAAGGAAACTTCCTCAATTTGATTAAAGGCATCTGTGAAAAACCCACAGTTGGCATCACACCCAGTGGTGAAAGACTGAAAAGAAAACTTTCCCCCTAAGGTCAGAAGCAATCAAGGTTGTCAGCTCTTGCCAATTTCTATCAAAATTTCAGCTGCCTTTTTTTTCTTTTCTTTTTTTGCAGAAATTGACAAACTGATCCTAAAATTCATATGGAAATTTGAAGGATTCAGAATAGCAAAAACAATCTTGAAATAGAATGAAATTGGATTACTTACAATTCATGATTTTAAAACTTACTACAAGGCTACAGTAATCAAGATGATGTGGTACTGGCATAAGGATGAGCAAATAAATCAATGGAATAGAATTGAGGGTCCAGAAATAAACCCTCACACTATAGTCAACTGATTTTCAATAAGACTGCCAAGACAATTCAATAGGGAAATAATAGTCTTTTCAACAAGGGTTGCTGGGACAACTGGATATTCACATGCAAAAGAATAAGTGTTGATCCCTACTTAACAACATATACAAAAGTGAACTAAAAATAAATCACAGCCCTAAATATAAGAGACAAAAGTATAAAGCTATTTGAAGGGGTGTAAATCTCTGTGAACTTGGGTTAGGAAATAATTTATTAAATATGACATAAAAAGCACAAGCACCAGGCACGGTGGCTCACACCTGTAATCCCAGCACTTTGGGAGGCCCAAGCAGGTGGATCACCTGAGGTCAGGAGTTCGAGACCAGCCTGGCCAACATGGTGAAACCCCATCTCTACTAAAAATACAAAAATTAGCCAGGCGTGGTGGCACACGCCTGTGGTCCCAGCTACTAGGGAGGCTGAGGCAGGAGAATCGCTCAAACTCGGGAAACAGAAGTTGCAGTGAGCCGAGATTGCACCACTGCACTCCAGCCTCAGTGACAGGGCGAGACTCCAAAAAAATAAAAAAAAAAACAAAATTAAAAAAAAATCACAAGCAACAAAAGGAAAAAATAGATAAGTTATAGTTTTTAAAATTAAAACTTTGGTTCATCAAAAGACACTATCAAGAGTATGAAAGGACAACCCACAGAATGGGAGAAATGTTTGCAAATTCTATATCTGATAAAGGTTTAGCATCTAGAATAAATATTTTTAAAAACCTCTTACAACTCAACAAAAACAACCCAATTCAAAAGAGATGAATAGACATCTTTCTAAAGGTAATACAAATGACTAATAAGCACATGAAAAGATGTTCAACATCATTAGTCATTAGGGAAATGCAAATCAAAACAACAATGAGATACCACTTTATACCCCCTTAGGATGGCTAGAATTTATTTAAAAAGGAAAAATAACAAGTGCTGGTGAGGATGTGGAGAAACTGGAACCCTCAAACATTGTTGGTAGGAATGGAAAACAGTGCTGGTGCAGCTGCTGATGAAAACAATTTGGCAGTTCCTCAAAAAGTTAAGCACAGAGTTACCACATGACTCAGCAATTCCATTTCTAGGTATATGTCCAAGAGAATTGAAAATATACGTTCATAAAAAAGTTATACACAGATATTCATAATAGCCCCAAAGTGGAAAGTAACCCTTCAACTGATGACCTGAAATGAAATATTGTAATGGAATATTATTCCATTATCCATTCCATAGAATGGAATATTATTCAGCCATAAAAAAGGATGAAGTCCCAATGAATGTTACAACATGGATGAACCTTGAAAGCATGCCAGATGAAAGAAGGCAGAACAAAAAGCCGCAGATTATATGATTCTATTTATATGAAGCATCCCAAAGAGGCAAATCTATAGAGACAGAAAATAGACTACTGGTTGTCAGGGGTTGAGAGGGAGAAATTCAGCGGTATGGGGTTTCTTGATAAGGCGATGGAAATATTCTGGAATTAAATAGTGGCGATGTTTGCACAAGATTGTAAATATACTAAAAACCAGCTGGGTGTGTTGGTGCAAGCCTGCAGTCCCAGCTACTTGGGAGGCTCAGGTGGGAGGATCACTTGAGCCCAGGTGTTTGAGGCTGCAGTGATCTATGAGTGTGCCACTGGACTCCAGCCTGGGCAGGAGTGAGACCCCATCTCTTAAAAAAATCACTTTACTAAATTATGCACTTAAAATTATTAAAATGATAAGTTTTATGTTATGGAAATTTCATCTCAATTAAAAAATTTTAATGGAACACTTTGCATTGAACTTGATGGATTGTAGGCAAATTTGAATATTCAGGTCCTCTGGCTGCTGCTGGAGAATGGATTGCTGAGGGTGGCTCTTTTAGTTTATCTTAAAATCAGAATTTAAAATAAATACAATGATGAGGCCAAGTTAGATTATATTTGACTGTATACCAACAGCCATAAATAATAATTTTAGATTTTTTTTTTGGGTGGAGGGGCCCATGAAGGCAAAAGTGCCTGGAGACCACTGCAGTCATAATGTGGCACTGGCTCCATGAGCAGAGGTAAAGTGATGTAGATGCATTTGAGAGATGTCTAGACGATAAAAACTGATAGGTTTGGTGTCGGATGTGGGGATTACACAGCTGGAACCATCCAAATGGTTCCAGCATTCACCAAATGGCGGTGTCTGCTGCTGAGATGGGAAGCACTGGGAGAAGACTGAATTTGGGGAACAAGGATGAATTCAGTGTGGCCACGCTTAGTCTGAGGTGTGTCCGTGGTGCTGGAGGATGCAAATGGACAGCTGTGTGTAAACCCTACTGTGGTCAGATTAGCAACTTAGCTCTCCGCAACTGGGACATGAAAATTGCTTTACTAAACAGAAGCTTCTCTTGATATGGCATTCATCATGCTGGAATTATACCTATCCTACATTTATCATAGTAACCTAAGGTCTGGGAGCTGTTTGGAGATATCTGAAGAAGCATCATTCTTTTGCTGAAATGTGCAAACTCTACCAGTTCTGATTATATTTTGCAAGATGTGGGGAAAAAAATGTTGAATTAAAAATTTTTTTAAAAAGAAAGAGAAGAAAAACAAAAACAGTTATTCACCCAGCTCCTTTTTGCACATTTAGGCAGATAAATACCATGAATACTGAAGCATAAACAACAAATTATATTAAACAAGCCATGCTACGTACATCTCCATTGGAAACACATTAGAAAATGAAACTCAACAGCTGCCAAATGTACAAAATGATCAGATCAGGAGGAAGTGAATGTCTTTTTGAAGCTCTCCAAAAGGACTTTACAACTGAAGCATTAAAAAAAAAAAACAGAGATAATATGCATTTGACAGTGACCTTAGAAACATCTTAAATATCTTTTGACATCTTCAGTTCATGTTTCAGAAAAACCTTTGTTTCTTCAATTATATCTGATAATGTGATACATTTTGTAAATTACAGAGAAACCATGGCTTTTGCAAAACGCTTATGTATAGAAAAGATATGGCACCCGATTTAGTCATTTTTGTAATAAAATAAAACCTGACCCAACATGTCATAATAAAAGAGCAACTGAAGTAGACCTGATTAATCTGTCCCCGAGATATGCCCGACTCATCTTTTTCCTGAAGCATCAGCAGAAGTGTGGTTTTCTTTTGTAAAATTAACTCCACGTTAAGAGTCTTTTATCTTTAAATTTCTTCCTGGCAATTATTAATTTGGGAGATCAACCAGAACCATAAAAATCTCCATGCATTTAGATCTAACCATCGCTTTTATTCCTTTTGACTCTGATGCCTGGGGTAATGGTCAGGCCAAAAACAATTAAACAGAATGTAGGTCAGTTCACCAGGTGATAAATTTACCCATCCTTTGGATCCTCACTGGAGTTTCTGAGGCTAACACAATGGCAGATACTATTTTGAGCATAGATGAAAGAAAAGGATCTTCAAAGAACGTGACTGCAGAATGCCCGGCGTGTAGCGAGCACATGCTAGAGAGGCCTGCAGCAAGGGGCGCTCAGCTTCAAGAGAAGCCTGCTGTCCCAGAAGCAGCTGGGAAACTCAGAGGCTCCATCTGCCAACATGGCTCTTTTTAAAAGCAGAAGGAGAGAATGCGTAGTGGAAAAGACTGACTGATTTTTGAGTTTGACTGTTTTGTGGAGAGCATTGGACTGGGAGTCAAGGGCTAGATTCCAGACCCCACCAGGCCCCTAAGCTGCTGTGTGTATGTAGCAAGCATTTTGCCTCTCTGGGCCTCAATTTCCCTCATGTGTATATGAGGGTGTTAGTTGATCTTTCAGGTGCACTTCATAGGCATCCATGAAAATCCTGATGGTCTAAGAATCTGCAATACTTTCTATTAGACATTTATTTTTTTCAGTAGGATAACAGGCAGAATAATGGCCTCCCAAGTATATTCCCCTCCTAGTACCTGCAACCTGTGAATAATCTTTCCTTACATGGCAGAAGGACTTTGCAGATATAATTAAGGATCTTGAGATGAAGAGATGACTCTAAATTGTCCTAGCAGGGGCAGTGTAATTGCAGGGCTCCTTACAAGAGGGAAGCAAGAGTGTCAGGGTTAGAGAGAGAGAAGAGATCTGAAGACACTGAGCTGCTAGCTTTGGAGATAGAAGCCAACACATGCAGCTGGCCTCTGGAAGCTGGAAAAGGTAAGGAAATGGACTCACCCCTAGAGCCTGCAGAAGGCAGTTCTGTCACCCCATTCAAGACTTCTGACTTCTAGAATGGTAAAATAAGAAATGTGTGTTGTTATAAGCCTCTTAGTTCATAGTAATTTGTTACAGCAGCACTAAAAAACAGATACACCTAGCCTGCAAGAACTTGAGTTTCTGCATCTTCCTTTCTGGTAGTGTGGTTAAGTAGTGCAGTAGTAGCTTGGCCTGCTAGAGTCCATCCATCCTTAAGGAAAGGTTGTTTGTTTGCAGGAGAGATCGGAAACCACCTGAGAGGATGAGCAATGGGCAATGGAAGGGCACGAAACTCTCAGCCAAAGAAGACATCTTTTTGTTTACCTAAAGCCAGGGAAGTCTATGAAGATCCCTTCTCTGCACAAACAGGGGCCCTTAAGTGGGTGATTTGCACCGAAGGCTGACACAGTGAAGGTGGCTCCATCGACAGTCCTACCTTGGTCAGGTTTGTACAGCATCAGTTGGAACAGGAAGAGCAAGAGCACTAGAAAGGGAACTGCAAACTTGGTGTGGCTGCCACAGGAAACATTCCCATTTGGGAATGAAATTCAGAAATTGTAGACAGGCAGAGAGACAGGCAGAGCTATACCTGGTTCATGTATCAGTGTCAGAAAAGGTCTGTTCTGGCAGGCGCAGAGAGCATACTGAGATGGCCAACACAAATGGGGAGGAACAGTACAAGGAAATACGAGAAAATGGACCAGACAGGAGAGACATAATAACCTAGTACTACTCGCTAAATGGCTGCAATAATGCTTTCATGAGAAGGGATCAATGGTTAACACCTGGAAGTATTTTAGTTTTATCACTGTAGTCATTATTTTATAGGTTCATTATATTTAGACATGGAATGCTTCGGTTAACCTCCAGTGCAGTTCATTTAGAAGTGCGTGTGCTGTGATCTTTTCCACTGGCTCAATCTTTTGTATTTATAAAGCTCTGGATCTATTCTGCCCTTTGTTTTGTTTAATAGAGGCATCTTAACCACGTAGACCCGAATAACATGAGTTGTTTTCAAGAAAATGCCCTAATTAGGCAGATGAGGTGAAATGACACCCACCTAAGGGATCAAGACTGTTTTTCTTGTCAGGCTAGAAAGTTTGACCAAGGCTATTTCCAAGGCTGCGTAGAACACTGGGGTGTGTGCAGAAAGCGGGGAGGCTGGGGAGAAGTGGCTGGCAGGGTGTGGGGAGGAATGTTGCTGCAGAGGGGCAGCAATTGAAGCAAAATCCGAAGTGACTACTGGGTTCTAGCAAGGAAAACAGTCCAGTACTGGGTTGTTATCCACGTGGGCCAGGCAAAGATAGGGCGTCAAATGAAATGGGGCAGAAAGCAGCCAGAAAGAGGAGGGTCTTGAAGTATCCTGCAGCAGCCACACCAAGTTGGCAGTTGTATTTCTATTGCTCTTTCTCTTCCTGTTCCAACTGATGCTGTACAAATCTGACCAAGGTTAGGACTGAAGACGGAGCTACCTTCACTGTGTCAGCCTTAAATGCAAAGTCAGGCTGCAATGTTGGAGAGTGAACCTTGCACGTGGCCTTTAATTTGGTTCTAGTGTTATGGTTGTGGGCAGGTTGGGAGTACTAAGAGGGCTCAGGGGAAGGGACTAACAATTTTTTAGTTCAGTGTACCAACACATGCAGTGATCACAGAACAGGTGTTCAGTAGTAACTTGTTGATGGATAATACACCTGAGTAACAGAAAGCCAGCTTAGGGTGTGTCCGTGTTCACTGAGTTGGTTTGAGACACCAGGGCAGAGGCCCAAGGAAGATCTCTAGCTAAGGATTTCTTGAGGCCTACCTGGCCTAATGCACTAAATGATTAAACAGTCCTATGTACCAGCTGTGGCTGTCAAAGAAACATTTAGTGATGTTGCCCTGGAACTGTCAAGGCTGATGACATTCACAAATCTTCCCAAGAGAGTATCCCAACAACTCTTGTTCTAGCAAAGAAGACTCCACTATTTCCTGCATAGCCACAGTGTCCAGAATAACATGCCCCCAGGGAAGAAGGGCCCACCAAGAGAACTCAGATTGCTCACCCACCCACGCTTTGGACAGACAGACAGAAAGCGTTCATCTATTGAAGGCAACACTTGGCAGAGTGTATCGGAGGGAAGCAAAGATTTCTGGAGAAATCAATTGATATTTAGTCAACATTTGAAAGTGCTTAGTAAAAGGGCTTAAGCAAAGACTAAAATTTGTTAGTAAGAAGAGCCTTGATTCAAGGAGGCATTCCAGAGCAGACTACGTGCTTACGCGGGACAAGGAGTGTGTTTGGGATTATTTACATTGCCATCAGATGTTTGCAGGACATCAATGAAATGATCGGAAAAGGAATGTCAGAGTCTACCCTAAATTGCTTAGATTCTTCTATTGTGTGTAAACATGTGTAGTAAATTCCATTGTTCTTACTGCTTAAGTCTTTGTTAATTGAGTCTTTTTGTTGGTTTCATGAAGTGCCGAGTAAAAGTACTCTTTCTGGTATTGATAAATATAGGCTCCTGAACTGTGGGTGCTGCGGACTCTCAGATTCACTATCCTACTCTTCAAGTGGGTGCTGCATTCTCAGGGAGGCACTGTCATACAGTGCCATAGCACAAAAGCTTGGCAGAGAACTTGGATCCATGGTTGTCCCTCCCTCTTCATACCTTTGTAATGCTGGGCAGTGCCTTCACTTCTCCACGCTTCAGTTTTCTCATTCTTAAAAGGAGAGCTGATACAGTACCTCCCTCTGGGATGCCTATGAGGAAAAGCCTAGTAGATGCATACAAAATGCCAAGGAAAGTAAGTGGCCAGCTTAAAAGAGGCACTCACTGTTTCCTGGTTATCCTTAATAACTAATCTGAACATGGGTTGTTTCTGCCTTAGTGTTCCATGTGATAATCAGGTCATCATAAGAAGTTGTGAGTTCAGGCTGGGTGTGGTGGTTCACGCTTGTAATCCCAGCACTTTGGGAGGCTGAGGCAGGTGGATCACCTGAGGTCAGGAGTTCAAGACCAGCCTGGCCAACACGGTGAAACTGGCTGTGGTGATGGACACCTGTAATCCCAGTTACTTGGGAGGCTGAGACAGGAGAATTGCTTGAACCCAGGAGGCGGAGGTTGTAGTGAGCCAAGATTGCACCACTGCACTCCAGGCTGGCCAGTAAGAGTGAAACTCTGTCTAACAACAACAACAACAACAACAACAACAACAACAAAGTTGTTGTGAGTTCAGAATCCTACTCCAGAGTGGTTGCTTTGTGGAAGAGTTGAGCAAGACAATGGAGCCATAACTACCAGATACTCAGTAAGCCTTAAGCACCTGTCCCTCTGCTTTCATGGCTTGGCAGCTTTCAGCAAGTTCTCTGGCAAAAGCTGGCCCTATTTTGTAGGAGAGACTTAAACTACCTCCTCATCCTCTGCAGAGCCAGAGCATACCCTGGGGTCTGTGGAGTGACTAAATATGGAAAATCCAGGAAGGAAAATAATTCTTTTCTTTCTCACCATTGCGAAGGTACAGCAGGTGACTTCCCAAACGCAAAAGGGAGCTGATGTCCACCCTTCACCCCTGCTGACAATATCAGGAGTACAGTGTTCACCTCCCAGGGACGATGCTGTCCTTTGCAGAACAACAGAGCCCACCGGCTGTGAGGACAGGACACTCCCAAGCTGCGGACAGCATCCAGCGCTCGGTGATAGGCAGAACACTTAGCTTTCCATGCCCCAACCCTGATCTTGTCTCAAACAGGCCTTGTCCTGCTCTTGCAGAGCTGGATGCTGACTTCCTCTTCAGTGGCCCTCCAGGAGTGCCTTGTTCGTGTCCCTCTCCCTCCTGGCAGTGGAGTCCCAAGTGTACTCACAGCCAGGTGGGGCCACCAGAGGGAAGACAGCAAACAGCCCTGGCTGGCAGGAAGGGCCAGCTCTGCTTCCTGGGGAAGACTGTGCCTTCCTTGAGAACTCTTCTGAAAGATGATGCATTCTATCTTCTAGAAAGCAGTAGAGCTTAGCCAAAACATGGGAACTTTTCACTTTTTGTCTCCATGGGGCTAATGGGCTTGAGTGGGAAGAGGCAGATGTGGTGAAGCTCAGCATCAGCCTGGCTGATCCAGTGGGGCTCTTGCTGCCCCCTGGGCCTGTTCCCTGACTCTCCCCTCTCTCTGCCACTGCCAAACCCACCCCTTTCATTTCAATAACTCCTTAGAAAACTCACCAAGCAGATTCAAAATTCTTACCTCATTTAGCCTGCAGATAATCTTGTGGACATAGAAAGAGAAAAGAATAGTTACTGGATCGATTACACCTCACACTCATGCTAGGGACATGCAGAAGAACAGCTAATATGCATTCAGTATTCACCATATGCCAAACATTGCTTTAAATGCTTCTCAATACTTTTTTTTTTAACTTGCTCCTGTCAACAACCCAATGAAGAAGTGTAAGTATCATTATCCAGCCCCACCCTTTCATTTATTTATTTTTTGAGATGGAGTCTTGCTGTGTCATCCAGGCTAGAGTGCAGTGCATGATCTTGGCTCACTGCAAACTTGGCCTCCTGGGTTCAAGAGATTCCCCTGCCTCAGCCTCCCAACTAGCTGGGATTACAGGCATGTACCACCATGCCTGGCTAATTTTTGTATTTTTAGTAGAGATGGGTTTTCACCATGTTGGCCAGGCTGGTCTCAAACTCCTGACCTCAAGTGATCAATCTGCCTTGGCTTCCCAAAGTGCATGGATTACAGGCATGAGCCACCACGCCCAGCCCATTATTCCCTTTTTATAGATGAGAAAACTGAGGCCCTTAGAGTTTGAATCACTTATCCAAGGTGACTCAGCAAGCAAGTGTCCAAGTATGATTTAAACACAGCTGTCTGATGGCAAGTGTATGCTCTTTGTTATTACAATAATGCATCTCTTACAGGGTTTCAAATAACCCTTTTTGAACTCAGAGTTTCAAAGAATTACAAGTTTGTGATATAGGAAATCATTATTCACGTTGTACAGATGAACATCTAAGTGTCTTTCAATCATAATCTTGGTTTATGACTCACTTTCAGTATTGGTTTCAAGTATATCTTCATGTATTCATTCATTTATTTATTTTTATTTAATTAGCAGCTGTAATCTTAGCACCTGGGGTAACACTAGGACCTTGACAATGACTTTTATTGTGTCACCATCCCAGGACAGCCCATATCTCTTCCACTACCCAAGGAAAAGGCAGCCTTAACCCTGTGTTCCTAATTTTGTTCCTTTGGGGTTTATATAGTTTTATCACATCTGTATAAATTTCTAAAATGTATATTTTTAAGTTTGGGGGATTTTTTTCATAATATAAAAAGATACAAAGCTGTAATAAAAGAAAAGAAAGGAGAGAAAAAGGACTTTTCCAGGAGGCATTAACTTACGACCAACACTAGGTAAAGCTCAAAGGGAATCTGGTTTCATGGCTATGTATTTATAGAATTATTTTTTACTGAAAATTGTTTTTCAGATATTTTAGGAACCCACTGTGGGAGACTTCAAATGAGTGGGAAGGAAAGCAACTCATATCTCAGTGAAATTTTTATTAGTTGGGAATTACTGTTGAGAATTTGGAAGACCTTATGTAAGATTGAGAGGGCAAAAATTGAAACATTCACATGAGGGCTCCATTAGGAAGTTTGAAAGGGCTTGAAGAGACATGTTAAAAATAATTCAAAAAAAGAGAGAAGAGGTAATTGCCAGATATGGAGGGTTTTTATATGGCCAGGGTGATAAAACAGGCTGGTTATTAACCTGGCAGGTAGAGAGAAAACCCATTGATGGTAACTGGGGAAATTAGTGCTCAGGATGTAATTCTTCCCCTTCCACCATTCTTTGGAGGAAATAAATGCTTTATTGAAGTGATTCCATGAGAATCTTTACAGTTTCTTGGAAGAGTTGGTGATTCAAGAGGTTTTTGTGACTGCAAAACAGTTATTTAAATCATTTCCTGAGGAAAGAAGTTTGGAAGAAGATAAAAATAATTAATGCCAGTTTAGCTATTAGTGTGGGAATGATAGGGACTTAAAGAGGTGTTTACCAGCTGCACTCTACTTTATGTGGCTCAAAAAACAGTGTCACATCTTGGCAAACTTGAGAGCTGAGTTTCATGGTGGCAAATAGGAACCACCCCCTTCCAAGTTCAATACCATGATGTGATTCTAGGAATGTTGCAAGAGATAAAATATTGTGTGTCAGGGCTTATGGTAGGAAAAGAATCAAAAACCAAGAAAACAGAATCTGAGTCAACTACGTTTCCCTTCCTGAAGGAATTGTATCGGGAGAGAGAGTTTTTTGTTGTTGTTGTTGTTTTTGAGACAGAGTCTCGCTCTGTTGCCCAGGCTGGAGTGCAGTGGCATGATCTCAGCTCATTACAACCTCTGCCTCCTGGGTTCAAGCGATTCTCCTGCCTCAGCCTCCTGAGTAGCTGGGACTACAGGCACTTGCCACTATGCCTGGCTAATTTTTGTATTTTTAGTAGAAACCGGGTTTCACCATGTTAGTCAGGCTAGTCTCGAACTCCTGACCTCAAGTCATCCGCCTGCCTCGGCCTCCCAAAGTGCTGGGATTACAGGTGTGAGTCACCATGTCCGGCTGAGATTTGTTTTTACTAATGGTTTGTTGGTTGATGCTTTGAGTCTAACCATTTTGTACTTCAGTGTCCTACTTTAGGAGAGAATCTGAGCTTGTGACAGTGAACAGTGGAGAAGCAAAATCACTTTAGTACAGGACTTTAGTAGAGTGAATACGTAATAGTATAAAGCGGACTGAACGCTTCTGGGAAACAGTAACACAAACCATGGCTGGACTGGATTTATGTGATTTCTTAGGTACGTGAAATAAGTGATTGTGACTTCACAAGCTCATTGGGTTAAGTCACAGAGTTTTCACTCTGGACACAGAATGTAGATTATCATGCTTTTCTTTTTAACAAATGCTGCCTGAATTATGGGTATTTGTAACTTTGCTTAGCTTTTAAAGAGCCCATTCCTAATTTTCTGTTATACAGAAAACAGCTATGTGCATATTTGGTATTTTTTTAGTATTAAGTGCATACTGCCAGGTTCTTTTGCATTAAGTACTAGGATATTTTCCTTTTCATATCATTCTGCCCTTGTCTAATCTTTTCAGTGGCATAATATTCTTGTGTGTGTGTGTGTGTGTGTGTATGTTTGAGAGTATGTGTGACATCATGCCTACTTGTACAGTGATAAATTAGGTGTCACTTTGAAGTAGTCACAATGTATCATATTAGTAGTTTGCATTAAGTTGCCAGTTAATTAAATAACCTCTGTCTTTTACTGCAAAAAAACTTGAGCCTTATTAAGTTAGAAAATTTACAACCAATAGCATAATCAATAAAACATTAATAAACATGTCACCCCTGACAAACCTTTTGTATTGATTTTCACTTTCTTACAAAGCTTGCCCATAGCCTGAAATTTAAAAAAACCACCACCAGTAAAATGGGTGTAACATTAGCCAAATGTAACATTCCATAAAGCACTTTTGAAACTTTTATAGTTCTATTGGTTCTAATTATCTGGAAGTCTGCTTTCGAAATGGCTTCACTGCTGACAGAGTTTAATTCTGGAGTTCACTAGTGAGAGATACAACTAATAATAGTAGGATGTCACTGTAACCTTCATTCATAGGTGACTGCAGATTGAGGGAAGAATCGAGGCAATTTTCTTGCTAATCCAAATAACAACCACAGCTTCGGCCTTAGTCGTTTGAATTTTCAGGAAGCTATAATTATTTTCCATCTGAAATATCCAAATGACAGCTTTATGTTTCTACGTCTGCATGTAGAGACATCCATTTTTTGGACTAAGTGTTGGGGAGTTGGGTTTGAAGAGATACTGGGAGTGACTGACAAGTTGTTTCTCCTGCGTGGTCCCTAAGTCAGCCAGTGAGAGCAACAAAGGTATTCCTGAACATGCACGTGAAAAGTCTGCATCGCTCTATGAAAAATTTGTGAGTTTGCGGTTCAGAGATCGAAGGCTGCTTAGGAAGGCTTGAAGAAGGATTCTGTCTTGTGTCTTCCCTTGTACTGTTAATCGAGTAAACGGGGTGCCATGTGGATGTGATGCCTACTTTCCTGCAAGAGGCAGCCCATGGGCGATTAGGCACCTCCCATCCCATGCACACTCAAGAAGCTGCATTGCAGATTGTCTGCTTAGTCCTGACTCTAGAAATGCATCAGAGGGCAGACTGACTCCCTTTGGCAAGTAGTGGAAATGATTTACCCTCCTGGCAGTTCAGTTTCCCATTTAGAAGAAAACCTCTATTTTGGAGGAAAAAAAAATCATATATTTGAAGGATGTACATAACTTGTCTGATGAAACTACAGTCCATGAATTCTAAAGTTTGACTCTTTCCAAGTCCCAAACACATTCATTCATTCATTGAATAAAACATGAACCAAGCGCCTGCTGTAGGCCAAATACTGCGCTTACTTTCTGATGCAAAACTTTATATAAATCCTCACCCATATGAAGACCTAAAATGGTTACAAGGAAATACTGGTATTTCAGCACTTTAAAGTCAAGTTGGGATCTTGGTTGGTGGTGACAGCAATCTCTTTGGCTGAGACGCTAGCAGGCTGCCCATGAGGTCTGGAGGACCATTCAGAGAGACGTGGTTGTCTCTTTGTATGAGTCATCTTCAGAGGGTGCCCTTAACGAAGGCCATCCTGAATGATAATCCGCTCTACACCTAAGATCAATAGTCTCCTGTGCTCTTTGTGGAATAGTTATTTGTCATTTGAATGTAAAGTGACTACCTGGAGAAAGGAAAAATGAACTGAATTTTGTGTGAGCTGTGGGCTCACTTTTACTAAATATTAATATACTTAATATTTAATCTAGAGAGGTTTCCTTTAGGATTTTCTGATGCTTCCCGCAGCCTCTCTTTCTATTTTCAGTGGTAACTATGGCAAACAGAAATGCTGAGCTCTTTAAAACTATGATTCTTGAGATGGAGATCGTTAGTAACACGAATAATTCAGTTGGTTTGGACATTGGAAAGCAAGAGACTTATATCCAAGCAAGAACCTTTAGAGAATATTTTATTTTATTTATTTGTAGAGACAGTGTCTCCCTATGTTGTCCAGGCTGGAGTGCAGTGGTGCAATCGTGGGTTAGTGCAGCCTCAGACTCCTGGGCTCAAGCGATCCACTTGCCTCAGCCTCCTGAGTAGCTGGAACTACAAGCATGTGCCACCACACTTGGCTAATTCTTATTTTTTGTAGAGGAGGGAATCTTGCTATGCTGCCCAGGCTGGTCTTGAACTCTTGGCCTCGAGTGATCTTCCTGCCTCAGCCTCCCAAAGTCCTGGGATTACAGGCATGAGCCACCATGCCTGGCTGAGAGAATTTTAGGACAAAAACTTCCCAGATACTGGGAACTGAAATGGGTCAAAATCTACACTTGTTATGTGTCACGTGTTGTTTTAAATTGAATTATATATGCTGTACTGACAGGTTGAATAGTAGCTCCCGAAAGCTATCCCCACATTCTAACCCCCCATACCTGTGAATGCGACCTTATTTGGAAAAAGAGTCTTTGCAGATGTGTCTAAGTTAAGGATCTCAAGATGAGGTGATCCTGGTTTACCCAGGGATGCCCTAAGTCCAGTTGGAGTGTCCTTATAAAAGACAGAGAGGAGAACACAGGGAGAGAAGAGAAGACCCTGCGGAGATGGAAGCAGAGATTGGAGTGATGCAGCCACAAGCCAAGGGAAGCCTGGAGCCACCAGACGCTGGAAGAAGTGTGGATTCTCTAGGGGTTGGATTCTCCCCTAGAACCTTTGAAGGGAGCATGGCCCTGCCCACACTATGATTTTGAACTTCAAACCTCCAGAAGTGTAAAGAAATGAATTTCTGTTGTTTTAAACCACCCAGTGTGGGGTAATTTGTTTCAGCAATCCTGGTAAGGTAATACACCTAAGCTTCGGAATGACCCTAGATTTTAAGTATGATTATGATCATAAGTTATCTTACAGCTAAAGAACCTGAGGTGCAAGGACACTGAGTGACCTGGCCAAGGTTTCCTGGCTCCTAAGTGGCTGTCACTGGGTGGCACCAGGCCGCTGGGCCTCCACAATCCATGTGCATAACCACTGTGTCCCAAGTTCCCAAACAGACACAGCTTTCTAAGCTATTGACCCAAACCCCTGTCTTTTTTAGACTCCTCTAGCTTCTGCTTCAACTTATTTTTTGAATTGCTAAATGCAGAAAACTTGGGCAACTCAGAAAAGAAGAAAACAAAATGCAGAAAGTGTCCACAGTTACACCTCCCCAAGGGAACCAGTGTTTACATGTTTGTAATTTACACCCCCCTCCCTGAAAACGCACACCCACACATATTTTACTTGAAAGCGGTGTGTTTTAGTATTCATCATGATTCTCAGATTTCTTAGTAAAGTTTCAAAAACAACACATAGGATTACCATACCAACTGTTTATTTTGCCAACTAAGGCCACTGAAACAACAGCAAAACAACCAAGAAAACCTACCATCCAAAAATCAGCATCATTGTATAAAAGAAAGAAAGCTTAACTTTATAAAAGCAAGATTATAATCTCAGAATAAAGAATGGGACTCTAAGTTAAATATATTTAACTGTGTGAAAAACCCAATACATTGCCCTTATTTTTCTCACGATGCCATAGACCAGCAGAAACTTCATTGTAGACCCGCAGTGGTCCATGGTCTAACCCCGTGCTTCTCAGCCTCTATTGTGTTCAGAGCATTCGGGCCTCTTGCCCAAATGCAGGCATTTTCCTTTTTTCTTTTTCTTGGAGACAGAGTCGCCTAGGCTGGAGTGCAGTGGCGTGATCTCGGCTCACTGCAACTCCCCCCCGTCCCCCACCCACCCCGGGTTCAGGTGATTCTCCTGCCTCAGCCTCCCAAGTAGCTGGGACTACAGGCAGCCATGCCTGGCTAATTTTTTGTATTTTAGCAGAGATGGGGTTTCATCATGTTGCCCAGGCTGGTCTCGAACTCCTTAGCTCAGGCAATCCACCTGCCTTGGTCTCCCAAAGTGCTAGGATTACAGGTGTGAGCCACGGTGCCCGGCCCCAAATGCAGGCTTTGATTCAATAAGTCTAGGGTGGGGCCTGAGATTCAGCATTCTAACAAGCTCCTTGGAGAGGCTGATGTTGCTGATCCGTGGCTTTTCCTTCTATCCGTGGATGGCCAGGCCCTAGACTGGCCTTTGTAGTCTGATTTATTTTTCTTTCAGGAATCTATTGTGAACATTTTTACATATCAAGAAACATTGGTCTACAGGATGACTTTTAATGGCTGCATTTATACAAGTCATGTGAGCGTCTATCTTGATTTAGTGATCCAATTTCCTATTGTTGATTATCTAGGTTGTTTTTAAATTTTCTTCTCTTTCTTTTTCTCTTTCTGTCTCATTACAAATAGAGCCGAGATGAATATTCTTGAACCTACACATTTGTGCACTTGTCTGATTAGTTCTTTAGGAAATATTCTAGAAATAGAGCTACTGGTTGAAAGGACAAGCATATCTGATAAGTACATTTTCAAGGCATTTAACATGTTTTCCTTTCATCCTAAACAAGCCCTTAAGTCGGAAATTATTCTTCAAGTCTCAGTGAGCCTCGGGGAGCTCAGTGCTTCATGAAAGTCTGAGGCAATCACAAGAGTGTGGGAGGTGCTGGAATAGGAGAAGTCCAGGCAGTGAGAGGAAGGTGGGTCAGGAAAGGCTTCTGAGAGGATGCCACATCTAGACAAGGACTTCCAGAGTCTGTCTGTTCACAGCTGTGCTCAACAGTGCCATATTAAACGCATGCATGAGAAAGAATTCCTAATAGACTTTATAGCTAAATGATTTTTTTGCATGACTAAATAGCATCAGCTGAAATACAAAACATAAAACAGGCTCCTCAAAATGAATCAAAGCAAAATAAGAGAATTTCTAATAATTTATGAGGCCTGTTTATTTCAACACCCTTTAAGTAGGCATAGGAAAAAGATGAGGAGATGATGGTATTTTGTAGCAATTAATGAGGTCAAGTTATGAGACTCTGTCATCAAGTTTAATTCATATCTTCTTTCTTTAAAATTGACATTTTTGCACTTGACTCCTTATAGTAACCTATAGAAGATTTGGGAGAAGAGTGGAATATTCATTTTTTTTCTTATGTTAAAATTTTGTTTTTTAGAGACAGGGTCTCACTATGTGGCCCAGGATGGTCTTGAATTCCTGGCCTCAAGCAATCCTCTCCCATCAGCCTCTCGAGTAGATGAGACTATATGCTTGTGCCACCATGCCTGGCTAAGAATGGAATATCCTAACATGGTCTTAACTCTCTTTCATGGGCCAACTACCACATCTGAAGGAACTTCTCTCAAATACTGTGGCCTGGGGCCAGTAGGCTGGCCAAAGGGCTCCTCAACTGCAATCCTGTCAGGTAAAAACAGATCCTCATTCTGGGATGTGGCCCTACCAAAGGCAGCAGAATGACCCCCAAAGACCTCTTGAGGTTCCTTCCACACAAGGATTCAAGAATTGTCAATGGACGCCTCTGTGAGAACAGCTAACAGCTATCCAGTGAACAGGTAGTTGGGAGTAGAGGGGAAATGACAGAAATCAGAGTACAGGGAATTCCACTATGCCCTGGTTTTCGAGAAAAATCATGGCAAAACATTCCAGAGCACCAACATTATTCTGCTTCCACGATACTAAAGGACAATTCTTTCATTTTATTATTACCTTGTGCATTGCCCTGCCCCAATTGTTAACACTTTCACGACACAACACTGGATTGTTCAGATGAACAAAGTATGTTAGTTTGTAATGTAGTGAAGTGGGCATATTGTTGATGGTTCTTCACCAGGGTTGACAAATATATGACACAAATGTTGCAACATACAGCAACCTGCTGCCCTCCCATGCTGGTCTGATGCCCTGGCAGACATTGCTAATCGGTCACTACACTCTTCCTAAATCCATCCCAGATCCCAGAGCCTCACTGAGACTCAGGGTTGCTGGGTGGTACCACTCCAGGAGGCACCAGTTGTATTATACTCTATGGGAATGTACCTCTGCTGTCATAAAATGGGGTAGCCCTGCCGTTGTGCATAGAACATAGTAGACACAAAATAAAAATTCATTGAATGAACCAGATATGACCTCTGAATCCTTCTCAACATAACACTTCAAACAGCCACTACAAATTGATTGGATTTGGCATGCAAGTTGAACCTATTTGCTATTCCTGCTTTAAGGAAACACAGTAAGAGGCTGCCAACATGAAACATATTTAATCATCTTTGCACAAGTGTGTGTTGGGTACATGCATAATGTGTATGCAAATACAGTTTGCTTAGAACATGCAACTCTCTCCTCTCCCTCCCTCCTACTCCATCCCTAAATATACAATTTCATAAAAACCACACCTGCGACTGCTTATTGGAATGGGAAGGGCTCCAACTTATGTTCTCAAATTTATAACACTTGCCTGTGGATTTCTAAACCGCGGTTCCTCTGATAAACTACAGTGCCTGGCAGAAAGGTACAAAATATTTCTATCTGGGCCTAATGAAGTTTTCCTTGGCTTTCCAACCCGGGTTGATTAAACCCATGTTTGTGGACATTGCTCTTTTCTTTCTCCCTCCCCGTTTGGCTTCATACCTGTCCCTTCCACTGCTCCCATCGCATTAGACTAAGAGAAGAACCAGACACGTTCGGTACCAAAGAGGTCATCGGCAAATTCCAAAATTTGTTAAAATTTTTGTAAAAATTAGTTGAAAAAGTAACAGGAAAGAGAGGCAGGATAAGCACGTTTTGTATTCATCTCCCAGGGTTTGCAGTGTTGCTCAGCTTCACGATGAAATGGGAGATGCACTATTTCACTGGCCATGAAATAGAAAGTTTCAAAATCCTGTTGTAAAGACAATTTCAAAATAGACACCTCTCAATCCCATTCCCCATTTACCGTTTTTGAAAAATAGCATTAATTTACAAATGTTCTGTTCCTAATCAGTCACACGGAAAACCATCCTGCCTTCACATTTATCCTTTTCCCTTATGTCCCCTCAGAAACCATTTAGGGGAAAAAAGGTCTTAAAACAATCCATTCCATTACTTTCAGAAGCTTATACCGAGTTTACAGTTTTGACAGTGTAATTGTCTGTCCCTGAGCCTATGGCCCCTTTTGCTAAAGAGCAGAAGGAAAAATCTTATCTTGACCAAAAAGTAAACAATATCAGGCAATAGTAGAAGGAAAGATAAATATTTGGGATAGATAAATGTTGGTTTGATTCAGCTAGGACCATAGCTTTGGGTTATTAAAAGAGCCTCAAGTGGATAAAATTTGGCCCTAAATTTTGTAGTGAGGTTAGCACTACCCTATGGGAAATGCAAAACACTTTTCGCTTATTTTGGTTTTGGAAAATGTCATAGGAAACACATTTAAAGTCCATTAAATGCGATTGGAGTTGACAAGATTCATTCTGGTGAAAGGCTGGGTAAAGCCAGAACTAAAAGTTTCCCATCAGCTCAGACAACCTTAGCTAGTGGTTGATAATATGTGTTAAATTAGTCAAAATGGAGACAAAACTAGTGACCCCCTTGAGAGCCAAAATAGCTCCTTAATGAAAGAAATGGAATTTAAAAATTAAATAGAATATTGGCTGATGTACATTTTGGAGATTATAAATTTGCAAAATCCCCTTATGTCGTTATTAGTTGAAGTTGAAATTGCCAAATGGGCCCCTGGAGGTGCGATAGGAAGGCACATGTTGGAAGATCTGAAATCTTGCTCCCTCTCTGAAGGAAGGGTGGCTTAAGCCATGTGCAGCATGAGCTGGAGGCTGGATAGGGTCGAGTAAACTTTGGGTTGGTTTTCTCACAGTTTTTGTTAATGCGTGTTGAGTGTTGTCTTTCTTTCTCTCCAATTTTCAGACATGGGGCCCTTGGGAGCAGTAATCCTCCAGCCAGGCTTTCTGAGAAGGTTCACATCCAAGTAAAACATGAATTTTCTGAGCCAATTTGATAGGCAATTCATCTGAACAGAGCTCTTGTTTTGCCAACTGATAGAAATGAAGCTGGGAGTATTACAATACCCAGGGCAGGGAGAGTATTAAAGCTGTGACAGAGACTGAGCCAGGCAACTTCACATAAGCAGAGGGTAGGGAGGCGTGAGGATGGGAAACCACCTTCCCGGGAGTTGACAGGCGGCTGATGGCGGCTCTTTCATTACAACCTCACCACCAATCATTAAAGGATTTAGGAATTATAGCAAAGTGGTACTTTTATCCGTGAGATTTAGGCGCTTCTCCATGTCATCTCTTCTGTACCCCCAGCACCTAGAACATACAGTAGGCTCTCAATACTGGGTACTATTGAGTGTTGGAAAGAGCACAGGTATGGTTTAGCACAGCCCCTCCATTGCCATTTATAAGCTGAGAGGCCCTGGGTCCATTACTTAATTTCACAAAATGTTTTTCAATTTTTTTCTTCTGTAAAATGGAATTATCATTTCTACCTAGTAGGGCTGTTTGGAGGATTAAACAATACAAAGAAGGTAAAATGTCTATCATAGTCACTCAATAAGTATTTCTTATTTTCCTGATTACAAATTAAATAAATGATTGATAATCATCAAAATGCATTTGTATAATGTGCTAGGTGCTGTCCTAAGTGGCTAGAGGTTGATACTATTGCTATCCTCACTTAATAGATGGAAAATACAGTTTTAGAGATGAAAAATAACCTAGAGGGAATGGCACATGGGACCTGTGGCTGAGAAGAGGCCCTAGGAATTCTGTGGCTGCCAGAAGTGAGACCTAGGAGTGGACATGGGCTATTGGGCTTCCTCCTTGACCGGATCCAGGCCTTCCTTGCATCTTGGACAGTCTGTCTCACAGAATTTGGGACTGTGCAGAGTGAGAATCCAATGAGCTGCCTGAAACTGGTGCTCGCCAAGAATTTATGGAAGTTTTTATTGCTATTTCCAACTGAGAACTTTTCTTCAATCATTTATGGAAAACATAAAAGCCAGTGGGAATCAACTAGGATAAAACAAGGTCAGAACCACTCTTCCAGATGCCGAGCACAGCTGGTTTTTGCTTAAGCAGTGGGAGCAAGAAAGAAGGATATCCATTGGCTATTTGGGTCAGAAACAGCACCTTAAAATATCTCCTCCATAATTCATCTCGTCCCAAATAGAATGTGGGGTCAAACTGCAGACCCTAAACCTTTTCATCCCTTCTCCTCTTCCTTCTCTTCTTCTTCCTTTTTCTTCTTCTTTTTCTTATCTCATGGGATTGGTATGAAAAATAATAAGGATTTTATTCCGCAATGGAAAAAAAAAAATCTCTCTGGGGTGGTAGATACCGCAATTCCAGAAACAAGCTGGAATGCACCAAGAGCTCCCTTATATGCCTAAATGCAGGCTGCTCTTCCTCTGCCTCTATTTTACAGCTGGGGGAGCCATTGCCCTGGGAACAAAGAGGAAAATGGGAACAATCCTAATTTTAATATTCATAACTCATGAGCAGTCTGAAAGTTTTTTTAATAAGTTCACGATTGTCCTTTGAACTTTTAATACTCCTTTTACCCAAGGGGCTTTGGAGGGGTTTGAGAAGAGCCAACCAGCCAAGATCACCCTCCCACTCCATGACCTGTAGATAGCACCCTGCCTGGGAACTCGACAGAGAGAAAGCATCCGTCCATCCCACACTGGCTATCTCCAGGAGTCCAGAAGAGCATGACTCTTGCTCCCAGGAACAGATCTCAGGCTGCCAGTAATCCATGTGTAACTGCAGAAAGGAACACTGGTGGGGGGTTAATACCAGATTGGCACATTCACATGTTTGGCATTCTCATATGTTGTTCATAACACAAATCCACCAATCCTCCTTTTGGGGATACACCCTGGAATGGCTGGAAGAGACAGACTGGGGCCCACTGCTCTGAAGCCTTGTATGGTGGTGGTGTGCCTGGGAGGAGGTAGCAGGCACCATCTTCCTGATAGGAAGCCACCTGGACTGATCCCAGGGTCCCTGCCTCCTGAAAGCAGGGGAGAAAACCTGGGTTTGTACTCTGATTGTCAGTGTGCCCAAGAGTCTAGAAGAGATTTCAGTGAGACGGAAGAATGATTATTTAAATGATACAAGCATTTGCTTTTAAAGTTGGAGAGAAGGAAAGCGTAGAATTTAAAATGCCCTTGAGTCTGCCCATGGGAAAGAGTTTAGGGAGTGACACTGAGGAGAACGGAAGGCTTTTAGGGGAGGACCAAAGACTATTAGAGTTCTTTTTGGGAATGGTAATGAGCTATCGAAAAAGCGATGCCTGAGAAGAAAAAGCAAGAGGGGAGCAGTCTGTGATAGAAAGGTAAATGAGTCATTTGATGAGTAGAGTGCATCTCAATCTTCAGTGTGCATTAGAGTCAGGGGAAGGCAGGAAGGTGACTATAAGGTGCCTTTCCCTAGGACCTCTTGAGGCTCCAATGCAATGGGTCTGGGCCATGGTTTGATCACGACGTGGGCACTCCGCAAAGCACGCCTTGAAATACACTAAATGGGATAGCTAAAGACAGGGCGTAGAATCAAGAAACCCAGGAAAATTCCTAGTAGGTGCCTAGAATGAGTGGAGGGAGATGGTTGAAAGAGCAGCTGCCGAGGTGGTAGGTCCCTGTCTCATAAGGACAGGTTGCAGCGTACAGGAGAGGCTGAAGAGTCCCAGGGTGGACTGAGGACAGTGTGGAATGCCTGGGAGGCTGGGGTGTGGAATGCATGAGAAAGTTGCTCCAGGACTCCCTGCTCCCCCAGGGTGCAGATCATTTAATGGTCTGCAAATGATTTAACATCTCCCCTAGTCAGGGTTCCCAGGGTAAATTGTCTCCATTCCCACCACAGAGGAGCTGTGCTGTCCAACAGCTAGCAGGCGGGGAGCCACTGTGCTGGGTGGGGTGCTTTGGCCAGAATGTTGCTGGAAGTGGCACTGTAGCAATTACTGCTTAAGAACTAACTGTAATTATTAATTATGACCCTAACAACAGTTGAGGTCCTGCATAATTCTTTCTGTGGGCTGCCTTTTGCCTGCGGAGCCCAATTTCTCAAACGTCTCATTAGTCTTAAAATAGTTTTTTTATATATATATTTTTTTCTTCCAAAGTCAGTTGTATATATAAAAAAGGATTATAGTTGTATAAAAACAGGATCTATAGAAATAGATTTATTTTTAGCCAAGAGGCGGCAATACTCAAGCTTTCCTTCTCAGCGCAGGGCTTATTTCTCTTTCTCTATTTAAATATTCAGATCTATTACTATATTGAACTGAGATTTGGTTTATTCTGGTAGAAGTAGCTAAATAAGGGTACACACTTAGCAACTCATAACTTCATATGTTTAAGTGCTGGAATGAGGTGTAAGTTAAAATTGGGCTTTTTGATTTTCACTGTAGATAGAGTTCAGAAATACTGTCATAGTTAAAAAAAAAACCAAAATGTTTCAGCTCCGGGAGAAAATGAAACTCTGTGATACAATAGACGGTGCTTGTGATTTTATTTAACAGTTTAATCTTTGCATACAAACAAAACCACCTGAACAGAAGCTGGTTTCTTAAAAACAAGAGCAGCGAGTATGATAATAAATGCCCTGAACACATCTCTGCTCATCCTATGGAATCTCTTTCGGAATTCGCATGTAGCTTTCCCTAATATGGAGCAAGGGGCTTTAAGTCACACTGCCATTCCCAACTGCTGTGCCTAAATTGCTTCTAGAAGCACCGAGCCCCTCCGATGCTGATGCAGATTTAGCTTTGGGCTGGGGAGAATGTGGGGAGAAGTCATTTGCATTAAAAAAACACTAGCTGTCTATTCCCATTAGAAAAAACTCTCGGTGTTTTAGTACAAATTATTTTAAAAGGGCAGATAACTTATGGATGCAGAAAGGGTAATCCACAAAGATGTATGCAATTTTGTTCAGTTGATGTCCTCAGGGCGAAAACATCAAGGATAACAAGTGTACTAAATACAAACAGACACAATCATAAAATATGACACCCATGATTAAGATACCCTTTTCAAGGGTCCTTCGCACTTAGGAGGGAAGCTGCCTTGTTAATATCAGGGCCCGTTATTTACTACGATTCAGAGGCAGGTTGAAACAATGATCTCTTCTTTCTTGACTGTATTCTTAAAAGGTTGTGAAATTCTGGGGCTTTAATCAGACTAGCCTAGAATCACAGCGCTGGGTCAGAGAGGGGATTAGTGTTAAGGGTTATGAGCTCAGTCTTCGGAGCTGGACAGATCTGGTTTTGAATCCCAGCTCTGACACTTAGATATCATCTTCTCTGAAGTCTAGGGGTCTTCATCTGCAAATGAGAAATTGAGGTTGTTGAGAGGATTAAACACAACAAAACAAAACCAAAAACCCAGATGTAAAGTGCTTAGTGTAGTGCCTGGCATAGAAAAAAAAAGAGTGTGTGTGTTTCCTTCCTGAGTGCCTGATTACAGAAAAGATGGGAGAATTTTTAAAATGCACTATTCACTGATATATGAAGGAAAGAGATTTTTATGGTTTAAGAAAAATTGCACCAAGATCCTGGTAATTTTAGGTAGTAAGAGGAAAATGGAAGCGCATAACTATCTGCGTTTGTGGATGGCACTGATACAATAACTGTTCACAGCCAACACTTAGGTATATCTCTTTCATTTATCTGAGAGTAAGTTAACAGTTCTTGAGCATTTGCTTGGTGCCATGTGCCCTTTAAGTGTTGTTTCATTTAATCTTTAAAACATCATCATGAGTAGGCACTAATACAGTTACAGGAGGTAGCCAGTCAGACATGAGCAGGGCAGGAGAGGGCTTCCCCGCCCCCCACCAAAAATGTCAGGCAACCATCAGGTGATGGTCAGGCGGTTGTTAACTGTCTCTCTAAAATAATAATTGTTCGCAGCCAGCACCAGGGAAAAGGCAGTCTCCCAATAAACACAAACACCTGAAACTGGCGAGCAGCAGCTTCCCGATAAGATGCCAGGAGTTGGGCGAGTGGGCTCAAGCATGTGCATTAAGAGGCAAAATGGCGGCGCTTAACTAGTATATGACCTCCTAGGTACATTTGACTAGTAAGAGATGAGTACTTCAAGTAAACATGCGTGCAACTCCAGTAAACACACTGCACATGCTCCCCTCACAAGTGCTGAGAGGCCACTGTGATTCTTCCCACCCCAGGGGAAGAATCAGGAGAGAAGGACCCAAGACCCCGGAAGCATGCCAACATGGAAAACTCCGACTCCAAAGGTCAAACCATGCACCTGATCTCTCATTGCCCACTTGGGCCTCTTCCAAGTGTACTTTATTTCCTTTTGTTTCTGCTCTAAGCTTTTTAATAAACTTTCACTCCTGCTCTAAAACTTAACCTCAGTCTCTCCTTCTGGCCCTCAGTCGAATTCTTTCTGCTGAGGAGGCAAGAATTGAGATGCTGCAGATTCGTACAGATTCGCAGCCGCGCTAATAATACTATCCCCATTCCACGGGGCAAGAAACATAGGCACAAAGAAGCTAAGTATTGATAATTTGTCCAAAGTCACAAAGCTAGTAAGAAGTGGAAACCGTATTTAAATTCAGGCACTTATTCCAGAGTATACTGTCTTTTTTTTTTCTTTCAAATTTTTCTTCTTTTTTACTTTTTCTTTCAGCTTTCCAAGGTTGAACCGAGTCTACTTTCTTAACCACTCTATTGTGTGTTTTATTTATTTTTATATCTCCCACAGCATCATAAATAGTGCTTTGCACCTAGAGGACACTGAATATTTATCCAATGATTTTTTTAAAGAATGCAAGCCTTTGCTGTGAACGTGAGGGAGAAGGAAAGGGTTAAAGTGTTCTATCAGATTTTAGAACAATAAAGTCAAGTAGATAGATGGCATCTTACCAAAGAACAATGGCATAAAACTAATTCTGGAGCCCTGTAGGCAGTGAGCAAGTGACTGAACATGGTTTAAGTCCTAAATTTGGAACCAGAAGAATACCAATAGCAAATGCATGCTGGTTAATTATTTCCCTCTGCACAATACCTACAAAATCACCTAGAACATTAAGACCTGTGTGATCACTAAACTTTTGTGAAATTATCATGATCTAGTGGAAAGGCCACAGGGTTGGGTCTGACCAGACCTAAATAAAACATCAAATTCCACCTCTTCCCAGCTGTGTGACTTTGGATACATTATTCAGCATCTTTGAGCCCTAGTATGCCCAATTTGAAAGGAAGGGGGTGTGTAACAAAAATACTAACTCCCAGCTTCCTGACATGAGATAAAGTATATGAAACTGTTGTGTTAATAATGAAACACTGGAGAAATACGCATTCTTAAGTAACATTAGCTTTTACAACAGAAAACCCCCACATATCTACAGGGTGATGCAAGAGACATTTTTTTTCTTTTCTTTTCTCAGAATGGGTCTTCCTAACTGGCAGGTAGCTCCAGTCTCTGTGGTAATTTAGAGACTGAAGCCCCTTTCATCTGTGGCTCGTCCACCTCCACAGGTTTGCTGTGGAAGGGGAAGAAGTGTGGAAAACTCCTGTAGGATGTTTCTGTGGACCCCAGAAAGTGGCTCAGTCCTATGGCCACCAGTACGTACAAGGGATGCTGGGAAATGCCATCTAGGGATGGCTGCAGGCATAAAAGGAAATGGTTTTGGCCACTGACTGGCAATTCCAAGTCCCAGTTTTTCATCAGGCTGTTGTAAGATTAAATGAGTGAAAGCAGAGGAGATGGCTCTGTTAATCATAAAACACTATGATATTATAGCCAATTCCTAATGTAGATGCCCAAACATAGGAATATTCCAAACAGAAATGTAAAGCTCTCATCCATTTGTTTTCTTAAATGCCAATTCCAAGGACAGTTTGCCAAGGCACATGGTGCCTGGTGATGGTCCCAACAGGTGAGCAGGCTGATGGCAATTCAGTGTGGTCAGGTAGAGTGGTCGTGGCCACACATGACTCCATTAGAGGCTGTTTGATCTTGTGAAAGGCTTGCAAACTCACAGGACATTGGTCATTGACTACTGTGCAATAGACTCATCAGATAAAAAAAAGCTGAATAGGAAATTCGGAAAGAAAAGCATAGCAAGGGCCAAAAATGATACAGATGGATCTTTGTGAAAGAGCTATCGTGTCCTCTTCCCTTTCTATCTGAATGCACTAACAACTTCTGAGGATAAGTGAATTTGCCATTCCTCCCTGTGCAATCAAGAAGGATTTCTCAGTGAAGAGCAATTTCATAGATTTTTCATTATAACATGATTTTTTTGTTTCGGTCATCTTTTAGGAAGTGGATGTGCACTGAATATCCCAATTTTCCAGGAAAGAATTGATAAGTGACATGTATTCATCTGTTTCCATCACTAAATGTTTTGTATTTTATGTGTAATATATTATTTTTGTTTTAAGGTAAATCCAGATGTATTCAGGGGATACAGAATGATTTTTAATACTTTTTTGGTGGATTCCAATGATATATAATGTGTATATTATAGAAAGGATTTTCTAACGGATACTCTTTTTAACTCCTTTATTTCTTACCATTCTTTATGTCACATATTATGTGCCATTCTTTACCTGGTAAAATACCTTTTGTTCAATTATTATACTCTTTGGAGTCAATAGATCTAAATTCTGAAAATAAAGTTAAGCAAAAATGGGTTATCAGGCCTTCTCTGACTACTTGGTCTAATACAGTGCATCATCTTGACATTCTACTTGGGTTGCCTTATTTTTCTTCTTGGCCTAGTATATATTTATGTATTTATTGCTGGGCTCTACCTACTAAAACATAAGCTCCATGAGGGTAGGGATTTTGGATGTCTTTGTTCCCTGCTGTATGCCTGGGCCATGGAATAGTGCCTGGTACCTAATGGATGTTCAGTGATATTGGCTAAATACATGCAAACATGAAAATTAGGTCTTGAATATCCTGGATCAATGATCTACTGTGTTAATCTTCCCCTCTATCTCAGGACTTTATTCCTCTAAAGCAGCATCTGAGAAAAACCGCTTGTCTCTGCCCAGCCACCTCCATTTATGTTTGAGTGAAGCTCATGATGTCTGCATGTCCTGGCATAGAAGAGGAGCTACTCTCTGGTGTTGCTCCCTAGACCCAGCCTATTTAAGAGCCATGCTGTCTTTCCACATGGCTGGGATAGAATGAGGCATGGGAAGTTACAGCGACAAGGATGAATTTCCAAGGATGAATAATTCTCACAGGAAAAGAGCACCGTGGTCTTGGGTAGAGAGTGGGGAAAGTTGGGAGAAGGATTTAAGGAATGGTCAGTGCTTTACAGTTATTTCAAGTTTTTCCTTTTATTATCAAGAAAGAATAAATAGATTTATAAATACATATATAGATAGTAGAGCAGGATAAAAACATACCATTTCTTAAAAGAGTTACTAATAATTTTTTTGGAGAGAGAACTGCCTTTGGGAATGTCTGCTTGGGGCAGGTGAGACTTCGTAGACATGGACAGATGACAAGGATTAAGGAAGAGAGTTCACTGCTTTGAGGGAAGAACTGGGTGAAGAGGAGAGAGAAGGAAAACTCAGTGAGATGGCTGGACTAGGAGAGTGAGGGCCAGGAAGGCCCCATCGAGGTTGTAGCCACCAGCCCTCAAGATGGCCCCATTTCCTGGTATTCACACCCAGTATTCACACAACATAACTCTCTTCCACGTTGTGCCAGGGCTGGTTTGTGTGGCCAATTAGAATATGACAGGAATGGCTGTATGTCACTTTCAAGATTAGGTTATAAAAGAGTATGGCTTCTTCTTGGGATCTCTCTCTCTTTCTGTGAGCAACTATGGAGAAGCTCATGTGTCAAGGAGCTGAAGACTCTGGACAACAGCCAATTAAGGAGCTGAATTCTGTCAGCAACTACCTGAGTGATCTTGCAAGGAACTCCACTGGCGCTGGGTGAGTCTCGAGGTGACTGCAGCCCCATGAGATTCCCTGAGCCAAAACAACCTAGAGGAGCTGCTCCTAGATCCCTCAGGTAACACTTTAATACATTTCCAACTCTTTAAAGTTGGTAATGTTGGGGGGTAATTTGTTATGCAGCAATAGCTAATGAATACAGTGGTAGAGGAGACAAAGAGCATATTATTCACAGTGACATCTGTTGTTTTATGGAGGGTTCTCAGTGGAAAATGGACTCTGATCTTGTCTTAGTCCAATCAGGCTGCAGTAACAAAATACCATAGACTTGGTAGTGGATATAGTTTGAATATATGTCCCCATTAAAACTCGTGTTGAAATGTAATCCCTGATGGTAGGAGGTGATTAGTCATAGGGGCAGATCCCTCATGACTTGGTGCCATCCTCATGATACTGAGTGAGTTCTTGCAAGATCTGGTCATTTAAAAGTGTGTAGCCCTTCTCCTTCTCCCCTGACTCTCTCTCTCTTGCTCCTTCTTTGGCCACATGATATGTTGGCTCCCTCTTTGCCTTCTGCCATGATTGAAGTCTTCCTGAGTCCTCCCCAGAAGCTGGGCAGATGCCAGCGCCATGCTTCCTGTACAGCCTGCAGAACCATGAGCCAGTTAAACCTCTTTTCTTTACAAATTACCTAGTCTTAGGGATTTCTTTATAGCAATGCAAGAATGGCCTAATACAGTAGCTTATAAACAACAGAAATGTATTTCTTACCGTTCTGGAGGCTGAGAAGTCCAAGATTAAGGTACTGGCAGATTCAATATCTGGAGAAGGCCTATTTTATGGTTCATACGTGGCACTTTCTTGCCATGTGCTCATATGGTGGAAGGGACGAGGAGTGTCGCTCAGGCCTCTTTTATAAGGGCACTAATCCCATTTACGAAGGTCTTGCCATTATGACCTAACAATCCCATAGTCCCTACCTCCTAATACCCTCACCTTGGGGCTTAGGATTTCAACCCATGAATTTCGGGAGAACATAAACATCCAGACCATAGCTGATCCACATCTATCTTTAGACTCTGGGACACACTTTGTGCACCTGGGCAACAAAGAAACCAGGAGGGGGAGACTTGGGTACCTTGAAGGACTTGGGGCTTTGAATTTTCCTCTGAGATGATTTAGATGGACCTGAGTTGAGCTGAGGATAGTCTTCTTGAAACAGACACAATCACCAAAACTCTGGCTTAAATTGGCAACGTATCACAGTGTAAGGTGTAGGGTGGTAAGTAGGGAGCATCTTTCTTGCAACCAACAGAAAACATGCTCAGACTGACTTATGCACAACAGGGTTTTAATTGCCTGCTATAACTGAAAGGGCCAGAGATGGGTTGGCTTCAGGAGGGGTTGGATCCAGTGGCTATACAATATCCCCTGGTTTGGCTCCACCTGCCTCTCTGGCCTCCTCAGAGTCAACATCACCCCAAGCCTGGCTTCTGACATGATTACAAGATGGCTACCAGCCATGTAGGGGGCTGTGCATAGGATGGCAGCCTCCTTGTTCATGTCCAGCCGGCATGGACAGCTTTACTCTTCTGACCTGCAAAATGAAGTCACATGCTTCACATTGGCAAGACGAGCTGAGGTCATGAGTTCAATTCTGGATCTGTGTTCTCCCGCCTGGCTGGTGGCTTCTCCCTATCTCCCTGGGCAAGGGGGCTGGGTTTTGCAGGTGGATTAGTCCTGGAGCTGGAGGTGGGGTCCATAATGGAGCCATGGTGGAAGGAAGGCTGGAACTGAGGTCCAGAGAGATTCAGGGGCTTGCCCAAGGCCAGTGAGAAAGGTGAGAACTAGGTCTTGATGCAGAGTCTGTCTGGCCCCCAACTCCACGCTTTCCTCTTCTTGCCACATGGCTGTCACCCACTCAGTGTTCAGAAACAAAAACATATGATCCCCTCCCATGTGTCTGGCACTGTGCTTTTTTCTGTGTTCATGCATTCATTTTTCACACCAGTCCTGTGCAGTGGATATTGGTATTATTATTCCCATGTTGCTGATGAAGCAGTGGGGTCTCAGGATGTGCAAGCATCTCGCAGGAAACTGGCAGAGACCAGAGGAGTCCTCTGAACAGGCAGCTGAGTGGGAATCTCTGTGGGATGCTGTGGGGCCCCTTGCTGAGAGGGGCTCCGAGCTGTGGGGCGTGGGGTGTCAGGCATGCAGTCAGGTGGCAGGAGCAGCATTCCAGTTCGAATTTTCAAGCATTTTGGAAATTTTGAAAGCCATCCTCCAGCTCAGAGCATTTCTCAGTCTTGATCATCTCCCATTAACCCTTATCATCACTGCTCCAGTGCCCTCCACCCCACACACGCATAGACACACAGACACAAAGACACAAAGACACATACACACACACAGATATGCAGACACAGACATGCAGAAACACATAGACACACAGATACACACACACATATACATAGAGGGAAACACACACACAGACACACATACACAGACTCACATACACAGACACACATAAACAGACATACATACAGACATGCACAGACACACATACAGATTCATATACACACAGACACACGTGCACGTGTATGCGCACACACTGTCCTTCCGTCTCTTCAGCTCACGCCAGCCTCCTGATTCCTCACTCACCCAGCCTCTGGTTTCTTTCCAGGGTTTTGTCTCTTGCCTGGAGTGAACAGCCTTGCAGCTTGTTCCCTGCCCTCCTGCCCCAGAAACAAGCACCCCCTCCATCTGAACGTTTTTCTGAGCACTTTACCATTAGTGATAATGAGACACATTCTAGAAAGTTCCTGTTTCACAGGGATGGCATGCAGAAAGCCAGCACTTGAGAAGAACATGTAACTTAGCAAGGCTCGCTCATCTTTCCCCATGATGACAGAGCCCCTGAGGGGCTGAGTGGTGAGAAGAGAAGCGGGGCCTGAGCGCTGCATGGGAGCCTCACACAGGGAGAGGGAGAGGGTCCTCTGGAGTGCTGTGGCTTTGCCCTTCTCTCTTTTCCTTCTTGTCCCACGGCACTGTCAGGATCCTTCTGGGCTCCCATTAGCTCAAGGATTGAATGAGGCAGGCGCTGGTGGACGGGAAGACTCCAAGGAGTGAACATTGTGAGGATAAGATGAGAAGATGAAGGAAGCCCACAGGGACAGGACGGGATTTCCCAAGAAACAGCTCTGTACCTGCCATGTTTATGTTTTATACACAAAGGATGCTCAGATACAAAGAATATCCTTGTTTTAGCCTGTCTGTCCACATGGCAAATCATTACGCACCAACTCCTCACTCTCCGACGCTGCTGTAAACTGCCTGCACTTGCCACCTCTTCGTCTGCGGCCCGGCTCATAAGCCTTCTTCTTGATCACTTGGTTTCTTGCCTACTGTCGGGTGGAAGGAGGCCACAGGCCCTGGAATCAGGAGAACTTGCTGTAGTTGTCAGCTCTCCTGCTTAAGGAAGGCACTTTACCTCCCAGGGCCTCCGTTTCCACTTTTGTAAAACTAGGATAATGCTGTTGCCTAGTTGTGTTGAAAATGAAAGGGGGTGACATGTATAAAATAAATACTGGAGAGTGGAAATTCTTGCCCCTTGTGAAATGTCGTCATTACAAACACATGGAGTAATACCAAAGTACCTAGCAAGTTGCAGGAAGAGAGAGGCTACTAGAAATAGCACATACACAGTATCATTTTTGGGTGAATTTAAGTAATTCTTCATCTCCTTGTACACTTCAGCTGCTGAGTACATGGATCTGTCATATAGGCAATAGAAAGGCTACAAGTCTTGGTATTTTCTTCAGGTGATGGGAACAAAATTGGCTCTAGCCACCTTGACACCCATGTTCAAATTGGGAGAAAAAATTTTCTCTCTTGGATGTTCAAATCAGAGGCAAGTCCTAGAAGGTGGAAGAGATGTCAACATCAGGCTGGAAGTGCAACAGTGGATGACAAAGCCCTGCCAATAGGTGGCTGGAGGAGACGCTGGCTTTAGCAAAAAACCCTTCTCTACCAGGCCCCAGGAACCCATGGAAGGTGTATCGCAAATAGTAATTATAGGGGGAATGAGAACAAGCATTGGTGTGACTCATCCATGCACCAAGTCACTGGCACCCCTCTTTCCTCTCTTCCAAATCTCCTCTCTTCCTGTAGCTGGTTTGAGGACTCCTCTGTTGCCTTTGAAACTGTGAAAATTTTCTTGGGTCCATCTCTTTGGTTGCAGTTGCTTCTGTTGCTGCTACTACCTTACTTCTCAACACAGATCTTCCAAGGGATCAGACATTGCTGTTGGCACACATATTGACTCTCTGCTCCTATCATAGCCAATGGGAGTGCAAGAACCCAGCAAGTAGCTTCTACGGCCACTGGGATGGGAGATGGGTATTTTTCACCATATGTATCTTTCTTTATTGAGCTCCTCAAAGGGTAGTCTCACTCTTCCTGCATTAAAAAATGAACAAACAAGCAAAACACAACTGTCCTGTCCCTGGATGAAAGTATCCTTGGCTGACTCAGAGGACAACAAACAGGTCTATCCAATGTCTCACCCCAAAAGTGTCCAACTGTCTCAGTCCCCAATGTGTGCTCCAGGATAAAAGCAGGAATGTCTCCTTCTGTCTGAAATCCATCCAGGGAATTTCCTGGGAATTGGGGGGTAGTTTTTGCCCCTGGCATTTGTTTGTGTGCTTGATTCCAGAGTCCCTGGCTCCATCTCCAGTCCCCAGAGTCCTTTTACCATTCCTCCCAGTAGGCCCAGTGTTTTCATGCAAAAGGAACCCCTGTTTCTGCTCATCAGAGTTAGGCAAGGACAGAATTTTAGAGCTAAAAGAAATCTAATTTTGTTTCTTTACTGTATGCAGAACTAGAGAGGCCATGTAATTTGTCTATAAGTTCACATCTAGTTAGGGGCGGAGCTAGACTCAATTCTTGGTCTTGGAGTGTCTAAGTCAGACCTCTTTCCACTGGAGCAGTCACTCATTCCTCAAGCGGGAGTCCCCAAATGGTGATGATCACCTCAGGCAGCTGACAAAGGGGTTCATAGTATCTATGTGTGGTCAGCAAAATGTGGGGCAGTTTTCAAGCAATCAAAAATAGATTGGAAGAAAAGTACATCTATATCCGTAAAATTGAATTTATTGGAGGAAGAGTAATTTACATCTGAAATACGATTCAAG
The DNA here is from genome assembly GCF_029289425.2 of Pan paniscus. Lineage (NCBI taxonomy): Eukaryota > Metazoa > Chordata > Mammalia > Primates > Hominidae > Pan > Pan paniscus. The sequence goes on from NC_073254.2 coordinate 28,860,913, forward strand.
ATTAATCTAATATAGACCAGACATGGAGAATTAACTCTTCTGACTGTTATTTTTGAGAATATGCATAATTGCTTCCTTTTTCTTGATAACGGATAAGATTATTTTTATTGTTCCTGACAGCTCCAGTATTTTCTTTTCCTTTCTTTTTTTTTGCGACGTAGTCTGTGTCACCCAGGCTGGAGTGCAGTGGCAACCTCTGCCTCCCCGGTTCAAGCATTCCTCCCACCTCAGCCTTCCTAGTAGCTGGGACTACAGGCACGTGCCACCATGCCCAGCTAATGTTTGTGTTTTCATAGAGACAGGGTTTCACCATGTTGGCCAGGCTGGTCTCAAACTCCTGACCTCAGGTGATCCACCCGCCTCGGCCTCCCAAAGTGCTGGGATTAGAGCCATGAGCCACTGCACCCAGCCAACACCTCCAGTATTTTCAAGACAAAATGTGAAATTTCTTGAAGTTGTCATTCCTCAACTGATTATTTTCTATTTAATCCATTAAGTATATGTCAATAACTTGTGTATTTTTATAAAACAGTCACACCTATCTCTCGTGTACTTTTTTTCTTGTCTTGGGATAATGAGACTAACCCAAGCAGTCCCAAAGGGGTGCCCTGGTGTACCCCAAGAGATACTGAGTTTTTCCAAGAGCAGGGACTCTGTGTAATCTGTCTTTGGCTCCACATTGTCCCTCTCAGTATAAAGTGCTATTTTTTTTGTGGAAGCCAAAACACTCCTTTAGGACTATGGACTACAGAGTATCTATGGAGATACTATCTTTAGATCCTATTTGCATTAATGGGATCCTTTCATTCCAGAGGCTCCCAGTCCCTGGTCACTCAGCATGTAAGCCCTACATAGTGTTTCGTCTGTTGGAGCTCGTGAGCACTCTGCAGGCATCCATGCAGCAGCAGTGACTTCAGGTGTGGGGGACCAGAAATCAAATTGGGCCACGTCATCCACTGTTCTGGACACCCCAGCTTCCTCAGCAGGGTTCAGCTGCTATTTCCTATCTATACTCAGGTACATACCTGGCCTTGTGTTGATTCAACAGCTGTGGGAAATTCAGAAGCCAGGCTTGGTCTAAGGGGTCTATGAGAAGAAGTGACAGAAAGGTCTTGGCCAGGCATCATTGGTTTCCCCTTATCCCTCCTACCTGTCATTTCTGGGTGCCCATTTCCTTGTAGATCTAGAATTCTGCGGCACAGTCACTAAGCAAAAGTCTGGTCTCCTACTCAGACCTTATAGGAGTGGGCACAGTGTTCCCTGAAGCTACCTCCTTTCTCCCCAGGTAGCCGTTTCCACCTTCTCTTCCTTCAGCATCCATGTATGAGAGAGTCTCTGAAGATCCCATTGTGCTAGCCAATGGAGGGATGACTTCTATTTGCAGCTCTAAGGGAGTCAAGGTGAAAATCTGAATAAGTAAAAAAAATCTTATCTTCTTCCTAGATAAACTCTGAGGCAGTTCCGTATTGTGAAACAGTTGGGCGCAACTTGGGAGCTGGGAAAGACTAGGTTTAAATGTCAGATTTGCCACTTACTCACTGTGTGACCTTGGTTAAGTTTCAAAACCCAGTTTCCTTATCTGAAAAATGGGGGAAATAGTAATGCATACATCATAGGGTTCTTATGAGGAGTAACTGATAAAGCAAAGTGCTTGTCTCAAAAAATATTGGCTACTATTATTGTTAAGCTTTGTGATATGGACTATGACCCAGTTCGACCTCGTTTGTTTTTCAGATGAAAAAACTGGGCCTCAGAAATGTGATGTTCTGTTCAGCTGCCACACAGCTATAGATAATGATATTTAAAATGAGCTTCTTGGCCTCTGAAACTCAGCTCAAGGCTTTTCTACATCATACTTTGAGTACAACTTACAATGCACCACCCCCACCCCGAACTTCCCGCCACCAAGCTTGACAAATAATTAAGTAGAAAACATGATGTGTATTTTTTGAAGCATTTCTGGCATAATCTTGTTTTATATTTATTGCCTACAACTTTGGACTCTATGACACTGGATATGTGCAAGTGTGTGCTTAATAATTGTCGGCTAACCGAATGACACTAAAGTTAAAGAGGATGATTGACTAGAAGTTAACATTGTGTACAATTTGTTTTCCCAAGAACAGACATAGTTAAGAATAGCAAGTCTCTATGACGTATTTATTTATTTTTACCTTAAATGTTCTGCTATTCCTAAGAACAGCAAAGATTAAAGGAAAAAACAAAAGCCAGTGTGGTGACAGTGAAAGTGTATCCACTTGCTTGGATATTAGGATTACCCCAGATGATGCAGATAGTCTCGTGGGATTAGAGGTCAGAGAGAAGGCAGATCATATGCAGCAGCTGGACACCATATTGTTGACCACTTGGAATAAAATCCCTTCTGTCTTGCCCTTATACACAAATTTATACCAATTACTCAGGTCCAAAGTTGACTTCCGATTCTAGCCTTAACAGACAAGTGCTGAGCCTATCAAGTTTTATTGCAGTCAATACATCTCCCTTCCAGAAGCAACTGGTCACAGCCATTTCCAACAGAAAGCTGCCTGGGCCACCCTTTCTTCTTTTTATAGTTTGTTTCCAGACACTCAGTGACCCATAAAGTTAACTTATAACCAAGTCACAGCCATGACCAGAGCTGTTGTTCTTGTGTCCACCCCTAAAGTTGCCTTTTCCCAGGATGTGCACACTCAGAGGCAATGAATCATACTGTTTGTCCTTTGTGGGGTCATTCCTTTTGGTTGAACCCCAGGTCCTGGGTCCTTAACCCAGACTGTTTCCTTTAAACATTCTCCAAACTCTGGGGTTTTTAAGATTTTGTAGTTCGCCCTTATGAACGTGTATATTGCATGAACCCTGTCTTAATGGAGATGTGCCTCCTGCGTGGTGAGCTGGGGTCAAGGCGTGCTGTGGGCTTGAACCATCTGTGCAAACATAACAATGATTGAGTTGATATTTCTATTTTGATGTCCTGGTGGTGTCACTTACAACCTAATTTGTCTTCTCACCCTTCACTCCCTCTGGGGTGAGGATATATATATTGAAGAAAGGGTGATAAAGCAAGTCAGCCTGTAGGCTGAGTAGGAATTGAATTATTTAAGGAAGGCCATGAAGGCACAGGCTCCCGCAATGCTCATGTGCATGACTGTGATTACTAAGTCACCCAACCTCTTAATTTTCTGGATTTAGGTAGGTTAATAAGATTCCTTGATCAAGCTAACTAGTTATAGAACTAGTTAAAAGCAGGACCAAGGTTGGAACTAATGTCTTCTCATCCCCATTGTGTTTTTCTCATTACACCATACATGTTCCATCAAAATCTTTTTTCCTCCCTGTGGCAGAGAGATTGGCTTTACAAATAGGGAGGGAATAATGAAAGATATTTTGGTTTTAGCTTGCGACTATCTCCTATAACATAATTAAATAAATGAAGAAAGAAAACGGGTTAAATCTCATCATAGAAATATACAATGTTAGGAAATTTTGATTTATAGAATTTTAGAAATGGAAGGTACTTTAAAACAATCACCTAGCACAGTGAGTTTCCAACTGTGTTCAGTGAAACCCCAGGGTTCTGCACAGATGCCTCAAGGCCTTTAAAAGGTAGGAGAAGAGAGTGTATAGGACTCAGAGCCTTCTGCCTCAGGGCCATTAAAGCAAGTCTGTCTTTATCTGTTTTATATGTTGGGGTTTTATGTTGGATTTTGTTATAAATGGGGAATCACTTCTAAGGAAAATTTGCAAGCTGTAAATCTAGGTCAAACCCCTCAATTTACAGATGAGAAAACTGAGGCCTGGAATCTTGAACATGTGGATTTGCCAAGTAAGACTCTTTATTCCATGCTAGGGATTAGGATACTAAGATTCCAAGATTCAGATCTTAAAGTTTTGTAGAAAGTTATGGATTTTGTCAAGTGGCAGAGCCAGGGCTGAAGCTAGCTGTATGTTTTTTTTTCATTCCTAGTGCATGACTTTTCCCAGCATATCATGTTATTTAACAATATCCAACATATGGTGATCTTACTGCTCCATGATCAAAGAAGTCAGAGAGAATGAAGGTCCTAGAGGCAGGAGTTTGAGGGAGCCGATTAAGAGAGAATAGTCCACTAGTGTGGGGGAGGTGACTATGGAAACAGGGTGATTTATTTTCATTTCCTTTCTTCACAGTTCCATTTCATTCTGCAAATTCCCTGCTGCAATGCTGTATCCCCAGTATCTAAGCCCAGGCCTGGCAATTAGAGCACAATACATATTTGTGGATTCAGACTTTCAAATGCATGTGTCCTTGTGACATCCTTCAAACAGTGTACTGGTCAGGAACTCAAGAGTATGGTACATTTAAAAATCAAATACTATATCAAATTTGGAGAAGCATAACCATTAAGGTAGTGTATTTCAACACTGGTAGGTGCACAAAGCCTGCTCTGTAAAAGAAGCAAGTGGCGGGGTGCGGTGGCTCATGCCTGTAATCCCAGCACTTTGGGAGACCGAGGCGGGTAGATTACTGGAGATCCGAGTTCAAGACCAGCTTGGCCAACATGGTGAAACTTCGTCTCTACTAAAAATACAAAATTAGCCAGGCATGCTGGTGGGCACCTGTAATCCCAGCTACTCGGGAGGCTGAGGCAGGAGAAGCACTTGAACCTGGGAGGCGGAGGTTGCAGTAGGCCAAGACTGCACCATTGCACTCCAACCTGAGCAAAAAGAGCGAAACTCCATCTCAAAAAAAAGGAAGTAAGGGAAGTAAGTAACTCAGCTGGCAGGGTCTGACTCAGAGTGGATCACTTTCTCTGAGCTGCCCTGGCACAGCCCAATTGTACCTATGTCTCAGGCATGGTCCCCAGTGTCAGCGGACACACTGATCCCGGTGGAGGGAAGTGCACATCGTGCAAGGCATTCCCATAAGCCACCGGACAGGTGTTCAACTGCCCTCTGGGTAGCCTGACCCTGAATGAGTTTAAATAGAAACAAAACCTAGGATCAGAAGGTTCTTATATTGTACTTAAAGTGGTTAGCATTTGTAGTAGGTTATCAAAGAATATTGTACAACATCTTTCCCTAGGGAACTTTAAGAATAGGATGGCTAGATCCTGCAGTCTGAGATATTTTTGTCTGTATAATAACACCTTACCACGGTATCACAGCTTATAGTACGTGCCTCGAGGCCAGGCATGGATTAGATACCCTTCTAAGGCCATCTGCTCCCTGGATTTGTTTCAGAGGAATGAAACACGAGGTGGAAAAAGAGAGAGATAGAGAGCTAGAGAGAGAGGAGAGAAAGAGAGACCGATCCACGGACCCTATTAACAGGGTGAAATCTGCCTAAACTAGGAAGCCAGAGGAGTAAGACCCTGATAGAAACCACGCTTGCCTGTCGGTCCTGATTTTGCCCCAGTCCTTCAATACGCCTCTCACAGTTTGTGCTACGGTCTTCTGTGCGTTCAGGGGTGGGCTGGTTTATGTCAACATAGTGGGTTTACTGTAAAAATCATTATTGGTACTTTTGGATGTGGCTTTTCTATTTAAAATAATTAAAACCAACGAAGCTTTTTCTTTCTGACCCAATTCCTGGCTGTCCTCTGCTTTGGTGTCTTCAGGCCAACCCTGGGCTCTGGGAAGCTCTAAGGATGGAGCCTGTCTCCTCCACCTGCTACATGCAGGGCAAGAGGGCCAATGCGCACCCCGCCACAGCCAGGAGCCTCATTATTCTTTTTGTTTTAATTCCCCATGTGGATCCAAATGGCAGTCCCAGGCCCATGGATTTGGCAGAGCAACAAGTGGCTGGAGCAGGGACAAATCGGGCTCCCTGCGTCGCTCCCCGCCTGCTTCCTACCCGCGCCGCCGCCCACTGCCCCGTACAGGGGTCACAGCCGTGGAGCGTGGGAATGGGACAGTCCCATTTTACAGCTCTCGTTCATCCCGCCTGCGGCAGGCGGCTCCTGACAGGGAAGAGCAAGCTTTCTGGACTTCCCCACCCGCGGTCCCACCGGGCCCGTGGCGCGCCCACGCCTCCTCCCGGGCCCCTTACCTCCCGCGCGCGGCGGGCGCACGCACCACCTGACTCGCGTTCTCATTGGCTGCTGCCTGTTGCTAACCCACGTGACCGGAGCCGCGCGCCCCGCCCCCGCGGGCTCCCGCTCGGCCGGCGCGTTCCTGCGGGCGTGCGCTGGCCGGCGTCGGGCTCCGAGCCGCGGGTCGCTCGCCTCGCCGGCTTCGCCCCGCCGCGCCGCTGCCGCCGATGCCCACAAGGTGGCAGTGCCGCGCTGCGTGTCCCGTCGCCCGGGTCCGCGCGAGCCGCGCCAGGCGGCCGGTGCCAGCGCAGCCTCCCGCAAAAGTTTCCCTGCTCCGGAACGGACCGGGGCATCGCACTCTCCTGGCCGGCTGGTGACAGTCCTCCCGTTCTCGGGTTGCCTCGGGGCGATTTGCACTTCACAGCCCCGCTGGCGTCTCCTGGCGTCCCGAACTTGGGGCCTGTCACTGATGCAAGTCGATGTTTTCAGGAATGTTTTGTTTTGTTTTGTTTTAGGATCTGTACGCTAATAATTGATCCTAAAGAGGCAGGCAGACACCCAGACAGCGACACCTCGTCTCTCTTCTGGGCGTCCGGCTGAGCTTGCCTCACTGCAGAAGCAACCGATAGCTTCCCTTTGCGCTGGGAAGACACAAGCCAGCAGCCCTTCGGAGGGGCCTCCCCGCACGCGCCTCTTGGGATCCTGACTTGCTTAGGAAGAGGAGGGCACGGGGAGCCTCCTGCTCTGCAGCTGTCCCCAGGATGCCCTTAATTCCCGGGACAGGAGAGATAAGCTCGTCTGACCTCAGTTGACCTCGCCGCAGGCGCCAGGCGTCCTCATTTACTGCGAGGCACTGGGGCGTCTACTTTTCTCTCTGCTCCCTGGGATTTTTTTCCTTACGTCACTTTTTTCCTTGTTGGCTTGTAGCTGGTCTGATGTCCCCTTACTGCTATCTAAACCGCCCCCCTCTACTCCCTGCTCCCACCTAGGCACGCGTTTGCCACTCCATTTTTCCTTTAAAGAAAACGTTCTGAGAGCCCTTTGAACCCAGCTGACCCTGGGAAAGGGCAGGTCCGTGGATGTGAAGGCAAGTCCAGCAACTGGGGCTGCACTTACCTACATGTGAAAAGGAAAGAGAAACACACCTTGCCTGCCCATTGTCTACACCACGAAGCCCGGATTCCATTCCCTGGTAGTCAGGCCTTTCACACTGGGCTGCCCTCCAGGTAATATCCAAAGATGCCCCCAGCCTACTCCAGCCCCTAACAGGACACTCAAAGGGACTCTGTGTTCGTGACTGCTGGAATTTCTGCTGAGACCCCAACACAGAACAATATATGGGTCAAACAACTCCCACCCCCATTCTCAAGTGAGGTATAGACCCTCTCTGGGGTGTTGTTAAGGGACCGACACCAGCCTCGCCTTGGGGTGATACGATAGGAGGCTAAGGATGCAGGAGAGGCCAGCAGTGGGTCTTTCTTTTTAGAGAGGTGTCTATATGTTTTGCTTCTCCACCTACCTCAAGATAAATGACTTGGGCTCCAGAGAACTCCCTGAAGAGCTTTAGGTGTCTCCTGGAGTTTGGGAGGTGTAAGGACAGATGCAACCTGCAAAGCAGACGGTTGTTTGCAGTGGCGAGAGAAGGAGGTATTTGGAGCCACCTCTTCTTCCAAGAGCCAGTGAGTTATACATGCACTAAGTCTCCCTAGAGGCAGGGTGGACCCACATCCCCCCACAGGGGCGAGGTGAGCAGCACATGCCAGGACCTGAGGGTGACGAGTGAGTGCCAGCTAACAGGGGCTACCCATGTCCCAGAGCTGCAGCTGGTGAACTGGCAACAACAGGGGAAGAGGACTGAGAAAACCCAGAAAAGCATCCGCAGAAGAGCCAGCGTGTGCACATCTGCCACTCCCAAGGGCACCAACCCCAAATGCAACTGAATCCTCCTTGAAGAGCTTTGTTCTTTGGGCCCTGAGAAACCTGCTATGGCCTGAATGTTGATGTCCCCCCAGAATTTGTTTGTGAACGCTAATACCCAATATGACAGTATTAAGAGGTGGGACTTCTGGAAAATGATGAAGTCATGAAGGTGGAGCCCTCATGAATGAGATTAGTGCTTTTATAAAAGAGATCGAAGGAAGCTGCCTTGCCTCTTCCACCATGAGAGAACCTGTGGAAGATGCCATCTGTGAAGAACAGGCCCTCCCCAGACACTGAATCTGCTAGCACCTTGACCTTGGACTTTCCAGCCTCCAGAATCACCCAGTGATTGGAGAAGGTGGGGGATCCAGGAAGCAGGAACAAACACTGACTGGGTCCCCGTCCCAGCCACATGCTTCCAGACCTAAGCCAGCCTCCAGGTGTTGGAAGGAGGAGAGAAGTACTGATTTGAATGAGGTGGTCACGTTTCTCAGTTTGATTGGACTATATTTTGTAATAGTTGAAAAATGAGACAGTTTATGAGATTAACCAGGAAAGCTGGTCAATGAGATTTCATTCTGCCATAGGGGATAATATAAAAATACGGATAATAGCAAACATTGACATCACATTTAGTGTCTTACATTTATTAACTTATTAATTAGGTTTGTGTGCTTCACCAACTCTTACAATTCCCATTGCATAATTGAGGAGGCTGAAGGCCAGAGAGGTTAAGAAATTCATCAAGGTCCACAACTAGTAAATGGCAAAACTGGGATTTGAATCCAGGCTTCAGTGTCTAGTTGTGGAACTGAAATGCTTCCCCATCGCTGAATCCTTATTTCCATTCTTAACCAAACCTCGCCTGACTTCAAGCCCTAACTCCAACCTCCCCAGCTCAGAAGCATCCTTGGCTGTGTCAGCTGAAGGAGCCTCCCCTACTGTCCTGTGCTTTCAGGGGTGCAGTCGTGGCTGCAGAGTGGCCGTCCTCTTAGACAGTGGGGTCATCTTTTGTGGAATCATGTTCAGAACCTGCAGCACATCTGTTAAATATGTTCGATCCTGGAAACTGCTCTTTTGATGGTGGATAGGATGTTTGGAGCCATCCAGACACTACTTGGAGTCCAGTGAAAAAGCCAGCAATCAAGCTTTGAGAAACCGTTTTTGGTAAAATGAAATAGGATGCACTCTAACTGAATGAGACTGCTTTTCTTCTATGGCTTAAAAGATGGAACTAAATGTAATTCCCAAAAAAAGTCCCCCAAAAAGTGTGTCTTGGCAGCCTTACTGGAAAGCATGTATTCCAAGGGATCTATGCAGAGTAAAACTCATTTGCAAGTATCTGTTCTTTTAATTTTTAATCGATTTTTCTAATCATGCTCATCATTGTACTCAGCTTTCATTTATTTATGTTCTTTCTGTACAACTAGATTACGAAATTGTGAGGAAGGAGACTGTATCTTCTTTTTCTTTTCTTTTTTTTTTTTTTTTTTTTGAGACAGGGTCTCGCTCTGTCACCCAGGCTGGAGTGCAGTGGTGGGATTACAGCTCACTGCAGCCTCGACCTCCTTGGCTCAAGCAATTCTCCCACCTTAGCCTCCCCAGGAGCTGGACTACAGGCATACACCACCACGGCTGGCTAATTTTTGTATTTCTTTGTAGAGATGGGATCTCACCATGTTGCCCAGGCTGTTCTTAAACTCCTGGGCTCAAGCAATCCGCCTGCCTCAGCCTCCCAAAGTGCGTAGCCTGGACTGTATCTTTTATGTTTCTCATTCCTTTTTACAACTTGGCGACTTGTACATAATAAGTACAAAATAAGTATGTTTTCATTAGACTGACAAAAATTGGGGAAACTTTCCATCCAAGCAGAATGAAGAGGGTGATTCCAGCCATGCAGATGAGCTGAGGTCCAAGGCTGAAGAGAAGGTGCAATGCTGGAGTAACATGAGGAACACTCGGCCTACTTGGCTAGAGCATCTCACGGGGGCAGAGGTTACTTAGTGGGATCATGGGAGATAGATTAGAAAGGGATGTTTTATGGCAGATTAGATGCTAATCCTCTATGCTAGTGGTTTCAACTTTTATTATCATTAAGATTTTCCCCTGCTCCCTCTTCCCTGCCTCAAAATTCCCCAAACCATATATAGGAACACCATTTGTAAAGCAGATAAAAGCAAAAGGGCTCTGGTTAAAATCATGGGGGAGGGACCCGGGTATGACTTTCTCCATGTGGTTCCCCATACACACAAGCCAGGGACCTCTGAGGAATCCTGGGGCTCTTCCAAAGCAATTTGAACCACTGGTGTGGATGCCGGGAAACACTGGATGGCGTGTTCCTTTTGTCTGTCTGTCTACATGTAGCCCCTGGCTTCCTGACAGTCCTCCATCAGTATCTGGTTCTCACAGTGTCACATCTCAACTCTCCCGGGAGTGTTTTGGAGCCACCGTCCCTGTGGCAGGCTCTACACATAGCCATTCCTCTTTCTTCTTTGCTAATAGAATCCAACTTTAGTTAGGGCAGCCAAGTATTCAGTGACGTGGTGACTGACCTAAGGCAAGGATTGGCCAAACCCAGCAGCTAACTCTTTTGGTAAATAAAGTTTTATTGGAACCCAGACATGTTCATTTGCTTCCTTAGCACCTGTGGCTACTTTTGTGCTATAGCAGCAGGGTTGGGTGGTAGTGAGAGAGACTGTATGGCCTCCTAAATTCTTTGCTATCTGGCCCTTTGCAGAAAAAGTTTGAAGATCCCTGGTCTAAGGCAACCATGGCAATCCATTCTCCTTTGCTGAGATTGGGGGTAGTCATATAACCATTTTTGACCAAGGAAAGGTAAGGTAAATTCTGATGGAAGCATCTGAGAAATATTTCCCTCCCTGATAAGAGAGAGGAACACGAGGAGAACGTTCTTTTTGTCTCCTCTCTTCCATTCTGTCATATGAGGATGTGCTTCTGGAGCTGTGGCAGCCATCTGGTAATCATGAGGGATAATACATGAGAGCCTGATTCCTTGATGGCATCATTCAGTTACCAAATCTACCTTTGGACCATCTACTTTCAAACTGTTTGTTGAGTAAACGATAAACATCCTGATGGTTTAAGCAATTCTTCACTGGGTTTTTGTTAGTTGCAGCTGAATGTGGAATAACTAGGGCATTTGTTTAAAAACCTAATAGCAAAAGACAAGAGTGTTCTTGTTCAAGTTGTGTCACGGAATGAAACGTAGGAAATCTAGTAGATAATAATGATGATGATGAAAGCTAGCACGCCAGTCACTAAACCAAGTACTCTACAATCCTTTTATGATCACAAAACCCAATGGAGACACTATTGTCATTATCTCCATTTTACAGATGGGGAAAGTGAGGTTTAGAGAAGTTTAACAATTCGCTCAGTTCCACAGTTAAGCACCAGAGCTCAAGTTCGCACCCACGTGTGTTGACTTCAAAAGCCAAGCGCCTATATGTTGTTTGACACTGCCATTTCTGACAACAGATCCGAATTCAAATCCCAACTCAGCCACATGGAAGGCAAGTTACTTAATCTTCTTAAGCCCCAATTTTCCCACAATAATGTGGAGATATTACCTTCCTTTAAGACAAAATGCTGCCACTACCGTGACTGAAACATGGTGTTTCATTGTTTTTTGCTTCTGTGCTTGTTTCTTTAGCAGGGACTGGATGGCTGGAAGTTAGCTATAGGAGTAACCAAGAGGTGCAAAAGAAAGTAGCAAGGGAAGTAAAAATAGACTCCAGTGAGCAGAGAAAGGCATACCAGCTCCTGATAAATTAAAGGAGGCTGCCGCCGGTCCTGGAGCGGGGTTCAATGAGAAGAACGCATGGTACGGAGAGAGCCACGAGGCTCACTCCTCACGAGTATGCATTGTGTTTGACCAAGAACTTGGTGACTTTACGGTCAGGTGTGGCCTGAGAGCACTTTCTAGTCCATTGTCCTGTTTCAAGGAGCTTTGAAAAATTGTAAGGAACTAAACAGAAAGGAATTGCTTGAGTTGTTGGTACGATTCACTTTTGTGTAAAACTGAGCCACTGTGCAGAAGTGAGTGTTTTTCAAAGTGAGGTCACGGATGCCTATGAACATTTCGCATGTCGGTATTTTCCTCGCTGTGGTAAGGCCCTTTACTCATGATGAATGGAAATCTGAAGACTCGTAGGAAGGGTCAGAGATTACCTTTGTGGCTGTTAGCTCTATTTGAGCAGTTTCCTCTCTGAGCATTCCTGTACAGTTTTTAATGGAGGAGAATAATCAAGACCAGCCCGCTCAAAGAGCTTATGAAAAATAGATGAAATTTAGAGTTTAAAATCCAGATTTAATTGTTAGGCTTACTTTTAAAAGAGAGCAAGAAAAACGACCCCAATGGCTTATTATATAACATCCAGATGTTCGGCATCAGCCAGACCAGATGAGGGATGACTTTTTCACTTTTCATCTGGATGCTTTGGCCTCTCTATAGACACAGCGAAAGAGGGTAGTTATATAAGAAGCTTGCTGGAGTGGCCTTGTCCTCATTCTCAACTTGCCCTTCAGGAGACCCATAAACATTCAGCTGCATTTTTAAGCTTAGATGCGATAGATTCTTAATGAATGCATTCCTTAGACCTAGCGTGGGCTTGAGAAGCTTCTGGAAATCATTCGATCTGATCATTGGCTCCAAGTAGACAAAGTACTGAATGAGAGAAATTTTCCCTTCTCATTCAAATGTTTGAGGCTCAGGTAGACCTAGACTGGCTTTATCGTAAAGGAGCTAATATAACATATCTAACATATCATTAAAATATGTTTGTGGGCTTTTAAAAAGTGACAGCTGCTCTTCAGAGTGATAGACAGGTGTCCACATTTCAGCTTTCTTTGTTTGTCACTGTGTGTGTTTGTTCTTACCAGTAATGCCGGGGAAGGGCGGCAAACACTGTTGTGCTTGGATACGAAAACCAAGGCCTGATTAGCGTAAGCGTTTGTTGAAAAAGCATTTTCTCCGCACACTAATCTCTACATATCCTGTGGGGAAATCCTTTCAATCCCGTACCTGATAAATAAATCTGGCAAGTGAATAAACACTCTCAAGTCTCTTTCTGGTACATAATTCCACCTGTTCTGTGAGTTCTGCCGGCCTCTGAGCTCGGGCAGTGTTGTGTACCTTTCAGACCGACCTGGAACAAAGCTGGCCGAGGAAAAGCAATGTTTGCTGTGACCCTGCCCATCACTGAGCACTCAACAGCCTTTCACAAGAACCAAGCGGGTGTTCAGGGCTACTGTGGACTTCTTGGATTATGGTAGATATTATTTGGTGCTTTTGTTGACCTTGAACCCTCCACTAGGCATTGGCTAATACTGCTGATCAGAAACATCATGCTCCTTTTCCTTCTGATTTTCCACCAAAGAACAGGGGCACTGGAGCTGCTGCAAAAATCCTTTTTGAAAGTGAAAGTCAGGTCTCAGTGCTAACATGCTCTCTTTAATGCCCATGCAGTCTCCCCACTCTTCTGCAGGAGTCTCGGGCTGCCTCTCCACTGCAGTTCCTACATAACTATGTTATGTGATTATAGTGTGGGATCATGGGGGCAGCGATTATGTCTTTTTGGTTTTGTAAAGACAACAGGCTGGCACATTCATTATTAATTAACTTTATTAATAATTACTTAATGCTAAGTGAATGAACTTTAGTGCTTGCTAAGTTTGTGTGTTTATTTGTGTGAGACATTGCCAGAGAATGACAGGCCCTATTAAATTATGATTTTATTTACAAATGAATTAGAAAAATTTTCTTAAGGCTTTGATAAGATCCTTAAAAATGACAAAAGGTTTGATGGGCACCCATAGTAACAGGGCACACTACCCCAGCACCATCTAAATAATTATCTTCCATATCTGAGACAGGGAGTGCAAAGAGGACCCCTAAGATATACCCACGGTTCTCTAGAGGTACACGTGCACACATTGAGAATGCCTTTACAAACCCTAAAGGAGTCAAGTTCACTGCCCAATGTGTGGAATCAGGCACATATGCATGATGTTGAAACAAGTGTTAAGATGATACTGGTAAAAGGGGTAGACAGGTTATTTGATAGCTCATCAACAAAAGAGCTTCTCTTTGTTCTCTCTTGCTGTGTAACAAATTACCCCCAAACCTAGTGATTTAGTACAACAAACCTTTATTATCTCACAATTTCTGTGGTTGAGGAATCTGGGAGCTGCTTAGCTGGTGATTCTGGCTCAGGGTCTCTCATGATGTTGCTGTCAGGAGGGTCAACAGGGGCTGCAGTCATCTGAGGGCTTGATTGGGACCGGAAGACCTACTTTCAAGATGGCTGACTCACATGGCTATTGACAGGAGGCCTCAGTTCCTCATGACCTGGGTCTCTCCCTAGGCTTCTTAAGTGTCCTTATGATGTGGCAGTTCATTTTTGCTGTAGTAAATTATCCAAGAAAAGGACCAAGAAGGACACCACAATGCCTTTTATGATTTACTTTCCAAAGTCACATACCATCTTGTCTTTTGAGGACATATTTTAAATCCATCAGAGCTGTTGCTTTGATGCGATTTGACAGGTATGTTTTGAGCACTAACCGGCCTTTCCAGATGTGCTTGTTAAATATGTAAATCCTGCTTGCTCTGCACTTTGGAGGGAGTCCACACAGACTTGCCCAATATGAGAAACAGGTTGTCTGAAAATCAGGACCTGTGGTTCAGAGTGTTTGACTTTGTACCTTCTACTCTTAAACCATTTTTGTTTTCTCTGTCTGCAGCATGGAGAGAGTTCTCCCTGAAATCCACTTCAATCTCTCTGAAGAATAATAACAATAGCACTTACTATTAGCTGTGTTAAGTGCTTCATGAATGCCAATTCATTAAATGCTCACAACCACTCTATGAATTAGATATTCGTGTCATCATCCGTATTTTGCAATGGGGATACTGAGAGATGAAATAATTTTCCCAGGGTCACCCAGCCGGTAAATGGTAGCACTAAGATTTGAGCCCAGAGACTTGGCTTTAGAGTCTGGACATCGACTTCCTTCATTGTGTTACAATACAGTGTCTGAACCTTCAGATGGGCTCCTGTGCAGCTTCTACTTTCAGTCAGTCCATCTTAAAAAAAAAAGACTCTACAAAGTAAGAAGAGATTGAATTCTGGCATTTATTACCACCACCACTGGGCCTCCCACCACCTCCCCATCATCATACTGCTCTCTGGGTTCTAGAAATAGTTCCCTTTCCCACCCCTTCAGGCCTGTGGTTAATAACAACTCCCATTTGTGGTGGACAGAATGATGTGTCCCCCAAAGATGTCCCCTAAACCTGTGATTGTGTTACCTGACATGGCAAAAGGGACTTTGCAGCTGTAGTTAAAAACCTTGAGAAGACAGTATCCTGAATTAGCCAAGTGTAAGGGAGGAAAAGTTTCTTTTCCTCACCCATTTTAGGCTCACTGACTGGGACCTCTGTAACAAAAGATAGATTTACAAGAAAAAAAAAAGCATACAAGTCTATTTAATATAATTTTTATGTGACATGGGGACCTTTACAAGGAAATGAAGACCCCCGAGAAACAGTTAAACTCCAGTGTTTTTTTGTTTTGTTTTGTTTTTTTGATACGAGTCTCAGTCACCCAGGTTGGAGTGCAGTGGCACAATCTCGGCTCACTGCCACTTCCGCCTCCTGGGTTCAAGCGATTCTCCTGCCTCAGCCTTCTGAGTAGCTGGGATTACAGGGACACACCACCACACCCGGCTAATTTGTATATATTTTAGTACAGAAGGGGTTTTGCCATGTTGGCCAGCGTGATCTCAATCTCCTGACCTCCTGATCCACTTGCCTCGGCCTCCCAAAGTGCTGGGAGGAGCCATCACACCTGGCCAAACCCGAGTGTTTTTACAGTAGGCTTGAAGAAGAATGGAGAGTCGTGGAAAAATATGATTGAGGGAAAACAAAAGGAGTATAAGCTCAGGGTGAGAAACTGGGGGAGCAGCAAGACCCATTTGCTCAGATTCCTCTGAGTGTCCCTCATCTTGGAGATAAGGATGCCGTCTTCCTCTCAGTGTAAGGAGGGCTCCTCTCACATGAGGTTCTTATGACCTGCCCCAGGGGAGAAGGGCAGGGGGAGTCAGAGAGACCTTCCTGCACCTGCTATTTCTGAAATTCTTTTGGCTTAAAATATTCACTCTGCACTGGTGCCCTATTGTAGGGTAGAGTGTCTTGAGCCCCATTACAGGTGTCCTTGATAAGGATCCCTATAGGGGAAAGAGGAAGGGAGGGGAGTGGGAGTTGGAGAGAGGTGTGAAGATGCTCTGTGGCTGGCTTCCGAGGTGGAGAAGGGGATCTTGAGCCAAAGAAAGGAGCAGCCTTTAGCAGCTGGACAGAGCAAGGAAACATGCCCCTCTGCAGGCCCCAGAAGGAGTACCGCCCTGCTGGCCCCTGGACTTTATTATTTATTTATTTATTTATTTATTTTTTGAGGTGGAGTTTCACAGTTGTTGCCCAGGCTGGAGTGCAGTGGTGTGATCTCGGCTCACTGCAACCTCTGCCTCCCGGGTTCAAGCGATTCTCCTGCCTCAGCCTTCCTAGTAGCTGGGATTACGGGCACCCGTCACCATGCCCAGCTAATTTTTTGTATTTTCAGTAGAAATGGGGTTTCACTATGTTGGCCAGGCTGGTTTTAAACTCCTGACTTCAGGCGATCCACCCGCCTCAGCCTCCCAAAGTGCTGGGATTACAGTCCTGAGCCGCTGCGCCTGGCGGGCACCTGGACTTTAGCCCAGTAAGGCCTGTCTTGGACTTCTGACCTCCAGACCTGTAAGCTGATAAATTCTTTTTTTTTTTTTAAGAAAAAAAATCTGAAACTCTGCAAAGATGATGAAAATCTGCCCTGCTGTTTTTATATGACACAATAACAGAGAAACTACATCTTATTAGAGATTTTTTAAAATTATATAACTTAGCGCATGCTTAAGTTCCAGGCTATGGGAGACAAGCCCTGCCTTCCAGCTTAGCAACTCATTTGGAAAGAAAGTATACAACCAGACAGCAAGCAAAAATAGAAGACAGGCAATTGAAGAGCAAGTGTGTGCAGTACTGATAATGAATGCTGGAAAGGCATGGAACCAGGTACAATCAAGGAAGGCAAGGGCAGCTCAGAGTCTTCTGGAGCCCTGCTATTATCTTCTACTATGTCTCAAAGCCATGTGGGGAGCAAGGGCATAATCTTGCTGATAGATAGCTCTAGACGCCAAATTCCAGAAGGTGTAAGATGGTTCTCCACTGTTTTCGTTGGATCACCCTTCCATTGAATTAGAGCAGCCTCAGATGAGTCCCCACTCCTCTCATTTTTCTATTTTATGCCCATCCCCATCACCCCCCTGTCTCTCCTGGGTGGACAGTGGAGAGTCTTATACTCACTGGCTTTCCATGGCGTTCCCGTGAATGGGACTTAGGCTTGCCAGATAAGCAAGCACCCACAAAATAATAAAGCAATCCTTTTCTGATTGCAGTCACCTCCCCTCAGCCTTCACCCATTGTCGGTGAAAAGGGCTGAGTGGGGTGGGATGATCATATAACCAACCCGCCTGTCTGTATTGAGCAGACTTCAGGATCTGAAGAGGGGCTGGGAGGTGAGTGAGCTTGTGGAGAGGGGTAGAGAGCTCCCCAGGTTGGGAGAAAGCATCCTCCAAGGCCAGGAGGTCGAAGCAGCCACGTGTTATGGAAGGGGCAGGGAGATGGGCTTACCTGGGGCACAGGGCTCCTCTAGGGAAGATGAAAGAAAATGCTGGAAGTGAGAATGATAAGGTCCAGGCATGCTAGGAATATAGTAGTGACCAGTAGAAATTCGGGGAGCTATTCAAGGGAGTAACTGAATTATTCCATTTTCTATTTCTCAGTCCGGTTTGGACATGATTTAATGTGGCTAAAGAAATGGAAGGTGGTTGCTGGAGGGAAGCCTAGGGCCACACGTGGGAATATTCCCAGTCCACTTCGTGCCTCCTCTGACAGTGCTCAGAGCACTGCCCTGGAAATTCTGCTACAGAATCCCTAAGAGTTATTGCCAGGCCTTGGGCATAATTAATACACTTACTAGTCAGAATCGCATCCTGGTGTACACAGGTATGTCCCAGGGTGGGCAGCTCGGCTATTTGTCACATTTTCCAGGAGGCTGCCCGCAGCCCCATGCCTGCTGTGATTTTTGCAGCTCATCGCACAAGTGTCTGACCACGTTAGTGTTGATCCTGGGCCTGGCTGTCAGAGTGCACTCCCCCAAAGAAACATTTGTATGGTTTTAAAAAAAATATTTAGAGCTGAATTCTATACTCCCTGCTATGTGGACATCGAATGTAAATTATTTCAACCCTGTTCTTTGAATCAGTAGAGGCTGAACTATGAGTGCCTTTTTCTAATTGAGTATTTCATGAGGTCTTTTCAGAAGGGCTGGTTCCCACTCCGCTCCTCTTCCATATATCATGATATTTCCTTGGTTCTCCACAATCCTAACGTGGAGAAGATGATCTATCTCATCCAGAATTTCTTTCATTTTTTATGTGGGAAGAGGGATATTCACACATTCTGTAAATGTACTGGGTCCTTATGAAAATATTTTAAAATTTGGAGTGGAATTTAGTATAAGAAGGTTCCATCTTGGACCCTAGCCAATGAGATTTAGGGGATTACTCAAAGACTTCATAATAAGACTGGGATACTTAAAGATTGTTCCTATGGGTAGGGCTCAAGTGACATAATATGGCCACCGTGTAACTGAGAAATGAACACAGAATTTGAAGAAATCATCCCAGTCTATACTGTAATAGGCAGCCTGCTAGATGGAATGGGATTTGTTAGGTAAAATGGATACTGGTTTTATTTCTATTTAAATGGTGAACTTTGTTCTTCTGCTCTTCCAAGTAGCTTCCATAGTGGGACACCAATTTCCACTTAAGAGCATGAGTCCTGGAGTCAGATGGCTGGGATTTGAAACTCAGCTGTACTCCTTCTTAGTTGTGAGACCTATGCACAAGTTACTTAACATCTCTAAGCCTTCACTGTATGATCCAGAAAATGATAGCTATACCACCACCACTGCTAACAACAAACAATTGTAATCCAGCTCATAGGATTACTTTAACACTTAAATCATGTAATTCATGCGAATTGTTTAGTCTAGTATCTGGCATATATTAAGCAGTCAAAGATACTAGCTTTTGTTATTAGTAAGAGCAGTGTAATATTTTATATTGTTTGTAATGAGTTGAAACATTCAGAGTATTTCAATAGGGATCACACTGATGATGGCAAAATTCTTAAAAAGAGTCAAAAACACCACAAATTTTGGATGATAATCAGGAATGAAGTATTTGCTTTGTCCCTTCTAGGCATCCTCACTGTAGTTAGCTCTACAGTGATTTATTGCTGGCTTACAGAAGAAGCCCTTCATCCTTCTTCAGTTTGGATACATGCAAAAGTGTGTATGTGTATGTGTACATACTTATGGATCCTGGGCCTGGCTGTCAAATTACACTGTTTCCTGTGTACACTGTTGCAAAATGTAGAGAGAAGCATTCTGTCTGTCAGTGAGAATGTCACAGAAAAAAGAGAGCTCTCTTTAGTCCTTTCAGATAAACCACAGTCCATTGAAAGACCTTTTTCTTAACTCCAAAGCCAAGTAACCAGCACTGGGTCCAATCACCGTTCAACAATCCAGCCTTCCTTCTTCTGCAGGGTGAGCTCTAAGTATGGTCCCTAGGGAATATGGAAAATTAGACAACGGAAATAAAATAATTTATCTTTATTCCCCCTTGAAGTCAGAAGCTGCAGAAATAAAGGGAACCAAGATACTTAAAATAGGACCTATGTAGGTTTTAGGGGACAAAGTGACAGCAATCATATGTATGGCTTAAAATAGCACACTTCAGGTTAGAACTGTTAGGCAAGGGAAGTGATACCGGTACTAGTCCCAGCTGCTTAAAGGAAGATAAGATCTCTATTCCTCATTGCAAAAAGATTTGCCTTCTGATTACTCGTCACTCATTTTGGCCACACAGACAGAACCAGACAGAAATCTGGAGGAAAACTGAATTGGGAAGAGACAGAAAAGATGGGCAACAAAAAGGCACACTATTGATATTAATTGGGATTAGCACCTCTGATTTATGGAGTGGTTTTCAACAATATTTGGTGGGGCCTCTTCAAAAAGTGGGCATGGCAATTATTTGAAGGTGAAGTTTTGGGAAAACCTAGGCAAGGGTGGGAAGGGATTTCCCTGACAGTTTTCTCTGCTTTCCTGTCTATCCTGAGAGTGGACAAGTGCCGGGGCTGCTGCTGGGAACACGGTGCTCCTAGCACCCTTTCTCAGGGGAGCCCCAACTGTTCAGCCACAGTCTTTTATGCTTTGGAAAATAAAATAGGTGAAGAGTCAGGAATGTTCCAGGAGAAAGAAACAATAATTGCAGTCCCTAACCAGGGAAAGATTTTGATGTATTTGGGAAACTGAAAGAAGACCAGTACAAATGGAGAAGAAAAAGTTAATGGAGAAAAAGGCAGGCAGTGGATAAGAGGGCTAGGCAGGGGCCAGTTCATGCTTATGAACTCGCAAGGTCATGTGAAGGAGTTTAGATGCTGATTGGAAGTGTATTCATAAACCGCTGGGGACTTTTAAGCTGGGAAATTACAAATTATCTGATATATATTCACATTTAGGAAGATCTCTAAGTAACCCCAGGACATTCCGTGAAAGGCTAAGTTATTGATAGACCTTATCAATACTCAACCCAAGATCTGGGAAGCAAGTTGGAGTGATAACACTCTGTCCCCCAACATTATCCAGTCTGTTGGAGGGCACATCATTTCAGTGGTCCGTCTTCACCACCCTGTCATGGCAACAGGTCTTTATTCAAAAATCAAGCTTACTATTTTAAGGAAGACTGGGAAATATTCTGTGTCCCAGGCCCCAGGTTAAGATATTGAAGGGGAAGGTCCAAATGAAATTGCACCTTGGAGATTTTCCAGATTAGAAAATCCCAAAAGTGTAAACTGGAGAGAACATAGGGACTTCTTGAGACTTTAACAAATCTTCTAAATGCCACTAAAGTTTGCTTCAGGTCCTTTTAGGTTAGTCCACATCTGGCTATAATAAACTGTAAGAAAGCAACAGATCCCACTCTAAGGTTCCACCTATTTGGAGCAAAAATAGGTAAAAAACAGGTTTATGTCTTTACCAGTCAGCTTGGGTTTAGTTATGCTGCAGTAACAAGCAGCCCTCAATTCTCAATGTCTTAACAAAAACAAGATCTTTTCTTTCTCAAGTCATAGTTTGCAGGCAATCTGAGCTCTGCTCTATGTATTTGATTCCAGAACCTAGGCTGAAGGAGCAGTTCCTATCTGTGCCTCTGTCAGCCTCATGGCAGAGGGAAACAGCAATGGTGAGACCATGTGTTAGTTTTGAAAGCCTCTGCTCAGGTATGGTACAGGCCACTTTTACTCACATTTCATTGCCCAAAGCAAATCAAATAGCCAAGCCTCATCTTGGCAAGGAGGAAACTATAATTGTTCTGCAGGCCCTGGTCTGTAGGGAGAACATTGAATATTATAAACCAGTGATACAGTCTCTAGCAATGCCATACTTCGCTTTCTCCCTTTTTTGTGTGTTGACTGTAAGTTGAAAATTGAGTGGTGATCTTACATTTATAGACCTGAAAACTGTCAGATAACGTAATTCAGATATGATTCAATCTCTGAAAATTAGCATCATAGCCATTCCTTTTTAAAGGATAAGTTTCTGAAAGTCTGATATAAGCAGTTTAGAAGTGGTTAAACACAAATTTACTAGAAGAAAAGTCCATTTAATAAAGCAAAGTTCTCAATTTCTAATCTGATGTTGTACCAATCTCTCAAAAATCTGAAACTTACTGCTAGGAGGATTTTCATGCAGGAAAAGAAAGAGAATCTTATATTTCTTTCTTCAAATTAGAGTGAATGAGATAAAAAGAGTATACTGGTACCATAATTTTAGCCAACATTATGTTTTATTTAAGAAAGTCTATATTTTGTGGTTAGCTGTGACATATGAAACTTCATTTCCACCAAGGATGAAAAAAAAAAAACAAAGCAAAGCAAAACACAAACACGGCTTATGGGAATCAAGGAAAGAAGATGGCAAAGATGAAATGCACGTCACATTGAGTTGAGGCCCTGTCAGCTCATGCCTGGATGATTGTGGTGGCCCCTCCACTCCGGCCCTGACACCGCTTCCCCCTGAGGTCTATTCTCCGCACAGCAGCAGCCAGAGTGGACCATCTGAAACGTAAATTGTATCATGTGCTGCTCAGAACTCTCTAACGAGACTCTCAGCTCACTCTGAATGATGCCCAAAGTTCTTCCCATGGACTGGGCGATCCTATGTGATTCATACTCTGATTGCCTTTCGGATCCCTTCTTTCACAACTAATCCCGCTCTCCCACTCCACTGCATGCACACCGGCTTCCTTGCTTCTCTTCCCAGACTGCCAAACCTCTGCTCTCTCGGGACCTTTGCACTGGCTGTTCCCTCTATTAGGGTCTCTCGCTTTATCCAAGAGGCCTCTGCTGGCCACCTGATCTAAAACAGCACCTGATCCCTCTCTGTTCCTGTACTCTGCTTTATTTTTTGTTCTCGGCATATATTACTACCTGATTTACCATAGACATGCTCATTCTCCACCTCCTTTCACTAGATCGTAATCACCAAGAGAGGGACGACTTCATTTCTTTCACTATTTTATCCCCGATGCCAAAAACAGTGACTGGCATCTAGTAGATGCACAATAAAATGAAATAAAGGAATGACTGCCGCTGTTCCTAATTTCATCAGATCTGTGTAAATATTTAATATGCCATTATACAGAAATTGTACAGAGTACAGAAATTAACAAAAATGTACTTCCCTGCCTAAAAGATTAGCTACATAAAAATATGATTAGAAAAAAACCCCTACATATTGAATGTTTTAAAACAAAACAAAAAATTTTCTCTGCTTTTTGTTAATTTTATTCTGCAAAGTGTCGGTGTTTACAATACCTGGAAGTGTAACAGAAGATCACAGAGTCCTGAATCATGGGTTGGATGAAACATGAAAAAGCCATTGGATGCATTTCCACGTGAATGATTGGCTATTCTTTGTAAACTGATCATAGGAAATTATGGTTATAACAACAAGTATGAGAATGAAAAAATGTAGAAAATATAGGAAACACAGGAAAACAACCAGTGGAGCTGCTTAAAAATGAACCCAGGCCAGGCATAGTGGCTCACGCCCATAATCCCAGCACTTTGGGAGGCCGAGGCGGGTGGGTCACCTGAGGTCAGGAGTTTGAGACCAGCCAGGCCAATGTGGTGAAACCCCGTATCTACTAAAAAATAAAAAAAAATAGCTAGGCGTGGTGGCAGGCACCGGTAATTCCAGCTAATTTGGGAGGCTGAGGCAGGAGAATCGCTTGAACTGGGGAGGCAGAGGTTGCAGTGAGCCAAGATCGTGCCACTGCACTCCAGCCTGGGCAACAGGACTAAAACTACATCTAAAACAAAAAAAGAACCCAGGGTCTGAACAGGTCGATCAAACAACTACCAGAAGGATGACTTTGTGAAGGTAGTAAACAGTCAGGCTAAGATCAGATCTGCTGTCAAGCTGCACACTCTGATGTGGGCTGTGCAAATGAGTTGCAGATCAGGACTTTAGTAACCTTGGAAAGTCACATCCTGAGTTCCCCTGTACTTCTGTTGCCATGAAGACAACTGCAACCACTTTTCCCCACTTTGATGTCACCCTCTGGTGAGCTGCCAAACCATGCATGAGTTGTTCCATCCGAGCTTTTGTGCACGTGGAGAGCTGGTGACTCACTGCATAAGGTACTGGATGCCTGGCTTCTCCACGTAACTCTAAGCTCCTGAAGGATGCTGGCTGTGCTTAAATTTGTATTCTATCCAGCTCAGCCCCCTATAATGACACATGGTGAGTCCTTCCTGTATACTCACTGAAAGAATGACATTATGGAAAGATTGAGTTGGATTTTCTCTGGAGATTTAACTAATCCTTTACAGTGATTATTAGTGATCGAGATGCTTGACTCTATTACTTGAGTGTAGAGATGATTGGCCATGACCACAGAGCCCTTAGCTTAGTAAAGTTCTCCTCATCCCTACAAAATGGAAGCCCTTGGCCAGGCTGAGTGCCTTGGTCCTGCAGGATGAGTGGATCTCACAAGGCGGCCTTGAGGAAGAGATCCCAAGCTGAGCTGGCCACGGCCACCTTCCTTGCTAAAGTAGAGAACACTGTGCATGTGTACAGGTTTTATCTTTGGCTGGTAGGGCCTGGAATTGTTAGCAAGGCCCGTGTCACACATGGAGCACATCATGTGCTTCCCTTCCAGCTGTGAGACAATGCAAACATCTTCATCTTCCACCCAAGCTGTCAGACCCTGTAGCTTCAGAAGGCTAGACCCAGACGATGAGCTAAAAGTTCATCCTTGCTCTTTTCTGTTAGACAGTCCAGGGGCAAGGTATTGTTTGCGTGTTCAAAAAGGCAGAGAGGAGAATTCATGCATGTAAAATGCATCGTATAGTGCCAGGCACATAATGGATGCTCCATAGAGGTCATCTCACATAACCTTTGCCATAACCTTGCCGAGTAAATATTTTCATCCTCATTTTAGAGGCAAAGAAGTCAATACTCAGAGAGGTTAAGTAACTGTCCATGTCAGTCATGGTACTGGCAGGAAAGCCAAGACCCCCTCCAAAGGGTTTAACAGAAGAAAGTTTAATGAAGGGCGCGCTTTACAGAGGTGTAGTCAGGATGGCGAGACACCTGGGGATGAACAGTCCTGGGGAGCTGTGACTTTCCCTAGGCCTGAAGGGCCAAAGGCGGGGATGAAATTTGCAGAGCCTACGAGTGCAGGTGCTATGGAAGAGGGATGCAGCCTCGTTCATGCCACACATTGGCCGATGGGAAGGCCCAGTACAAGGAGTGCAGGTGACCCTTTCTGTCTCTGGGGTTCAAATTCTCAGGTAAGGCAGCAGGGAGGATGGGTTTGGGGGTAGGCGGTGATCCGAGAATAACAAGAGCATCTTCCAGTGTCTCCAGCTAGTGGTACTGGGTGCAGGGGGTGGGTTTGTAGCCAGCTGTGACTCTGAAGCCTTGTAGTCTTTGCTAAGAAGAGAAAAGGAGGAGAAAATCTTTTCTTCTTTTCTTGCCTACATCTCAACTTCCCCTTTTGTGTTTTTCCTTCCTTTTCTCCCTTCTTTCCTCCCTCCTGCCCTTCATCCTCCTCCCACTTTCCCTTCTTCCCTTCCCTCCCTCCCTTCTTTCCTCTCTCTCTTCCACCCTTACCCTGCCACAAAATGTAAGGCACTGGAACACAAATAAATACAACCTGACTCCCACCCTCGAGGTACTTATGGCAACATCATGTTAGGATGGAGCCCGTTCCATTAAGGGCACTCTGTTTAAAGCTCTGAGTACAATTTTCTTTAAAATTTCATTTTTAAAAAGGCTTCATATGTGAAGTCCTTGGCGATCCCCCAGGCAAAAGTGCAACCTAAGTATACCTCTTTCTCTAGAGCCTTTGAGGGCTCGCACATCAGAAGCTGCCTCACTTCAACTGACCAAGCCCCAAGCTTTTGCTGCTACATCCATCCGTTTACTTTTCAATCGTTTTTCACTTTGTTTCGTACCTCGAAGGACTTAGATCCTTATGTTGCCCTATTTTGGGGACACTTACCCCTGAGAGTTTTCTTGGGAAAGTGAGGTGCTTGGGACAAAGCCCTGTAACCAGCTCCCCACTGTCTTGGCCAGGGAGACCCTTGCCAGATAAGAGCAGGGTCAGAATCAGAGTCAGAATTCCCCCTTGGCTTTCCTACCTTCTTGTGCTCTGAACCAGGGCAAAACACTTCTTCTTTTTGCTGCACCCCCATTTATAAAAGGGACATAATGGCCCCTTTTCCTTGGAATGGGAGTGCTGGAGGCTTCTGTGCATTTCCAAAGTACTTGAAGGCCTCCCCAGGCCACCCGGCTCCTTGCTTGGTGAGTGGAAAGTGCAGGGCAGGCCGCTGTGCTCTTTATATTGTGCCCCTTGTTCACCAAGCATGTCCACTTCAGGCTGCTGCACACACTCACCATTCTCCTTGGTATTATTGACTTAAGTACTCTTCAAGAAAAATTTCTCCAAGGCTCCCATGTTGACATCCTGCTAGCGTTTCGAGAGCCAGCCGTGCTAGCTATTTGTTGCTTTGGATGAAAGCCTGCAATCGCTCTATTAAACATTCTCCATTTAATGAGAGGAAGAAGGAGAAGCCTATGCTTCAAAAGGAATTGGATTTTTCCACAGTGCAGGTTGATGTGGGAAGCATTCCAGTGTTGGGTCAAGCTTGCTGGGCAACTAACTCCTGGGTCAGGTCAGGGTACTGGGTTGCAGTGACTCAATGTCTCTCCCTCTCTCCAGTCTGCCCAGCAAAAGGATTTGGCCTTAGGACTTACCTGCTTTCTCTAACTCTCTGCCACTGTTTCCCACATCAGTTCTTGCCTCTTGCCTTTTTGCCAGAGAAACCAGCAGAAAGAAGAAACTTGGCGATGGAGAGAGAGCATCTCACATGCTTCATGGGGGAGGAAGGACCGATATTGGTATGAATGGAATCTAGACTTCTGTGTGTATCAGGGCAAAGCAGCAATACTTTTTTTCTGGCAGACCAAGGGCATCCTTGGCAGGCAGCCCAGGAAGGTAGAACAGGTACCTGTCAAAGAATTAGAAAACATGGATTCATTAATCTGGACTTTGTCTAGAGCCGGTTTTGTGACTTTGGAAAAATCACTAAACATCTCCAGATCCCAGTGTCCTCAGTTATAAAAATGAGAGATGAATATCAATGTCACAGGGTTTTTCGTGAGGTTCACTCATTGATTCAGCAAATATCTATTGGGTGCTGTCACAGCAGATGAGACTCAGTGTTGACTTTCGGTATGTTTCCATCTGTGGGGGACATAGACAGGAAATAGGTAGAAACAATAGCATGTTATGAGTGAATACAGTGTGCTGTAATAGGAATGAGGAGAGAGCGCCACATCACAGGAGAGGCACTTGCCCCAACTTGGGTGGTTAGAAAAGGCTGCCTGAAAGAGGCCACAACTAAAGTGAGAACTGATGGATGGAAGAAGTTGGCTTGCAAAGGGGTGTAGATACCAGACAGTGCATTGCCCATCAGTTCGGAATGGCTGGAGTGGACAGTGAGGAAGGGCAATCAGGGCCCAGGATATGGGCACTGATGGAGACGGCGGGGTGCCTGCCTGGAGATTTAGGCAGCCACACTGTGCAGGGATGGCATTAAGAGGTTCACATCATCCTGGGGCATCGTGGAGCCATTGAATACTTTTAAGAAAGGGATGACAAAATCAGATTTGTGCTATAGAAAAGTTACTTAAGGCCAGGCCCATTGGCTCATGCCTGTAATCCCAGCACTTTGAGAGGGCGAGGTGGGTGGATCGCCTGAGGTCAGGAGTTCGAGACCAGCCTGGCCAATGTGGAGAAACCGCGTCTCTACTAAAAATACAAAAATTAGCCAGGCGTGGTGATGGGCGCCTATAATCCCAGCTACTCAGGAGGCTGAGGCAGGAGAATCGCTTGAACCCAGGAGGCAGAGGTTGCAGTGAGCCAAGATCGCACCATTGCACTCCAGCCTGGGCAACAAGAGTGAAACTCCATCTCAAAAAAAAAAAAAAAAAAAAAAAAAAAAAGGAAAGAAAGAAAGAAAAAAAGAGAAAAGTTACTTAAGCTGAAGTATGGAAACTGAGTTAGAGAGGACGTGCCAGGGATTCTTCATTTGCCCCTACAGACTCACTTGCTACTTGTCTTCATTCTTCTCTGAGCACCAGTAAGCTGATGTTTCTTGGACTGCTTAACAGGTTGATCTGCCCTCTGGTTTCCAGGCAGTTTCAGCCCATAGGAGGCAGGAGCAGGAGATAAGAGGGTGGGAAGAGAGAGAAATCGGGGTATCTTTTCCCCAGCTCCCTCCCTGCCATGGCTTCAGATTGGCAATGGCTCTGTTCCCCTGCTTGAGCCACAGTCCTGCCTGGCAGACCTTTCTCCTAGCCACGGTTTTCTTTCTGAGTTACATGTAACAATAACAGCTCCCTCAGGTTCAGGTGCCTAAGGCTTCCCACTGTTGCTAGCCCCATGGTGACTCTCCATCTTTGTTGGCTTCATTAACTCTGCAAGAACCTTTGTAAACAGGGATTCTTCAAGTACCCATGCCATGTGCCATCTGCTGGGACCCTGTCCCCAGTAGAGAGGGCTACTGCTGGAGCAGGAGGAGGCTGCTGCAACCACATGCAGGCAATACTGGGGACATGGCAGAAGGGAGTCCATGGATTCTGAAGATATTTAGGAGACATAAGCGATAGGACTTAGATGTTAGATGGGGGTGAGGGAGGGAAAGCTGTGAATGGCTTTTGGGTTTGGCCTCTGCACCTGGAGGATGGTGGTGGTATTCATGGAGGTGCCAGCAGGACTGGGGCAAATAGGTTTGGGGGTGGAAGGAAATACAGAGAGGTTTTTAAATGGAGTAATTGGCACTAGAATATAAAAATCTGGCATTTAGAAGAGGAATCTAGCCTGGAGATTCATTAGTGTAGAGATGATAAAGGCTGTAAAAGAAAGTATAATCCCCCAGGCAGAATACACAGACTGAGAAGAGAAGGAAGATGAGGGAATTGTTCTGAGGAAGAGAAATTTGGAAGGGCTGGGAGGATGGATGTACTGGGGACTGAGAATACATGGATAACTAGATGGAAAACCCTCCCTTATAAAAAACTAAAGGAAGAGAAGTTCAGAAAGTAGGAAGGATCATGGAGTTCAGGAGCAAGGGCATGGCTGACCTTGGTTGGCCTTGACAAAATCCATTTCAGCAGAGTTGCTAGAGATCCAAGGAAAGGTTCATTGCACGTACGTTGGTAACTTAGGGGGTGGGAACATGGTGGTTTGTGTGCCCTCTGGGAAGTCAGACTTGGGGTCTGCTGAGAGCGAGGGGAAGAGAGGAGGATCACCAAGGCAAGTGCCACACAAGGCTATGCATTTCCTTTCTTTTTTGCTGCTTATATGTGGAGTCTGTTTTCTAAGTAAGGAGGGCTGAGGCCACAGAAGCAGAGGCAGGAAGGTTCCAGAAGCTGAACAACTCTGTAGTAGGCCCAGAACTTCCCCTAAGATTTTTCCGATTATATGAAACATGGTGTGGTAGGGAGCCTTATTGTCCTGTCAAAGTCCTCTCTCTGGCAACCAGACGGCTTTTCCTTTCGTGAAACATAGATAGGAGTTTCAATTCCATACATATATATTGAGAATGCAGTATACAAAAGTCTCAGAAATGGCTCTAAAACAAAATTGCTTTTAAGAGCACGTGGATGTGCAAGGCATGTGCCTCCTATTTTTTTTTTTTAATGATGTTAAAATTCACAGAAACAAAAAGTGTACCGTGTTGGACATTTGTAAGTGGTAGTTTAAGTTCAGTAGTGGTACATAGATTCATATTGCTGTGTCAGCCAATCTCCAGAACCCTTTTCATCTTGTAAAATGGAAACTCTACCCATTAAACAACTGCCCATCCCCGCTCCCTTAGCCCCTATTCTGCTTCTTGTCTCTCTGAGTTTGGCTACTCTAGGGACTTCATGCAGCGAGATAACACGGCGTGGTTGTCCCACATTCTCCACAGTTTTGCTTTCTGCAAGTTCACTTACCCTCAGTCAACTGAGGTGCAAATATATTAAATGAAAAATTCCAGAAATAAACTATTCAGTCCCTATGCATGGCTCATGCCTGTAATCCCAACACTTTGGGAGGCTGTGGCAGGCAGATTGCTTGAGGCCAGGAGTTTGAGACCAGCCTGGGTAATAGAGGGAGACTCTGTCTCTGTTTTTAAAAAAATGAACAGTTTATAAATTTTATACTGCATACCCTTCTGAGCAGTGTAAGGAAATCTAGCACCATCCTGCTCTGTCTGGCTTGAGACCTGAATCCTCCCTGTGTCCAGTATTTTCACACTGTACACTTATGCATGTATAGGAAAAAACAGTATATATAGTGATATGGTCTGGCTCTGTGTCCCCACCCAAATCTCACCTTAAATTGTCATCTGAATCATAGTCCCCATGTGTTGGGGGAGGGACCTCATGGGAGGCAATTATATCATGGGGGTAGTCCCCCCAAGCTGTTCTCTTAATAGTGAGTGAGTTTTCGTGTGATCTGATGGTTTTTTAAGGGGCTTTTCCCTTCTTTGCTTGACATTTTTTCTTCCTGCCATCATGTGAAGGCGACATGTTTGCTTCCCCTTCTGCCATGATTGTAAGTTTCCTGAGGCCTCTCCAGCCATGCTGAACCATGAGTCAATTAAACCTCTTTCCTTTATAAATTACCCAGTCTCAGGTATGTCTTTATTAGCAGCGTGAGAACAGACTAATACATATGGAGTTCAGTACTGTCTACGGTTTCAGGTACCCAATGGGGGTCTTGGAATCTAACCAGGAGGATAAGGGGGATCACTGTATTTGTCTTTCTGGGACTGACTTATTTCGCTGAGCATAGTGTCCTTCCAATTCATCCAAGTCATAGCCTGTGTCAAAATTTCCTTCCCCTTTAAAATAGCGTGTTCCTATTTATTGTGTTGTAGTGTGTTTCCCAGTTCACAAAGGCATTCATACTTTTCTTTCTTCCACACTCCTTTTCTCTGCATTGCAGCCGGGAGTGGTTATTGCCCCTGGGCTACAGCTAAGGAAAAAGCCTCAAGGCTGCAAGACCACACAGAAAGCCGGGGACCAGAACATGCCTCGGGTCACTGGTCCAGCACACTTTCCCTGAAGCTCAGCTGCATGTGCAAAGCCCTCGCTGAACTTGGGAGCAGTTCACAGGGCACAGGCAAGGGGAAGACATCCTGGGGTCAGCCCCCCATGCAGAGAGAACAGATCCAGCAGCAAGTCAGCAAAAGGACACAAGTGGAGGGAAGGCCAGGTGTCAGAGCCCAGCTCTGGTCCCAGTCCAGGTAGTTGGCCCTGCTCACCCTGGCCACTCACTGTGTCTCTAGACACAGGAAATGGGATTACCAGGCCAGTCTCAGGAGTTGGGTGAGGGCACAGCGCTTCAAGGCTGACCAGCCCTGACAAGGCGAATCCTCCAGGTTGTTCATCAGTGATTAGAGCAGCTGTCCAGGAGGGACAGGTAATGAAGTAGGGATCTGTATTATGCAGTGGTGGCTGTAGGCACGCTGCCTGTGATTGCTGCCAATGGGAGCCAGGAGCATTAATGAACTGAGTAAACTCCCTTCCCTTGGAAGATTTGTATTTGGGGCATCTTGCTGGGGTGGTGGGGCTTACCTCTGAAGCTGGCATCTCACCTCTGTCAGCATTCTTGGCCAGTCCACCAGACAGTTCTAAAGAAGAAAAGACCTTGTGCTTTGGGGAGCTCACCACCCCTCCTGAGCTCTAGCTGCTTTCTGGTTGCCAATGGCCGTGGTAATGCTCCAGTTCCTGAAATAGCTAAATAAACCGCACCACTGACATTTAAATCACGTTCTCTGGGACCTGGGCTTGGTCAGAGCAGGAGACAAGCAGGGGTTTGCTGCCTCTGGTTCCAACTGGGAAACTGCCTCCTATACTACTCAGCTCTATCCTCTCATTTGGGGACTCTTCTGGGACATTTGCTATTTGTCATGGCTGGGGCCTGGGATATCCTAGTTAATCATATATTCTGGTTAAAGGTGAGCAATTAGCTATTCACAGAGCACAATTTTTCAAAAGGCTTAGAATGCTAGAAAATATGCTCAACAGTAAATTACAAGTAACATAATCCAATCTAACTTTTAAAACACTGAAGGCACTTTTATTTCTTTAGGAGCATCAATGTGAACCCTAAGCACTCAAGAATTGAGAAAACATGCAAACACTAGTTAATAAAATGCTGGATAAACAGCTTCTAATGAATTTCCCATGTCTTGATTCTGTCATTTTTTTTTTTTAAAAGGCACTGGGCATGTTTGAAGATGATTAAGATTGTGTAAACTAATAGAGGAGAGTTGACTTTAGAGGCAACTTCAACCAAATCTGCATTCAACACACAATTCCCCTCTTTAAACTTTCTGACATTTTCTCCCTGCGTTTGCTTTGGCATCAGGGGCTCGCTCCATTCTATTTAGTAGTTTACTTTTGGAAAATCTTTCTTTATTCTCACCTTGGAAACCATAGGGAATAAGTCTCCTCTCCCTGTTTTCATAGAATCAGAACATTCATACATCTTTGTTTCCAGTTTCCTTTTAGCTGAACCTGTCAGTTCCTGCAAACTTCCTCAAATATTTGCAGACCCTCTTTTGAATATTCTCTTGTGTGTGGGGGTTCCAAAGAGAACTATGAAGGCACACATGGTAAATGTGATGCTGAATGCCATGAAATCATCATGTCCTTCCTTCTGGATTATATGCTTCCATGATAGTGCCTGTGAGCTCTTTCTGGGATCATTGTCCCTGAGTTTAAATCCCGGCTCTGCTACTTACTACCTCTTAACCTTGAGCAAGCAACTAAACTCTTTAATGCTTGGTTTCCTCATCTACGAAAGAGGCTAATTATAGTATCAACCTCACAGCCTCACAAGGTTATGGCAATTGACATCATACGTGTAAGTGCTTAGCACACACTTGGAAGATAGTAAAGGCTCAATCAGTGTAGCTGCTTGTAGAACAGCCGGCATGAAATCAGACAATGAAGCCTAAATGGCCGGGTTCACATCCAAGCACAGGTTCAAAATTTGACCCACCACCTATGAGATGAATTTGTAAGTGGCTTAAATGCTTTGTGCCCCAGTTTTCTTATCTGTAAGATGGAGATCTAGGGTTTGTATGAAGATTAAATGGAACTGTTATATGTAAGATACTTGAAACAGAGCCTGGAAAGTAAAAAGGGCACATGAAAGCTGTTATTATTATTATTATTATTATTATAGCTTGAAAATGCATCTTATTTTTAAAAGAAGTCACATCAAAATGTTGACTCACATTGGAGCTATGGTCACCAACATACTGGTTCCCATGGCCCCTCTTCATCTGTGTGTGGAGAATTCTCATCCTTTTTTTTTTTTTTTTTTTTTTGGTGGCTCAAACTACCACCTTAGCAGAATGTCTTGAACATGGTAGATGCTTTTAGAATTCTTGGCCTTTGGAATCACGTCTATCTTTCCTCTGTACTATTTGAAATCTGCTTTCCTGGATTCTGGATAGTTTGATTGCATACTTTGTCTTTAGACTGTGCTTGAGAGCTGCTGCTCCTGAAACTGCTTGGATCCTTCCTGGTAGAACCAATTCCCCACGACATTGCACCCACCACTGTACGATGTATTTACATAACCTCACCCCCTGTTAAACTGTAAGCCCTCAAAGCAGGACTGTGCTAATTCATTTTTCTATATTTATTACATCCAGGCCTCACCCCTCCATGACTATAAACTGGGGGCACATTTAGAGTAATACCGAACTTCTTCATGCTCTTGGCCTACTGCCAATTGGCAATAAATTATTCTTTTTCCAGAAGTGCTTAGCATAAAGGAAGGCCTAAAAATGTTTTGGAATAAATGCTATGCTTAACCTAGCCTGGAATCCCCACCTGCAACAAAAGTGATAATGTTGGAGAAACTTGTCTCAACTGAAAAGTATTTCCAAAATGATTATTATCATGACTTTTAAATTAGCAAAGTTACTTTTCCAAGAGCATTTTCTTTTCTATATCCCAGCTAGCATTTTCAAGAAATTTCAGAATTAAGTCAGCAAGAGAAAAGAGAGATAGCTATCTTTATTTTTTTCGATCCTATTCCAGGTTAGAGACTCAATTGTTTCTTAAAATAAAATACAAACTTATCTTTTGTTTTCAGCAAAGGGACACTTACATGAGATATGTAGATCAAAAGATTTTCATTGCTCCTATATGTTGCGTTTAGGCCAATTTTGTTACTGAGGGAAAGTATTGAACTAGTTCTTCCTGTTGCCATACCCAGCTCTAATTTCCAACTGCAGCTTCTTCATATAATTATTTTAACCTGATTTTTTTTTTACCTGAAATAGAAATATTAAGCAAAGATACCACAAACAAAGTCAAAAGCAAACAACTAGGAAGAATATCTGCAGCATATATTATGGACAAAATATTAGTATCGAGTTAGTAAGGTAAAGACAAATACACCAATATAGAAATGGGCAAAGAATATGAACAGGCAATTCACAGAAGAAATGCAAATATTCAGTCCATAATTAAAAGTTGCTCTATTTCATTAGTAATCAAAGAAGTGGAAATGTAAAATGTAATGAGATTTTTTTTTACCTATCAGACTGACAAGATTAAAATGAATAAAAATGGCTAGTATTAGTGTGGAATTAGGAAATGGAATTCTCAAGAAGTAGTTGAAAGGAACGTAAACCTCATGTAGCATTTTAACAACGTTCATTGAGAGCTTTCAAATGTTAGTACTTAATGATACAATTTTACTTTAGAAATACATTTGTAAGAAAAAATATCTGACAATTGTGCAGAGTTAATATGTAAAAGGTCTGACACAAAAGAACTCTGAAGGATCATAAGTCTCTGTGATTAAGAGATTAGACAAATATATTGCTTAACATCCATAAAAGAGAGTGCTATATATTCATTAAAAAGGATGAAGTGGAGGCATATCTCCAAAATATACATTTAAGAGAAAAAACAGATGCCAGAAAATGGTATGGTCTGGTATGATATTCTTTATTTTATAAGAAAAACAGAAAAAAATGGCTGAGAATAAGAGTACATTTATTTGCTAGTATATATACTTCTGTACTATTTGATATTTTAACAGTATGTCCTACTTTTATAATAGAAGACAAAAGCATTTCTACCTTGGAAAAAAGTATTGGGAAACTGTTATGTTTCTGTGTGTGTGTGTGTGTGTGTGTGTGTGTGTGTGTGTGTGTGTGCATCACATGCAAATAAAGGAATCAATGTTTGCAAGGCAGAAAAGTACCATGATGTCTATTTACTCCAAGAATACATGGAAATGATGGGTACAGAAGAATGTAGAGGACTGTTAATGGCCATAAGAGGTCAGGAACTTAAAAGCTAGTGTCAGATGGTTCATACACAGAGAACTCGTAGCCGAGTCCTTAATGTATACTGAGGAATGACTTGGAGGTTGACAAAGAAGGTATAGGGAATAGCATTCCCAAATACTTGAAGTTTCGAAAGCTTCAGGGGATGCCTGCTTGCTATGGAGACCATCCCTTTCTTCATATTAGAGCATCTGTCAATACAGAATTTCACACCACAAGTTTTTCAGAATATAGTAACCAAGGCTTTCTGTTAACTCAAACTTGCCTTGGCCAATCAGTCTTCTTCATGTCTCCCTCCTATACCACCAGCCCTGTATCTCTAATGTCCTTCAGGTCATCTCATCTCGGATATCCCACCAAAATGCCAAACATAACATGGATAAAGCTTATCAACATCCTCTCCAAACAAACGATCCTTTCCCACTTATCTCTCATTACATTCTCCTTATCTGCTGGGTCCGTGCTGTCCATTGTGGGGGCTACCAGCCACGTGTGGTTTTCAAGCACTTGGAATGTGGCTAGTCTGCATGGAGGTATGCTATAAGCAAAAAATACACCCCAGATTTGGAAGACTTAATATGAAAAAAAGAATGAAAAATATAACATTAAATGATGATATTTTGGATATATTGTGTTAAATAAAATATATTATTGATATAATTTTATTTCTTTCTTTGACCTTTTAAATAGGGGTACCAGAAAGCTCATAATTACATATGTGGATTGCATAATTATATATGTGGATTGCATATTCCATTACAGTCATATGAAGGCTACTGTAGACTATGCAACCATGAGGTTATCCTTTTCCTGTTCTTGGGGTTTCATATGAAATCAGTCAACAGGTGGTGACACCACCTCCTGGTCTTTTATTTGTCCTCTTCATGTCCTGACCACTGGGCTGGATAAGCCCTCTGCTTTGTAACAGCACCGACTGTACCTGGCTGCTTCCATCTCCTTTTTACTCCAGTCTCAACTCAGCTGCCAATGAGCAAACTCGATAACCTGAATAACTGAGAGCCAACCCCATTCAAACGCCCCTTGAGATAAAGAAGAAAACAAATAACCAAATAAACTCCCTGAATAACTGCACTGTATATAAAGAACCAATGTGCTAAAAACTGAGGAACCAGCCATTCACTTAATTTTATAGGCTACCCTTAATATCAACAAACGCCTCTCACCAACAAATGAAATACTCCTTAAGAAAGAAACAGGATGCCCTTTATAAGCACAGGTGGAAGGAAATGCAGCCTCTGACCGTCCAAACCACAAACAGACACACACAAATTCTCTTTGCAGTTTTGTTTCAGTTCAATCTTAAAGACATTCAGGGTCCTGGCCTCCTTTTGAGAAGGGTTAGGTATAGCACAAGCACAGTTCTGGTCCTGGACTCTCAGCTTTGGGGATCATGACTTGACAAAAAATTTCCATAAAGTCCAAATTCTTCCTCATGCAGCGAAATAGCCAATGGTAAGAAGGTAACAACGGAAATAGCCATTCAATAAATTAGATCTTGGAGATGACTAGGAATGACTGAAGGTAAAGATAATCTTTATCAATTTTAATTCTCTTCATCCATTCCTGCCTGTCCCATGGCAGCATCCAGCACATGTGAGGGGCACACGTGGGCTCAAGCAGAGGCTGGACACCCTTTGCAAGACAGAGCACCTCCTCTCCAGCCAGCACTGCTTCACTTCTTCTGAAGGGTTGACCAGTCGTCCTGCAGCCCTGCCCTGCTGCTTAAGTAGAGGCTAAAAGTTGGTATAGTCTGTGCAAAGAACCTACACACAGGAGCCTCTAGTTCCTGGTGGAAACACTGACCTATGACCACTTCAGAAAGAAAGACAAACCTCTCAACCAGGCTATCAGGAATGATTCTCTGTTGGGTCCCCAACTGATGACTATAGAATAACAAGATCATTTTGATAGGTTATAAAGCCAAACTGATCTCATTTTCATTTTCAAACTCACACCTCATAAATGTGTCCTTCTTGACTAGTTGAACTTGCCAATTTGGAGAGCAAGGTTGTCACCATGGCAGTAGATCTTCTTTCTAATCATAAATACCAAGTGCATTTAGCACCATGCAGAACTCCAGAAGAGAATGTCAATGGATTCCCTTTGCTGTATCCTTAACATGAATTTCTGCACACACACACACACACACACACACGAACACTCCAAATTTCCACAGATGTGAAGTTAGGCAAAAATGGAGGCCCAGGTCAGCCTGAGGGGAGGGTGTGGTCACGTGGGGAGGATCTAGAGTGCCTGCTTTTGGTGTTGCTAACAGATTTACAGGAGTCTTATTTGTTCTTTCTTTTTTTCTGAAGCACCAGGTGGCAAAGCCAATTTCTTTCTCTTGAGGGCTGGCTTGTGAGTAACTGCCCATCTGCCAGCAACAAAAAGGAGGAGGCCTCAGGCCGTGCTCCACACTCACCTCCTCATGCTGCCCCAACAAAGACAGTTCATCCCTGGCCTGCAACAGGTCCCTCTTGAGATTGGTGTGAACTCCTCAGGCTGATCAGAACATATTTCAGCTGATGTTGGATTTGCTCTGATTGTATCACACTGACTAAAGTGTCTGGTAGACGTAGACTGCGCAAGAATAAAATAGACTTGGGATCACAGCGGCTTAAGAATAAAGAAATGACAAGATTGCTAGGTCTAATGGTAGTTCAGCTTTTAGCTCTCTGAGAACCTCCATACTGCTTTCCACAATGGTCGAATTATTTACACTCCCACCAACAGTATATACTCAGATGAATATAAATCATTTTACCGTAAAGACACATGCATGCTAATGTCCATTGCAGCACCATTCACAATGATAAGACATGGAATCAACCTAAATGCCCATCAATGACAAATTAGATAAAGAAAATGTGGTACATATACACCATGGAATACTATGCAGCCACAAAAAAGAACAAGATCATGTCTTTTGTGGAAACTTGGATGGAGCTGGAGGCCATTATCCTTAGCAAACTAATGCAGAAACAGAAAACCAAATACCACATGTTCTCACTTATAAGTGGGAGCAAAATGATAAGAACTTATGAACACAAAGAAGGAAACGAGACACTGGGGACTACTTGAGGGTGGTGGGTGGGAGGAGGGAGAGGAGCCGAAAGGATAACTATATTGTACACTGGGCTTAATACCCGGGTGATGAAATAATATGTAAAACAAACCCCCATGGCACGTGTTTACCTATGTAACAAACTTTCACATGTACCTCCAAACCTAAAATAAAAGTTATAAAAAAAAAGAAAACCAAGGATAAAGAAATAATGCTTCTTCATCAACCGTCTCTGTGACAGGTACTATGGAAAGCATGTAACAGACATTACCTTATGCATTCATGACAACAGCCTTATCAGAAATGTCTCATCCCCACTTTACAGATGAGGGAACTAAAGCTCAGAGACAATGTGAACCAGAATAAACCAAGTTACAGTAACACATCAATCTCAAAATCTCAGTGGCTTAAGGCAACAATGTTAGTGGTTCTCTGGGGACAACTGTCCTTTGTGTGGTGATTCAGAGACCCAAGCCATTTTAATACCATTGGATCTGTCATCTCAACACAAGGCCTGTAAATTTGCCCCAGCAGGGGAAGTGAGAGACTGGAGAATCTTGCAGGGGACTTCCGCTGCCTCAGGCCAGGAGTGGCATATGTTCCTTCGAGTCAGATGGCCTTGTTTAAATGCAAGGGGCTGGGAGACGGTATCTTCCCAGAATGTATGTTGGTGTGGGCTATAATGTCCAGCAGGGAGAGGTTAAGTGGCTTTCACTGCCTTTCTTCCATCTCTTATTCACCCCGTCCTGCCTGTCTGTATAATTTTTCTCTCTTGCAGACTGGATCCCTTGAATTTTATGGTTCATATGTTGAAAACAAGGACACCTACAGGGCACGATGTTAGTGTTACAGATTCAGCCACTGAAGTATCTCATCTCTCCCTCTCTGTCTCTTTCCAGTTTCCCAGGGAGAGGACAAGTTAGGATGCCTGTCCTCTCGAGAGTCAACCATGCCTGGGAGAGAGGGGAGGAAGGCCACATGATAGAAACAGGGCAATTCCTGGTGCAACCTTGTAGATGAAGAGTGGGTAAAGGTGGCTGATCCTCTAAAAAGAGGGTCATTCAAAACTGTAAGTAGCAGAATGAGGATTAGGACCCAGGTCTGTCTGACTCCAGACCTTTTTTTAAACTGCACTTACTACACATATATATAGCCTCCTGGACATTTTAAAAGTCAAAGAATTAGGAGAAACAGCCCCTGTGTATACAAAACCAGGGATGCTGCAGAAAACTATGTATTTTCAGATAAGACTTACTATGGCATACGCAAGTCAGTCTAAAACTAAGGGAAATATTAATTGGTTTGTCAGAGTTTACAGTCCTCTGTTTGTGGTATAGGCCTCCCAAGGCTATAAGATAAAGATGACTTCCTTTCTCCTCAAGAATCTAGCTCCTAGACCTGCTCTCCAATATAGTAGCCAGTAGCCTCATGTAGTTATTTAATTTTAAATTTGCTTTTATTGAAAATTCAGTTTCTCAGTCACAGGAGCCACATTTCAAGTGCTCAATGGCCAGTGTGGCTACTGGGCATACCATTGGATAGTTCAGATATAAAACATTCCCTCATTGCTCTGTGTTTTCTTAGACAGCACTAGGCTAGCCCTTCAACTCATGGGTCTCCCCTGCAGAGGAAACACTCTGAGTACAGGAAAAAAACTCAACATTCTCAAATGGAATCAAAAAGTTTTGTACTGGCTGGGTGCAGTGGCTCACACCTGTAGTCCCAGCACTTTGAGAGGCCAAGGTGGGTGGATGATGAGGTCAGGAGTTCGAGACCAGCCTGGCCAACATGGTGAAACCTCATCTCTACTAAAGATACAAAAAATTAGCTGGGCATGGTAGCAGGTGCCTGTAATCCCAGCTACTCAGGAGGCTGAGTCAGGAGAATCACTTGAACCCAGGAGGCAGAGGTTGCAGTGAGCCGAGATCTCGCCATTGCACTCCAGCCTGGGCGACAGGGTGAGACTCCATCTCAAAAAAACAAAACAAAACAAAACAAAAAACGAAAGAAAGTTTTGTACTAAAGAAAATTAAGTCGCCTTTATAATAAAACCCACTGAAACCACCCTAAGACTCCAAAAGAAAAGATGGCAGGAAAGGTAAAAGAAGAAACAGGACTTCATTGCCCGTGGTTGTAGGAACGATTCAAACAGGCTCCAGTGAGAGTTAAGCAACATAATTCTCTTCATAAAGGTAGTTGGCTCCATTGCCAATGAAGTCTCACCTCAGCCCTCGGAGTGAACCACGCACAGAGACTACACAGACTCCTGCAAGGAGCATATCTTCTCTAGAGCCCGTGTTCTCTTGTGTCTCTCCACATTCTTCCTCTTTTATCCTTCCTCCACCTCCACTCTCACTTCATCTATGTTTTCTACTGCAAGACATTCACTCTCCTTCCACCCTTAACTCCCTCCAACTATCAAGCCACGTCACAGATCTAAATGGAATCCTTTCTCAAATGGTACTCTGCCATCCAGGCAGCCATGAAGGCAAGGCCAGATTGAAGGGTCTCGAAAGATGATTTTGATTATCAAAAAATGACTATTGCCTTGAGGGGTACTTGTTTCCCTTTTGCAGAATGCAGCGCTGAGTGTGTCTAAGGCTGGGTGAACATATAAGGTGCATTGCAAAGCAGTGTCCAAGCATGTTCTGTGGAATGACGGTTAAAAGGTATTCGTTAGCCAAACCAAACCAAACTGAACCAATAGTTTCCAAGGTCCAAAAAATTGAGGGCAACACTAGGTTAACATGTGTAGCCAAGAGTCTTTAATATGCAAATGTGTCTTGTGAATTTCCAGGAGGATGTCATCATATGCCACATTTCCTAAACTTATTTGACCCCAGATCCTTTTAGTTTTGCAGGGTTTTCTCACTGGATAAAAAACTCAGGCCCTAAAGTAACAAAGCTGGTTTCCATGGGTGACTTGGCCCTGAAAATAATTTCAAAGGAATGCTTGTCCTACAAATTTTGAGATCTTGGAGTGTCATACAAATGTTCCCAAATTGACTGTGAAAGACAAGCCGAGTGTGAATAATATATTCTGTTGTAGTCTTCAACAAAAGTTGCTCTCTAGATACTTGGTATGTTTAGTTGACATAGAAAGTTGAAAGTAAAGAAAATAAGGAGAAGAAGAAATAGGAATAAAGTATGAAGCCACAGAGAGAAAAAAATAACTCTTCATCTGGATTAAGCTTGGCTTCAAACATTTAAATTGTCATGTCTAATGATATTGTGAATACCTCCTTTTGAGACTGAATTAAAAATTTTTAAGGGACTCGTATAAGAAGGTTTGGCAATCTTTGGGAATGAGGTAGTTATTCTTCATGGCCAAATCTAGGCTGGCAGAGATGTAACTTTCTCTCCAAACTGTCCATTACTGTATGTGGTTTGGTCTGGCTGACCCACAGGTAACACAGTACTTGGCTGTGACACACAGTACTCCCTTTGACACACCTCAGAGCTTCATTTCCTTTCTAATTTTTTTGGCTCATGGCCAAGAAAGTGAGTGGGGAGCCTATTCTATACTTCTGCATGTTTTCCTTCCGATTGTGAATTGATTCTGATAAACAAGCCCAGTTCCAAGGCTTCTAGAGACATTAGTCTCAAGAAATGTGGTAGGTGCAAGGAAATCTGCAGTAACTGTTTCTAATAGTCAAATATGTAATTATAAAATAATTTGGCTCAAAATTAAGAACACTCCCATAATGAACAGTATTTGAGTTAAAACAGAAGCTATGAGATTTCAGTCACACCATGTAGATCCAGCTTTGTGCTGTGCCAGAGTCAGCAAAGTTGCCCAAAGACCACACCTGTTAGGGCACACGTGATGGCTGGCAGAAATATTTGAAACCTCAGTTTAAACAGATAAGAATAGGGAAAGAGATGACAGAAGAGCACCTGACAAAATTCAACAACCATTTAAAGATAAAAACTCTTAGCAAAATAAGAATAGAAGAGAACTTGTAAATCTGAAATAGTGCGAAGCAAAAAACCTACAGCTAACATCATACTTACTGAAGAACTATTGAAGACATTACATATAAGATAAGAAACAGGACAAAAACATCTGCTTTAATCACTTCTATTCAACATTGTGCTGAGAGCATGGCCATTATAATAAAGAAAAAAAAACCCAAGAAACAAACAGCATAAAAATTTGAAAGAAAGAAATAAAACTGTCTTTAGTTACAAATGACATGATTGTATACATAGAAAATTTTAAGTGATCTGCAAAATAACTGCTAGAAATAACAAACGAATTTATCAAATTTATAGGATATAGATACAATAAAAATTTTTATATGCTAATAGCAAAAAATCTGAAAAGTGAAATAAAAACAATTAATAGCATCAACACATAAACTACTTAGAAATAAACTTAACAAAATTACAAAACAATGCTAGAAGACTTTTTTTAAAGTTTAAATTAAGAGAGACATACCATAGTAATTGACTTTCTTTCTTGATTCAAGGCTCAGTATTGTTAAGATATCATTTCTCCACAAGTATAGCTGGGCATGGTGGCTCACACCTATCATCCCAGCACTTTGGGAGGCTGAGGCAGGAGGACTGTTTGAGCCCAGGAGTTCAAGATCAGCCTGGGCAACATAGTGAGATCCTGTCTCTGCAAAAAGTTTTGAAGAGTTAGCTGAGCGTGGTGGCACGTGCCTGTAGTTCCAGCTACTTGGGAGGCTGAAGTGGGAGGATTGCTTGAGCCCAGGAAGTCAAGGCTGCAGTGAGCTATGATTGTGCTACTGCAGTGCAGCCTTGGGGACTGAGCAAGACCCTCTCTGCACCCCCCACCGCCCTCACGAAAAAAACCCACAAATAGATTCAGTGCATTCCAAGTCAAAATCCTAGTTTTTTTTTTAATAGAAGTTGACAAACTAGTTCTAAAATTCATATACAAATACAAATGAGCTACAGTAGCCAAAACAACCTTGAAAAAGAAACAAAGTTGAAAAACTTAATGGTATCTGACTTCAAGATTTTTTTGAAACTATGGTAATTACTATATTGGGATCAAGATGGACAAATAGATCATTGGAATAGAAAATAATCCAGAAAGAGACTCAAATATATATGGTCAATTGATTTTTTGCAAAAGTGCCAAGCAAATTACGTGCAGAAAGAGGAGGTTTTTTTCAACAAAAGGCACTAGAATAATTGAATATTCATGTGCAAAAAAATTAACTTTGACCCATACTTCACACCATAGACAAAAATCAACCTAAAATGGATCATAGGCATAAATGCAAAACTTAAATCTACCAAACTTTGGGAAGAAACCCAGAAAATGAAATCTTTGTGACTTTGGTTTGGGAAAAGATATTTTTAGTTACAGCAACCAAAGCCTAATCCATAAAAGAAAAAACTGACAAATTGGGCTTCATCAAAATTTAAAAGTTCTGTTCTTGGAAAAACACTGTTCCCCAAACCACATACTTAAAGCAAATATTTGCAAATCACATATGATAAAAGACTTATCCAGAAAATATAACAAACTCTCAAAAATAAAAAATGAACAATTCTTTTTAAAAAATGTACAAAAGATTTGAAAGGACATTGAAAAGATTTGAAAAGAAGATACAGAAATGGCAATCACACACAGGAAA
Organism: Pan paniscus; assembly: GCF_029289425.2. Lineage (NCBI taxonomy): Eukaryota > Metazoa > Chordata > Mammalia > Primates > Hominidae > Pan > Pan paniscus. The sequence continues at coordinate 28,904,671 of NC_073254.2, forward strand.
AGGGGACATCATTAGCTGTTAGAGGAATACAAAATGAAACCACAATGAGATACCATTTCATGAGAATGTCTAAAATTAAAAACTAACAACAATGAATGTGAGCAAGAATATGGAGCAACTGGAATTCACATTGTAAAATCACTTTGGAAAACTATTTTGCAGAGATTAAGCATTTAAGTGAAACATATTCTTCCCCAGTGATTCAGCATTCCACTGCTAGATATTAACTCATGAAAAATGAAAACATTTAACTGTAAAAGGACATATATAAGAATAAGATGTTAGCTTTACTCATAATAGCCCAAATTAGATACAACTCAAATGCCCATCAACAATAGAATGTCTGAACAAATTGTGGTCTACTCACATATTGGAATACTACTCAGTAAGTAAAAGAAAGAACAACAGATGCTTGCAACAACATAGATGAATTTCAACAATATGCTGAGCCTAAAAAACAGACACAAGAGACTCCACATTGTATGACTGCAATTATACAGAATTCTATAATAGGCAAACTAATCCATGGTGATAGAGTAGTGGTTGCCTGTAGAGAGGAATTGACTAGAAAGAGGGAAAAGGGAAATTTCTGGGGTGATGGCAATATTTTTTATCTTGACTGGGTGGTAGTTACATAGGTGTATTGTATAGGTTTGCCCAAACTCATTGAATTAAACATGTAGGGTCTGTACCTTTCACTATATGTAAAATGTATGTTAAAAAGAATAGCAATGGACTCTAAACACCTACTTCCTAAGTCTTGATTAAATCTTTCATAATGTATTTTGGTGGTTGTTGCCGGTGGTGGTCTTTCAATTTGAAGAAGAAATTCTTAAGAACAAACACTCAGTTGTGTGAACAATTGTGTGCCCTGTTATGCAGAGGAGTCACTTGTGTACACTAGAATCCTTTCATTATGGACACTTCTCATCATGCATAGAGGGAGCAAAATCGCTTGACAGTTACATTGCCATCAAAGCAAATGACAGAGGCAGTCAAGAGCTGGGGCTCTGGGTTTAAGCAGATGTGGGTTTGAATCCTGGTTCCAGCATTCTTCAACCATTTGACTTTGGGCAAATTATGGAGCTTCTTGTCGCCTGGGGTCCTCACCAGTAAATGAGGAACATAATGCCTGCTTCATGGAGTAATTAGGAGATAGATGATAAAATGCTGCAGACTGTCCACATGGTGTCTGTTGATGAGATGAAGAATAAAGTGAGGCTTCTCCTTAGTAGATACATAGTACTCCAGAGGATTTGGGCATTTTATTTAGAAATCTGTCCGAAAGTCTCCAGAAACATTCCCTTAGAAATTTTTTCTGCTAAATGAATGAGTTGGTCTGTGATAAAGAAAGAGAATTTGGTCCCTGGGTTCACATCTCTCACCCTTCCACAAGATTATTTTCACCTCTCACTCCCGATTTAAGCTCCCAGTCTCACCTCTACTTCACCTCCCTAAGCAGGACCAGGTTCTCAGGTTCTGATTTCACACAGAGGGGAAGCAACACTTTTATTTATTTTACATATCATTTAGATCTGGGTTACTTCAAGAAAGCTTAAGGCCTCTAATGGAAAAGCTTGAAAACTTAGCATCCATCTCAAGTGGGTGTTGGGTGTCAGGGTCTGTGCCAGTTGAGGTTGTGCTAATCTGATACTCAAGGTGCACACATACAGCCAATCAAAGAGGCTTCTACCAAGGAGATAAGCTTCCAGGATGGCCTGAGTTGCATCCTGAGCTACACTGTGTCCTTCTCTGACCCCTGTCCCCAAGACAAGATTTGGACAGCATCTAGTTGAGTTACCACCTTTCATAGCTCAGGGATATGTGTGACACTGCAAAAGTCACTTACCTTTTTGGGTATCCATCAGACAGATCTGAGAGTCGAACCCCAGGTGCCCAGAACTCACAACTCCCCCACATCACCAAGACCAGAGCCAGCTGCCAGAGTCTTCTCTTTCCTTGGTCCCAGCTCCAGCCAGAGCATCCGTGGTATAATACAGTATACCATTCCTCTACGGCCTTCTCTGAGTGTTCTGGATCTCCATATTCTGGCTTCTCTGAATGACCCCAGCACTTACTCTCTGTTCCTCTTATTGACACACATGTGGAGCTGGGGAGTGCTCAAGTAGCCTGAAGTCCAGCAGATCTGACTTCATGTCCTGCCGTACTCACTCATGACCTTGGCCCAGTTCAAACCTCTCAATCTCTGGTTCTGTAAAATCACTCTCATAACAGTACTTATCTGTTTTCCTAAGGATTTAATGAGATAACATACTCAAGGGGCTGGTACTTAGTAAACACTTAACACATGTCAGCAGTTGTTCTTATTGTATTTACCAATTATAATAATTTTTTGTATTATTCTCCGATTGTTGCCTCTAATGAATTCTTGAGTCCCAAATTAGTTATTTCTGTGAAGGTCAAAAGAGCTTATTTATTTCTTTTTATGTATCTCCCACTGTACCTCGGGTGATACCAGGCATTGGGGGCAGCATTGATAACAACTTAATAAGTGATTATAAGTGACTTGATATGTGACTTGCTGTGCCTCTCTGTATACCATATGCACATACATATACCATTGTATTAGTCCGTTTTCACACTACTATAAAGAAATACCTGAGACTGGGTAATTCATAAAGAAAAGAGGTCTAATTGGCTCATGGTTCCACAGGCTGTCCAGGAAGCATAGTGGCTTCTGCTTCTGGGGAGGCCTCAGGAAGCTTCCAATCATGGCAGAAGGTAAAGAGGGAGTAGGCACATCTTACATGGTTGGAGTAGGCACATCTTACATGGTTGGAGCAGGAGGAAAAGGAGAAGAGAAGAGCCACACAGTTTTAAATAATCAGATCTCGTGAGAACTCACTCATTATACAGTACCGGGGGGGATGGTGTTAAACCCTGAGAAATCACCCCCATGATCCAATCACTTCCCACCAGGCCCATTTCTGACACTGAACATGAGATTTGGGTGGGGACACAGGCCAAAACCATATCAATCATATACTTACACATATACATATACATATACATACACATACACAGGCACATATACCATACGCATATGCAATGAATAGGGGATCTGATCTTAATTATTCTTGTATTGTGATGTTCTTTCCCCAAACCTTTCTTTGGAGTCACACTTTCCATATGCAGATGAATATTCACATGTATGACTGGCTCATATTACAATTTTATTTTCTTTAAAAAAAATTTGATTCTTCTCAGTAAGCCCAGGTTAAACCCTGTTGAGCTATTAGTTGATCTCTTTCTTTCTGAAAGAGGACAAAAGATCAAGGCATTAGTTTGCAGATTACAAGGATCTTTTTTTAATCCTCCTAACTAGTTCAGTTTCAGTGTATTTGCTACTGTGGAAAAGATGGCATCGTTCCTGAAGGGAACACGGAGAATCAGGTGACATGAAGACAAAAGCCCGCTGGATTGCTGCAAGAAATGTCCTCAGGTGACCGAGGCTCTTTTGTGAGAAAACAAGAATGTCCTGGCTGCTGAAAACAACAGACGGTGACATGGTTTATGTTGGGCGATGAGGTGACTTCAGCAGGTGCTCCAGGAGAGTCCCCCTGTGCTTGCTGGTTTGTGTAGGGCTTCCCTCCAACCTGCCTGTCTGGGGACTGGGAGAAGGGCTCCTGTGAGGAGAGGCTGGGGGCCCATGGTTCCTGGACCTTGACTTCCTGTTGATACCTTGTTCAGGCTGGAGCTAAGCCACTGACCCCACAGCCTTAAGACGAAATCCCTGCAGCAAAGATGCTGCAACCCATTCTTACGTGCTTTTCATATCCTTTTGTACGAGGCTGGGTGAGAGTGAGAGGACAGGATAGAGAGCTCGTGACAACACCTTCTCTTTGGCCTCTTCAACATCACAGGCCGCTGAAAGAGATGCAAGAGACCAGGACCCAGAATCCCAAGATACAAATGAAACACCCAAGAATTCCAGTGTCCGTTTTCTTCTGCCCAGCCATCGCTGGTGTCTCAGGGACAAAACGGCTCCCTAGGACTCTTATCCATCCACACACTCCAGGATTTTAGTTGTTACTTTTTTTGAGCCTCTTGTGGTAGGTATAATGTGACATCAAAATTTGAGATGTGCAAAAAGTAGAGGTTTTTAAATTTCTTTTTTGTTTTTGGTAACTATTTAATTTCTATTTTGAGCCCCTGTTTAGCCAAATGATGAAAATCTAGTCAGATAAGGATCCTCCTCTCTTTCTTCAAAGTCACATCTGCACCCCAGGAGGTAGACAGTACTGAAATATAGAGGGTGTGGGGAGAAGGAGAGCAGGGTCATCTGAACCTGGGTGTCTTCACGGCTCTGTCCTGGCCTCTGCAGAGAGGTCCTTCTTCCTCACCCAGCTCTCTGCCAGGATGCCTTTGTTGCTAACTACTTCTTAGTTCTGTCTGCCTCTCTCCTCTCTCTTTCTCTCTGCCATGCCTGCACCCTCTTGGGAGCACAGAAAACACATCGCTGGCCCAGCACACCCTAGGGGAGAGAGCTTCTGAGAGGCTGCCTGCAGCCTGCCCCCCAGACACACCTCACGACATTTCCTCTGTACCTGACCTTGCCAGGCACCGTGAAAACAGGTAGGGGATGGTGAAAACAGGTAGGGGGTGGTGAAAACAGGTAGGGGGTGGGTGGGCCTTACTACCCCTCAAGGCTTTCCCTAGGCCCAGGAGGGTGATCCTGTCTGCACTCACGGTATTATTCCTTCTTCTCTTTCCTACAAAACTCAGGAGCCAGGAGCATCTCAGTCTTCCCTCCCTCCCTTCCCATGCTCCTCTCCCTCACTTTCAGACCCAGGGAATCTATCCAGTCCCAGGGTGGGGAAACCTTACATTTATATCATCATATACATTTTATGCTTTGAGTCCCCAAGATCATATTGACTTTCTTACCCCTCTTTGATCTGGTGCAGTATTGCCCCGAGGCCTGGATGAACAGGACTCCTGCACCAGGCCCTAACCCCTGGGAGACCCTGCACTTTGAAGTATTTTCTGTGAACATTTCTAAGTCCTCTTCAGGTGCCTGAAGCATCCATAGGCCCATTTTTCCTTTCTGGGGAAATATCTGATTCTTTTTTTTTTCTTGGAGAGAGTCTCGCTCTGTTGCCCAGGCTGGAGTACAGTGGCACAATCTCGGCTCACTGCGACCTCCGCCTTTTGGGTTCAAGCAATTCTCCTGCCCCAGTCTCCCGAGTAGCTGGGACTACAGGCACACACCGCCAAGCCCAGCTAATTTTTTGTATTTTAGTAGAGACGGGGTTTCACCATGTTGCCCAGGCTGGTCTTGAACTCCTGAGCTCAGGCAATCTGCCCGCCTCGGCCTCCCAAAGTGCTGGGATTATAGGTGTGAGCTGCCGCGCCCGGCCCTGTCTGACTCTTTACTGCCGGGGTCTATCAGATACTTGAAGGGCCCAGACCTCGCACCTATAGGGTCGTCCAAGGCCCCAGTGCTGGGCTTTGGTTCTAGAAGGGTGGACTGTAAGCAGATTCCTCCCACTGGATGAAGCAGAATTTATTTCTCAGAATTCTATGAGATGGGACCGCCATACTGGTGCTGCAGACATGCTGATTTGAGGTGACCCAAACTGTCTATATGGACAGTTCCCTGTCCCCTGCAAAAATATGTGCCTGGCAGACAAGTTTAACAAACTTCAATTGAGCAACGAATGATTTGTGAATTGGGCAGCCCCCAAACCACAATAGGTTCAGAGAGGCTCTAGGCCTGGTTGAAAAAGACTTGTAGAAAGTGAAAGCAAAGTGATGTACAGAAAATGGAAGTGAGATACATAAACAGCTGGATTGGTTACACCTTGGTGTGCGCCTTATTTGAAAAGGGTTTGAGCATTTGGCCACCTGTGATTGGCCGAGAAACTCAGCGATTGGCATGAGAGTAGGTTACAGTCTGTTTACACATTCAGGTAGGTTACAGTTCACTGTGCATGAAGAAACCTTTAGGCTGAACTTAAAATATGTAAGGAGGCAACTTTAAGCTAAACTTAAATTTAACACTCCACGTACCCTCTCGGGTGACTTTGTTCTTGCATCTTCCTCCTTCACTCAGGCGATAAGCATGACATATCGAGCTACTTCTAGAATAAAGGGGAGGGACACAGGTAACAGAAAACACAAGGAAAAAGTACATTAGCAAATTTACCCAAAGATCATACTGCCATTCTCTTGAATTGGCCCGTATATAGTCAATATTGAGCATCAGAAGACTTGAATTTGGCCGGGTGCAGTGGCTCATGCCTGCAATCCCAGCACTTTGGGAGGCCGAGGCTGTGGGTTACCTGAGGTCAGGAGTTCAAGACTAGCCTGGCCAACATGATGAAACCCCGTCTCTACTAAAAATACAAAAATTAGCCGGGCATGGTGGTGGCCGCCTGTAATCCCACCTGCTCAGGAAGCTGAGGCAGGAGAATCACTTCAACCTGGGAGGCGGAGGTTGCAGTGAGCTGATATTGCGCCGCTACACTCCAGCCTGGGCGACAGAGAAAGACTCCATCTCAAAAAAAAAAAAAAAAAAAAAAATTGATTGAGCTCAGGTTAGTTTTAGTCCTGACTCTGCTATTAACCAGCTGTGTGATCCTGGGCAAGATATTTGACCTCTCTGGGCCCATTTCTTCATCTTTAAAATGAGATGGATGGATGGCTATCTATAATAGATGGATGGGCAGATGAGGGAGGGAAGTTTCCCAGATAGACTGGGGAGGAGGTGGGAGCTGGTGGTTGTCTAGACTCTCTGTCCCTACCTAGTGCTGCAAAAATTCCCATTTGGGCGCTATCATCCCCATCACGCCTCTTTCCCCACTGCTTTGTTTCCAAGAGCAGCTTGGTGAGGTAAATGAAAAGATTGCTCTAAGAGTCAGAAAACCTGATTTTTTCTTCTACAGTGTTTGTTGTGAGCTTTTGGCAATGTAGAAGCTCTCCAGGTGTTACCTTTCTCATCAGTAAGATGCAGTTAATGATACGTGTTTCGTGTATCATGGTGTTTTGGGCATCATGTGTGATAGTGTGCATGGAAGCTGCTCTGCAGCCCTGAAGCCCACAGGTAAGGTCGTGTCTTACAAGGCATGACTGGGACTGCTTCTCTTCCATATTCCCCGCTACAGCTGCCCATGGGATTCCTATACAGTGTACACCAAACATTGTTCTAGGTGACTTCACAGCTCCCGAATGAAACTGAGTAACAGAGATCACCAGATAAGGTGGTGTTACTGAGTTATGTTCACCATGTGTCAGGGAAAAGGACTTCTGTGTTGTTTTATTTTTGTTTTAAGGCATCAGAGCCAGAACATGTACAGTTTTTACAGGGAGAGTAAAAACTAAGGGCTTATTTGTCCAAGTAAGTGTGGTTTGCCACCCGAACTGAATGAGACAGTGGAAGGTCTCCCGCTAAATGAGACAACGGGAAGGAAAAGCAGGCTTAGAAGCATATTTGGGATAGATCTACGGAGATAGGACAGTGCTCAGAGAAGAAGACGAAAGTTGTCCTTCTGGTAAATGCCTAAATGAAGTTAGTGAGAGAAGTGCCACATCTTATCCCTTTCACCTGAACCAATTACTCTCGGTCACTTCTTAAATAATTCTCACTTGATGGTATTTGGGGAAAACCTGTCTCAGACCTTTTGCCTCTGCTCTCACACCCCAACAGTCAACACAGAAGAAGGCTTCTGTAGCCAAATGTGTGGGTTTCCCCCCACACTGACAGCAGACACCAGCTGGGTGTCTTCTAATTCAATTCCAACACTCCCTACCTGGAAATAGTGTCAGATTCTACAGGTTGAGGGCTCACTCAGTCCCCAAGACTGCCCCCACTTCACACATCTGTGACATGAGCAGGCCTCTGGAACTTCTGATCTACTGTCTTCAAGTTGGGGTTCTCATAGCCCCCTCTTAGGATTTGATTAACTTGCTGGAGCAGCTCACAGGACTCAGGGAAACACCTGTGTTTACTGCTTTATTATAAAGGATATGAATGAAGAGCAGCATTGGGAGAGGTGTGCGGGAAGGGGCGTGGAGCTTCCAGGTGTCATCCCTGGGCGTGCCACCCTCCAGGAACCTCCATGTGTTCAGCTATCTAGAAGCTCTCTGAACCTTGTCCTTTTGGGTTTTTCTGGAGGCTTCCGATAGGCATGATTGACGTTACATAGGCATGGTTGACAACCGTGTAGAAATGTGCCTGGATAAAAAGCCCATGATCTAAACCCAGCAAGGCCTGTCTGTTCAGACTTTTCTTGGTCTCTCTGCGTAGCATTCTTTCCTCTAGGATATGGGGCAAGACCCTCTCTGGAATGAGGGTCTTTTTGATCCACAATCAGATTAGAGTCCTGCCTTGGGCAGGTAAAAGGAGGACAGGAGAAGGTCAGAGAGAGAGATTATATTTCCAGAGGCCCATCTCTGAGGTCTAAAGCACCCCAACATTATAACAAAAGACTGCAATAAGGGTTATGGGTGTTATGATTCAGGAACTGCAGATGAAAATCAATATGGGTGTGTGTGTGTGTGTGTACACACATATATAAAATCACATATAAAATCATAGTGTCACACATGGCATCATAAAAGTTTAGAGTAGGAGGAAATCTTTAAATGACCTAGACTGACCTTTCCCTTAGTTCAGTGGCTCTCGAAGTACCCATGCCCTCCAGCCAGCAGGCACAGAGAACTTGTTAGAAATGCAAGCTCACGCCTATAATCCCAGCACTTTGGGAGGCTGAGGCGGGTGGATCACGAGGCCAGGAGTTTGAGACCAGCCTGGCCAACATAGTGAAACCCTGTCTCTACTAAAAATACAAAAAACTAGTTGGGTGTGGTGGCAGGTGCCTGTAATCCCAGCTACTTGGGAGGCTGAGGCAGTAGAATTGCTTGAACCCGGGAGGCGGAGGTTGCAGTGAACCGAGATTGCACCACTGCACTCCAGCCTGGGCAACAGGGCAAGACTCCGTCTCAAAAAAAAAAAAAGAGAGAAAGAAAGAAAGAAATGCAAGCTCTTGGGCCCTGCCTCAGACTCACTGAATCAGCAACCCTGAGTGGGACTCAGAAATCAGAGAACAAGCCGCCCAGGTGATTCTGATAGAACTAAAATGTGAGAACCACAGTCCTCATTCATCCCTTTCTAAAACAGCATACCTGACACCTAACAGACGATCTTTCGGCTTCTAGCTGAATATTTCTGGTGATGGGGAGCTTACTACCTCATGAGACATCTAACAATTAGATAGTTTCTCATTTTCATGAGATAAATCTGACTTCTTGTCACTTTCACCCTACTTTATCCTCTGAATGCAATTCAGAGATATACTGACTCCAGATCACTGGAAACTGGGCTAATTATTCACATAGTAGGAATTTGGTAAAAGAGAATAAACTGGGAGGGAGGCCAGGGCCTCACATTTTCCTTTCAACCAAATTAAATAGCAAGATTAAGGGCTGTCCCTGCCATTTGTGAGATTATGATAAATATCAGTATTAATAACAATAGTGACAGTAATAATTACCCACGGCTCGATTTGGATGCAGGTCAAGAAACCATCCAAATCAAATTACATGTAAGAAAAATATGTGTGTTCAGTGGGGGGAACATTCTCAAAGAGGAAGAAAAATTGACACTGTGAAAAACATTTCACCTTCTAATGGGGATAACTATTTCTTTCCATTCCAAGGAGGTGATAAGAGAAAAATCTCCGTGCAGGACAGGGATATTTTATGGATGAGGTTCCAGCCCCGCTCTGGCTCAGTGTGTGCACAGTAAAAAAAAGGCTGGTGGGCAAAAATGAGCCTTTACCTGAGGACACTTCAACCAGGGCTGCTTTGACTTGAGTATGCTTGTTTGGCCAGTTTTTATTGGTGGGGGTCTTTTCTGTTTGTTCCCGGTGGGTGTTTGGTAGAAGGAACAGGAAGAGAATGAGATATTCTTTCTCACACAGGGAGGCAGAGAGGGGAGGGATGGGACTGGGGAGGGGGAGGAGGAAGAGGAGGAGGAGAAAGAGGAGGAGGAGGGAGGGTGAAGTTACCCAGGCTCTGGCCTCAGCCTCCCTTCCCTCAGTCTAGCTATCATCTCTTCTTCCACTTTCTTGCCCCCACAGCTCTAAGCAGTGCCAGGGTACTCTTATAAATATTTTTTTCTCCCCCAAATTTGAGCCTAGAGAGTGTTTACTTCCTGTCAAATCGCAGGGACCTGCTGATTTTTCCCATTACTGCAAATTGCTGCTCTGGGTGCTTTGCATTTGTTATTAAGATGCAATCAGGGCTGCCTAGCTGATTACCAGCCTCACCTCAGCCCCAACCCTCACACCTGACTTAGGAGTGAACTGCAGTCTAAAACAGAATCCCAGTCTCTGGCTGCTGGGGACCGGCGAGGGCTTTCTGTTTTGTCAGGGGCACAGGGGCTCCGGTGGGCAGCTGGGGCAGAGGGAGCACCAGGAAGGAGACAAGAGGTGCTGGGCTCCTCCACAGATCCTGAGATGCTGAAAAGCAACTTCGTGTTTCTCAAGTTCCTGGGAATTGTGGTGGGTGTTGGGCCGTGTGACAGGCCTCTGGAATGATGACGGCTGATGGCTGTGGCGGCCTGCCCAATGAGGCAGAGGCCAGCCCGAGCCAGGCCTTCCACACGAATAAGCACAGAGTGTCTCTTAAGGCTGAATGGCAGGATGATGCGCCCATGGGTGATGGCCTGCCTGGAATCATGTGTCAATCAGCATGCTCCCAAACAGCTACAAGCTCTGCCACAGACACAGCCCCCATCTCTGCCTTCCACCTGAGGACCCCTCCTCCTCTGCCCACCCTTGTCAAATCCACCCAGCCCCTTCTTTGGTTATGTTCATGACTGCAGCCAGCAAAATGCACACAAGCACGTGAGCACACACTTCCAGCGGCTTCTGAGCACACACAAAAACCAACTCCCAGGCCAGAGCTCGCTTTCTTTAGGCCATCTGTGACCCTAACTCCTCTCTCCTCTTGCTTGCTTTGTTAAAAAGTGTCTCCATTTTTATTAAACAAGTGTCTTAGCTCTTGCCCTCCCTGAAGGTTCATTGTTGCATGAAAAAAAGAACAGCTCCCCTGAAGATTACAAACACAGAAATTGTATTGAATCACTGAGAAGGGAAAGGGTGAGAGAATCGGAGGAGAAGCTGCAGCAACACAGCTGTCACAAATTCAAGCAAAAGCATCAAAACCTGATAACGAGAGAGACAAGCTAGAGCTCTTTGTGTGCCCCTCCACGGACATCTTTTTAAAATCCAAGTCAGATCTACGTGGGGAAGCTTGCAGCAGTGTGATGCTTGTCCTGTGTCACCTGATTTTTATTAGATCTACTGAACGTGTTGATGGAAGAAAAAATAGAGCGTAGAGAGGAAAGGGAGAGAACTAAGGGAGGTGGGATTTTTGTAGCACTGAAAGTGCCCAGACTTGAAAAGAGACAGGCAATCCTGAGTTCAAACCCTGCCTATTCCACTTACTGCCTCTGTTACTTGAGCCTGTTTTTCCCATTCTGAATAGAGATAATGAATCTGTATCATAGGATTATTACAAGGAGGACACAAGGAAGAATAAACACAGTATGTAAAATTTGCTTGCTTTTTCTGTTATTTGGAGAAGAAGATGGTTAAGGCAAGAATTTTTTTAAAATAAAATTATTTTTGGCATCATTTAAAGACCAAGATGAGACTCTACTCAGGATCAAAAGGGATTATGGTGCCCTATCCTCCCATGGAGAAAAACATGCAGTTATTAAACTCCAAATTTGCATTATTCTGCTGTCCTTACTAATTCTACTTTTTTTTTTTTTTCCTGGTATGCCACTTAGATAGCCTGAAGCTGACAAACACAAAGCCTAGACCCGGGGTCCTCCCCAGTTGCTCAGGGAGTCTTCTTTCTGGGCCCAAGTTTAAAGGCAAGTTGCATTGTGGGGCTCACACAAGAAAGAACAGAACTGTCTTTAGCACAAAGAGGCATCCCAGAGTGTGTTTAGGGAGAAACATAAAGGGTTGACCTGGGTGAAGCCCACGACAGAAACCTTGTGAAAGAACTTCCCAAGGAGGCACATGCTAAGGTGGGCTGTGAGCATGCCAACAGGTGTGTTCCCTTGGGGCAGCTGGGGCCTCTGAGCCTTTTCTAGGCTGTGAGGTGTCCAGGGAAGGCCTAACATATGTGGAATTGGAGTCCCTGACTGTCATTAGAATCCCAGAAGCAAAGAAGAGAAAGAGAATGAAACAGAAGCAAAGTTTGAAGCGATAATACCCAAAGTTTCCCTGAACAGAAAAACAATATCCAGACACAGATTCTAGAAGCTTAATAAACACTGATAAGGTAAACATAAGACAAATGCATCTAGATATCTCATGGTCTTCTATATGACTGCTAAAAATGAAAGACAGAAAAAAGTCTTAAGAGTAATCAGATTTTAAAAAGGACATTACCTTCAAAGGAGCAACACTAACACCGAACTTCTCAAAAGAACCGATGGAAGCCAGAAGATGATAAAATGATGTGTTTAAAATTCCAGAATCATAGTGGGAGGTTTTAACAGTATAAGTAAATGATAAACAAGCAGTCAAAAAGTCAGGAGGGCTATAGAATGCCTGAACAACAGGCCTAGCAAGTTGAATTATTATAATACAGAGGAGACTCACCAAACAAGTACAGAACATGCCTTCTTTTTAAGTACACATGAATCGTTTTCCAAATTGATTATGTGCTGGACCATAAAGTAGTATCAACAAACTGTAAGCTATTAAAATCATAGTCTTTGACTACAGTGAAATTGAACTAGAAATTAATCACAGAAATGAATGAAATGATGAAAAAATATGGCCTATTAAAATATGTGCTTAAAGGAAGGGCACAGCCTCAAATGTTAGAAAAGAAAAAAGGCTGAAAATAATGATGTGAATATTCATACGAAGAATTTGGGAAAATAAAACACAATTAAACCCTAATATAGTAGAAATAGGAATTTAATGAAATAGATGACAAATGTATAACAGAGAAAATCAACAAAATTAAAAGTTGTTTTTTTGAAAGGACTAATAAAATGTATTACCCCGTAGTAAGACTATGTATTAAATATTTGTGTGTGTAGCAGGGGGACCACACATAAATTATCACATTAGGGATGAAAAAAGGGACATTATTCCAGAATCTCCTTACATTAAAAAAGTGAGAAGATATTTTCAATAACTTCATGCCAATACATTTCATAATTTATAAAAATAGATCTTATCAAAATTAATACAGAGAGAAACAGGAATTTTGAATAGCTCAATAGCTATTAAAATTGAATTCATTATTAAAAACCTTTCCCTAAAGATAACTCCAGACCCAGATGGTTTCACCAATAATTTTTTTCAAACTTTAATAAATAAATAACTGATTTTATACAGTTTTCAGAAATAGGAAAACAAAAGACATTTTAAAATGAGTAAAGCCAAATATAGTTCAAAATAATGCAAGGAAATCACAAAGACAGAAATTACAGGCTGATCTCTTCCATGAATGTAAATTTTAAATTATTTTTCAAAATATTAGCAAATCAAATCTGTGATTTATGAAAGGTACAAATTACAACCAATCTGAGTTAATTCCAGAGATACAGGATTGGCTTAATTATCAAAAGACAGCAATTGTAATTTATCACATTAATAGAATGAAGGAGAAAAACCATGTGTCTATATCAAAAGATGTAGAAAAAGCATTTGATAAAATTCAATATACATTTCTGATAAAATCTTTACTTATCAAAATGAAAATAACATTTCCTTAATCTGACAAAAAGCATCTGTTTAAAAAGATCTACTGCGATCACCATGCTTAAAGGTAAAATACAGAAGCCATCCCTTGAGATTAGAAATTAGTCAAGATTCCTGGATAACGTTTCTTCAACGTTGTCCTAAAGTACAGCAAGAAAAAAAAAAACTCTGAAGTCTCAAAAGGAAGGTACAATACTATCAGTATCTGTAAATGGCATGAATGTGTGCTTAGAAAGAGACAAAATAATTTATAGCAAAACTGTTAGAATCATTAAGTAAATTCAGCAAAGTCACTGAATACAATGTTGATATACAAAAATAAATTGTATTCCTATATATTAGCAACAATTGAAAAGAAAATAAAATCATACCATTTATAATAGGATCCCCAAATAGCAAATGCCTAGAATAAATCTAATGAAAAACCTGCAGGAAAGCATTATGAAAGAAATTACAGGTCTAATAAAGAAGGAATAGACTATGTTCATGGATTAGAGATTCAATATTATAATAAAGCCAACTGATCTAAGTATTAAGAATTTAGGATACCTTGTTTGTTTTTTGCTTTTTTTCCTTTTGGGAAAAGTGACAGGCAGATTATAAAATGTGTATGAAAATGTAAGAATAATAACTACATTCTCCTTGAATAAGAAAATAAAATTAGATGGCTTATAATATTAAGAGAGATTATAATGCTACAGTAATTAAGAGAACATAGTATTCATGTAAAATATAAATATGAAGCAAAGTATCAGAAGAAATTATTAAAAATAGACCCATTCATATAAAGTTATTTGATTTATGCCAAAGTTAACATAGCAGTGCATTTTTTAAAAAATGACCTTTTTCCTAATAGTCTGAATCAGTGAAATATACGTATGAAAAAAATATTGATTCCTATCTTACATCATATCTTAAAAAATTAGTTCCAGGAAAATTACAAATATAAATATGAAAGCTGAAACAATTCAAACTCTAGTTTAATAATAGGGCTCTTTCATAACATTAAAGTGAAAAATTGTTTATTAAGCAGGGCACACACAAAAGGATAATAACTATAAAATAGGTGATTAATAAGTTTTACTACATAAAAAATAAGAATGTCTATTCACAAAAATGTCTCTTAATAGAGACTGAAAGTCAAGCCTGACAGTAGGAAAAAGATATTGGCAATACATCTATCTGAGGAAAGTCTCCTATCTAGAGTAGATAAAGATATCCTATTAATCAACAAGAAAAAGATGACTCAATAGATAAATGTGCAAAAATCCTTGTTGAGCACCTCTAAAAGAAGACATCCAAGTGGCTAATATGCATGTGGAAAGGTGTTAAATCTCATTAGTCTTCAGGGAAATGAAAATTTAAGCCATAATGTAACAACAACACTACATATCCACCACAATGGCTAAAATTAAAAAGATCAATAACACTCAGTGTTGGTGAAGATGTGAGGTCCAGCTGAAATTCTCATATCCTGACTATGTGCTGTGGTGTTATACAGTATGAATTGAAAAACAACACCTTGAAAAACTATGTGATGGGATCTACTACAAAAACTATATGGTGGTATCTACTTCATTGTGGTATATGAACGTACATATACCACAAGACTCAGCAATTCCACTCCTGCTATTTGCTGGGCAGCCATCTCTCACCCACATCTTCAAGGTCTGCCCTCTTACTGATGTCCAGTGCTTTTGAGGGCCCAAGGCAGTGCCTCACTGTGGTATAAGGGAGAAGAAACACGTTCCTTCCTATCTTAGGTTCATGACTGAGGCCCCAGAGAACAGCATATAGATTTATTTGCCATAAGTTTTATGTAACATGGGAGACTTCATAAGAAAAAGAAGCTCCAAAGAAACAGTTCAGCTTGTGTATTTTTATGCTAGACTTGATGAAGAGTTGACAGTGATGGAGAAAGTAATTGGACAAAGGGGTATGATTTAATGGTAATAAACTGGGGGGAATTTAACAAGGCCTGTTTGCTTAGATTCTTCTCTGTGTCCCTGTGTCCTCATAGATAAGAATGTTCTTGGGCCAGGTGCAGTGGCTCAGGCCTGTAATCCCAGCACTTTGGGAGGCTGAGGCAGGCAGATCACCTGAGGTCAGGAGTTCGAGACTAGCCTGACCAACATAGAGAAACCCTGTCTCTACTAAAAATACAAAAATTAGCCAGGCGTGGTGGCACATGCCTGTAATCCCAACTACTTGGGAGGCTGAGGCAGGAAGATCGCTTGAACCTGGGAGGCGGAGGTTGTGGTGAGCTGAGATCACGCCATTGCACTCCAGCCTGGGCAACAAGAGCGAAACTCTGTCTCAAAACAAAAAAAAAAAAAAGAAAGAAAAGAAAAAAATGTTATTTTCCTCTGAGTATAGGGAGACCATCTTTCATATGAGGCTGTTATGATCTGCTTCAGGAGAAGGTCAGAAAATCCTTCCCAGGTTTCATGACCTGCCTCAGGGAAGAAGGGCAGTGGGAAAGGTGAAAATTCCTTTCCTGCTTCTGCTGTTTTCTTAAATGCCAAGGTGCCACATTTGGGGATAGCATGTCCTATACCCAATCAGTGGCCATTCTCTGCCCAGGGTGCTAACTATGGAAGCCCTTCTGGTGACCAAATGGTACTGCAGTTTCTCCTATCTCAACTGGGCCTGAGCCACACTGAGCTCCTCACAGACACAGGGCGCAGTTGTGTGCTGTATTTCATAACAGAAGTCTAAAGCAGTTTTGCTTGTGCCCCCATTCACACAAAAACCCCTTGGATTTTCAACTACTCCTGCCTGCTGGCACTCTCTCCACAGACAAAGCCTAGTCCATGGGTTCTGATCAGGAAACAGACCCCATGCTGTCCCCTCCATCTGTGTCTTGCCCCTAGGCCCCTGTCATCAACCTTCTGTAAGTGCAAACAGATGCCTGCAGGCTGCTTGTGACATTCATTACTCAGACACCACAATTCTAGCTCTTGCTTTAGGCCCCTTGGGACTCCTGCTACATGGTGTGTCATTTAGGAATTCTTTGGGCTGCAAGTAAGAGAAATCCCAGCCAATGGTACCTTAAATCAATAGGCACTAGCTTTTCTGATTAAGAAATTGGGAGGTAGGTAGAGGCTGGTATTGGTTCAGCTGCTCAGTTGAATCATCAGGGAGCCAGATGTTTTCTATCTGATTGCTGTGACATCCTTAGTATTGGCTTTTTGTCCCTTATCTTTGCCATCTCATAGTTACAAAATGGCTATGTAGCTCAAAGCATCACGACCACGTGCAGTACAGAAACAAGGGGGAAGAGATAGTATAGCTCACGCTATGTCCCACCTGTCTCTTTTATCGGAAAGGAAAGCCTTCCTTTCCCCAGCTCCCACCCTCAGCAAACCCTGATGTCTCCTTTGTCAAAACTATGTCACATGGACACGCCTAGATACAGAGGACACTGGAAAGTGAATATTCAGTAGTTCAAAATGGCCCTTGCATAGCCAACTAGCAGTGCCAAACAACAGTCACTCAGAAACACAAATCGAAGCAAAACTGTTGTATAATCCACCTAGAATGGAATAACTGGGAGCTGGATTTACCTATTCAGCTTGGCTTTCTTTGGGGACAGATAGGTACTTTCATCTTCCCCATGCAGGCTTTGAAATTACTTGCTTGGTTTTTCTGTGTTTCCAGTCAAAATGAGGTTTTCCTTTGGTAAATATAACGATTTCCTAATAAAAGTGCCAAATTATTTTATTGAGTGGTGACTTTAGACTTTCCTCCCCACTACTTATTTGAACATCAGAGTCAATTCCCCCAGTGTCATTCTAGACAATTTGATAGAGTAAAGGAATGAGAAGCCTCTGCTCAGTCAAGTGTCTGATTAATACAGGTGCAGTATGCAAATTGCTAACTTTCTAAAAATTAGAATCAGATAAAACATGCTTACAACTGCTCTTACGGTATCTCTTCTCTTTTTCTCAATCTCTTAACATCTTCTTCCCAAACATTACCTGTTATGTGTGGTAGGATGTTACCTTTTTGAGACTGTTGTTAATTTTCCCTCTTTTCTTAGCCCTAATCACTTCCCTCTAGACTCCTACGCCTCTCTGCCACTCTTTGCTGATTGTCTTATATGGACAAATCATAAATCCAACTGAGAAAATGGCAGGTTGCAGAGTGTTTACACCAGTATTAAATTTAATCACAATACACACCCTTATCTGGACATGGCACCTCCCCACAAAAAATAGATACCCATTTATCCATAAGACGTTTTTCCGACCTACTTCCTCTGTCATCGCTAGGAGAGTATTTCCAATCTGCTTTCATATTGCGTTTACGGCAAATGCAGTGTGTCAGGAATTCTAGATTATCTTTCCCAATGTAGTGTGAGGGGGTGAATTGACAAGTTGTTTCTGTTTCTTTGTGTCTACCTGTACTTTTTATGTACAAATAGAGAGTGTACTGAAAATTGTTGCTATTTAATGATTCCTTCCTTCAAAACATCCTATGAACCTGCTCACAGCTCTCAAAACATCAAAGGCATGATGCAGTGCAAAGCTAAAGCCTTAATGGGAAACCAGAAATAGAAGAGTTGGTTTGGAAAATGCAGGATGTGCTAATTAAGATGGGAAAGACAAAGAGAAAGCCTGCACATCGAGTTTTAGGACACAGAAAAGAGAGAAAATGGGAGTTTTAACAGTCAGAGTCTGAGAGGTGGGCAGCCTGACTGATGAGCTGAGTGACCAGAGAATCAGCATTCCAACACGGAGGTTTCTATGTGTGGCTGAACATCATCTCCTGCATCGAACAGCCACCAAAAGCTGGACTCCACCAGTCAATGGCCAGTGAAAGACAGAGCAAGCCTGGTGTTGAGAGCCTCTGCTAGCACACACAGCTTCTGAAAAAAAATTTTTTCACGGAATGGGTTTAATAGGAGTCTTAAGTTTTTTCTTTTTGTAAAATGTGTTTTTTAAGGCCGGACGTGGTGGCTCATGCCTGCACTTTGGGAGGCAGAGGTGGGTGGATCACCTGAGGTCAGGATTTTGAGACCAGCCTGACCAATATGACGAAACCCCGTCTCTACTAAAAGTTCAAAAATTAGCTGGGTGTGGTGGCGGGCACCTGTAATCTCAGCTACTTGGGAGGATGAGGCAGGAGAATCGCTTGAACCCGGGAGGTGGAGGTTGCAGTGAGCCGAGATCACGCCATTGCACTCCAGTCTGGGGGACTAGAGCAAAATTCTCTCTCAAAAAAAATGTGTTTTAAAAATTTGTTTGCATTCTTTAAAATGGCTTTATTGAGATATAATTCACATACCATATAATTTGCCCACTTAACGTGTATAATTCAATGAGTTTGGTATATTGCAATATTAACCTTTTTATAATTGTGGTGAGAAATATAACACCAAATTCATCATTTTAACAATTTTAAGTGTACAATTCAATGACACTAATGACACGCATCGTGTTGTGCAATCATTACTACAGTCTATTTCAAATTTTTTTTCATCATTCCGATAGTATCTTTCCTTGATTTTGAAAGACGACATCTTCAACTGGGCAAACTGACAAAAAACCCACTTAACTTTGGGCTGTCAAGTGTAGTCTTTGGCTGCCTGACATGTTGGCTCACCCCTATAATCCCAGCTACTTGGGAGGCCAAGGAGGATTGCTTGATCCCAAAAGTTTGAGACCAGCCTGGGCAACATAGTAAGACCCTGTCTCTTAAAAAAAATGTCTACTCTTGGTTTGGTGAATGGGGCGTGGTGGAATTCAGCTCCCATGTCCCCCTTGGCCAGCCACCTGGTGCAGCACACACTCCCAGGCTTTCTCAGCAGCCCTGTTGATGCTGTCACTGAAGCACTAGGCCCAGACAGGACAAGAGCTTGCCATCCAATGGGGAGAAGTGTTGGAGGGGAGGAGAAGGAGGATATTCATTGGTTGGGTACTGATGCTGAGCTACGCCCTATGCTGAGGGCTTGCATATCTCTCCTGAAAAGGACTGCTTCATGCTTTAATTCCATACGCAGTGAACTGAATAACATACCATACCTCAAAGTATCTCACAATTCTTCCAGTTCTATTGGAGACTCGGGGACCTGTGTAGCTGTACAGAGCAGAGGTGGTAGAAGAAAGGGGTGTTTGTGGAGGCAAAAAGAGGACTCTTGATGGGCAAATCTCTGATGGACAAATCTGTCCTACTCCTGTGCTAACTTCCTGGGATTACTGTAGCAAACTACCACAAACATAGGGACTTAATGTAAAGAAATTTATTGTCTCATGGTACTAGAGGCCAGAGGTCCAAAATCAAGGTGTTGTCAGGGCCATGCTCCTTCCAAAGGCTCCAGGGTAGGATCCTTCCTTGCCTCTTCCAGCTGCTGGTGGCCCCAGGCATTTCTTGGCTTGTGGCTGCACCATTCCAATCTCTGCCTCTGTTTTCACATGGCCTCTCCTCTTCTCCATGAGTCTCTTCTTTTTGTGACCCTTATAAGGACACTTATCACTGGATTTAGGGCCCACCTGGATAATCCAGGATGATCTTATCTCGAGATCCTTAATTATATCTGCAAAGCCCTTTTTCTAAATAAGGTCACCCTTGCAGGTTCTGGGATTTAGGACATGGACACGTCTTATTGGGGGCCACCATTTAGCCCATTACACTCCCATGTGCCCTTGGCCAACAGCAGTGAAGAATAAACCCTTTGATCCACCAAAAGGTGAGACCCAGTCCTATGTCACCTCTGTCTATTATAACAATGGTGGCAGAACCAAGGCCCAAGGCTCGTGCCAAATCTGCCATTTTGGAATGATGCCACCATTCCCATTTTATGTCCAGGTCACAGGACACAATCTCACGTTAATGGATAGGCTTCCTATTGGGTGTATTCACATGCAGGGACCATGGCAGCCTCAAAGAGAGACACTCAATTTTCTGGTTTGCTGTAGGGGGATGGCAGTGAGCTGAGGAAGCTGCCCCGGTGGAAGCTAGAGTTTGCCTGACCTCGAGGGGAATTTGCAACTCTTTGTGCTGCTTCTCTTCCCTCACTGATAGCTGAGGCGCAGGTGGAGGAAATGCTGCTTCTTTAAACAGAGAGCTTCATTTCCCTCAGGGCTTCAAGTGAGGTGCCTGGGGTGGAGACAGAGAGGCCTGCCTTCCCTGGCTTCCCAAGGTAGCTTTCCTACTCACCCCTCACTCCTTTTCTTTAGTGAGACAAAGCTCACAGGCTGGAGGAGAGGTGTGGGGAGAAGGACTCTACCACTCTGCTTTTTTCTAGATATTATCATGTGCAGAGAATTGGGCAACTTCTTCCTCCTGACACTCCCTAGCTTTCTCCTTTTCTAAGGATCCACTTATACACCAGCAGTGTCTAAGTAAAAAGGAATCACAGATTCCTGCTAACATGGTTTGCTAGGTGATTTGTGCTGCTTATATATAATTTTTTTTTTTTTATTTTGGAAAGATTGAAAGGAAGGAAGGCAGTCATGGGCTCTGCGTACACTTGGAAACATAAATGAGATGTAATTTCAAGACCTCCCTGATGGGCAATGTCAATATGGAGAATTCCCTGGAGAGTGAGAGCTTGGGCTCCACCAAGGGGGAGGAGCCGTGGTGGACAACAGGAGGTCAGCTTCCTAGCAGGTGAAAAGAGCCTGGACCTGGAGGGGAGGATTGGGGGATGAGGGAGGTGAGAATGAAGAGGGTAACAGGAGGCACACCATGCGCAGAAAGAAGACCAGGGCTCACCAAGACTCTCACAGGGTGGTCTATAGGAAAGGAAAGCCTGAGCGCAAGGGTGGGGCTGTTCAGTGGACAGTGTGGAAGGCTCTGAAACTCTGGTCTCCACTGCACTGGCGAATGCTGGGGAAAACCAGCAGTGATGCATTGGGAAGGAAGGATGCACACATCTGGGTGGCCTGTGGAATTAACTATTTCTATTCTTGCTTCTAAATGGATGGGTAGGATTCAGACTTGAACTTAGTACATTTATCCTATAAATGAAGGTCTTTCTGTCAGGGATCTCTGCTCCGAGTGGTTTCACAAATGAATGAGTAGGATGCAGGGTGTGACAAAAGAACTAACATTTATTGAGCACCTACTATGTGTCAGGCACTGTCCTAAGGGCATGTGTGTGTGTGTGTGCACATATTGTCTCATTAAATCCTCACAGTGACTCTCTGAAGTTTGTTTTTGTCACTTTTGAGGAAATTGAGACTCAGAGAGCCAAGACTCTTTGGCCAAGGCCACACAATCAGGAGTCATGGACCTACATTCCAACCTGGGTGCACCTTACTCAAGGCCTGTTTGTTGGACAAGCTCTTACTGAGGTCAACGCAAAGCCTGATGTTGGTTCTCTCCCCTGCAGAGCGCCAAGCTGCCCCACCTCTCTAGGTGATCTTTCCCTTTCCAGCTCTCCTGTGGCTGGGTGTGGCTGAGCTGACACAGCATCTGGGTTTTTTTCCAGACTGCACCCTTGGTAAGGTTCCAGTCTGGCTTATGGTGACGCTATTTCCTTTAGGGCCTGTCATCGCTTGTGGCTTTGCCTCTCAGCCCTCCAGTGGGTGACATGCTGCCTTTGGTGCCAAGCAGTCACTCATTTGGAGAAGCCCAAGGCAGGATGGCATGCACTGGCATTCCCACACTAGCCACACTGGGCGGTAGGTGCTTTGGAGTGCGGTGTCTCAGTGGGTTCCACCCAAGCTCCATCAGCTCACAGCAGCTGCCTGGAGAGCTGACTCACACCCGTCCTCCACATCCTCCCTGATCAGAAGGACCCGGACTAGCTTTTTTTTTTTTTTTTTTTTTTTGGCTTTAAGGAAGTGCCTTTGAATTTCAAAGGTGCCAGCCTCCTGACCAAGTGGAAGAAAGTCAATCCCCTTTGCAGCTGGTCTTCCTGCTGCTCTCCTTGCCTGGTAAATTTGGAACTAGGGCTTTTGGGACAGCCTAGTCATAACACTGCCAACCACTCATTCTTGTGATTGGACTGTGGGGTCCGGTCACAGTGTGATTAAATGGACGTAGTAATTGGAGTACTGCAGATACTCAACAAGAGGAGAGGCCGGGTAACCAAATCTATGCACCTCCTAGAATATTTGGATCTGGCATTTACTGAGCAGGTTTAAGAGCCTAACTCCTTTCTGTTAGAATAATAGGATGTTTCAGAGTTAAGGTCACACCCTCTGGGGTAATCTTTATCACAAAGGTTGTTGAATAATAGGCCAATTTTTCAAGTTATTCTATGCAACCTCAACCTTGAACTTAAAGGGAAGCTAGAGATTAAAACTCCTTTGCAAAGATTATGACAATGAGAAAATCTAGTGTGGCCAACTCCATCTTGCTTCTAGCCTCACAGGCTGTTGGTCTTTATTCGTTCATGGGTGTAGGCCAAGCTAAACATGAAAGGAATTTAGCTTATAGTTTATCTTTGAAGCAAGAATGATAATAGTCCTTCCCAAAAACTAACCTTCTCCTTGCTAAGGGACTAAACCATCTTTGAAAAACTAATAAAAGGTTAAAAGATTATGGTTATGGGAGGGGCCTGAACTCTGCTAAAATGTAGGTACAGTTAAACAATAACCCGCCATTGTTCCTAGCTTGCTTTTCTATAATTCCTCACTGCTCAGGAATTATGTGGTCAGAGATTACAAGATTTGTGACTTCCCCAATTGCTCCTATAGATAACGTCACTATTGTATAACCTAAGATTGGCCTTTTGAGATGGTTTTCAGACTTTTGCATTCTGGTGACTTCCTTCACCTGGACCCATGACTCATGACTCAACCAGTCCTGTGGCCTCCACCAAGACGCTGACTCAGGACAGGAGGACCATTTTACATACTCCTGTGAGTTCATCCCCAACCAATTAGCAGCCCCCATTCCCTAGCCCCCTGCCTAACAAACAATCTATAAAATCCATAGCCTCTGAGTTCTGAGGGAGGCTGATTTGAGTAGTAATATCTCCTGTCCTGCTCGGCTAGCCCTGCAATTATTAACCCTTTCTCTACTGCAATACCACTGTCTCAATGAATTGGTTTTATCAGTGCAGCAGGCAAAAAGAACACATCAGGTGATGCCACTAGAAACTGGCACTAAGCTGGATTTGGGTTCTTTAATTTTGTTTCCTGCTTAATAGGTTATAAGGATCATTCCAAGTCATGGATAGAGTCATCCAGGATGGGTGTATTGATGCCACTGTTAAGCCAGTGGGCAGCTGTGATAGAGGGAGCAGAGTCAGTAGACCTGGAAGTTTGCCACTAATGAGGCTTGGCTGCTAGGAAGGTTGTAATGGCTCTGCACTTGAGCTTGCCCATCTCTAACATGGCAGTGACAAGGCTTCCTTCTCAGGGAGGTGACCTCAGGCCTAGCATGGCCCACTGGGCCCTATGCTCCTTGAGAACAGGGGTCTCCCTTGTTCTTTGTTACATCCTCAATGCCAGGCATGATAAGGGCTTGATAAAGGTTTGTCCAATGGATCCTTCTGGGTTTGCCAGCCTTCGTCGTCTACACCACAGCCACGGTCTCGTATTTACAATATCTGGATTGAGATTTGCGTTTGCATCATTCCAATCTATCCCACATCTCCACCTATTGTGGGAATAGCTCTATTTCCAAAGACCAATCTACTTTTCCATGAGGCCACACCCATGCAGTACATAAGTCGGAAGCAGAAATGAAAAGGGGAAGAAAGTTGAAATACTAAAAGTGGGAGGAGAGAGGGAGAGTGTGGGAGCAAGGCCGGGACCCACCCCAAAAGAGATTGGAATACATGTGCAGCTTTAGTTCATGGCCTGCCAAATACCTCGTGCTGTGCCTCTGAATGGAAAATGGGGTAGAACAATGAGCTGGAATTAACATCGCCTTTGAAAAGCAACTGCTGACAGCAGGCGTTCTGCATATGCCAAGTATTGCCTTCAGACCAGAGAAGCCTTTTCTGGCCCACATGAGCCGCGTGACAGCCTGCAGAAGGCAACGCACCCTAGATCCCTAGATGGCTGTGACCTCCAGCCCTCTGTGCCCTGAGCATTTCTGTAGAAAATGTGTGTGTTTAAAAAGGCCATGTACGTTTCTAGAAGGAAGGTGAAAACAAGATAGGTATCTGAGGAATTATACATCGATCGGGTACACATTTTGTGGCCTGGTTTAGCAAAGATGTATCTACAGGTCTCAATCAAATTGCTCAGATAGACGAATGAGAAATTTCTGATTTGATATTATTTAGGAGTCAAGCCATGCCATTGCTGAGATTGTGGTACTTAAGGGAAAAGTGCACTTTTACATATTCTTGACATGTTCTTGATTTGGGTTAATGGTATTATTCTCCAGTTTTGAGCCAGAAAAATCTGGAGCCACCCATAACTCCAGGCTGTCAGTCACTTGCCACTGTCATCCACTTGGTCCCCTAACCCTGTCTGCTTCCTTCCCAGTCACGTTACACCTCTGTGTCTTCATTGCTGCCTCACTGGTGTTGATGATTGAACTGACTGCTCCTGTCTTCTAGAATTTTCTTGGTTCAGTTTCTTAAGAATGGCAGAGCAGACTTTATTCAAGGGGAGCCATGGCGATAGGGTATGGGGACCACAGCAACGGGGTCTTGCGGTGGGGGAGAGAGATCGGACTCCACTTCAACTCTAGCGAGGACAAGTGGGGATTTATAACCAGGGAGCTGAGTGGGGTCAGGGGTGGAAAATGACTAAGAGAAAACATCAAGGATGAGGGGTTTCTGGCTAAACTGACTTGATCAGTTACTGCAAAAGGCAGGTCGGGGTGATAAGGCATTAAGGGTGGTCAGGCACCAAAGAGGGGATTTTTGCTAAAGTGAGCAGAATTCTTGCTCAGACTGGATTCTATGAGGACAGAGAAGGAAGCCCAAGGTCAGGCCCCATCAGGCAGAGGACTCGGAGGAGCCTAAATAAAGTTTTGGTCAAAGGAAAAGGGTCTGTTAAGTTCAACCTCTGATTCTGCCAGATTTGGCTTTCTTTCAGAAAGTCCAATTAAACCATTTCCGTTTCACAACCTCCATTGTATGCCACTTTACACAGGGAAAAACGGGAGTAACGTGTTTAACCAGCAAGACAAGGCAGAGTGCAGTGGCGGAGCCCACGCTGAGGTGCGTGTCTCAACAACTGGCCTGGGTACTGCTTTGAGCCTCAGTGATGAGTCACTTTATTCATTCATTTATATGGCAAATTGTATGAAGCACCTGTGATGTGCAGGCAGTGTTCTAGGCACTGGAGATGCGTCCTGGTCCTCCTGCAAGTTATTTTGCTGTGGACCAGCCTCTATGAGAATCGGGCACATAGGCAGAGGTATCCAGGGTCAGGGGCCTTCTAGGAAAGGCTGATCGCAGAGCTAAGGCAAGAAGCTCGCTGAGGTCAGCCCATGTGGTGTCAGGAGTGGAGGCAGAGAGGCCCCAGCTGCAGAAACACAGGCACCTCCTTGCTTGTTGAGGTTTGTTTTAGGAGCTGTCAGGGAAGAAGGGAGGGAAATGGGGCACTAAAAATACCCACGGATGTTTCCTGAAACCTCTGATGTCTGGGCTCCCACCGTGGATAGCCTGCCAGATGGCTGTGTCTCCCTCAGAGCTGTGAAACCCACCAGTGTCAGGGTTGGATCAAAGGCGCTTTATGGCAACCGGTCAAAGAATCAACCAGAACAGCTTGGCGTGTAGGCAATCTGCCCAGGCCTGACCAGCCATGCCCCTCATGAAGAGGCCACATTGCCATTAGATATCCAAATTATAAGTGACTTCCAGATGCAACCCCAGTGAGCATCCTCTTCTGACTGTCCTCTGTTGCCACCTTTGGGGCTCTGCTTCCAGCTCTTTCAGCTCTATGTGGAGATTGGCAGCCCCCAGTGTGCTCTTGGGCCTGGAGGGACTCTACACAGCTCCACACTTGGGCTCCCTTGTTCATCCCAGCAGCGGCGAGCTTGGCAAAGCCAGGAAGTCTGGGATGAGGCCCAGGAGTGTCTCCCTCAGCCTGCACGCAGCAGCTGATAGGAAATCACAGCTGCCAGCAGCAGCGGCTGCAGAATGCTGTGAGGGGCACCCTGCTCATAGCCATGGCTCCTGGGACAGGACGGAGCATGAGCCTCCAGCAGAGGTGGGTGGGGGTGAAGGCGAGGAGGCAATAACGCCTGCCCCTGATGCGCAGGGATGCAGGTGCCAGGCTGTGCTGGGGAGCTGTTCTAGAAGCCTAGCCTGGACTGGAAGGGCCCTGCCTATGGGGTTTAGGGCAGGATCAGAGGAGTTGGGCAGGCAGAACTTTCTCCTGGGGAAGCACAAGTCAGAGGCGGTGGATGGGTGTCTTAGATAGGTCCTTCTGAATGCAGACACTGAGGCAAGACTTCAAGGACAAATCATTTATTTAGGAGGTTAGGCCAGGAAGCATGGATGGGGGAAGGGAGACAGATAAGGGAGGGAAGCAAGGGGGCTTATTAAGCCATTTGCCACAGTGGACACCTGGAGCTTGATCCCACAGGGAGCTCCCAGAGACACTTTAGAACATGCCTTGGATTTAATCCATCTACGGGACGAGGAAGCTGGGCATTATGCAACAGTTCCTTGCTCATGATTGCTTGAGGCAGGCTTTCTGGGCAATGACCTGGCACTCTGGATTCCCTGCAGGTGGACCTAGAAGGTTCCCCAAACCAGGCAAAAAGCAGAATGCCAGGGTTGGCAGTGAGCAGCCTCAGACATCGAGGGAAGTGTGGAGGGGATATGGGCTGAGTGCCAAGGCATCTTTATTAGGGAGTCTTGGCAAATAAGAGAACCTAAACATGGTGCCGCTGGGAGGTCAGGCCAGAGAGGGAGCCCAAAGAAGGTGAAGTGGTGGGCAGAGAATGAAGGAATTCCTGGAATTGAGAGATGACAGTTACCTCCCTTTTTAATGGAGTGCCTGAGCCTCTGCTGTGGAGGGGAGAAGATGCCACCTGCCAAGGTGATTTGCTGGTCACTCTGGTCTCAAGGGGAAGCAGGACTATTTTCAGGTGGGCCATGCCTTTCCTCCTACCCCTTCCTAAGCACTTTTAGGAGTATCTGGAGTATGGAATAGGCCCTTTAACCCACAGAGCTGTGAATGACTTTTAATTAACAGGAAATGCTGTGGCACATAGCACATATAGCAGACATTGAATCTGTCTCTAATTAGAGACATTTTGAGGTTCTGAACAGCTCAAGTCTGCAATTCTCATTCTCCTTACATGCAGCCACTCGTAACAGACGGAAGGGCCAGCACTGCTCCTGAGTCCTGGGCTCCTGGCTAAGGGTCCTCCTCCTCCTCCTCCTCTTCCTCCTCTTCCTCCTCCTCCTCCTCTTTCTCTTTTTCTTGCTCTTCCTCCTCCTTGTCCTCCTCCTCCTCTTTCTCATCCTCTTCTTTCCCTTCTCCTCCTGCTCATCTTTTTTTCAAACTGGTTGCCACCTCTAAAATTATAATTTGCTAAACAACAAAAAAACCCTTAAATATAAAAAAATAAAGTGGTGGGAGGATGTGGTTTATTTTGGTCTGCTTTAGGTTCTGGGTGCATGAGCCAGTGCTTATTTTCAGATCTGTCTATTCCTCTTTCTGTGTCTTGTGATCTCACTTAACTCATCCTGCTAGAGTCAACAGATCTCTCCGTGCACAGGAAGCCAGACTATCAAGGCAGCAAAGAGTTTTAAGGCAGCTAAGTGAACAGTTTTGGTTTTTTAAGTGGAAAATTCTTTAAACATGATGCTACATTTTACTTTTGATAGGTGACTAAAAAAAATCCAGGAGATGGGAAATTCCATACCTGGTATTTCCTGAGGCCTGCCTAGCAATGGATCTGACCATTCTCTTTCTACCTGTGTGCTATCCTCCCGCTCTGAGCTGCCATCATCTCCATTGCTGTGATCACTGTCATAGCCTCCCTCCTCCACTTTGCCTCCCTGCAGTCTGCTCTCAACATAGCAGCCTGGGTGACCTGTGAGAACATGCAAGGTCAACTTTCTGCTCTGCTCAGAATTCCCCCACAGTTTCATGGATTGCAGAGGCTGCTCAGTGGGCTGTCCCACCCCATCTCTCTGGCCTCCCTCCTACTCTTCCCTGCTCTCACTCACTCCCACCTCTCCTGCTGACCAGTCCCTTTGCTACCTGCCTCAGGACCTTTGCACTTGCTATCACTCTCTCTCTCTAGAATGTTCTTCTCTTGTTCTCTAGGTGGCTTATTCCTTCAGGTTCTTGTTGACTTGCTGCCTTCTCACTGAAGTTTTCTCCAATTTTTCTATTCAAAAGTGGACACTAAACCACCTTTCCTATTGCCATCTTGCTTTGTTTTCCTCCATAGCCCTGTGTACTATCTAATATACTATACATTTTCTTCTTACTCATTTTGTTTACTGTCCATCTCTCAGTGAATGTGGCCTATTGAGAACAGGCATTTTATCTGAGTTTTCACTGCCTTATGTCCAGCACAGAACAGTGCCTGGCACATAGTCAATGTCCAAAAACACTTGTTGAATGAATCCGTGGCAGGCTTCAGGGTGGTAGGACCGGAAAGAGAAACACCTGCTGGGCTTCCCTTAACCCAGATGTTGCAGTCGGGAAGCCCACAGAGACATTTGCTTTAGCTTGCACGGTGTTTTTCAAAGACTCAAGTTAGTCATCAGTGCTGAAGAATATGGTGACTACATCTCAAAAGAAATAATAATAATATGGTGACTTCACACAACACCCAGATAACTGGCATAGCTTGAAACATATAGAAAAATCAGAAGTGCCCCTTGCATATGGCAATACTGAGCAGTAGCCACTCGCCAAGCCACTTTGATGGGCACCCTCTCCTGTTTCACTCACTACCCAGCCCCTGGTGGGCAGGTGAGTTCGAAGAAGGGGAGGAGGAGATGGAGGGAGAGGTAGGGGGCAAAAGACGGGGAGGAGGAGAGGGAGAGGAAGGTGGGGGCAGGAACCAGTGCAGCCCCCAGATGCTGTTTTGCCAGCGAGGGGAAAGTGACCCTTGCATTTAGCTGCCCAGGTTCCCACTGGCAGCTGCTCACAGCGTCCTGGTCCCTCTGATCTTTGAGCTGCAAAGCCCTTTGTCACATCCAGGCTCCCTAGCAACGGCAGCCATACAGGCATGTGGTCAAGAATGGATGGACACAAATGCAGCTTAGGAGAGGAAAGAAAATGTATCTGTTGTTAAAGTGCATACAATTCTCTACACACATGTTAGAAGTTTCAAGCGGCTTTACAACATCAGTTTTGCTAAATCCGGCAATCCTACAGTGTCATTGGCTGAGTATTCCTGAGCACGTCTTACACATGCCAACCAGGGTGCTCACTGAACAGAACTAATTAAAGAAGAATAAAAAAAGATAAGAAGACATATTTAAGCTTCAACTTCTGAGTTATTATAATTAACAAGCAATAAGAAAAATGATATTACTTGTTCCTCATCTTGTATTTGTTACATCCTTTTATTCTAGGCACCTTCCCCACCTCCTGCATGGTTTTGCCTTTGAAGGAGCTTGGGCAGAAGTACTAAGTCAACAGCCTCTGTTAGTAGATTTAGAAATAAGAAAACAGGCCAGGTGCAGTAGCACATGCCTGTAATCAGCACTTTGGGAGGCCAAGACAGGTGGATCACTTGAGGGCAGCAGTTTGAGACCAGGCTGGCCAAAATGGTGAAACCCTGTCTCTACTAAAAATACAAAACAAATTAGCTGGGCGTGGTGGCGCACACCTGTAGTCCCAGCAACTCGGGAGGCTGAGGCACAAGAATTGCTTGAACCTGGGAGACAGAGGTTGCAGTGAGCCAAGATCCCACCACTGCATTCCAGCCGGGGTGACAGAGCGAGACTCCATCTCAAAAAAACAAAACAAAACAAAAAACCAAAACCAAAACAAAAACAAAAACAAAACAAAACAAAAAAACCCCAAAAAACAAAGAAATAACAAAAGGCCTGTCAATTAGTTGAATTATTTATAAAATATTTCTTTTGCCTTATAGGTCTGCAACATTGAAAAGATACAGATGTAACCTATTAACAGATGCAGGTTGCTATAAAATTACGTTTCTTTAAAATTTAAAATGCACACCTCCCTCCCATGTCCCCATCTGTCATGATCAACAGTTCTGATTTAAAACCTACACTTTGAAATTTGACTGCTTCGAATTATGAGAACCACGAATTTAGGTAATTGATTTCTTCTCTCAGATTATTCAGTGTATACCCTGGAAATATGATTAATTAGGCTTGCCTGTATAACAACACATACTGATTTGAGAAAAACTAATGCTGTGTTTAGTAACCTGGACCTTTAGTTTGGTTCTGCAAAGAAATTTCTTCACACTGCTTGGTGTATTATCTTTCCCTCAGTAGAAGCTGAAATTGCATTTGCTAACTAATTGTTGGTTCACTGTTTAATGGCAGGGGAGAGACCTCAGCCGATCAGTGAGCAAGTTTGCTAAGCACCTATAATGTAACAATCACTGTTCCCTACTGTCTTAGTCTGTTTGTGCTGCTATAATGAATGACCACGACCTGGGTGGAGTAGACAACAAACATTTATTTCTCACAGTTCTGGAGGCTGAGAAGCTAGAGATCAGGGTGCCAGCATGGCTGGGTTCTGGGAAGGGATGGCTTCTATTATGTCCTCACTTGGCCTTTCACTGGTGATTGCAGGCAGAGAGGGAGCAAGGGATCTAGTGTCTCATCCTCTTGATAAGGTCACTAATCTCATTATGAGGGCCCCACCCTCATGCCCTCATCTAACCCTAATCACATCCCAAAGGCCCCACCTCCTAATACCAGCACAGTGGGGATTAGGGCTTCCACATATGGATTCTGGGGGCTACAAACATTCAGCCCCATGGCACAGGCCACAGAGAAGCAAGGATAATTGAGGACCACGAGGGCCTCTGGGACTCACGGTTCATAGAGAGACAGATAAAGAAGCAAGTACAGTGTTTGGAAAACAAACAAAAACCTACAAAGAGTTCTAGAGGATTGTAGAGGGAATGACCCTTTTCATAAGCAAAGATCAAGGGGCTGGAAGGATGTGTGACATTTAGGAAACGGTGCCCAGTCTGACTATAATGGTGGTGGCTGCTGCGCCCTCGGCCCCCTTTGCCTATGCCATTGCACAGTTGCTGCTCCGATTATGATTGTCACGCCTGGCCTCACTAACCAGTTGTCTTGGGACATGGTTCTGCCCGGCGAATGCAGCCTCTACAACCTGTGCTTTTTCCAAGGTCTTCTTGAGGAGCCAAAACAAGCTCCCCAGAGACAAGAAAAGAGCATACACTGAGGACCACCCGCTCTCTCCTGGTGACATATCAGACTGGTGTCTGAGGAGGGTGCACTCTCCTGCCACCTGCAGGACACGGGGCCACCCTTGGGATGTGCCTGGTGCAGGAATGCTGGGGCAAAGGGGACTTCACTGGGCAGAGGGAGCCTTTGGGTATGGGAGGGTCTGGGGTAGAGGTGGTGGACCTCATCGGTCATCACAGACGCGCCCTGGGGATGCTGGCGCCACTCCAGCCGCGTGGTGGGCAGGCATCAGAGATCCATTCTAAAAAGATAAACAAGGCATGGATTTGGGAGTGTGGGAGGCAGGAAGGCCGCGTCCCAAGCCATCAAATGCAATGGCGCCTTGATGTGAAGTAGGGGAGACTGAAGGCAGAAGTGTCCCCTCTGCCTTGCTGAAAACTGGAGCTGCTGGGTGAAGACAGGGTGATTACCCACGTCTGACTTTCCTTTTTATATCTGGGGTGCCAGGGCTTAACGATCCCTCCCCCTACCCCCATTTCTCCAGGAAGCCTTGAAATCCTTTGCCAAGCAGGGCACCAGAGTTCCTGGGGCTCGTCTGCAAATTAGGTCCTCACCAGCATCCTCCTTTCATTGTGGGACCTTCTCATTTCTGCGGCATTTTCCATCACACCAAAACCTAAGACTAAGTACCCTCACCATCCTAATGTACCTAATGATTGTCTACACCTCCTGAAGTTTCCTGTCACCTTCTCTTCAAGTAGCTTTGCCATTAACTGGGTCCCTTTAAGCAGGTGGCTGAATCCCAGTTTTCACTTCTATAGCAAGAAGGACTAGAATCAGATAATTTCTAAGATCCCTACCAGGTAAAGAGGAGAATACCAGCATCCACTCAGACTTTTCCTACACATATTGGCTCCTGTAGAAAGTAAATTGAAAGGAAATGGGAAGGAGAGACGGCACGTATTGAATTTCTCATTAGCCCCACTGCCTGGTTCTCATTAGTGAGCCTTCCGGGTTACAGGCACAAGGGCCAGGGCTTATTTTCATGGCTGAATAGCACATGTGAAATGTAGGCGATTTCTAATCCATATTATATGAGCTCCACACTTTGCTATCTTATAAAGTAATGGGCAACGCTCAAGGAAAACCCCATCAGAATGACGGGCTAATCCTTCAGGGGGAAAATATTGCTGTTCTGCATAAGCTTTGGCTCTCTGCTTAATTAATCCCTAAAACTTTCAGGCCTTAATGAGAATAATTAGACTTGACAGTACTGAGCTTAATGCACAACTACAGACAACAAAAACCGTGTTCGGTTTATAAGCTTCCCAGAGCTTGCTGAAAGACAGGCTAATGTTATTTACAGCGGCCCCAGTGAGCGGCCGGACGAAGGTTCGGACTGGAAATGTGCTTGGCTCTCCCTGAGGACAATTTCTCTGAGGAACGGGGTACTATAGCCCCCTTTTGTGGCTTTCCCTCCATAACAAACCGTGGTCTAGACAGGATCTGGCTAGAAATTCCCTTATTACCACCCCGGCCAGACTCCATTTATCATCACCTTGAACGTAATGCTCGCGCAAAACCTCCAGGCCTTTCCCGTTCACATAACGAATCGAGGGAGGCAGAGCTCTTACGGCGCTCCAGCCAGTGTCTGCCTGCTTCTGGAAATACCTCATCTTCCAGAAAAGCATTCATTTGTCAACAGAGGGATAATGCTAAAACCTTAAAGACAAATCGGCCAGAAGGCAGGGATGGGAGAAGCAGGCAGGGTACAGCCTGGGAGAGACGGCAGCTTTGCCTCGGTGCAGTTATTTGATTTGTTAGCCTTGTGCCAGCCTCAGTCTTCTCCAAGAAGAGGTTTAAATCTCTTCTTGAAACGGTTTGAGCGTACACTCCCCAGACAGAGAGTCCAGAAGTATCCCTCCGGCGCTGCAGGGATGACCAAGTTAATTTTGTCTGTAATCGTGAGAGGCTTTTCAATGAGGGGCCAAATAACTGCACAGGTTCTGGGTGTTGGGTGAAGCCTGTCCCCAAACTTGGGCGAAGCTGTTGGAGCTGGGCGTGCAGACTCGAGCAGGAAAACCAACCCACCTGGTGAGATGACATCAGGAGTCCTTAGGAATAGGGATAGATTTCTGCACATTCCATTGGTGCTGATTATCACAGGAGATATGAAAGTGGTGATCAAAGCTACCTTAACCATCCTCGAAATTATAACAAAAGTGATAATGTCCATATGGAGATTCTTCTCAGAAATGAGAAACTGCAGATAAGCAAAATGACTGTCCAGTGCTTCTCAGTTTGGACATAATCTATGAGTTCAGAGTTCTTGCAGATCTAAGGAGATGAAAGGAAAAGGGTGCAACATTGGGATTCAAAAGCCAACATGTTACCTTTTTAAAAACAGAAATCAATACACACACGTGCCTGTGTACACACACACACACACACACACACACACAAAGCAATGTGAGGACAGGAACTCTGACCCTGGAAATGGCACCAGGCTAGAGAGCTTTGTTTTTAATTTTCAATCAAGGATCTAAAACAGACTTCAAAGGGCATTTAAGCTGACAGTTTTATTTGCTCCTTGAGGAAGAGGAAAGATGAATAAGCGTAAAGACAGATCATTCGCAAAATAATTGCAGCTCTGACATATCTAAATGAGTTTGTAAAAGAAAATACAGTGGCAATTGATCTTATTAATTAGAGATGTACCACGATGGTAATACCCACTTATCCACAGATTGCCTGCAGCTACAAAAATAAAATAAAATAAAATTAACCACTTTCTCCTGGAGAACACAATTTCTTTCCCTCCCTGCCATAGAAAGTCAGCTGGGAAAAAAATCCCTGGTGATCTCTTCTCTCCACAGTGGTTAACAGCCCTTAGAGGGCAGTGTGGATGGGTTTCCTTTCTGCCCTTGGAGCTTTGGGTTTATACTGGATTGCACATTGCCTCGCATGGTACAGTGGCTTGTCGCAATTGATCGAACATGTAATCTGACAAACAAACAAACAAAAATGGGCTACAAAAAAGAGAGAGCTGCTTTTTAAGCCTGTATGTGTCATTTACCTGTGACGAACAGCAGTAAGCGCCATGGCAGGCCCGACTCTCTCCATTGCTCATTCTGTCTCTGCTCTTTCCATTATCTTATTTCTGTGAACAATTGCTTAGCACTCGAACAGAATAGCCCAGCGATAAAACGCTGAGTGACGATTGGGTGGCAGCCACCTCTGAGTGCGGTCCAGCCCTGTGCCATTGGAGGCGAATCTTCAGGTTGCTGGATTTGAAACTTACACAAACACTCACTGTATTATTGCAGAAGAGAGAGAGAATGGGAGAGAGAAAGGAAGAGGAAGAGGACAAGAAGAGGAAAGAGAGGAGGAAGGGAAGAGGTGGGTAAATAATAAATTGTTTAGCACTGGAAGAATCATCTAGTGCTACTCCAGTCATTTCAAGGGTTGTGTGTGTGCGTGTGTGTGTGTGTGTATTTTGGGCACTTGTGGGCAGGGGGGATCAAAGTGGGAATACAGGCACAACTGTGTTTATAAGGCAAGTGGGAACTAAAACCCGCCTTTGGTGTCTCACCAAGATGGACACAGTGGCAGGGCCCTATATCTGCCCCTCAAGGGGGAGGTTTTTACTAATTTGCACTAAGGCCTAGTGGGGCCAGAGGGTGAAGAGTGGTGTGATTTGAAAACAAAGCAGGGCAACAGGTTTGATATTAAAAATGACCCATTTCACCCTTGATCTTCCAACTTGTCTGGAATAGAAAAACTTATGGCCAGCAGACTCCAAGCACATATCGATATTACCCACAGAAAGTTAAAAAAAAAAAAAAAGACATGAAGTAGTGAGGTGTAATGGTGGTGTGCAGCTGTAGTCCCAGCGACTCAGGAGGCTGAGGCAGGAGGATGGCAAGTTTGAGGCTACTGGGAGCTATGATCGTCCCACTGTACTCCAACCTGGGCAGCAGAGCAAGATTCTGTCTCAAAAAAAAAAAGAAGGACATGATTCTTTCAAAAGCAAAATACATTTTAATATCACTGTGACTGTGCCTTGACTTTCCTGGAGTAACAAGATTAAATTTATTATGAAATTTCAAATTAACTTTAAAGGAGGACTTGACAGCTTTTGCAGGTTGTAGGGACACCCAAGCCCATCTCACCTTTCTCTTACCTCCTGGAAGCAGCATCTTTGTTGAGGTGTGAAGAGCAAATATGGCTCATTGGTTCTTGGTGTCACCTGCTACAGGGACTCACCAGTTCTGACCTCCAAATTAGCCAGGGTGAACACAGATGCAGGAGATGCTGTGTGAATGCTGGGGAAGGCCATGGAAAAACACAGGCCTGAGTAGCCGACAGGCCCCAGTCAGGGAAAGAAAAAGAATGCTCCCAACAGATCAAAGCCCACAGTCTCTTAAAATGGAAATGAACATTTTAAAAAGGCCTTTCTCAAGGGAGAAATATGCAGTAAATCAGAGCTTTTGAAAGACAACTGGGGCCTGTGCCGGTTTTTGAATAACTCGTCGTTTAATAAATGTTCTATTTTTGACCCTTTAGGGAAATATACAACTCCATCTGAAACTTATGAGCCAAAATAATTTAACTTTTTTTCCATCTCATTTTTATAAGTTTTGTGATGGAGACAAATGATCTGGAAGCTTTCTTTTTAAGGTTTTATGATGAAGCGAGGTCATTTAACAAGAGAGAAATGGTTTTCTCTGCACACCAGCTTTGACTTGGTGAGTGTTTGGCTAGTTAGTCCCAGCATCCGAAGTCTCAGGATCCACAAAGAGGAAGCTGTGCATGGAGTTTTGAGGAATTGTTCTTGGTTTTCTTTGTAAGGGCTTCATGAAAAGCATGTAAACATGCTATACTCATTGTAGATCATCTCTTCTAATGTGTGTGTGTGTGTGTGTGTGCGTGCATGTACATAGAACATTTGAAACTCTACATCGGTGACTGTACCTTGACTATATGAAACTATATGTCATGCATCCTCTGTACTGGTGAAAAGGAAGTACTTAATATATGTTGGAATTAAGTTGTTGGATGTTTTCCACATCTTTTCTAATCCCTAGGATCCTAGGCACACAGTTTGTCCACAATATATTCTCATTGTCTTGTTGTGCTGTTTTATAAAGTCTTACCTATCTTCAACTGCCTTTGGACTGACACATACTGGACCTGAGAGATCAGCTTCCTGTCCACCAGAGCCTTGAATTGTTAAAAATGTTACAGGCTCATTTTACCTCTGATGAGTGGGTGCCACAAAATCTCGGGAGCAGATGTCCCTCATTTACTCACATTGCTCCGTCCCATCCCTTTCTGCTGGGTCCTGAGAGCAGCCTTCTCCCTGGCACCCAGCTGGGATTCCCACTAACCCAACTCAGGTTCAAGGGCTGAGGGAATTCAGGATCTGAGGGATGGCTCAAAGACCACATGGAGTTCAGTTTTGCATGTTTTCTTTGAGTGCCAGCCAGCAAAGACCGTGGCCTCACATAATTTTTCTGCCGGGTGTGGAATAGTGCCATAGAAAGATGATTCATGAGAAGAAATTGTCAAGTTTCTGCCTGGAACGGAATGGAAAAAAATTGGTTGAAAAAAATCCCAGACACGCACACAGAAGATACGTAGGACCAAATTTATATCTTTAGCTTTGGGAATCTACATTCATTATTTCTCTCACTTGACTTGAAAATGGGTAAAAATCTGGCCACAGTGCTCTTGTTGGGTTATAAATAAGATTTTTGTTTTTATATTAGCGTCTGGCCCATCATAGTTGCTAATATTTACTTTGTGTTGCTCAGTTTATAAGGTGTTTTTTTCCTGTGTATTTAAATTGCATATTAGACCTGAATATAGGTATTTTTCTTTTACAATAAGAAAACTAAATCTTTGTGAGAGCCACATGGACAATACCAGTGTAAGTAATTTAATCCAAGCTCTCTGCATTCTTGCAACCTTTGTTTTAGCCACAAGGTGATTCTATTTGGTGATTGCATTCCAACAGCAATTCTCTGACAGCAACTGGGTGTCCTACAATTCAATTCAATACATTTGGACACTAACTACCCCTATGTAACATCAGAACCCACAAGGTAAAGGGCAAGGTCCCTAATAATACTGCCCTTACTCACATACCAGCTACAAACAGGATCCCCAGGCACCCTCACTTCAGTCTGACTTGGCAACAAATTTAGGGGTTCCCACAACTCCCTCTGGCTCAAGAATTCAATAGAATGGCTTAGGAAACTCAAGTAAGCACTATACTTACTGTTACCATTTTATTATAAAGGATACAGATGAATAGCAAGAGAAAGAGATACACAGGGCAAGGCCTTGGGGGTAGAGGTGGGGTGCAGAGCTTCCATGGACTCCCTATGGAATCCAGGTATGTTGCCTTCCCAGCACATGGATGTGTTCATAACCCAGGAACTTCTTGGAGCTTCCCTGTTTCAGTGTTTTATTAAGGTTTCATTATGTAGACATGATTTATTTAAATACCGGTCTTGGTGACTGAACCCAACCTCTAGTCCTTCTACCTTCCCCAGAGGTTCAGAGTGGGGCTGAAATTCTAACTCTTTAATCATGTGGTTGGTTTATCTGGGGACCAGCTCCCATCCTAAAACTATCTAGGAGCCCTGTAATAAGTTACCTTATTAGCATAAACTCAGGTATGGTAGAAAGAGGCTTGTTATGAATAACAAGACAGTTCTATCATTCAGCAAAGTCCAAGGGTTATTGAAGCTGTGTGCCAGGAACTGGGGATAATGACCAGTTATTTTCTGTATAATGTCTGTAGTAGGCATTCCAACTAGGGCCAACAACAACACCTTCCCTTTCTGTAGGTGCAAGCTGTCCCCCACCTCAAGAGGTGGGTTTATTTTTCCCTCCCTTGAATGTGACTTGCTTTGACTAACAAAAGTGACATTCTAAAACTTCTGAGCCCAAGCCTTTCAAGAACTGGCAGCTTCTAATTTTTCTCTCTTGGAATGCTCCCTTTTGGGAGTCAGCTGTCATGCTTTTAGGAAATTCAGGTTAGATGTTTGGAAGATGAGGAGCTGTATTGAGAGAGAGCCTGAGGGATGAAAGACCATCTTGGAAGTTCCCCTCTCTGCCAAGCTCCCAGCTGAATGCCGGCAGATCAGTGATGCGAACTATACCATATGGAGTAGAAGACCATCCTAGCTGACCTAAGTCAACTTGCAGCATTGTGCTATGCCATAAATTACA
This sequence comes from Pan paniscus, assembly GCF_029289425.2. Classification (NCBI taxonomy): domain Eukaryota; kingdom Metazoa; phylum Chordata; class Mammalia; order Primates; family Hominidae; genus Pan; species Pan paniscus. The sequence goes on from NC_073254.2 coordinate 28,943,878, forward strand.
GTTTTAAGCCATTACGTTTAGGCTGGTTTGTTGCACAGCCGCAGATAACTGAAACATGGACCTATTAAGATCCTTCTGAAAGTTTAGTATTTTGGCAACAAAATCTCACAAAATGTCCTTCCCAGACACACTTCAGTTATGTAGGATTCTATTATATGCAGAAGAATGTAAAAGTGAGGCTGAACATAAAAAGCTTAGAGCAACATATCCTGTATTAAAAAATTACAATATTGGATCTGATTAATTTTGATTGTGTTTTCTCCAATGTTTCTTTCACCTGTCTTCCTGTCACTCCTTTCCAGGTACTTTTCTGTGTCCTTCTGATTCACTCACTTGGTGAACCTAGTACAATAACTAACTATAAGTTCATGAAACTCCTTCCTAAACATCTATACAAGGACTTACTTTTCCAACTGGGTTTTGTTTCTCATTAGAGACACCATTTTCATTACCTACATTTTTTTGGAACTCTGTACCCAAAGACCCAACAATGCAGTGGTATTTACAGAAAAAGGAAACTTACATTCTTGTGACAAGTTTAAAAAAAAGAACCTGGTTGGCAGGGTGGATCTACTTCACGCTGTCATCCAGGGACCCAGGTTTCTTGTATTATCAGCATAAGAATTAGAGTAGCTGCCATCTGCTAGGTCGATGCTGGGTTCTTATGGTTCCTGGGAGATGGAAACAGTCATGGAGAGCTCATGTGCAATATTTTGTACCAAGGTCTGGAAATGACCCATAGCACTTCTATTTTCTGTTAAGAATCTAGTCACGTGGCCACACCTGGTAATCACCAGCTGAGTAGCCATGTGCCCAGATGCCATTTTACTATTATAGAAGCCACATACTCAGCTTCCACGTAATACAAAAGAAGAAAGAATAAGTTTTGGTAAATAATTAGAAATTTGTGCCACAGACCATACACACCATGAAATACTATGCAGCCATAAAAGAGGATGAGCTCATGTCCTTTGCAGGGACATGGATGAAGCTGGAAACCATCATTCTCAGTAAACTATCACAAGGACGGAAAACCAAACACCGCATGTTCTCACTCATAGGTGGGAATTGAACAATGAGAACACATGGACATAGGGCAGGGAAGATCACACCCCAGGGCCTGTCATGGGGTGGGGGTCGGGGGAGAGATAGCATTAGGAGAAACACCTAATGTAAATGACCAGTTAATGGGTGCAGCAAACCAACATGGCACATGTATACCTATGTAACAAACCTGCACATTGTGCACATGTACCCTAGAACTTAAAGTATAATACAAAAAAAATGCCACAGACATGTCGCAGTTTTTGAAAGCAATTTTTTAAAAAGTGGAAACTGGCATTCAAAAATCTGAACAATGGCAGCGGGATCATTGTAATAATCGCTTTGGCTAACAAGCGTAATACTTGAAAGTAGTGAGAAGGCTAATCCTTTAAAGGGACGAATCTTTTGTTTTATGCATGTATAAAGTCTGAGATGTTTGTTTCAACCGTTCATTGAAGCATTTTTAGTCGTAGCTAATATTTTACCCCTTCGTGACTTCTATCTCCTTCTAGGAGCCAAGCCTAAGAAGGCATCAACTCAACAGCTTCAGGTCCCAAGGAGATGTGGTATAATTGGCACACAGCAGTTCACATTCTGCCTGCTAGCGACTTCAAAACACTCCTCAAATAAGTATGCAGAGCCATTTCCTCCTATTTTTGACTTCTCACAGCCCTATTCCGCCCTTGTATTTCCACCAGTGTTAACTTGTGAGGAAAAACTAGCACCTCATCTTCTTATTTTGTGTGGCTTACAAATTGCCACATATTAAATGGACATATTTGATTTAGTAGCATACATTTAAATGTTTAAAATATGAGGAGTGTTCAGGGAATGCCATTTCACTTAGCAGTCAGTGCTAACATCATTTTTTGAAATGCTCCCCATTTCTACGATGTAGCCAAAGCTTTATTTATCATCAGATTTGCATTTTGTGATGTATTCTTGAGCCAGCCAAACTCATCTAAAAGCAAGCTCATTTAATGCAAAGTAGATTTAAATGTGACTGCTTTAAAATGGACCACCCTGTTTAAATGATCCTCCGGATGTAATTAGAAAAAACTCGAGTTCCTAGGATAGGAAAAAAAAGGGTGAACTAAATGATTTCTCTCTCCCTGGGTAATTTTTGACCACGCACCAATAAAACTGCTGATCATGAAATGATTTATTTTTAATGTAACTTTCCCACAAACGGTTTAACAGGAGGTGGTTTAGAAATGGTGCGCCACATTTGAGCAGACATCGAAAGTGTGTAACAAACCATGATGTTTATAGCGTTCAGCATCCCAGGCTCTTCAGACAAGAGAGAAAGAGAGGGACAAAAAGAGAAAACAGAAAGAAAGATGAAAAGAAACAAAAAACAGTAGAGTTGTGAGACAATCTATACTCCAATTTTGACTTATATTCAGAAGCATCTTGTTATCTCATGGGGGAACTCAGGCTCTGTTATCCTAACTCAATTTCCATACCAGTAGTAGTGAGTGATGGTAATGTTATTTAGGAGCTATTCACATAAAAGCTTACCATCCAAAGAGGATCTGGTAGTATTAGCGTGCTTGTCAAAGCTCCCATCCTCTACACAATGAAGAACCTCGAAACAGAGCTGCCTCTTCCCAAGCCCTGATGAGGCCACGCTTGGTGCCAGCCATTAAAAATAAAAGCCCGTTAAACTTTCAGGACATGCTTGCACATTTTTGGGCACCGCCAAGTTTTCAAGATTTGAGCCAGTTCAGTGATAGTATCAGCAGACCAGCATCTCCTAGGCAATGAAAGTAGTTACCATGGAAACCCCAGAGCTGCACCCATCAACAGCTTTACAATTTTGACAGTTCAGAAAGTGACTATTTAGGAATTTCAATTAGAGCAGAAACATACACATTTAGATGAACAAAATGCTTAAAAAGTCTATAGGAAATGATTTAGATACATATAAATATACATTTTAAATCAGAAGGCAGACTCCTAAATATATTCTGCGTGTAGAAGTGAATTTCAGGAATAATGTAAAAAGCACTTGGTAACGAAAAAAGATGTTAAAGTTCTTTTATCCCTTTTCCTTCCTTGGAAAGGAAATAGGCACCAAGAATAAATAAGTTGTGAAAAATGATCAGCGGATTTTTTTAACAGGGTAGTCACAATATGCCATGCTTGTTAAGTCAGAACTTGTGCATATTATTAAGAAATATTTTAGAATTTTATATTTGCCAATTCCTCATATTTGAACAGTTCTGGCAGGGTAGTCTTTCTTACAACTCTGCTGTAAGAGCTATAACTTTTTTTTCCTTTTTATAATAAAGGAAACTGAGGTTCCTGAGGATGGATGGGCTCCACACAGTGGATTCCAAATCAGGACCAGACTCAAATCACTTTGAGCCCTGGTTACTCTTTAATTCATTGGCAACAACAGCTGCTCAAATGAAAAGAGCCACATCAACAAATCCTTCAAACAGAAAGTCAGGCCCCGTTAAATAAAATATACACAAAGCCGAAAACTCAGATCTATAATAAAATAAACAGGTCCTGTTACTAGAGATATACAATGGTAATAGCAATAATATTAATTTGCAATGGTTAATACTAATATTAATACTAGTGCCAACTTCACTGCTAAGAATAGCTGTGCTAGTTATCTTGGTTTTTCTCCTCCATCAGATCCAAGCTCTGTGCCCCCCCAAAACTGAACCCATGGACTGCTTCATGTGGGCTCACTTGCCCTCTGCTTCTGGCTGATTTGGCAATGGAGACATACAGAGGAGATCAGAAGGTGGGAGGAGAGAAAGGTTGGTGTGTTCATTCCTCCAATCCCCACCTTGCCTCTTGCACAGCTCCAGCCTCAGGCCAGTTCTTGGTCCTTTCACCATGCTTCATTGATTCCTGAAACCTGCTACCACCTGTGTAAATAGTATCAACATTAAATAACTCTTCAGTTAAACTCTTATCTGCACTATGTATGCCCTGCCCAGACCCGATTGTTACAATAGTGAATGCTTATACAAATCCTATATAAATGCTTACTCTTTTTTTTTTTTTTTTTTTTTTTTTGAGACGGAGTCTCTCGTCATCCAGGCTAGAGTGCAATGGCCTGATCTCGGCTCACTGCAACCTCCGCCTCCTGGGTTCAAGCGATTCTTCTGCCTCAGCCTCCTGAGTAGCTGGAATTACTGGCACCCGCCACCATGCCAGGCTAACTTTTTTGTATCTTTTGTAGAGATGGGGTTTCACCATGTTGGCCAGGGTGGTCTCGAACTCCTGACCTCGTGATCCACCCACCGTGGCCTCCCAAAGTGTTGGGATTACAGGCGTGAGCAACCGCATCCGGCCATAAATGCTTAATCTTAACTCTGCCCCTATTCTAAATGCCTTATGTATATTTAACCTTTGCAATAACGCTATGAGGTAGATGCTGTTGCTCCACCCATTTTATAGATTAAAAAATTAAGGCAGGAACTTTGGAAATGCTTTTTGCATGGATTATTTCCTTGATCCTCATGACTCCCCTATGGGTTGAGGGTAGGGAACTGTGATACAAGATAGAAAAGTTAGGAGACAACTCAAGGGTGCTCAGCTATGAAGCCAACCTCTGTGCCTCCTTGCTCTGTGGATGTCCTCTTGCCCCATTCTGATACTTTTCTCTGGTTTTGTCCAATTAGAGGTATAGGATTCCATTCCATGCCATTGTTTTAATCTTCAGCTCTGGCTTTCTGTCAGGAGCCCTCACTTGGGGAACAGGAGAAATAGGATTTGCCTGGGTAGCAGTGCTGCTGCCGATGGCAGAGAGAGGAGATGAGGCTTCCTGGCTTCTTTTGGCTCCTGGGTCCTCTCTTGTGGCTGAATGAAAGGAATGCTCAATCCTGGTCTTGGGGTTTTCTGGTGCCCTGTGATGTTTTAAAACAAGGCAGTTAGAACCACTTTGGGGCGAGGGGATGGCGGAAAGGGAAGTAGGAGGTACTAATTAAAACCTGTGGAAAGGGTTTTAAAGTTCCCATACCAAGAAAAGTTAACATACCAAGAATATCGTTACTGTTGGTCTACAGCAACCTCTTCTCCTTGCGTGTCCCCACACCCCATGCTGCCTCACCTGCACTTCAGGTGCAAGCTGCCCCTTTGGATAATTTCTTTCTGTTTACTTCCTAAGGTTTTCTTGTTGTTCAGTTTGGTTAGATGTTACCTTCTAGGGAAAGTGAAGGGGGCAGAGAATGAGTCTCGTAAGGCATGAAGTGTCCTGGGTCCAGCGCTCCACGTGGGTGGGCCTGGCCATTTTCATTAGTAATAACAGATGCGCTGTACAACCATTCAGGATCAGCTGCCATCCTGGGCACTGCAACAAAGAACTAACCAAGCAAATAAACAAACCAACCCACAGACAAAATTCCTGACCTGGAAGAACCATGAAGGCAAAGAGGCATCTATCTCACTGGGCACTGAGACAAAGAATTCAAACCAAACGAAACCAAACCAGACTAAACCAAACAAAAACCAATGCACGCACACACACACACACACACACACACACACACACACACAAACACGCACACACCCTAGCCTGGAAAGATCCTAAAGGTAAAGAGATATCTCATTCACTATTCATCCCCCAGAGCCTGGCCTGACACCTGTAACACAGAAAGAGTTTAATAGATAGTTGATAAATCAGTGGGTAAATAAATGATTGAATATTCTATTCACACTATAGACAAACATGATGAGTGATAAAGCATCGAAGAGGAAGAACTTGAGACAGGGTTCTACTGCTCACTCCAGGGAGTCTCTGACTGCTTAGGAACGACTGATACTGGTCTAGGACTTCCTTCTGTGTCTGCAGGACTTCCTGGAGCCTGGAAGTGGGGCTTAGCTGGGAGGCTGAAAAGGTGGGAAAAGCTCATTCATAACCCTGTGTGCCTTTCTCCAAATACCTTTGAGCTGCCAACCTGAGTCATAATTCCTCTGCCCTCCTCCAGGATCTAGAGTATGAGGCTAAAAGAGGGAGAGCCCACCCCTAAAGCAAAGGGGTACAGCCTGGTACATGGAGCAGCTTTGGGCTCCAGTCATCAAGCTGTGTCCAAGGTCGATCCACAAGTTATAGCTATGAGGAGAGCCCTCCACTTCTCTTAATGTTTGTCCAATGAAGAGGTCACATTTAGCAGCCTTGTGTATGGCTGACATGGCCCTAGATATCTCTCCTTCCTTCCAATGATGGCCAACAGAAAGCAAGAGTCTCATTGTCTCTAGGGCCCACTCTTCCTGCTCTTCCCTCTACTTCCCACAGGCACAGGAGCCTCACCCTATGGCCACCACCACAGGCCCACAGGGAGTACTGCCAGGCTTCCACCGATGTTTGCTTAAGGCCCAAGGGCTCTTCAGTCAGATTGCAGTGGATGTTGCCAAACCTGGGACTCACCACTTCAGAGCAGTGGGCTCCCCTGTGGCCCAGCCAGGTCTGGAAATGCCACCCAAGAGCCAAGGCCTGGAGTCGGGGCCCGAAGAGCCCACATGATGCTCTTCCCACCTGTGGCTGAGCTGGTACCTAAAATGCAAGTCAGATACACTGATGACTAGTAGAACACAATATGCCAGGCTTGGTCTTGGCCATGGCTGGTTGATGTATGGGAGGTCTTGGAACCTCCAGGTGGGCACAGGATTTGAAAGCTTAGGCTGATCTTAAGGGCTGGAATACCATTTCCTGCCCTGGGGAGAGATTATGTTGACCCCCAAAATCCTGGCAAGGGGCTGGGATAGGAGCTCAGATGTGCATTATTTTTATCTCTTAAGAAAAACGGAATGACATTTAGAGCTTTCCTATGGTATTAGAGAGATAGTTGAAAAAATACATATTTAGCCAGAAAAAAAGAGTGAAGAAATACAGCACTACTTTTACAACTGATGCTGGCCACAGACCTCAAAGCTGTTCAGCTCCTGTTATCAGACTCTCCTGTGCAGTCCTCATGTCTGTTCACCAGTGTGTTTTCCAGTGTAGATTTTAACCTTTCTATTTTCAATTGTGAAGGGAAGAAATGATTAATCATTACTTTCAAGTAATTGTAAGGCTTTTGGACTTAAACAGCTATGACTTTTGGTTAAAAATTACCTTAGGACATTTATTATTTTGAAACAAATTGCTTCCATTATTTAAAAACCGCACATAATTCTTACACTTATCTCTAAAATGTTTACAATTATATAATGCATTTAAATGTAACTTTATTCCCAAAGCACGTTTATATGCTGGTTCATGGTCACACCACAATGCTCAGCATTCTGATGTAGCTCAGCAGAGGTACCTACCCTATCACTGAGACGCAGAGACAATCACAGACCTACCGCCACCTGGTTTCCTTGTATGAAGCAGGATTTGAACCTGAGTGTGTCTGAATCTAAAATGTGTGCTCTTGTCAACATGGTTGCATCGAGGGTTTGGTTTCCTCTAGGCACATCTGGTAAACCCCATTCTTTAGTATCATTCTAACCCCATTCAACCAGCATTCCCTCTGCCCTTAGTAGAGAGCAGGCTCTGTGCTAGCTTAGCTAGGTCAGGGGATACAGAAATGAGTAGGTCACAGTCTACTCAAGGAAACAGGCACATAAAGAAATATTTACCAATGAGTCTTCATTCTTCACCCAATTTAGCTTTGCAGCAAACCTCCAGAGCCCATATTAAAAACATCCATGGAACAGCCTACAAAACACACACATGCACAAATACACACACACACACACACACGCACGCACGCACAGGCACGTACACCAACTATTGCCCATTGGGGAAGATGAGGTCAAGTAAACTTATATGAAGCAAAAGAAAATAATTTCCTGGACCTTGTCTAATTGATTTCAAGGTTTGTGGTCCACCTTTAGATATGATGTGCAATAATTCCATCTCTCCAAGGAGGAGCTTTGACGTTAGTAAAATCATTATGGGGCTCTTCTGGTATTCCCAAAGCAGTTAATGGAAGAAGGATGGACACCCAGCCTCCTCTCTCATTAGTGCCTTCAGGGTCTTCAGCCAGATCAATTCTGCAGCCTTCCACCCTTTCTTCTGCAGCCTATTACTTAGTCCTTGAATGGGACCTGCTACAGGGCTGAATCTTTTAACTTTTTTTAAAAAAGACTTCATTTTTTTTTTTTTCCTGAGATGGAGTCTCGCTCTGTCACCCAGGCTGTAGTGCAGTGGCGTGATCTTAGCTCACTGCAACCTCCGCCTCCCGGGTTCAAGCAATTCTCCTGTCTCAGTCTCCTAAGTAGCTAGGATTACAGGCATGTGCCACCATGCCTGACTACTTTTTGTGTTTTTAGTAGAGACGGGGTTTCACCATGTTGGCCAGGCTGGTCTTGAACTCCTGACCTCATAATCCGCCCTCCTTGGCCTCCCAAAATGCTGGGATTACAGGTGTGAGCCACTGCCCCCAGCTAAGACTTCATTTTTTAGAGCACTTTGAGGTTCACAGCAAAATTGAGCAGAAGGTACAGAGATTTTCCATGTGTCTCCTGCCCCCACAGATGCATAGCCTCCTCCATTATCAACCCAGCCCCAACTAGAGCAGTACACTTGTCACTTGCATGCGCGTCCCTGTGAAGAGACCACCAAACAGGCTTTGTGTGAGCAATAAAGCTTTTAATCACCTGGGTGCAGGTGGGCTGAGTCCGAAAAGAGAGTCAGCGAAGGGAGATAGGGGTGGGGCCGTTTTATAGGATTTGGGTAGGTAAAGGAAAATTACAAAGGGGGGTTGTTCTCTGGCGGGCAGGAATGGGGGTCACAAGGTGCTCAGTGGGGGAGCTTTTTGAGCCAGGATGAGCCAGGAAAAGGACTTTCACAAGGTAATGTCATCACTTAAGGCAAGGACCGGCCATTTACACTTCTTTTGTGGTGGAATGTCATCAATTAAGGTGGGGCAAGGCATATTCACTTCTTTTGTGATTCTTCAGTTACTTCAGGCCATCTGGGCGTATATGTGCAAGTCACAGGGGATGCGATGGCTCGGCTTGAGCTCAGAGGCCTGACATTCCTGCCCTCTTATATTAATAAGAAAAATAAAACAAAATAGTGTTGAAGTGTTGGGGCGGCGAAAATTTTTGGGGGGTGGTATGGAGAGAGAATGGGCGATGTTTCTCAGGGCTGCTTCAAGCGGGATTAGGGGCAGCGTGGGAACCTAGAGTGGGAGAGATTAAGCTGAAGGAAGATTTTGTGGTAAGGGGTGATATTGTGGGACTGTTAGAAGAAACATTTGTCGTATAGAATGATTGGTGATGGCCTAGATACAGTTTTGGATGAATTGAGAAACTAAATGGAATAACAGAAGGAGAAAAACAGGTATAAAAGGTCTAAGAATTGGGACGACTCAGGATATCTGATTAGAGAGTGCCTAAGGAGATTCAGCATAGTCCTGCAAGCAAAGATTATTTATTTACTTCAAGAGTTAAGAGTGGCAGTTTGGGGATAGCACCAGGAGATATCAGCTGTGATGGCTTGGAGAAACAGTGTAAACCCGCAGTGTAAACAAGAGCAGGGCATGTATGAGTAGTTGAGAACGGTAATAGGCGTATGACTAGGCAGAAGATAGTAGGGATGACAAGTTTTTTGGGGCACAGTCTAAGTTGGTCTGGTGTCTGGAATGAGACTGGGGCCTAATAAAAAGGAGCGTCTATACAGGAGCTTAAATGGGCTGTACCCTGTAGCATTCCGAGGACAGGCCTGACTTCTGAGAAGGGAAAGTGGTAAAAGTATTGTCCAGTCCTTTTTAAGTTGGTGGCTGAGCTTGGTGAGGTGTGTTTTTAAAAGACCTTTAGTCCATTCTACTTTTCTTGAAGACAGAGAACCGTAAGGGATATAAAGGTTTCACTGAATACTAAAAGCCTGAAAAACTGCTTGGCTAATTTGACTAATAAAGGCTGGTCTGTTTTCAGACTGTGTAGAGGTGGGAAGGCTAAACTGAGGAATTATGTCTGACAGAACGGAAGAAATGACTGCGGTGGCCTTCTCAGACCCTGTAGGAAAGGCCTCTACCTACCCAGTGAAAGTATCTACCTAGACTAAGAGGTATTTTAGTTATCTGACTCGGGGCATGTTGAGTAAAGCTAATTTGCCAGTCCTGGGTGGGGCAAATCCTCGAGCTTGATGTGTAGGGAAGGGAAGGGGCCTGAATAATCCCTGAGGAGTAGTAGAATAGCAGATGGAACACTGAGAAGTTATTTCCTTGAGGATAGATTTCCACGATGGAAAGGAAATGAGAGGTTCTAAGAGGCGGGCTAGTGGCTTGTACTATAGCATAACCTGCCTTTGCTGGTGTGTGGCGATTAGGCCTGGTGGAACCGCCATCAATAAATCAAGCGTGATCAGGGTGAGGAACAGGAAAGAAGGAAATTTGGGGAAATGGGGTGAATGTCAGGTGGATCAGAGAGATACAGTCATGGGGGTCAGGTGTGGTATCAGGAATAATGTGGGAGGCCGGATTGAAGTCTGGGCCAGGAACAACGATAATTGTGGGAGACTCAACAAAGAGTGAGTACAGCTGAAGGAGCCGGGAAGCAGAAAGTATATGCGTCAGGTATGAGGAAGAAAATAGATTTTGGAAGTTATGAGAACTGTAGAGAGTGAGTTGAGCATAGTTTGTGATTTTGAGGGCCTCTAAAAGTATTAAAGCAGTGGCAGCCGCTGCACGCAGACATGAGGGCTCGGCTAAAACAGTAAGGTCAAGTTGTTTGGACAGAAAGGCTGCAGGGTGTGGTCCTGGCTCTTGTGTAAGAATTCTGACCGCACTAACCATGCCTAGGAAGGAAAGGAGTTGTTGTTTTGTAGAAGGTGCTTTGGTTTGAGAGATCAGTCAGACACGATTGGCAGGGAGAGCACGTGTGTTTTTATGAGAATTATGCCGAGATAGGTAACAGATGAGGAAGAAATTCGGGCTTGATTGAAGTAATGGGGGCTGTCTGTGAAGCTTTGCGGCAGTACAGCCTAGGTAATTTGCTGAGCTTGATGGGTGTCAGGGTCAGTCCAAATGAAAGCAAAGAGAGGCTGGGATTAAGGGTGCAAAGGAATAGTAAAGAAAGCATGTTTGAGATCTAGAACAGAATAATGGGTTGTAAAGGCAGGTATTGAGGATAGGAGAGTATATGGGTTTGGCACCATGGGGTGGATAGGCAAAACAATTTGGTTGATAAGGCACAGATCCTGAACTAACTTGTAAAGCTTGTCTGGTTTTAGGACAGGTAAAATGGGGGAATTGTAAGGAGAGTTTATAGGCTTTAAAAGGCCATGCTGTAGCAGGCGAGTGATAACAGGCTTTAATCCTTTCAAAGCATGCTGTGGGATGGGATATTGGCATTGAGTGGGGTAAGGGTTATTAGGTTTTAATGAGATGGTAAGGGGTGCATGATCGGTCGCCAAGGAGGGAGTAGAGGTATCTTACACTTGTGGGTTAAGGTGGGGGGATACAAGAGGAGGACGCAAAGGAGGCTTTGGATTGGGAAGAAGGGCAGCAATGAGATGCAGCTGTAATCCAGGAATAGTCAGGGAAGCAGATAATTTAGTTAAAGTGTCTCGGCCTAATAAGGGAACTGGGCAGGTGGGGATAACTAAAAAGGAGTGCTTAAAAGAGTATTGTCTAAGTTGGCACCAGAGTTGGGGAGTTTTAAGAGGTTTAGAAGCCTGGCCATCAATACCCACAACAGTTATGGAGGCAAGGGAAACAGGACCTTGAAAAGAAGGTAATGTGGAGTGGGTAGCCTCCGTATTGATTAAGAAGGGGACGGGCTTACCTTCCACCGTGAGAGTTACCTGAAGCTCGGCGTCCGTGATGGTCTAGGGGGCTTCCGAGGCGATTGGGCAGCGTCAGTCTTCAGCCGCTAAGCCGAGAAGATCTGGGAAGCAGTCAGAGAGCCTTGGGCCAGAGTTCCAGGGGCTCTGGAAGTGGCTGCCAGGTGAGTTGAACAGTCCGATTTTCAGTGGGGTCCCACACAGATGGGACGCGGCTTAGGAGGAATCCCGGGCTGCGGGCATTCTTTGGCCCAGTAGCCAGATTTCCGGGATGTGTAGCAAGCTCCTGGGGAAGGAGGTTCTGGAGGAACGCCTGGCTGCTGCGGTTCAGGCGTTTGGAAGTTCTTATGTGCTGGAGATGTGGCTGGGGTTTGTCTCACAGTGGAGGCAAGGAATTGCAACTTTTTTCTGCTATTGTCCACCTTGAAGGTGAGGTTAATTAAGTCCTGTTGTGGGGTTTCAGGGCCAGATTCCAATTTTTGGAGTTTTATTTAATGTCGGGAGCAGATTGGGTAATAAAATGTATATTGAAAATAAGACGGCCTTTTGACCTTTTAGGGTCTAGGGCTGTAAAGCGTCTCAGGGTTGCTGCCAAACGAGCCATGAACTGGGCTGGATTTTTATATTTGATGAAAAAGAGCCTAAACGCTTCTGATTTGGGATAAAGATAAAGGAACATTAACCTTGACTATGCCTTTAGCTCCAGCCACCTTTTTAAGAGTAAATTGCTGGGCAGGTGGGGAGGGCTAGTCACGGAATGAAACTGTAAGCCGGACCGGGTGTGAGGAGGGGAGGTGATAAAAGGATTATAGGGTGGAGAAGCGGAGGCTGAGAAAGAATTGGGACCTAGCTCAGCCTGGCGAGGAGCAGCCTGAGGAGGAGGGGAGAGGTCAGATGGGTCTGTAGAAAAGGAAGATTAGAAGGACTCAGCGACGCTTGGGGTTGGTACTGAGGGGACAGGTGGGAGGGAAAGAAGGAAGATTTGGGATGAGTTGCACTGGGCACAGAGACTAGGAAGGGACTGATGTGTAAAAGAATGCCTGGATGTCAGGCACCTCAGACCGTTTGCCTATTTTATGACAAGAATTATTTAGATTTTGCAGGATGGAAAAATTCAAAGTGCCATTTTCTGGCTATTTGGAACTACTGTCGAGTTTGTACTGGGGTCAAGCGGCATTGTAGAAGAAAATAAGGCATTTAGGTTTTAGGTCAGTTGTGAGTTGAAGAGGTTTTAAGTTTTTGAGAACACAGGCCAAGGGAGTAGAAGGAGGAATTGAGGGTGGAAGGTTGCCCATAGTGAAGGAAGCAAGCCTAGAGAAAAGAGAGAGTAGAGAAATGGAGGGAAGGAGTTCGGGGGTTCTTACCTTCCAGAAAAGTGGGAAAAGGGGTTGGGGCGCAGAGATAAGAGGTTGGGGCATGGAAATAAGGGATTGGGGTGCAGAGATATAAGAGGTTGGGGTGTGGAAATAAGGGACTGGGGCACAGAGATACAAGGTTGGGGCACGGGAATAAAGGATTGGGGCACAGAGATAAGAGGTTGGGGTGTGGAAATAAGGGATTGGGGCGCAGAGATAAGAGGTTGGGGCACGGAAATAAGGGATTGGGGCACAGAGATAAGAGGTTGGGGCACGGAAATAAGGGATTGGGGGTTCTTGCCCCATAGAAAAGCGGGACTTGCCGCTAAGGGTGAAGGAGAAGGGGTTGAGGGGTACTTGCCCCTCCCCCAGAAAGGCAGAGAAGGGGTAGAGACAAGGAGAGAAGGGGTTGGGGTACTTGCCCCTTTCCCAGAAAAGCGGGACTTGCCGCTAAGGGTGAAGGACCAAGGCAGGCGTCCCTGCGTGGTCTGACACCTTTGAAACGTGTGAATAATCAGGCGTCCCTGCAATGACTAAACACCAAGGGAAGGCTGCCTTCCCTGTCCGTGACTAGCGCCGGAGTTTTGGGTCCACGGATAAAACGTGTCTCCTTTATCTCTCCCACAAAATGAAAGGAATTGAAATTAAGAGAAGGGAGAGATTGAAGAGTGGAAAGGAGAAAGTGGTTGAGGGACAGTGAGAGAGGTTGGAGAAGAGAGTAAGAAGAGGCTGCTTACCTGATTTAAAATTGGTGAGATGTTCCTTGGGCTGGTCGGTCTGAGGACCTGAGGTCGTAGGTGGATCTTTCTCACGGAGCAAAGAGCAGGAGGACAGGGGATTGATCTCCCAAGGGAGGTCCCCCGATCCGAGTCACGGCACCAAATTTCAGGCGCGTCCGTGTGAAGAGACCACCAAACAGGCTTTGTGTGAGCAATAAAGCTTTTAATCACCTGGGTGCAGGTGGGCTGAGTCCGAAAAGAGAGTCAGTGAAGGGAGATAGGGGTGGGGCCGTTTTATAGGATTTGGGTAGGTAAAGGGAAATTACAGTCAAAGGGGGGTTGTTCTCTGGTGGGCAGGAGTGGGGGTCACAAGGTGCTCAGTGGGGGAGCTTTTTGAGCCAGGATGAGCCAGGAAAAGGACTTTCACAAGGTAATGTCATCACTTAAGGCAAGGACTGGCCATTTACACTTCTTTTGTGGTGGAATGTCATCAGTTAAGGTGGGGCAAGGCATATCACTTCTTTTGTGATTCTTCAGTTACTTCAGGCCATCTGGGCATATATGTGCAAGTCACAGGGGATGCGATGGCTTGGCTTGGGCTCAGAGGCCTGACAGTCACCATTGATACATCTACATTGATTTATCATTATCACTCAGAGTCCACAGTTTATATTAGGATTTGCTCTTGGTGTTGGATGTCCTATGGGTTTGGACAAATTTATGATGGTGTATATCTACCATTATAGTATCCTACAGAGTAATTTTACTGCCTGAAAATCCTCTGTACTCTGCCTGTTCATCCCTCCCTCCCCTCTAACCTCTGGCAATCATTCATCTTTTTCCTGTTTCCATAATTTTGCTTTTCCAGGATGTCACACAGTTAGAGTCATAAAGTATGTAACCTTTTCAGATTGGCTTGTTTCACTTAGTACTATGCATGTAAACTTCCTCCATGCCTTTTCATGGCTTGATAGCCCATTTTGTTTTAGTGCTGGATGATATTCCTTTGTCTGAATGTGCCACAGTTTGTCCATTCACCTAATGAAGGACATCTTGGTTTTCTCCATGTTTTGGCAACTATAGACAAGCCATTATAAACATCCTGTGTAGGTTTTTGTGTGGACATACATTTCCAACTCATTTGGGTACATACCAAGGAGCGTGATTGCTGGATCATACGGTAAGAGCATGTTTAGTTTTGTAAGAAACTGTCAACTGGTCCTCTAAAGTGGCTGTACGCTTTTGCATTTCCACCAGTGATAAATGAGAGTTCCTGTTGCTCCGTATCCTCACTAGCATTTGGTGCTGTCAGTGTTTTTTGGCTATTTGAATAGGTGTGTAGTGGTATCTCATTATTGTTTTAATTTGCATTTCCTTGATCACATATGATGTGGAGCATCTTTTCATATGCTTATTTACCATCTCTATATCTTCTTTGGATGGGTGCCTGTTAAGGACTTTGGTCCTTTTAAAAAATTTGATTGTTTGTGTTCTTACTGTTGAGTTCAAAGCATTCTTATGTATATTTTGGATAACAGTCTTTTATCAGATATGTCTTTTGCAAATATTTGCCCCCAATCTGTAGCTTGTCTTTTCATTCTCTTGACAATATCTTTTGCAGAGCAGAAATGTTTAATTTGAATAATGTTAAGTTTATTATTTCTTTCCTTGTGCCTTTGGTGTCATTACATAAAAAGTCATGTCTAAGCCCAAGGTCATCTAGATTTTCTCCTATACCGTCTCCTAAAAGTTTTATACATTTTACATTTAAATCTGTGATCCCTTTTTAATGTTCTATATTGAAAAATTTTAAATATGCACATAAGTAAAGGAAAGAGAATAATGACTCCATCTACCCATCATCTGCTGCCCAGTGTCATCAATTATTATTATACCAGTTTTATTTCATTTATCTTTTCCCTCCACATTGGTGTTTTTGTTTGCTTGTTTAATATGATGTAATTTCACTCCTACCTGCTTGGGAGGGGTAACCTTTTCAGGCAGCAGTTCGACATGGGGACCTTACCCTGTATGTGCTGGGTTCACTAAGTGTTAGTGCTGGTTCTGCCTACACTTTGGGGACCCTGGTTCCTACAAAATTTTCACAGTGGCCCAGCTAGCTTAGTCACATTACGTCTATTAATCTGAGTTGATTTTTACAATTCCTTCTGGATAGTCCTTATTATGTTTGCTTTGAAAATCTAGCTTTTGCACCTCCACTTAAGCACAAGCCTGAATAGCTTCATTTGCTTTGAGAGAAAAGCAAGTGGAGCCAGTCAACCTTATGAATGAATGGAAGAGAAAAACAGTCAATGTGCCTAATTACAAGACATTGAGTAAAGATGAGCATAGTGTGAAAAACAGAGGCAAATTTCCCAAACTGCACATCCAGACTTGCCTGCAAAACATTGTTAGTGTGGAATCACAGATTTTTAGTGCCCTAAGGACTTTAGCAACTGTTTGGCCATAACACCCTCATTTTATGGATCCAGAGATACTAAGTAATTTATTTGAGGTCACACCACTTGCTTTCTGATACTAAAGTCTGAGCCCTTAAACCACACCTCTCCGCAGCCTCCAGGTACTGGTAAAAGTACCAAGGCATGGAAGAGTGAGGAAGGGTGATTGTCTGAGACAATGGTAAGGAGTTAGCCTAGCCTTAAGTATCTTTAACTGTTGACATTTTCTTCAAAGAAGTCATTTGCTTTATTTGTAACCAATACATACTAGATTCGTGCTAGATATATACTAGGTGATAGCATAGAATGGCCCATGATAGAAGAAAATTACCATTTTTTAAGGAAAAGGCCCTCCCAGTGGCACGGTTAGTTCAGATGGGAGAGTGAGGCCAGGATGGACTGGGAAGGCCCGAGCATCTCTCTGTGCTGGGAAGAAGGCAGGCCTGACAAGCCACAACTCCCTCACCAGTAGAAAACTCACTGAAGGCATGTATCCACACAGTGGTAGGTAAGGTGCAGCATCCAGAAAGGTGAGAGGAAATAGGCTCGCTCACTAACATTCAAGGGAAGGGCCATGCAAAAGCCCTCAGCTGTAAGAAACCGTCCTTGCAACCCGTGTTGCCCTGACTCATTTCTTGTTCTTCCAAGTTTGAACAGTGCTCAGGTTGATGACAGGAACTAGAAATGATGTCAAGACTTAACTCTCATTTTACTCATAAAGGCGTGGCAGGAACGTGGGTAGCCCCTAGGGTGAATGCTACCCATGGAAGAAGATGAACCATCCTTATTAAGCCCTCCATGTGCAGGGCATGGGGTGCTGCTGTGTGAGAAGAGAGAAAAATAGCTCTCTATAATATGGGTTGTTGAACATTATGGGCTTCTCAGAATGAGTTAAATTCTCTTCTGTGGCTGACCATAATTCACCATAGAGACTCCTCTCCTAGATATATATTTTTGAAATTCCTAGACATGCAGAGATAAGTCCACCCTGGAACCTGTAATGGGGTTCCTCCCTGAATTAGCTCAGGCCCCAAAGGGACGAGGTGCTATCTGTGACCTGTGCCAGGGAATACTCTGTACCCTGAAAGCCAAGCCTCAAGTATTCACGGCTTGCTATCTCCAGGGTAATTAAAGGGGAGAGAGTAAATCACACACTGAAAAACAGCCCTGAGTGCTTAAGTACATGTCAGTCACCGAGACTGGCATCTACTCAGAGTGGAGGAGACCTGGGGTTTGCATTACACACAACACCCCATGAGATCATTAGGGCTACTTCAAGCACATGGCTTTCAGGGTTACCACAGCCCCTCCTTTTTGCCCAAGTAAATGCAATCAGATTCAACTGGGAACAAATTAGGGAGGCAAAATAAAGCACACTTACTGAAAACCAGCAAGAAACTCTACTGTCTCCTATTAGAAAAATTAGAAACCATTTAACAACAAGAGACCATTTTGTGTTGGAAATAAAAGAGGCCCTGAATGAAGAGTGCCAGGCCAGAGCTGAGGGCGGCTTCCAGGTGAGATCAAACGCGGAATGGGGGGCCAGCCTGGACTAAGCTGGGTTCACCTAAGTCCTTATTAGCTGATGAGCAAAGACTGCCCAGCGAACAAGATGTGTGAAAATTGGCCGAGAATCAACTTTCCATGGCATGTTTTCTTGGTAGATTTACTTGTATAATTTCCTATGTAAGAGGAAAAATAGCCTGGGCAGCATTTTCCAGAAGACTGGCACTAAGTCAATTTCAGTCCTTGAAAACTTACAGGTCTAGCCAGGCATCCATAACGAAGTTGTGGCCAGTCTTTTTTTTTTTTTCATATGTTTTTTCTTCTCTATTTCCTTTTAGACCTCATGGTCACACCTCATATATTAAGATTCTAATTTGTTTAACATCTAGGTGCTGAGCAAAAAGGAAACACTAAACACTGATGGATAGGGTCGCTACTGGGTAGCAATAAATGGGGGTGGGGAGTTGTGCGAAGAGCGAGAAAGTACACAGCTGATTTTCATTTCCTAATAGGCATTCTGCCTGGAAACCTGTATAAAGACCTGAAATATGTATTGCTCTAAAGACTGAATGTTTAAAATGTCATCTTAAATTAGTAAGTGTCTTTAAATCTTCACTCTTTTGTCACGTTTTAGTAATGTTTATTACACACCATAAATCTTATTCATATCCACATAAATTGAGCCCCTAACCACGAGGGAAACAAGTACTTCTACTCACTGATATAAGATTCTGGAGCAGTGGATGACATCAAATATTATGATTGCAAAAAAGAAAGCTCTCCTGGGGAAACTGGTTTG